>NC_135342.1:38236834-39436834 GCF_023851605.1 Tamandua tetradactyla | reverse complement strand
CAGACCACATTTTAAAGAGGACAAAGTTCTTTCACACCAATTGTATAATTTATTACTGCAAGTAACCTGCACAGCAGGGCAGATAATTGGAATATTTTATTATATTTATTTTACATTATAAAAGCAATATGATTGCATACCAGAAAATTTAGAAAATAGAGAAAAGAGGGGAAAGAAAAGCAATTACCCATTATTTCCCTTTAGTCTTTAAAGACATATTCTTTCCTTGTTGTATGATTGCAATCAATTTGAATCTTGTTTTCTTCATTTAATGGTGTAGCATAAGCACTTGTTCATTTTTCTATATACTTCATAATCATAACTTTTAATGGACTTACCATATTTTATTCTATTTTCAACTTTCTACCATTCAGAATAATATTGAGATATTCAATATAATAATATTAATAAAATTGCATATGATTTTCAGTTTTTAAGGTTTTCTTTCAAGACTGAATTCTTGGGAGTGGAATTATTGAGATAAAGGATGTGAACATTTCTAATGGCTTTGATTTTTACCAAGTTTTAAGGACTGTGCCAGCAGCATACACACTGGTACATACATATTAATTCCCTCACGTACCTGCCAAAATTAGGTATTATGATTTTATTTTAATTACTAATTTAATCAATGAAACATGGGTATTTTTTGGTATTTGCATGTGAAGCTTTATTACTGTGAAATTGACCGTTCTTCCATGTTTGATTTCTGGTTACATTTGCCTGGACAGATACTTTTATGTTCATTTTATAAAAAAGGAAATAGGGTGAAAGGAGTTAGTGTCCTTGTCTGTGATGACACAACTAGTGAGTGAAATAGTAGAGCGTGGATCCAATGGCTTCTAATGCTCAATGCAGGCCTAAACCTATTTGAGCTCTTCCACCATCTGTCTTGGGGGAAATGTTCTCATTTACTTGAGCCCCATTCTATCTGTCAAATAAAGCATTTGACTGAAATCAATCAAGATAAGATGAAGATTTTCTTCAAATAAACCTTGTGATAAAATACAGTGTATGAAACTTTTAAAGCAAAGCTAGTCTGAGTTGACAGGTGAGGGGAATGGGAGACCTAGTCACCTCTTTCTCCCAGAATCCCCATAGACTATTCTTCATCTGCTTCCTTGGAACACTTAGATCTCAACTATGCCAAGCGATTTTCAAACAGTTCTCCCATTATCCCATTCAGCTTTGATTTTCTATCTGCTATTATAACTTCAGACTTTCCAAGATACATATATATATATATATATATAAAGTTTTATTGTAATAGATGCACATACTATACAATTCATCCAAGTATATAATCAATGGCTTTTGGTATAATCACAGAGTTGTGCATTCATCACTACAGTCCATTCCAGAACTTCTTTCATTATTTCAAAAAGAAAAACCCCATAACCCTTAGAAGTCATTGATCGATCCCTCTATCTTTCCCCAGTCGTACATAACACTATTCTAATTGTCACCATTAATTTATGTTTACTATATGTAAATATAAATTTATTTTTATTTAAATAAATTCATTATTTATATTTATAAATGAATCATGCAATATGTAGTAAGTTTTTCTGATTTATTTCACTTAGCATAATGTTTTTAAAATCATTATTATTATTTTAACTAGGTGAGTTGTCACTTTCCAGAAAGATCATAAAAATTACAGTGTTCCCATATACCCCCTATTGTTGACACTTGGCATTAGTGTGATGCTTTTGTTACAATTGATGAAAGAATATTAAAATAATACTGTTAACTACAGTCCATAGTTTATATCAGGTGTATTTTCCCCACATGCCACCTTATTATTAACACCTGAAGTAATGTTATACATTTGTTATAATTCATGGAAGAAAATTTTTATATTTGTACTATCAACCAAACTCCATCATCCACAACAAGGTTCACTGTGTTCTACAGTCCCATATTTTGTCTTCTAACTTTCATTCTAGTAACATGTATATCCCCAAACTTCCTTTTCAACCGCATCACAAACATAGCTTAGTGCTGTTAATTACACTCACACCACCACTATTTTTTTTTCAAACCTTTGCAATCAACCTAAATGGAAATTCAGCATAAATTAAGCATCAGCATCTCATTATCACCTGGAAACATATATCCAATTCTAACTTTATGAGTTTGCTTATTGTAATTAGTTCATATCAGTGAAAGATCATGCAATCTTTGTCCTTTTGTGTCTGGCTTATTTTACTCAACTTAGTGTCCTCAAGTGTCATCCATGTTGTTGCATGTACCAGGACTACATTGCTTCTTATAGCTGAATAATATTCCATCATACCTATATACCACATTAATTTATCCATTCATCTGTTGGTGGACACTTGGATTGCTTTGGTCTTTTGGCAATTGTGAATAATGCTGCTCTGAACATTGGTATGTAAATGTCTGTCTACTCGAGTCCCTGCTTTCATTTCTTCTGGGTATATACCTAGTAGTGGGATTGCCAGATCATATGGCAGATCTGTACTTTGCTTCCTGAGGAATTGCCAAACTGTCTTCCACTGCAGCTGCATCATTCTCTTTAGCAGTGAATGAGTGTTCCAATTTCTGCACAACCTTTCCAACACTTAAGAGTATTTTTGGTTTTAAATAGTGGCCATTCTAGCAGGTGTGAAATGAAATCTCATTGTGGTTTTGATTTACATTTCCCTCATAGCAAGTGACGTTGAGCATTGTTACATATGCTTTTTTAGCCATTTGTATTTCTTCTTTGGAAAAATGTCTATTCAAGTGTTTTGCCCATTTTATGGGGTTATTTGTTTTTGTACTTAAAAAATATTATGAGATTTCTATAAAAATGTTCTCACTCGACTGTAGGGTCCAAATTCCATAAGGCAGGCAGTAGGCTAATAACTATGATGAAGGTTTTCAAAGAATTTCCCTGGAGAAAGGTGGTTGGATACAGCAGAGATGGAAATTCTCTCTTCTGATTGCTGAAATCATCACTTCTTTTAAAGCCCTCAATTCATTGGATGAGGCATCTCTCATTGCTGAAAGCAATCTTTCAACATTTTGTAGATGCAATCAGTCATAGATACAATCAAATTATTGAAGACTAAGTCCACAAAATTTGCTCGCAGTCATAATCAGGCCAGTGCTTGCTTAAACAAACAACTGGGCACCATCACCTAGCCGAGTTGACACATGAACCTAACAATTACATCCCACTCCTTGTCATATTGGCAGCCATACACATGGCAGCACCTTAAACCATACTTACTCTCTAAGTGAAAAACAGCAACAGCTATATTTTTCACATAACAATACTCAACTGTTCTGCATATAACTGGAAACACACAAACTCTCCCCAGAAAGGGTGCAAGTTCTTAGGTAATAGTCACACTTAAACTTGATATCCTATGACTTAAAAATTATGACATGAAATGAATTCAACTTTTGTCATATTATGCTTCAGTTTGCTAAAAATGCTGGAATGCAATATACCAGAAATGGATTGGCTTTTACAAAGTGGATTTATTAGGTTACAAATTTACAGTTCTAAGATCATGAAAATATCTAAATTAAGACCTCAAAGGGGAGATACTTGTCCTGAGGTAAGGCTTCTGGCACCTGAGGTTCCTCTGTCACATGAGAAGACACATGGCAAAATTTACTGGTTGTTTTCTCCCGAATTTTGGTTTCAAGATGGCTTTCTCATCTCCGGTGGGTCCTTCTGTCTTTTCCTCGGCATTTCCTTTCTCTCTTAGCTACTCTCCTGAGTTCTCTGAGTTTCCTCTGTTTTTTTATTCCCTCATAAAGGACTCCAGCAAAGGGATGAAGACCCACCTTGAATGAACTGGGTCACATATCCATGGAAATAGCCTGTGTTAGCTTGCTAGCTGCTGGAATGCAGTATACCAGAAATGGAATGTTTTTTTTATAAAGGGGAATTTAATGTCACAATTTTACAGGTATAAGACTATGGAAATGTCCAAACTAAGGTATCCAGGGAAAGATACCTTAATTTAAGAAAGGCTGATGCATCTGGAACACCTCTGTCAGCTGGGAAGGCACACCGGTCCCTTGCTTCTGAACTTCATTGCTTTCAGCCTCTGGCCCTTTCGGGTTCTTCACTTTATTTCTCCAGGGTTGGCTTTCATCTCTTGGTTTCCCTTGGCTCTCTCTAGGTTCTGTTAACATTATGAGACATAATGAGACATTAACATCTCATGGTAATGTCTGCTGGGTTCCAACCATCTCCAAACGTCTGTGTCTTTGTTCTTCAAGTGTCTGTATCTGTGTCAGCTCTGCTGTGAAGTTTCTGTCAGCTCTGAGGCTTCTGTTGCTTCTCTAGGCTCTGTAGTTTCTGGGGTTTGTCTCTTCAAAATTTTTCCTCTTTTGAAGGATTTCAGTAAACTAATCAATATCAACTTGGAAGGGGTTGAGTCACTTTTCCATCTAATGAAAATTTAATACCCACAATTGGGCATGTCACATCTCCATGGAGATCATCTAATCAATATTCCAATCTACAGGACTGAGTAGGGATTTAAAAAGAAAGGCTGCTCCCACAGGATTGAACCAAGATTAAAACATGGCTTTTCTGGGTACATAATATTTTCAAACCAGCATGCAGTCTAACTAAAAGATGTCACCCACAATATATCTACCCCCCACAAGAATGGATTAAAAGAACATGGCTTGAATGGGGTATATAACAGATTCAAACCAACACATAAGATAAAGGAATAAAATAGGGGAGAAAATGAAGATAGTTTGTGTACATATATAAACATACTCATAACAAAAAAAGGAAAAAATATTCATAAATATTATAATCCTTCCTCCTGTAATTGGTTATATGGTCATAGCTAATATTTATGACTACCTTCTTCTACTACCCATTCCATAGTCTCTTTATCCTCAACAAGCACCACAGCTGAAAGTAGTTCTTTGCCTGGTGGGGTGACCCAAACCCTCATTCCTGAAGTTTCTGCACCACTGGTAGTCCTACATGGATCAGGTTGTTGCAATTTTCCATTGACTTTAATAAACACAAGGCATGGTGATACTAAGAGATATCCTAGGATATCTCTTGTATTCCAGGAAAACTCTACTTTACCTCCATTGTGTAGTTGAAGTCCTTGTTCCCCTTGATAGCCATGATCAATCACCCCAGCCAGTATAATAATTCCCTTTTTGCCTGTTGATTTAGAGGTATGAGGAGACTAAAGTGACCAGGTGGAAATCTTAATTGCCAGTTCAATAGAATCATTGCTGCATGTTCTGGTGGAAGTACTCTTCCTTTTGGAACTAAGACCTGTAGACCTGCAGAACTGAAACTTGCTGGGAAAGGAAGCAAAATTTTTCTAGTGGAGCAGTAAGAATGATAGTGAGTGGTGTTCCTCCCCTTTTCACCCCTTTGATTCCTAGACAAATGAATGTTGGGTGTGGGAGAAACAGCAACATGGAGTGGATGCTGACTTACAGTTGTTAGTGCCATTGACTCTAATCAGATAAGAGAGCCAATTCCAAAGTCCACAAAACCAGTTTAGAAATCTCATTTTTATGATTCTGTTTCACAAGAACCACCCCACTGTTTGTACCAATGCTGTATTAGTCAGAGTTCTCTAGAATTAACAGGAGATACCTGTAGATTCTATGAGATTTTTTTTTAAGAAAAATTGTCTCACATACCTGTGAGGGCACATATGTCCAAATTTCCTAGGGCAGACAGAAACCTGGGAATGCAAATGAAACTTTTCAATGACTTCTCCAGGAGAAGCTGTTTGGCTGAAGTAAAGGAGGATATTTCCTCTTCAGACTGCTGAAATCATCACTTCTTTTAAACCCTTCATTGACTGGATGAGATTCTCTCATTGTTGAAGGTAATATCATCAGTTAATTGTAGACATAATCAGCAATAGAAGCAATAAAATTACTGATTTTAAAATTACTGATCCATGAAATGTGCCTACAGTCTCAAGCCAGTTCTTGCTTGAACAGACAACTGAATAGCATCACCTGAACAAGCTGACAGACACAGGAACCTAACCATTGCATCATCCTCTTTGAATTTTTCTTTTAGATTCTTTTACTGAAATTGGCTCTGTCCTGAGGACACTTCTGACCCTGTGGTCCTTGTCATTGTGGTTTTCATTTTCCCACAAACTTCACGCTAATATCATTGGGACAAGAAGTGGACTAGGCTTATATAAGCGTACTGTACAATCCATTGAAGGTATATAATCAATGGCTTTTAGTATAATCACAGAGTTGTGCATTCCTCTTCAAAATCAATATTAAAACATTTTAATTACTCCAAAAACTAAGACCCCATACCCCTTAGTAACCACCCCTCAATCCCTCTATCCTTTCTCAATTCTACATAATCATTAATCCAATTCTGTTTGTATATATTTACTTATATTTAAATAATACTAAAATATTACTGTTAACTATAGTCCATAGTTTTCACTTAGGTGTGTTTTTACCATATATACCTGTGATGGTTGGGTTCAGATGTCACCCTGTCCAGGTGATGGTGCCCTATTCTCTGGTCAGACAAGCACTGGCCTAACCAATACCGGAAGGATATTTCATAGTTGATTGATAAACCAAAAAGGCTCATTTATTAAATCATCTGTCAGTTTATTGCATCTTGACTGGTTACATCTACAATTAACTAACGTTGTTTCTTCCACAAATAAGAGTATCCAGTTAGTTGGATTTGATCCAGTCAGTTGAAGACTTTTAAGGAAGAAGAGAGAATTTTCATTCTTTCTTCATCCAGCCAGGCTTTCTTGTGGAATTCAAGACCCTTCATTGGAGTTGCCAGCCTTGGGGCTTACCCTAAAGATTTTGAATTCTTGAATCTCTGTGGTTGCCTAAGATAGTTTTATAAATCTCATATTCACAGATATCTCCTGTTGATTCTGCTTCTCTAGAGAACCCTGACTAATACAGCTTGTTACTGGGAGTGGTTCATGAGAAACAGAATCTTAAAAGTGGGTTTTTACAATTGGCTTTCTACTCTGATTGGATTTGAAGGCACTAATGAATCTATTTCCAATAATCAAGGTGGCACTGACAGTCCATGATGTAAGTTGCAATAGGGACCTGCAAACTACCACCATTTGCTTCTGCTAACTGTATGCTTATATGAGGCAAGGTTCTGGGTGAGAGTCTTCTTGACACCTTAACAGAGTTTTGTGGAGCTAAGAGGTATAATGAAGTTGGCTGATTTTTCTTAGATATGCTGGATAGATACTAATTCTTTTCATGACCCACCCTTCCCACCTCTCCTTCAAGACCTATAACTAAAGTCTCAACAGGCTGTGAAGGGGGGGGGGTATGAAGTGTGCCCTTTGAATAGATATACTATTCCAAAAGAACTGCATGAGTTTTCCAATTTGTATAGACAGAAATCAAGTGATTATGCATTGAAATAGATATTAAGAGCGTGGGATAATAGTGGAAGGAATATAAAGTTGAATCAAGTTGAATTTATTGATATGGGCTTACTAAGCAGAGATTCTGCATACAATGTTGTAGCTTGAGGGGTTAGAAAAGGTATGAGCAGTTTAATTATGTGGTTGGCTGAAACTGAAACATGTATCAAAAGGTGGTAGACATTAACTGAGGTTGAAATGCCAGAACTGCCCAGGTATAATGAGGGTATGCAAAGGCTTAGAGAGACTGGACTGTTAGAGTGGATTTATCATGGAGTATCTACTCACACACCCCAGGAATTTCTGAAGGACAATCTTTTACCAAGACTTTGAGGAATGTATTTATGAGATTAGCTTCATTGCTCTTGAAGAACTCTTTAGTTACCCCTCTCTGTAGGTCAGATATTATTGTGGGAACTGTAGTCACTTAACTGGAATCCTTAAATACACTGGTGATGATTGGACCAATTTACATTCTCTCCAGCAGTGAATGAGTGTTCTTCTTTCTACAGATCTTCCCCAACACTTATAAATTTGTTTTTTTAATAGTGGCTATTCTAGTAAGTGTGAAATTATATCTCATTGTGTTTTTAACCTATTTATTTATTTATTTGCATGGGCAGGTACCTGGAATCAAACCCAGGTCTCCAGCATGGCAGCAAGAATTCTGCTACCAAGCAACTGTTGCATTGTCCTCACTGTGGTTTTGGTTTGTATTTTCTTAATAGCTAGTGATTGAGCACACCATTTCATATGTTTTTATTTATTTATTTTTTTTGCCAGTTATATTCCCTCTTTGTAAAAATGTCTATTCAAGTTTTTTGCTCTTTTAGAATTGGGTTGTTTGTCTTTTTAGTGTTGAGTTGTTGGATTTATTTATATATTCTGGATATTAAACCCTTATTGGATATGTGGTCCAAATATTTTCTCCCATTGTGTAGGTTTACTTTTCACTTTCTTGACAAAGTCATTAGAAGCACAGAAGTTGTTAATTTTGAGGAGGTCCTATTTATCTATTTATTCTTTAATTGTTTGTACTTTGGTTCTAAAGCTTAAGAAACCTTTGCCTACCGCAAGATTTGAAGATGCTTTTCTACATTTTCTCATAGGAGATTTATGGCCCTAGCTCTTTTATTTAGGTCTTTGATATATTTGGAGTTAGTTTTTGTATAAGTTGTGAGAAAGGGTCCTCTTTTATTCTTTTGTATATGGATATATAATTATACCAGCACCATTTGTTGAAGAGACTGCTCTTTTGCTCCAGTTGGGTGGACTTGGCAGTCTTTAGAAATCAATTGACCATATATATGAAGGCCTGCTTCTGAACTTTCAGTTCAATTCTGTTTGTCAGTATATCTATCTGTTTGCCAGTATCATTATCTTTTTAATATTGTAACTTTGTAATATCCTTTAAAGGGAGGAAATGTGAATTCTCCAAACTTCTCTTCTTTTTCAAGATGTTTTTGGCTATTCAGTACCCCTTACCCTTTCAGACAAATTCCAATTCTAAAGTAGGCTGTTGAATTTTTATTTGGATTGCATTGAATATGTAAATCAACTTGGGTGGAATTGATATCTTAATGATATTTAGTCTTTTGCTGCATGAGCATGGAATGTCCTTCCATTTATTTAGATAATCTCTGGCTTCATTAAGCCATGTTTATTGGTTTTGGGGGTCTAGGTCCTTTACATCCTTGGTTAAATTAATTTCTAGATATTTGCTTCTGTTAGTGACCATTGCAAATGTATTTTTTTCTCAATTTCCACAGATTACTCATTATTAGTGTATAGAAACATTACTAATCTTTTTTGTGTATTGATCATGTATCCTTTCACTTTGCTGAACTCATTTATTAGCTTTAGTAGCTTAGTTGTAGATTTTGGGGGATTTCTAGGTTTGGGATCAATTCATCTACAAATAGTGAAATGTTTACTTTCTTCTTTCTATTTATTTATTTTTCATGCCTAATTGCTTTTGCTAGAACTTCTAGCACAATGATGAATAACAGTGGTGGCAGTAGGCATCCTTGTCTAGTTCCAGATCTTAGAAGGAAGCTTTCCATCTTTCACCACTGAGCACAATGTTAGCTGTGGGTAGTTCATATATGTCCTTAACCATGCCCAGTAAGCTTTCTTCTATTCCTTTCTTTGGAAGTGTTTTCATTAACAAAGAATGCTTGATTGTTTCAAATATATTTTCTGTGTCAATCAGAAGACTTCTCAATTTGTTAATGTAGTTCATTACATTAATTGATTTTCTTGGGTTGAGCCATCCTTGCATGCTGAGGATAAAACCCACTTGATGATGAAGTACCATTGTTTTGATGTGCTGTTGAATTCCATTTGCAAGTATTTTGCAGAAGATTTTATATCTACCTTCATTAGAGAAATTGGTCTGTAATTTTCTATTGTTGCATTATCCTTTAGCTGACTTTGGTATTAAGGTGATTTTGGTCTCAAAGAATAAGTTTGGCAGTGTTCTCTCCTCTTCAATTATTTGGAAGAGTTTGGGCAGGATTGGCATTAATTATTCTTGTAACAACTGGTAAAATTCACCTGTGAAACCATCTGGTCTGCACTGTTTTGTTGGGAAGTTTTTGATTACATACATTTGTTTGCATTTGTTTTGCTAAGTATTCGTTATTTTATTGATATTCCCAAAGAATCACTTTAAAAATTCTCTTTCTAATGTTTTTATATTCTAAATTTCATTTATTTCTTCTCTAATCATAATTATTTCTTTTGGTCTGTTTGCTCTGTGATTGGTTCTCTAGTCTTTCTTTAATTCTTCCAGGCATACAGTTTAGTCTTTGATTTTAGCTCTTTCTTCTTTTTTAAATGGGGCTGTAAATTGCCCTCTCAGCACTACCTTCACCACAGCCCATAAGTTTTGTTATGTCATGTTCTCATTTTCAATCATCTCAAGATATTTACTGATTTCTCTTGCAGTTTCTTCTTTGACCCACTGATTGTTTAAGAGTGTATTGTTTAACCTCCATATTTTTGTGAATTTTCCAGTTCTCTCCCTATTATTGATTTACAGCTTCATTCCAGTGTGGTCAGAAAAAGTGCTTTGAATAATTTCCATCTTGTTAAATGTATTGATATCTGTTTTGTGGCCCAGCATGTGGTCACTCCTGGAGAATGATCCATGAGCACTTGAGAAGTATGTGCATCCTGTTGCTTAGGGGTGTATTACTCTGTATATGTCTGTTAGATTTAGTTCATTTATCATTTTATTCAAGTCTATGTTTCCTTATTGGTACTTTATCTAGATGTTCTGTTGTAGAGATGTCTATTTTCCTTTAGTTTTGCCTGTGTTTGCTTCATGTATTTTGGGGCACCTTGGTTAAGTGCATAAATATTTATGATTGTTAGTTCTTAGTGAATTGCTCCATTTATTAATACATAACATCTTTCTTTGTTTCTATATTAGCTAGGGTTTTCTAGAAAGACAGAATCAGTAGGAGCTATCCATAGATATAAAATTTATAAAAGTGTCTCATGTAACCCTGGAAATGTAACATTTTCATGCTGGAAAGGGCTGCCAATAACATGGTATAGGGAGATACAACTAGATGATGCTCTGGTAAGGCTGGTCCCTCTGTATTTCAGAACTTATTTGGTCCAGGGACTCATCTGAAGGTTGTAGGTTTTGGAGAGTTACCTAAGTGAGTGGAACTTTTGTAGAATCTTATATAATGCTCTAGGTGTTTTTCAGGATTGGCAGGAATGGTTTTGGTTGGGGTTTGGAAAGTTGTGATAGCAACATCTAACTGAAGCATGGGTAAGAATGACCTCCAGTGTAGCGTCTAGACTATTTGAACTCTTTCAGCCACTGATAACTTATTTGTTATACTTCTTTTCCCCCTTTCAGTCAGAATGGCATAGTTGACCCCCCAATGCTAGGGCAAGGCTCATTCCTGGAGGTCAACTCCCACATCACCAGGGAGACTTTCATCACTGGATATCATGTCCCACATAGGGGAGGAGGCTATGGTTTCACTTGCAGAGTCAGGCTTAGAGAGAGTGAAGCCACATTTGAGCAACAGAAGAGGTCCTCTGGAGGTGACTCATAGGCCTACCTATAAGTAGGCTAAGCTTCTGCATTACATGCATAAGCTTCACAAAAGCAAGTCTCAAGATCAAGGACTTGGCCTATGGATTTAGGTGTCCCTAATATTTGGCACAGTATCTGGTGTTTCCCAGGTGGAAAGGTTTAATAGCTTCATAATTATTCTCCCATCCCTTCAAGGGAATTTGCCAATACTTTTTTATTATCTGCTTAACATACTCTGGGATGTATTCAGGCATTACGTTAAATCCTACAGGATTAAAGGCTCTCATTCTTATTCTTGGCTCCCTGTGTTTGGATTGTTTAAATGATCTATCCAGACAAGTTGAGTTAGATTATGTGCCACAGAAAGGTAGGTTCTGGAAATAACAATACTTTCTTCCTTTGGTCTCAAGGAGTGAAGTTCTAAAATACTGGCATTGTCTTCCTTATCTCTATATTCTGAATTACCTTATTCCTGACCTGATTGGCCTCATTCTTATGTCTAAATACTAGGTTATACATATATAAACAGCCCCTCAAAATCCAGAAATAAAAATTACCACTCTTGACTAAATGTTACTGCTCTAAGAGCTTACAAGGTAGGCCCGAGTATTCTTATAAGTATTTTCTAAATGAGACCATACAATATTTGCTCTATTGTTTCTGCCTTATTTTGCTCCACCAATGTCCCACAGGTTCATTCACCTCACAACTTTGTTCCTTTTTGTAGCAGCACCGTGTTCAATCATATGTTTACACCATTGTTTGCAAATCTATTTCTCACTCAGTGCATTTTTCAGCCAGCTCTATCTATTGGACCTCATGTATAATGTACAAAGTCAAGATTCCATCAACACTCAACTTCAGACAATTTCAGTTTTCCCAAAAGAAACTTAGCTAAGAAACACACCCTCACCAAATAGAAAATCCAAACCTCCCCTTAACTCTTGTCCCTCCTCCCATTATTTTCCTCCCTATACCCCAATATTATACACTCTTTACAAGATTCATACCTTTGCAGTTGTTAATGCAAAAACTAATTTATATTTGTAATGTTAATTGGTGGGGTACATGAGTCTATACAACCCCTTTCGATCATGTTCATCTTCAGTATGGTAATATTACTTATAGACCCATCATAAGCATCTTCGCTTCTATGTATTTCCTTATAATTAAATTTAACCTCATTAGCAAACTGTTGACCCATCTCAAGCTTTTGTGTATCTCTAGGTCCCCTATATTCTGTATTATAAGCCTCTGATTTTACCTGTACCATGGTCATAAAAGTGGAATCATACAGTTCTGTCCTTTTTTGTCTGGTTATTTCATTCACCATTATGTCCTCAAGGCTCAGGCATCTTGCATGTGGTTCAGAACACCATTTTGGTTTACTGATGCATAATATTCCATCATATGTATATACCACACTATGTAATCCATTCATCTATTGATGGGCACTTGGATTGTTTCCATCCTTTAGCTATTGTGAATAGTGCTGCTACAAACATCAGTGTGCACATCTCTGTTTGCATCACTGCTTTCAGCTCTTCTGGTTATATACTGAATAGTTGTATTGCTGGGTCATAGGGTAATTCGATATTTAGTTTTCTGAGGCACCACCAGACTGTCTTCCATAGCAGCTGTACCATTATACATTCCCACCAGCAGCGCATAAGTGTCCTAACTCTCCAACATTTATAGTTTCCTGTTTGCTTAATAGCAGCCATTCTTATAGGTGTGAGGTGGTGTTTCATTGTAGTCTTGATCTGCAGTTCTCTTATAGCTAATGAGGATGAGTATCTTTTCATGTGCTTTTTAGTCATCTGTATTTGCTCTTCAGTAAAGTGTTCATTCATATGGACTTTAGCTCACTTTATAATTGGGTTGCTTGTTCTTTTGTTGTTGAGTTGTATGATTTCTTTATATATACAGGATATACAGATATCAAAACTTTATCTAATGTGTGATTTCCAAATATTTTCTCCTATTGAGTTGGCTGCTTCTTAATCTTTTTGAAAAACTCTTTTGAGACACAAAAACATTTGATTTTGAGGAGTTCCCATTTATCTATTTTACTTTTGTGGCTTGTGCTTTGGGAGTAAAGTTTAGGAAGTTATCTCCTATTACTAGATCTTGAAGGTATTTCCCTACATTTTCTTCTATGATACTGGTTCCTATGTTTAGGTATTTAATCCACTTTGAGTTAATTTTTGTATAGGGTGTAAGGTAATGATCCTCTTTCATTCTTCTGGCTATTGATATCCAGTTCTCCCATTTGTTGAAAGGACTATTTTGTCTCAGTTCAGTGACTTTTGGGGCTTTGTTAAAGATCAGTTGACCACAGATTTGGTTGTCTATTTCTGAAATTTAAATCAATTCCATTGCTCAATACTTCTATCTTTTATCAGTGCCATGCTGCTTTGACCACTGTGGCTTTATAATAAACTTTGAAATCAGGAAGTGTTAATCTTCTCACTTCATTTTTCATTTTAAGGATATTTTTAGTTATTTGGGATCTCTTTCCTTCTCAAATGAATTTAGTAACTAAAATTTCCAAGTCTTGAAAGTAGGTTGTTGGAATTTTGATTGGCACTTGTTCTAGTTCTACTGCCAGAATGCAATATACCAGAAACAGAATGGCTTTTAAAAAGAGGAATTTAATAAGTTGCTAGTTTACAGTTCTAAGGCCGAGAAAATGTCCCAATTAAAATAAGTCTATAGAAATGTCCAATCTAAGGCATCCAGGGAAAGACACCTAGGTTCAAGAAGGCCAATGAAGTTCAAGATTTCTCTCTCAAGCCAGAAGGCACATGGCGAACATAGTCAGGCTTCTCTGTCAGCTGGAAGGGCATGTGGTGAAACTGGAGTCATCTGCTAGCCTTCTCTCCTGGCTTCCAGTTTCATAAAGCTCCCCCAGGAGACATTTTCCTTCTTCATCTCCAAAGGTTGCTGGCTCGTGGACTCTGCTTCATGGTGCTGCAGCATTCTCTGTGCCCTCTGAATCTCCCATTCTCCAAAATGGACTCCAGTAAACCAATTAAGACCTACCCAAATGCATAACAACCACCCAGATGTGCTGGGTTACATCTCCAGGGAGATGATCTAATTACAGATTCAAGCATACAGTATTGAATAGGGATTATTCTGCCTTTATGAAATGGGACTTTGATTAAAACATGGCTTTTCCAGGGTCCATACATCCCCCCAAATCAGCACAACACTGCATTGAATCTGTAGATCAATTTAGGTAGAGTTGACAAATTAACTACATTTAACCTTCCTGTCCATAAGCAGGGAATGTCTTTCCACTAATTTAGATCTTCTTTGACTTCTTTTAACAATATTATGTAGTTTTCTGTATGTAGGTCCTTTACATCTCTAGCTAAGTTCATTCCTAGATACTTGATTCTTTTAGTTGCTTTTTTTGAGTGGAAATTTTTGCTTAATTGATTCCTCAGGTCATTGCTTATGTATGGAAATATTACTGATTTTTACAGATTAATTTCACATCCTACCACCTTGCTGAATTTGTTTATTAGCTCAAGTAACTTTGTTGCAAATTTCTTAGGATTTTCCAAGTATAGTATCATGTCATCTGCAAATAATGAAAGTTTTACTTCTTCCTTTCCAATTTGGATGCCTTTTATTTTTTTCCCTGTCTGATTGCTCTAGCTAGAACTTCTAGTACAATGTTGAATAATAGTGGTGTCAGAGGGCATTGTCGTCTCATTCCCAATCTTAGAGGGAAGGCTTTCCATCTCTCACCATTGATACAATGCTGGCTATGCATTTTTCATATATGCCCTTTATCATATTGAGGAAGTTACCTTTGAGTCCTACCTTTTGAAGTGTTCTTAATCCAAAAAAGGATATTGAATTTTATCAAATGCTTTTTCAGCAACAATCAAGATGATCATATGATTTTTCCCTTTCTAATGTGCTATATTACATTAATTGATTTTCTTGTGTTGAACCACCCTTGCCCACCTGGCATAACCCCACCCACTGGCCATGGTGTATGCTTCTTTCAATGCATTGTTGGTTCTAATTTGCTAGTATTTTGTTGAAAATTTTTGCATTTATGTTCATTAAGGAGATTGGCCGGTAGTTTTCCTTTCTTACAGCATCTTTACTTGGTATTGTTATTAGAGTGATCTTAGATTCATAAAATGTGTTAGGTAGTGTTCCTTTTCCCTCAACTTTTTGGAAACATTTGAGCAGGATTTGTGTTAATGCTTTTTGAAATGTTTGATAAAATTCCCCTAAGAAGCCACCCGGCCCTTGGCTTTTCTTTGCAGGAAGGTTTCTGATGACTGATTGAATCCTTTTACTTGTGATTGGTTTGTTGAGATCTTCTATTTCTTTTTGAGTCAGTATAGCTTTTTGTGCGTTTCTAGGAAGTTGTCCATTTCATCTAAGTTGCCAAGTTTGCTGGTGTATAGTTTTTCATAGTATCCTCTTATGATTTTTTTTTCCTTCAGGATTCATGATAATGACCTCCCTCTCATTTCTGATTTTGCTTATGTGCATCCTTTCTCTTTTTTCTTTGTCAGCCTTGCTAGGGGTGCATCGATTTTATTGATTTTCTCAAAAAACCAGCTTTTAGTTTTATTGATTCTTTCTATTGTCCTTTTATTTTCCTATTCATTTATCTCTGCTTTAATCTTTGTTATTTCTCTTCTTCTATTTGCTTTGGGGTTAGTTTGCTGTTACTTCTCTATTTCTTCCATGTGAGCAGTGAAGGCCTCAATTTTTTTCTCTTTCTTCTTTTTTTGCATAAATAATAAAGTTTATTAAAAGGAGAGCATACACGTTAGAGAGGTTAATGTGGACATGGTCAAGGGAGGGATACGCACTGAGTAGAGTGGACCAACTTGTTTTATAGGAAAGTTTTACTGGTGGCAGGTTTCCATAGTAACCTTTGAATACTAAGTGTCTTTGGTGTAGGACAAAATAGCTTGCAGGATTCATGGTTTGTTGTCACACACCTGAAATTGTCTTCGGGCAAATGCTTAACAATCTTTATTATCTTATGCTTCCTATTGTTAAATAAGAGCTTGCTTTGGGCCCAGAATTTTATAAGCTTTTATGGTTGGGGAAGTTTCAATGGGTTTGGGAGGTTTGGGGGCTTTAGGGAAAGTTTTGTCCCAGGAAGTCTGCAGATCTGATTCAGTTCCTTTGAAGCTAGATAAGAAACAAGGGATTTGGAGTTGTCCATTAACTCTTTCAGAGCTGAACAGTAATCCCAGGATTTACAGGTGCCCGATTTTATCCTGCTTCAATCCCACCTGAAAGAGTTTAATCCCTTTAAAAGGGAGTTGAGGGATAAATTTTTGATATTTTCAGAGTTGAGAGAGTATATGTAGGACTATGTATAATTGCTGACAATGTTGGAAGGGCTGATGGATATTGGAAAATACGGAAACGTTATTATGTTACAATTCACCCCACCCCACCACTCTTACAATTTTTCTGCCACTTCTTCTGCATAAGTCCTACATAAGTCCCTGAGCATGGGAACAGGAAGTTACAGGTTTACAGCTTGCAGTGTTGAGAAATGAGAAAACAATAGTATTTGGGGGAAGGCAATTATGCTCTCGCATACTTAGAGCTGCTTTGCCTCCCTTTTTATTTATTTTGTCATATAATGATGTCCCAGTCACACTTGAATGTGAACAGCCATCCTATGTATTGGTGTGCAGGTGAATTAGAGGAGTTCTGGTGCCTAGGATACCACCTTTAGTCATTATCCAGACTGAGCTACTCCAAACAGATGTCACAGATGGGCAGGTCCTGTTTAGATATACTCTGCTTTGTTTTAAAAGTATTTTTTTGTTGTTGTTGAAGATGAAGTTCTGATTTTTTTTGCAGGTGTGTTGCAAACACCATCACATCTAGAGACACTGGGATGGCTCTGTGATTTCAATATTTTTCAGTGAGATCCAGAGAGCCACTGGTCCTGGGCCTCTTCAGTCTTAGTTGGATGTGGCCTGCAGGGCTTTTGGAGAGGCTTTACTCTCCCCTGGCTTGAGGCACTCTCATGTCCAGTGTCCTGACTTCTCACCTTGTGAACATGGCTCTCTCCATCTTCAGAGCTTCTCTGGTCTTTGGGTGCACTCCTGCTTCCAGTCCCCCAAGTTTCTACATCAGTGACAGGTTCCTGATGGCTTCTACCCCGAGTGGCTCTGAGGTGACTGTTTACCATTCATAGCCAAAGCTATGAGCCATGCCTTGTATTGGTCTCTCCTTGCTTTCTCCTCTTCTGTAACTCTTTTCTTTCTTCAATTCAGTGGTCAGCAGATTATTCCATTTTTTTAGGGTGCAGTCCGTCAGACTATCAATCAGGATGTTGGATACACTGCCCATTATTGAAATTCAGGTCTCAAGGGCTGGTGTCTTACATGAAAGATGCTGCTCTACTCAGATCTTTTGAAATCATTCCTGGCTGACTCACCAGAATATATAACCAGCTTTCTGCCAGCAATGGTGCCAGCTGAGCCCCTCTCCAGGTTTGATGGTCTTGAAACTAAAAGAATTTAGAGACAAGAGGGCCAGTAGGAATAAGTAGTAAAGTTTATTAAAAGAAAAGTTTATCCAAACGTTCCAGAAAGAATTAGTACCAATTCTCCTCAAACTCTTCAAAAAAATCGAAGTGGAGGGAAAACTGCCTAATTCATTCTATGAAGCCAACATGACCCTCATACCAAAACCAGGCAAAGATATTACAAAAAAAGAAAACTACAGACCAATCTCTCTAATGACTACAGATGCAAAAATCCTCAATAAAATTCTAGCAAATCGTATCCAACAACACATTAAAAGAATTATACATCATGACCAAGTAGGATTCATCCCAGGTATGCAAGGATGGTTCAACATAAGAAAATCAATTAATGTAATACACCATATCAACAAATCAAAGCAGAAAAATCACATGATCATCTCAATTGATGCAGAGAAGGCATTCGACAAGATTCAACATCCTTTCCTGTTGAAAACACTTCAAAAGATAGGAATACAAGGGAACTTACTTAAAATGATAGAGGGAATATATGAAAAACCCACAGCTAATATCATCCTCAATGGGGAAAAATTGAAAACTTTCCCCCTAAGATCAGGAACAAGACAAGGATGTCCACTATCACCACTATTATTCAACATTGTGTTGGAGGTTCTAGCCAGAGCAATTAGACAAGAAAAAGAAATACAAGGCATCAAAATTGGAAAGGAAGAAGTAAAACTATCACTGTTTGCAGACGATATGCTACTATACATCGAAAACCCGGAAAAATCCACAACAAAACTACTAGAGCTAATAAATGAGTACAGCAAAGTAGCAGGTTACAAGATCAACATTCAAAAATCTGTAGCATTTCTATACACTAGTAATGAACAAGCTGAGGGGGAAATCAAGAAACGAATCCCATTTACAATTGCAACTAAAAGAATAAAATACCTAGGAATAAATTTAACTAAAGAGACAAAAAGCCTATATAAAGAAAACTACAAAAAACTGCTAAAAGAAATCACAGAAGACCTAAATAGATGGAAGGGCATACCGTGTTCATGGATTGGAAGACTAAATATAGTTAAGATGTCAATCCTACCTAAATTGATTTACAGATTCAATGCAATACCAATCAAAATCCCAACAACTTATTTTTCAGAATTAGAAAAACCAATAAGCAAATTTATCTGGAAGGACAGGGTGCCCCGAATTGCTAAAAACATCTTGAGGAAAAAAAACGAAGCTGGAGGTCTCGCGCTGCCTGACTTTAAGGCATATTATGAAGCCACAGTGGTCAAAACAGCATGGTATTGGCATAAAGATAGATATATCGACCAATGGAATCGAATAGAGTGCTCAGATATAGACCCTCTCATCTATGGACATTTGATCTTTGATAAGGCAGTCAAGCCAACTCACCTGGGACAGAGCAGTCTCTTCAATAAATGGTGCCTAGAGAACTGGATATCCATATGCAAAAGAATGAAAGAAGACCCATCTCTCACACCCTATACAAAAGTTAACTCAAAATGGATCAAAGATCTAAACATTAGGTCTAAGACCATAAAACAGTTAGAGGAAAATGTTGGGAGATATCTTATGGATCTTACAACTGGAGGTGGTTTTATGGACCTTAAACCTAAAGCAAGAGCACTGAAGAAGGAAATAAATAAATGGGAACTCCTCAAAATTAAACACTTTTGTGCATCAAAGAACTTCATCAAGAAAGTAGAAAGACAGCCTTCACAATGGGAGACAATATTTGGAAATGATATATCAGATAAAGGTCTAGTATCCAGAATTTATAAAGAGATTGTTCATCTCAACAACAAAAAGACAGACAACCCAATTACAAAATGGGAAAAAGACTTGAACAGACACCTCTCAGAAGAGGAAATACGGATGGCCAAGAGGCACATGAAGAGATGCTCAATGTCCCTGGCCATTAGAGAAATGCAAATCAAAACCACAATGAGATATCATCTCACACCCACCAGAATGGCC
The DNA here is from genome assembly GCF_023851605.1 of Tamandua tetradactyla. Taxonomy (NCBI): domain Eukaryota; kingdom Metazoa; phylum Chordata; class Mammalia; order Pilosa; family Myrmecophagidae; genus Tamandua; species Tamandua tetradactyla. Next base: position 39,416,853 of record NC_135342.1, on the reverse strand, counting down.
ATTATCAACAAAACAGAAAATGACAAGTGCTGGAGAGGATGCGGAGAAAGAGGCACACTTATCCACTGTTGGTGGGAATGTCAAAGGGTGCAACCACTGTGGAAGGCAGTTTGGCGGTTCCTCAAAAAGCCGAATATAGAATTGCCATACGACCCAGCAATACCATTGCTAGGTATCTACTCAAAGGACTTAAGGGCAAAGACACAAACGGACATTTGCACACCAATGTTTATAGCAGCATTATTTACAATTGCAAAGAGATGGAAACAGCCAAAATCTCCATCAGCAGAAGAGTGGCTAAACAAACTGTGGTATATACATACGATGGAATATTATGCAGCTTTAAGACAAGATAAACTTATGAACCATGTAATAACATGGATGGACCTAGAGAATATTATGCTGAGTGAATCCAGCCAAAAACTAAAGGACAAGTACTGTATGGTCCCACTGATGTGAACGGACATTCGAGAATAAACTTGAAATATGTCATTGGTAACAGAGTTCAGCAGGAGTTAGAAACAGGGTAAGACAATGGGTAATTGAAGCTGAAGGGATACAGACTGTGCAACAGGACTAGATACAAAAACTCAAAAATGGACAGCACAATAATACCTAATTGTAAAGTAATCATGTTAAAACACTGAATGAAGCTGCATCTGAGCTATAGGTTTTTGTTTTGTTTTGTTTTGATTTTACTATTATTACTTTTATTTTTTTCTCTATATTAACATTCTATATCTTTTTCAGTTATGTTGCTAGTTCTTCTAAACCAATGCAAATGTACTAAGAAATGATGATCATGCATCTATGTGATGATGTTAAGAATTACTGATTGCATATGTAGAATGGTATGATTAAATGTTGGGTTAATTTCTTTTTTTCCGTTAATTAAAAAAAAAAAAAGAGAGAAGGGATAATTGGAGATGAAGGGATACAGACTGTACAACGGGACTGGATATAAAAACTCAGAAATGGACAGCACAATACTACCCAATTGTAATGCAATTATGTTAAAACACTGAATGAAGCTGCATGTGAGGTATAGGTTTTTTGTTTTTGTTTTTTTGTTTTTTTTTCTTTCTATTATTGTTTTAATTCTTATTCTGTTGTCTTTTTATTTCTTTTTCTAAACCGATGCAAATGTACTAAGAAATGATGAATATGCAACTATGTGATGTTATTAAGAATTACTGATTGTACATGTAGATTGGAATGATTTCTAATTGTTTTGTTAATTCTTTTTTTAATTAATAAAAAAAAAAAGAAAAGTTTATAAAAAGAGAGAGAGTACACGTTAGAGAGGTTAATGTGGACATGCCCAAGGGAGAGATGTGCCTCTTTTTTCTTTTTTTAATATAGGCATTTAAAAGCAATAAATTTTCCTGTTAACACTGCCTTTGCTGCATTCCATAAGTTCTGTTATGTCATAGTCTCATTTTCATTTGTCTCTAGATAGTTACCAATTTCTCTAGAAATTTTTTTTTGACCCATTGGTTGTTTAAGGATGTGTGATTTAACGTCTATATACTTGTGAAAGTTCTGGGTGTTTTTTTGGTGGTCATTGATTTCCAACTTTACTCCATTGTGAAAATGCTTGGAATAATTTTAATATTTATAAATTTATGAAGAACCATTTTGTGCCCCAGCATAGGATCTTATCCTGGAGAATGTCCCATGATCAATAGGGAAGAATGTACATCCTGGTATTTTGGGGTGTAATGGTCTATATATGTCTGTTAGGTCTAATTCATTTATCACATGATTTAAGTTCTGTATTTCTTTGTTGATCTGCTGTCTGGTTGTTCTATCATAGAGGAGAGTGGTGTATTGAAGTCTTCTACTATTATTCTTGAAATGTCTGTGCTCCTTTCAGCTTTGCCAGAGTTTGCCCCATGTACTTTGGAGCCTCTTGATTGAGAACATAAACATTTATGATTGTTATTTCTTCCTAATGAATTGTCCCTTTTATTACTATATAATGTCTTCTTTGGCTCTTATGATGTGTTTACATTTAAAATCTACTTTTTTTCTGATATTAGTATAGCTACTCCAGCTTTCTTTTGGTTACAGCTTGCATGGAACATCTTTTTCCATCCTTTCACTTTCAATCTATTTGTATCCTTGGGTTCTAAGATGAGTCTCTTATAAGCAGCATATAGCTGGATAATTTTTATTAATCCATTCTTCCAATCTGTATCTTTTAATTCATAAGTTAATTCATTAATATTCAAAGTTATTACTGTAAAGGCATTTCTTGAACCCACCATCTTATCCTTTGGATTTTCAGTTGTCAGATTTATGTATTATTTTCCCATTTTCTCTTTTACATTGCCTTTACTGGTATTCTTCATTTCTGTACCCTCCTTTAGATCTCCCTCTCCATTTTTTTTTTCAGCTGACAGAATTCTCTTCAGTTTTTCTTGTAGGGCAGGTCTCTTGTTGAAAAATTCTCTCAGCATCTTTTTGCCTGTAAAAACTTCAATCTCTCCCTCAATTTTTTTAAAATTTATTTTTATTTTTTACATGGGCAGGCACTGGGAATCGAACCCGGGTCCTCTGGCATGGCAGGCGAGCATTCTTGCCTGCTGAGCCACTGTGGCCTGCCCTCCTTCAATTTTGAAGAAGAACTTGGCTAGGTGCAGAATTCTTGGCTAGAAGTCTTTCTCTTTCAAGGTCTTAAATATATCATACCACTGCCTTCTCAACACCATAGTGCCTGTTGAGTAGTCTGAACCAGTCTTAGATGGTTTCCCTTGTAGGTAGTAGATCATTTTTCTCTTGCTGCTTTCAGGATTTTCTGCTTCTCTTCAGCATTTGACAGACTGATTAGTGTGTGTCTTAGAGTAGGCTTATTTAGATTTATTCTATTTGGGGTTCATTGGGCTTCTTTGATTTGTATAATTATGTGTTTTATGAGGGTTGGGAAGTTTTCCTCCATTATATCTTCAATTGTTTTACTCTTCTCTTACTCTTCTGGAACACCAATGATTCTTATATTTGTGTGCTCTGTTTGGTCCATCATTTCCCAGGATCCAATCATTTTTTCATCTTTTTTGCCATTTGCTCTTTTGGGAGTTCAAAATCAATTGTTCTGTCCTCTAATTCACTTGTTCTTTCTTTTGCCTCTTCAAATCTGCTGTTGTATGCCTTTAATATATTTTTTATTTGGTCTACAGCATCTTTAATTTTTGTAATATCTTCTATTTCCTACTTATTGCTTCAAATTCTTCTTTATGCTCTTCTAGTGTCTTCTTGATATCCTTTATGTCGTTAGCCAACCCACTGGTTTTATTTAATAGAGTTATATGAATGTCTTTGATTAATTGTTCCAAAGTCTGTGTCTCTTCCAGTGTTTTAATTTGATCATTAGGCTGGGCTATATCTGTCTGCATCTTCACATGCTTCTGTTGCCTTCAAGGCATGTAATTATCTTAATAGGATTACTTTTGGAAGTTGATTTCCTTCAGTAATCTAAAGTTTTGTATTTTCAGGGCAGGTTTGGGGTAGGACACAGGATGTGGTGCAGGGCATAGTGGTGCAGGGATAGGCACGGTTCAGACATGCTATTCTGGTGCCCAGGAGTATGTGCTTTTGAGTTGTGGGCGGGCAGTATAGGGACCATGGGGATGGGGTGCAGCTCAGGCAGGCCTTGGGGTGCAGGAGCAGGGCACAGTGTGAGGGACACAGAGGCAGGGTCAGGTGGGAGGTAGATTGGAGGGGATGTGTAGATGCATGGGGGCTGGTGCACAGACAGTTTGCAGGTGAGCTGTGTGGAGTGCAGGGGTTGTGGGTATCAGGGTGTACAGTTCAGGGCCCAGTGGTAGTGGCACAGGGTGGGCGGGGCATAGGTGCATACTTGTGAGGAAGGGGCCCAGGGGTACCTAGCTGTGGATGCACACATGCACAGGGGCAGGGCACAGATTGTGGAGGTTGCAGGGCATGGGTAGCGGGGAGAGTGCATGTGTTCATGCATATGGTGTGTGGAGGGCCAAGGAAGGGGTGTGTATATGCACAAGGTGGGGGCTGTGTGGTGCAGATGTACAGTTGTGCACCTGCTGGGTGGGGTGGTGAGGCAGTTGTGCTAGGGGCCAGGGCAAGGGTGTGCTTGTGCACGAGGTTGGGGACCCAGGGTGGGATTGTGTGCATGCAAAATGTGGGGACAAGGGGGAAGGTCTCAAGGGGTCAGTGCACGATGCTTGGGTGCCAGGGTAGGCAGGTTGTAAGTATGTGTATGCACAGATCTGGGGGTTTAGGCCCTGGTGTACATCCATACAAATCTCAGGGGGGTGGTGTGGGGTTGAAAGTCTGTGTGGGTTGATAGTGGGTATGGCCTGGCTGTGTGGGTGAGCATTTGTGGAGAGCTAAGGGGTGGGGTGGGTGTGCATGAGGTGAGGGGAGTATGGTGCTGGGGTCAAGGGGGTGGTGCACGGATGCCTGGGTGCCAGGCAGGCAGAACATGGGTGTGTGTGTCCGCGGAACTGGGAGGCAGGGCTTTGGTGTGCATGTGACTGAGCTTGTTGTGGGGGAGGGGTGGGATTGTACAAGTGTGTGGGCTTGGAGCAGGTTTTGCATGGATGCTCAGGTGAGTATGGAGAGGTGGAGATGGTGGGCCATGGGATGGGTACGGGTGCATGGCTCCTGGGGGGTAGGGCCAGAGTATGTGCTTACCTGGGAGAGTTGGACCGGGCCGGGGTTGGCGTGTGTGGGGAGGGGGAGCGGGTGGGAATGTGCCTGTAGAGGGGTTGGGGCAGGGATGTTTGGAGCACTGGGGTGCGGAGCTTGGGAGCCTGGGGTGTGATGGGGAGGTGGGGGACCAGGTTCAGGTGTGTGAGGCATGAGTGCATCATGGGTCATGGTGGAGGGGGCGTGTTAAAGCAACGCCACTTGGCTTCGTTCCTAGTTCCCATCTGCCTGTCCATGAAGTCTTGAGGGCTCCAGGCCTCCATTTGGAAAGAGGTGCATTAGGCTGTTTGCACTAGGTGGGTAGTCTTTGGTTCTCACCATCTCTGTTCCTCTGCTTTTGCAACCAGCATTTCCCTGTGTGGTATAGAAGACCCTCCCGGGTCACTTACATATTGGAATTGCTGTCCTGGTCACTTTTTCTGTCACTTCTCTACCTGTTCCTCATAGTAAGGCTGAACTCGATCTATCCTATACCGCCATCTTCCTGGAACCCCAAGATATACATTTTAAACTTTATTTTCATGTCCCTTTGCTAGCTCACCAAGTGACTATCTGGAAATCACAATCCCTGATGACAAGGGGTTCATGATAAAGTGATAATCAAACTTGTTTAGAGCCAAGATACCTATATTCCCTCTTGCCTATAATATTTGGCTTTTCTGTTGGTTTCTCCGTAGAAAGAGGAATCATCTCCGATTCTCTTACTTTGTAGGGTTGTTGTGAGGATTGCATGAGATAGTTAATGTGTATTTAAAAATGGTAAGCCACATGTGTGCTCTATTTTTCTCTTTCCAGGCACATGGTATGATTAACTTCTGTTTGTCTTACGAGGTTGGGCATGGCTCTGTGATTTTCTAGCCAGTGATATACCAGTGGGAGTGACGTGTCATTTCTGGGTGGAAGTGTTAAGATCCAAAGCATGGTTCACCTGCTCACTTTCCCCTGGTATAGAGATTGTGGAAGCACAGTCAAAATGAGCTGCTGGTTAGTGTGGGTCCAAGAGGGACCGTGATAATCAGAGACTTAGACAAACTGTATGGAGCATATGCAAGAAACCAAAATATGTTGTGTTAAGCCCTGAGATTTTAGGGCTTAACACAATAAACCTTTTGCTGTTTGTTATAAAGCAAAACCTAGTCCCTCCCAACTAGTGCAAGTACATGTGATAACAATAAACATTATCATCTACATCATCCATGGAACTTCTTCCTCATTTCCAGAGCTGCTGAAGCCCATACAATACCTGCAACTGAGAAAAAATTGAATTCCATAAAGACTAGTTTTGAGCTGTATAGTTCAGAACATTTTTAGCAATTGCCTTAGGATTTGTAAAATCTTTTCTCTTGCAAGTTTAAAGCCAGGAAGGGCAGTGAAACAAAGCATGAGCTAGGTCTTCAACTCCTCTCTTTCTTCTAGATGCTGAATCTGTGGAGCGCAAAGAATGACTTATTTTTTTTCTACAGAGATTCAAGATGTCTAAACTAATCTCTTACTAATCCTCTTATTCTCCCAGCAAGTTCATGAAATCAGCGAGTTAAGTATTACAGAACATGTACAACGACAAGAGCATCATATTGGAGAAAGAAACTGGCTTGCAAAAGATTTCACCTGTGCTCTATCTCAATACAGTTGCCATAACAATGAAAAGGTGCTTTTAGTAGTGTTATTGATAAGGATAAATTAATCCTGACCTTGTAAATCTTGAAGGTGATGCTTTGCAAGAATTACAGAGGTGAGCATGACCTGGAATAGGCAGATTGACAATGGGCATGAGAAAACCTATGCCCTGGGTTTTAGGATTACAGAAGAGATCCTGCATAACACAGGAACACCCATCTGGGCTCAGGGCTCTTATTCTTGACATGCTACTTCAAGGGGGAAATGAGAATGCACACGAGATTGCTTCAAAAAGAAGGGAGGTGGTGATGGTTATAATGAATTGTAACTGGCTGAAGTTTCTATTCAATTTGTTTAGAAGTTTTGTTACTCAGATTCTAAGTTGTAAGTGGTAGGGAGCCCTTTCAAACTGTCTAACAGCATTATAAAAATATTTAAGAGAAAGCATGAAAGAGGATTTGATGGCAAACATAACTGAAACACCCAGGGCAGAGGCCAGGCAGAGCTGGGTTCAGGGCTCTACTGCTGATCCAGTTCCCTCCACCTCCTGTGATTTCTGTGTCTTGGGTTCATCATGGGGTGTGTGGTAACCTCGCAAGCTTCAGGTTATGGAGAAATAGAGTGTTTCTCTGGACTAAGCCCCAGAATTGAGTCCCTCTGGCTTAGGCTTGGCTGCTGGACCAAATATTACACACACTGCTGGATAGGTGAGCGGAGAAGTGTCCACACACATGGATAAGAAGGGAAGACATGGTTTTCCTCATCCTACCCCTTCCAAATGGAAGAGCTGTGACCAGACTGGATGACAAAAAAACAATGAATGTCTACCACAGAGGGCGAGGATATTCTTCCATGTGCCTTCCCGAATTCTTCAGAACTTTGAAAGAAAAACTTCCACTCCAGCAGCCTTGTGTTGGGGCCTGGCATGCTGTGTGAATTGACAGTTTAGTCCTCAGTCTCCTGTTTGTACCCAGGGCTTCGGAAAAGCCTTTAGGGATCTTTTCTCAGCGGCAGCAGCCACACATTTAGAACTCAGAGAGTGAGGGGAGCAAGAAGGGGTTTCATCTTTGTTGCTGAATTGCAAGAAAGGATTTTTAAAAAGCTGCTCTTTATTCTGACATCTGCTGAAGTGTATCTTGGAAATGTACTCACTAACAGACTGTTATTCAGAAGAAGTGAATGTCTTCTCATGATCACCTGGGAAGGAGTCAGCAGAAGAGCTAAGTTGCACAAGCTTTATTAGCTGTGCACTGAATGAGGAACTGTGTGGCGGGTGGGGGTGGGGAGAGGAATGCAGCATGGAGGTAGGGAGAATTGAGCTTTGTCCCAGAGGATTCTAATGCTATTAGAGGTGAAACTTAAACACAGGGAAAAAGCTAGAGAACATCAGGAGCAGCTTTAGATATAATTAGGTATGTGGTTTGCAAGGTGCACTGTCTGCTCAAGGAAGGGAAAAAGCATCATTTATGGGATCCACAAGGGATGAGCTGCAGAGGAGGGGTGAGCTGCCAGAGGAGGGTGGAGCAATAGATAGAGAAACCATGACATTTAACAAGGATTGCTGTGCTCAATGTGTGCCAGGCGTTGTGGTAAGCACTGTTCCCCTTTTCATGCATTCTCTCAGTTTCATTCCTCTGCAGCCAAATAGGTAGGTACTAATGAGACCTCAGTTTTATAAATGGGGAGTCTAAGGCTCAGAGAGGTTAAGGTCACAGAGATAGTAGTGGCAGAGCCAAAACCAGTGACATGAATGAATACCACCTACTGCTGCACCCTCAGCTTCTCCTACAACAACTTTGGATCAAGATTTTGTCGAAAACAACCTTAAGACTCCTGACCCTGGCCGAAGTAGTGCCAGACAGAGGACCCCAAATTATTGGTTTAGACACAGGTTTGACACTTATTTTACATTAGCATTTTAGAGTGATTGAAGATTTTTTTTATTTTAATATTAAAAGAAGCTTTGAGAAGTCCCATAGTCAGAAATTGTTTAATTTTATTTAAACCACTATTTCACAAACTTATTTGATGACCAAAGTCTTTGATCTCTAATGGTTAAGATGAAACTGAAACCTCAATGAAAAATACTTTTAGTAATATAGAATTATTATCTTTACATAACAAGAAAGTCAGATGTAGGGTCTTTACAGAGTTATTTCAGTGACTCACTGCTCACTGGTGGCTTCAAGAATACAAGCTCTTTCATTCTTCTTCTCTGTCATCCATAGCATATTGGCTTATGCCACAGGCTTGTCCCCTCATGGACACAAGGTGACTGCTGCTATTCCAGGCATCACACATAGGCACAATAACTTCTAGCCACAAAGGAGGAATTTTTAAATGCTCTCTTTGTATAAACAAAGAAAACTTTTCTTAGACTCAACCTCCCAGACCTCTCATATCTTACTGTTCAAAGCTGGATCATAAGCCTACCCTTCATTTGATTTAGGGTAGGCCTGTGACTCATTTCTGAACAATCACAGGAAAGGTGAATGAAATAGTTATGATTAGTCAGTTCTAATAAAAACTCAATCTCTGGACCTGGGGAATGCTCCCACTCCTTTACATGAACAGAGTTGCAGTCTAAAACCTAAACAAATTCAGGATTACATAAAAGAGGAGTAGAGATGAAATGGCTTTTGGAAGGCACCCTTCATCATTTGCAATTACCTGCACTTGTCTTCTGGATTAAGGATAAGTGTAATAGAAGTTAGAAACCCAAAATATCCTCTCTGTAAACAACAACGTTAAGAACATTTTTTTCCACCTTTGGCTTAATTATCCAGATATTTGGTCATAAATACTGAAGGCCATTTGTCATTTATTATTTTCTCTTGTATCATGGCATTTTCCACATGGAAATATAGAAAAACTGTGTTACCCCATTACTCACAGAGTCCCTGGAGCCCGTGAGGATCCTCATTATTCTATAGCTCCTATTTCAATCGGTGGAGGTGCCTGGTGAGTACATGGTATTACTAACTCTGGGCATGAGTAAAGGGAAATGGACAACCTTGTTAGTTTTCACGTTGTGAAGCAGTAATACCTTTTGGCTGACCTGCTTCACCAAAATCTCTTCCACTCAGAATTACCTGGAGAAGTCCCCCAGTGTTTATGGTGTATATGGAGAACAAGGCTGCTAGGCTTTTCATAGTCAAGGTCACTTGGGAATGAACAGTGGGGCGGGCACTCCGGTTATGCCCTACAACCTAAGTGTGACCTCTCCTACATGAGGCAGATTAGCAGGAATTTCTGTCTCTCTTATTTCATCCCTGAGTGGCAGATATTTTCCAAGCTGCAAACTCGTGTGCAAGAAATGCAATTTTGCCTAGGTGTTTACAACTAAATTTAATTTCTCTTGTGAGTCTCCATTCTCACAAATGATGGAGATTTCAGTCAATTAGGGTTTTTGCACTTTCAAGGGGTTTGAGTTTAGTTCTGAGGGACTTCAATAGTGACAAGGGGTCCGTTCCTGACCTTTGTCATTGTGTGCGTGGTCCTCTTCTGAGCATATGACTTGCTTCCCCTCGAGGCAGAGCTGAGATCAGGACTTGGGTACAAGTGGTTTATTTGGAGCTGACCTAGGGAATGAGTAGCACAGGGAAGGCTCCAAATATGGGTGTGTTATTAGGATGGGCCCACTGTGGGTCTGACTGTGGATTGGAGTATAATACTGCCAGTACCCTCCAAGGGGTATGTGGACAGACTCTCAAAATTGTCCATCTGAAGATTGACAGATTGTTCATTGCTCACTTTTCCCATTGGTTGAGGTTTGCCTCAAGGGATAAGGGGTCATTCCCCTGCTCTTCTAGGCTTTTGTGTTCGTGTAACTGGGTTTCCACCTGCCCCACCTCTTTGTGCTGGCAGTGTTGGGAAGACCTGGCCCAGCAAGCGAGAGAAGTACAATATGTACATGAATAAGATACAATCAGATTGCGTTGTGTCCAAGCCATACTTGATTTACTGTCACAATGAAATCAGGGGTTTGGCCATGAGGATGTGAGGCAGACACAGGAGGTGTTCTATTTAGCACTCAAGACATACATGCCCTGGCTGGTCCTTGGTTCAGGGGTCTGTGCCAGGTCTGTGACATCAGTGATAAGTGGGAAACCCTTGGTTGCCCCTCCCCACCACAGGGGCTAGAGAATGCTCTGCTTTGGGCTTTCGTGGATTATGGAGTCTTTGTGTCCTTTGGGCTCTATGAAGTTGCCTATCAAGGTTAGCACAGAAATCCCAGCTAGACAGGCTTCTTTCCTAGCATCTTAGGCCTCCCGGAAAGCAGTCCCGGTCACTTGGCTTTTGGAGTTCCCCAAACCCTGTGGACTTTCTGCTCTTCTCTCCACTTGGATTAGCAGGTAGTGGGGTGGTGGTGGCAAAGTACAGGGTATGACTTTTTCAGGTATAAGGTCCAGGCTTATTCTTGGCTTTCCTTCTTCAAATCAAGAGGTCTTTTCTAATTCTGAGGTGCTTCTTCTAGACTATGTATTCCTTGAGATCTATATTTAAAACATTTTTTAAATGAAGAATGGACTTCTTAGGCTGGCTTCCTCTTAGAAGCAGACCCTGGGACAAGGATTCTAGTGCAGGTGGTTCATTTGGGAGGTGGTTCCAGAAAGCACAGGTAGTGGGATGAGGGTGGGGAGTGAGACAGGGAAGGAAAGTGGTCAATAAGATGTATGCTATCCCTGTTGGACAGGAGGTCTGTGCCTAAGCCTACTCTCCTGACAACTGGGGAGAACAGACTTCTGTCTTTTATGAGCAGGTTGACCACCCAGAAACTTACCACAACTCCTACTACTGCCTTTACCTGCCTATGGAAGCATTATTTGTTTTAGAGTCCCTTGAGGATAGGGGCTGGGTCTTATCTGAACTTGGCACATAGGAAGGCTGGTATTGAAATTCTTCCACATTATTTCCAGGCTGTTGTCAGGAACTGCTGAAGTCCCACACGCTCATCTTGTCCTGCCCACACTCGCTCCTCCCCCAGCACCTCACCAAGATCCAGCCACACGGAGGTAATGCTAGCCCAGTGGGGGCCTCTCAGCTCTGCATCAGCATCATTTCACTGGGGCCTTATGCCTGGTTCTTAATTAATTAATTATTTATTTATTTATTTTACATGGGCATGCACTGGATTGCCTGCTGAGCCACCGTGGCCCGCCCCTTAATTATTTTTAATATCTTCCCTGAGTAGGTGCTCAGGAAACAATTGCTGAATTAAAGGTCTTATGTTTAGTGGTCAAAAGAGTGATTTTTCTAATTAAAGAATACTCTCATCTAGTCTCCACTAGAAATGTTGTTCCTTCCTTTGTCTCTGTAAGTCCAAATCTTACTCATTTTTCAGGACCCAGGTCAAATCACAGATCTGAGATCAAGTCTAATCCAACTTCTCCAGCTAAAAAGTGAAGAAATTGAATCCCAGAGCCTGGAAGGGACACGCCCAAGGTCCAGGCATCCATGGAGCTTTTTTGACTTTGCTTCCCAGCTATGACCCTGGGTGCTCCAGAAACACTCCCTCTCTCTTCTCTGATCCCTGGTTTATTAGTTGCTTATTCTAGTGTGGACACATCCTGAACAGTGTTCATGAATTATGGCACATTTACAATGGTAGGTTCTGCTATCCCCCTTATTTTAGAGAGTTGAAGTCACTTGCTAAACACACACAGTAAATAATTGGTGGCATTTTTAACTGCTGTCTATGAATTTTCTTTTTCAGTCATCCTCTCCCTTGTGTTATAAGTCCTCTAGACCTTGAGGGCAGGTCTCATCTCATATCACCATCCTCTCCTGCTTTGAGTGGTGGTAGGAAGAACATTTCTAGGTGCTTAGCAAATGTATGTTGAATGAAAGAATGAATGCATGAATGTGTAAGATCAATTGAACTGTGACATGAAGGGATGATGTATTTCTTTTGTGGGGGGTGGGCGTGAATAAGCAGACCTTGCAGTTTTGGATAGAAGCTAAAAAGCAATTCATGAGTGCTTGCAGTGTAATCAGAAGGTTGTCACTGGATAAAAGGGTACTTCTCCAGCCTTAGGGCTATAAATACCATCTTTGTAGGTTTGCTTGGCTTTTCCCAAACCTTTTCTGAAAATGCTGCATGATAAGGAAGTGTAAACGAGTTTCTTCTTGGTTGCTAGATGGTTTGGAAGGGAGCTTTCACCTGGATTTGCCATGCAATTCATTGCCAGAAAACTCCACTTTTATCTGCGTCAGAGGGCAAATTTTCTAATCTAATTATACAAAGCAGAGGCTGAGGGTTTCTGCACAATTGCTATGGACTACCTGCCTGTCTTTCAAGATAGTGGCACGGCAATTTGAGGAGGCACTGTGAAGTTTCTTAGTAATGTCACCTCCACTGTGGCCTGCCAGAGCTATTTATATGTGAATGAGAACATAATTCAACATCAGCAGTAACTTAATTTTAGTTATCCTGAAGAGAAGAGGTCCTTGTAGAACTCCAACTCTGGCAACTTTGTCTGCAGGTTTTGATTTTATTTAAGTGGATGTCCATTGTTCACAGGGTACATTGATGAGCCCACATCTGCAAGGCCTACCCACGGACATCAAACATGGGACTACTATTGCAGCAGAAGCCTCTGATTCTAGGAAATTGCTGTATTCAGCAGGCAAATGTGCATTTTGCTGTTGTTGCCCAAGATCCTCTGTATCTTAGTACAAGTACTCTCAATTTACACAGAAAAGGATCATTTGAGATTTCTTGTGTCAATAGCAGCTTTATATGCATAGAGGCAGTTTAAAGACAGGCATAGTCTGTGTATAATACCTGCGATAATTCTGCACCTTGAGGAAGATTCGAGTGTTTTTAAAGAAGGAAGTTAACTGATTGCAGGTGTTCCTTAAGAATGTGTAATATAAACTGTCCTTGGTTTCAAAGTCAGTGAATCTTGAAAACACAGAATCCAAATGTTGACTATGGAATTGCTAATGGAGGCAGTGTCACCTGAGCCTCCAATTAGAACATTTGCCTTTTTGATCTTTTGCCTATCTGAACATCTGTCTGTCCGTCCATCCATCCATCCATCCATCCAGGCAGTATGAACTTAGAGGGTCCTCTAGTCTGGACCCTCTTCTAGATAATAGTGTATTGCAGCAAATAAGACAGGCAAGCCACTGCTCTCATAAAATTTCATTTTAGGGTCTTTGGGTGTGGAGAAGGCAGATAAGAAGCAAGTAAGTAAATGAATAGATTAAGTAATTTCAGCACTATGAAGAAATGTCGCAAGTGTGTATTATGAGAGAGTGACTCCATGAGGTGGGGTGGCTGCTTAAGATGGAGTGAACAGAGAAAAATTTTCAGAGGACCTGGCTTTTTAGCCAATATCTGAATGACAAGAATGATCTACCATCAAAAGTTCTGAGGAAAAGGCTTCTCAAGCAGAGGAAAAGCAAGTGCAAAAAGCTTGAGGTGAGACTGCACATAGATTCTTGAGAAAACAGACTGAAAGAGGGGGCTGAGAAAGAACGAGTTAAAAATGTGGTTCAGGATGATAGGAATAATTCTTATCTGAATGCTTTCACCCAGAATTTAACTCTTAGAAACCATGCCCTCAGGTATTGGCTATTTCTCCCTTTTGGCCATTGGATGGCACTGTTGCACTGTTACTTTGCTTGCTGTTCACATTGAGATTTGGTTTTGAGAATAGGGATTTGAGAAATAGGAAATCCTGAGGCTAGGAGATCACCATTTCTTGGCATGTCAAACAGTGTTTTGCTGCAGCTGAAATTCTTTTCCAACAGAAATGACTGCTTTCACCCCAAATCTGGAAGAGAGTTGCAATGTCTACAGGGACCAGCCTGTCTGGAACACAAGAACACCCCAATTCTCTGTCCGAGCAAAGCTGCCAAGTGATTTGTCCCTTAAAGCTGAATGGGGTTCTCACATTGGTTTCTCGGGGCTGAGAAAGGCTGGAAAACTCCCCTTTGGAAAGCCAGCATAATAACCACACAATAAATGAGACACCCACCCTTCCTTCAAGAAACCTCAGAAACTGGCTGCTGTGAGCCACGGGGGAGATTCCTCCTGTCCCCTGGATAGGATAATTATCAAGTCATTTTAATATCATGTTTAACATTATGCCACTACTGCCATACATTTAATATAAATGCAGGGGAAAGGCCTGCATTCTGTAGAGAATACCAGTGATGGAGGGGACATACATGACTGCTAGTACAAACCTGTAAGCCAAGGTGTGTCTCATTTTCAAGATCAGATTCTTTCTGGAGACCAGCCTGTGTCCTACATCACGATCTGCATCCTACATGTACCACAGAACTTTCATCAAGTTTGTGCGTGACTCTCAGTTTCCTTCAACTCTAGAGTCAGGTATTCAGGCACAACCTGCTGTGCTTTGAAAATAATTTAATTTTTTTTACACTGTCCTACCAAAATGTGGAGTTACAAAAACAGAGTGAGTCTCTGGTTCCTGTGAGAAAATCTGCCATTGTCTCCACTAGTATGTGTTGGAAAGATTTCAGGTTGTGCAGTCAGTGGGCCTAGATTGGTTTCCTGCTGTGCCATTTCCTGGCTATGTGACCTTAACCCAGTCAAACCACCTTTCTGAGCATCTGCCCCCTTTCTCTGTCCTATAGATGATGCATTTTTCACACAGGGAGAATTAAGCTAATTAATAAAGGTGAAAGTACCATGTAGTTGTCAAGTGCTTTATTTAAATAAAATATAATTGTTATTATCCCTGACATTCTTCCTTCTGTATTTTCTCATCTTTATTCTCAAAAATAGAGAATAGTTTAGAAAATAACAACATCAACATCAAACTAGGAATCAGTTATACAGTAGAAAAGTCAGGAAAACCTCAGAGTGAGCAGGAAGGTCACATCTACTCTCATGTGTTTCAGCATTTGCAAGAGAGATAAAATTAGACTATCTGCTCTGTTCCTTTTTAAAATTAATCATTTTGATTGAGATATAATTCACATGCTGTAAAATTCATTATTTAAAAGTATATAATTCATTGCTTTTTAGTATAGTCACACCATATAACCATCACCGTGTCTAATCCCAGAAAATTTTCATCACCCCTCAATGAATTCTCATAGACTTGAAAGTGTCCCATAGATCTCTGAGGCTCTATTCAGTTTTCTTTATTCTTTTTTTTTTTTTCTGCTCCTCAAATTGGGTGATCTTGAATGACTTATTTTCATATTCATTAATTCTTTCTTCTGCCTGTTCAAATCTGCTGTTGAGCCTCTCTGGTGAATTTTTCATTTCACTTATTGTACTTATCAACTTCAATTTCTACTTGGTTCTTTTTTATACTTTCCATCTACTGATATTCTCTATTTCATGAGGCATCATTCTCATGCTTTTCTTTAGTTCTTTAGAGGTAGTTTCCTTTAGCTCTTGGAACTGTGGGGGGTCAGGAGCAATAAATCAGGCAACAAATCAGGCCCCAGCAAGAAGAAGGTATCTGGAGTCACAAGATCCAGGGTAGGAAGTTCCCAGGAGTTAAAAATTGAACAATAATCATTGTTAAGAAACAAAAAGAATGGGATGTATTGTGCAAGAACAAATGGCATTTCTCTGCTTCTGTAGATAAAATTGCTTGCTTACAGCTGCAAACCAAGATGTGACTCAGAAAGATAATGTCCTTTTTCCTGCTTCTGTGGATACGCTTGTGGTTTTTACCTTTATAAGCCCCCCTTGAGAACTCCTCGGGACTGCTCTCTGATTTCTCTTTCGTGAGTTTCTGAGGCAGTCGCCGCCGGCCGGCTAATAAAGACTCCTAATTGGCTTGCAAATTGCTTTGACTTGTGTGGTCTCTCTTCTGGTGCACCCCACAACAGGAACACATTTAAAACAGCTGATTTGAAGTCTTTGTGTAGTAAGATACAACATCTGGGCTTCTTCAGGGATGGTTTCTATTGATTGATTTTTTTCCCCTGTATATAGACCCTCCTCTTTTGTTTCTTTGCATGTCATAATTTTGTTTGTTATTGAAAACTGGACATTTTAAATACTATAATGTGACAACTTTTAGGAAATACTTTTAGTATTTTGTCATCTTTTAGTATTTTGAATCTGCTGGAAATCAGATTCTCTCCATCCCAGAATTTGTTGTTGTTGTTGCTTGTTGTAGTAGTTATTAAGTTTGTTTGTTTAGTGACTTTTCTGAGCTACTTCTGATAGACTGTATTTTTGGTCGTGTGGGGTCATTGAAGTCTCTTTTCCATTAGCTTAGTGGTCAGCTCATGATTGTTCATAGATTTCCTTAAATGCTTGGAATCAGTAAATTACTCAGTTTCTACTGAGGGGCTGTATATGCATGTGAGGCATGCCTTAATTCTGAACTAGGCATTTAACTCTGCCTTAGCCTTTATTTCCTGCTCATGCAGAGACTCAAGGTCAGCCAGAGGTGAGAGCTTGGGCCTTCTCAGGGTTTTCCTGAACATAAACCCACAGATGCATGGGGTCTTCTAGATTCCCAGGAATACATCCCAGCTTTTTAAAGCCCTGACTGACATCTCATTCATTCTTCAGCTTTTCCTTTCAAGGTTTTCAGTTAGACTATTGTTTGCCCTGTTATCTATCAGTTTAGACAGCCATGCTTGTTAAAACACTTTAGTTATTTTAACATGGCTAGTAAATGTTTTTGCCAAATGTTACACCCATGTTTCAAAGGCTTTTAGTACCAGGCCACTGATAAAGATCAGCCTGTCAAGTAGGGTTTTCTAGGAAAACATCAGACAGGTCAAATGATAACAGTTCTTTGGGAATGAGGCTCATTCTGCTCCTTTTGGTACCAGGAATACAGACTGGAAATTTTCAAGGTTATTTCTGCATTGGGGATGGAGAATGGGACGATGGTAAGCTAAATTGCTACAAAGTTCACTGTTCTCATGGAAATTCAGCTATTTTCTTTTTCATAAAGTCTTACCTACTCTTGCAGGTTGCTGCAAATCTGAAAAGGGTGATTCTGAAAAAAATTTGCCAGTTTTTTGCATTGCTTTTATGGAGGAGCAGAGTTTTGGAGGTCCACCATTGTTTTGCCCACTCTTGTCCTTTTGAAGTTGCTATGAAACATGTCTGGCCATGCTGGGACCATATCTGGATAGCACCAGAGATCCTATAGCCAAGATAGATTTTTGGCTTTAGGATACAGCAGCCTGTATCTCATTATCCCCCAAAGGTGATGTGAAATCCCCCAAACAAAACTGATTTTTACTTCACAATCAATTTATGAAGGAGAAACATACCCCAAATTGTACCTCAAATGGGAGGGTAACCCAAAGTTAAAATTGTCATAATCACAAATTAAGGGATAGATATGCCATCCTAGTCCAATATTTTCTACCCATTCATTAATTTGTTGGTCCATTCACTCAGTAAAGATCTGTTGAATAGCTGGTGTATGTTGAACTCCATGCTTGATGATAAGGAAGAGACATTGCCAAATAAGATATAGTCCTTGCAGTCTAGAAGAGGTGAGGGAAGCAACAGGGTGATGTGTGGTCTGGGCTGCCAGAGAGGCCCAGTGCTTCAGAGAACTTGAACACCTTAGAGAAAGTGGTATAAAGTATCCCTGGTAGACCTCTTGAATGAGCTGGTATTTGGGATGAATGGATTTGGGAGAAAGCATTTACTTTGGTGTATGTTCTTGCCTCAGGGCATGTATAGTTGCTTGTCTGTTTTCAGTATAAAATTTCTTCCTTCACCTAGCAAGGTCTTTTCTCATCATTCAGGTTTTAACATAAAGAGGACTTCCCTAAGAACCCAATTTAAACAGTCTTCCTTCTCCATTACTCCCTCTCACACTGTCCTTTTAATTCTCTTCCTCACACTTGTGACAATGTGAAAATGTTTATTTACTTGCTTATTTATTGAATATATCTCACTCCTTGTATCCACCCCCAACTGGAATTAAGGTAACCCCCCAGACTAGGTACTTGTCAACCTTGCTTCCTCCTTTATCCCCAGGGTTCAGACCAGTCCTTCACATAGTTGGTGTGCCATGCTATCTGTTGAGTGAATGAATAAGCTGGTATGAAAAACATGTCCAGGATCATTTCCCACGGCCTTGCCTTCTTGGTCCCTGTCAAAGCCCATCCTCCATGCCCGCCTCCTCCTCTCCCATTTTTGCTTCTTTTGTGACTCTTGGCCCAGCTTGGCTCTCCTGAGGGAGCAGGGCCATTTGTTTGGTGGTCTCAGGAGCAGCATTGCTGAGCCAGGCACCACTTTCAGAGGAACCGAGCAAGCACAGGTTCACTTTTCTTTCTGAGGAAGGAGTGTCCCCTTGCTGACACTTTTTTTCCAAAAACTCAGTAGTTACGGTCATCAGTTGTAGAAGGTGGCAAGAGGGTCTAGAGAGCCCAGAGCAGAAAGATCTTCATCTCCTTTTCCTTATAGAGGATCTGGATATGGACAGACTACTTGAAGCCAAGAGCCCAGAGAAAAAAGTCACCCACCAATTTTTCTATTTTCACGACTACAACATAATTTTTATTTTTTTTTCCTTTTTCTTTAAATTAACCAAAGAATAAAAGAGCTGCAAATTGGGAATAGCTAGAAAACAGATGACTTCGAAAGTATATAAGAAAAGCAACTCAGATTATGTGTGGAGAACGCATGATCTTCTCATACCTACTTGATTCTAGACAAATCTGTTTTGAATCTTGATCACAAAAGCAGAATTTCTCAGAGTCAACAGAATTTTTTTAAACTTTTTTTATTATATAGCATATATACAAAGCAAAGAAATAAAAAAGCAATAGTTTTCAAAGCACTCCTCAACAAGTAGTTACAGGACAGATCCCAGAGTTTGTCATGGGCTAAGATACCATACTCTCATATTTTTCCTTCTCGCTGCTCTAGAAATAGGAGGTTAGAAGCCTTAAATATTTTTTTATCATCACGATCGACTCTTTTCCTTCTTTTTGGTGAAAAATAACATATATGCAAAAAAGCTATAAATTTCTAAGCACACAACCCCAATTAGTTGCAGAACATATTTCAGAGTTTAACATAGGTTACAATTCCACAATTTTAGGTTTTTATTTCTAGCTGTTCTAAAATACTGGAGACTAAAAGAGATACTGATTTAATGATTCAGCATTCATATTCATTTGTTAAATCCTATCTTCTCTATATAACTCCACCATCACCTTTGATCTTTCTATCCCACTCTTTAGGGGTGTTTGGGCTATGGCCATCCTAATTTTTTTATCTTGGATCTGTCACTAATATGGGGTAGGGAGATGGAAATATCTGATGTTCTGGAGAGGCTGGGCACTCTAGGTTTTAGAACTTACGTAGACAGGAACCCATCTGGAGGTCATAGGTTTCTATAAAGTTGCTCTAGTGTATGGAACCGTTGTGGAATCTTATCTGTTGCCCTAGGTGTTCTTTAGAATTGGCTAGAATGGTCCTGGTTGGGATTTGGCAGGTTATGTAAGGTAGCAAAGTCTAACTGAAGTTTGTATAAGAGCAACCTCCAGAGTAGCCTCTTGACTATATTTGAACTCTCTCTGCCAACTGATACTTTATTAGTTACACTCCTTTTACCCCTTTTGGCAATGATGGAATTGTTGATTCCATGGTGCCAGGGCTGGATTTATCCCTGGGAGTCATCTCCCATGTTGCTAGGGAGACTTTCACTTCTGGATGTCATGTCCCATGTAGGGGGGAGGGCAATGATTTCACTCGCAGAGTTGAGCTTAGAGAGAGTGAGGCCACATCTGAGCAACAAAAGAGGTCCTCCTGAAGTAACTCTTAGGTATGCCTATAGGTAGTGTAAGCTTCTCTACTACCTAGATAAGCTTCACAAGAGTAAGCCTTAGGATTGAAGCCATGGTCTGTTGAAGAGTCAGTAGAATTTGAGTGTGTTTCTGGGTATAGCTGCATGCATGTGTGTTTATGTATGTATGTGTGATTGCTTATTTATATATGCTAATATGTGTTTCTATGGGTGATTGCATGTGTAGTTGTGTATGTGTATGTGGTTGTATGTTTATGTATGTTTGCATGTGCATAGATCTGTGTTGGCTGCATATGTGTGGTTATATATTTGTGTATGCTTGTGTGTGTATAATTGTCTGCAGTACTTCCCAGACCTCTTAAGCCATGGTACCCCATGACTTCCCACATGGTTCTCCTTTGATATCATTATTTATACTTCTCTTCACATTCTGGGGTATAGGCCAAATCCATAGAGGTGGAAAGTGGTGATAGCAAAGTCATTTCTAGAGGGCTGCCATGCTCCCTTGTTTGAAAGAGAAAGAAGGATATGGCAAGAGGGATGGATTGCTTCCAGGGAAAGCCGGCTCATGGGAGGATGCACCTCTAAAGTACTGCATATGGAATACTGCATGGAGGAAGCTGGGGACACCTTGCTAAGATATATGGGATTGTGTTGCAAGTAGATGGCACGGCTTAAGTGATGAATACAAGACTGTGGCCTGTGCAATCAGGTGTAAGGAGTACATTTTTATATGTGTAAACAAAGAAATTCATCTTGACTTCAGAAAAGCTCCCTTCTTCCCTCACAGCTCTAATATACAGGCCATTGGCACACCCTGGGAAATACAAGCTTTTGAAATAAATTCAAATTGCCTTATCCAGGGAGTGTGAAGAGGAAATGGTTTGGTATAAGGATCACCACCAGAGGAACATTCTGCCACCTTCCTTGAAAGGAATGAATGGGATCTGCTGGGCAAGACATTCCCAGGGTAGGAAGGTAGGAAGGCTATGAAGACATGGGTGAGACATCAACCCTGCCTATCCTGAGTTTGAAATCAGTATTCCAAAATCCTCAAGGAGAAGGGGATGATTTGGGGTAGTGTGATTCTCAGGGCTCAACCATGAGGCCTGTGTATTCTGAGACCTATCTTGAGAAAGTCCTGATCCCATGTCTCTGCCAAGATCTTTCCAGTGGAGCAAGCAGGCTGAAGATACAATGACTATTATGATAGAAGTCAGGACAAAGCAGCCATCGAGGACTTGGCTCTAGGAGGCCAGAAAGGAAGAGGCAAGAATGTGGCGGGTCCTTGGGTTTTTTTGGGGGGGAGAAAGTCTGGTTTGGGGCTTTAGGTGATATCCACAGGCAGCCTAAGAAATCTTGTGCTGGAAGAGGCACAACTAATCACAAGAGGGACAATAAGATAGTTGCAGTTGCTTCTTGTCTGGGTAAGACAGAGGGCCAAGTGAGGATTCCAAGCAAAGCCTTGCCTTTTTCCATATGTGGGGTTACTGAAAGTTAGTATTTCCATTATTACCTTTTCTACATTGAAATGAGTGCTGTGGCATTTCTCTAATGAAAGCAGAGTGTGGTCCATGCAGCCCTGTCTGCCAGGCATGGAGCCCTGCCCTGGCTGACCTTCTCCATCCAACCAGGTCTGTCCCTATTCTGATTGGGCCATCTGTGGGGCTTCTCCAGCCCTTCACCTTGGAGATCTTTGTGAGAGCAAAGGAATTGTCCAAGGTTTTAATGCTACTTCTTAAAACCAGAGATGAAACTAAACTGGGTCCAGCTCAGAATAAAGGGCAAAAGAACTACTCTTAAGACTCTCAGAGAAATATATGACAAGGGCTCATTTAAAATTATGACCTAAAGAGTGGTGATACTCACATCTGACAGTGCCTATATATTTTTAGATATAGGTGTCATTAAGAATGATGTTCTTGGCAGCAGCAACAGTAATTTTAATTGAGAAGACGGTCCATACACATATAGAAAGTGAGGTGGAAATGAAAATATATATAGTTCCTCTCTTCCTTCCTTTTCTTCATAGTCATGGCTGAGTCTAAAACATGCTAAATGCGTCAGTTGACAGTAAAAAATCAAACTACACTTGAAACTAGTTATTTAACTTCATGAACTTAAGTATCCATAGTCAGAGTATTTTTTTAAGTCAGAATTTATTCAGCACCAAAGGAAAGCCTATTCTTTTTTTCCTTTAGCTCCTTATATGCTGAAATGTCAGAAAGGGCTGGACTGTCTTTTGTCACATTGGAAATGGCCCAGCCCTGCCAGTGTTTGAATATTCAGTACCTTCCCAAAGCCAGGTCTTCCATTTACATACCCATGTGGATACCAACTGTGTTGTGAGATTCTGGTGGAACCACTACAATCCACCAAGTTATCTGGCCTGGGTCTGTATAAAAGATTTGTTCATCTGAAACATTGTGAACTTACAGAGACAGAAAGAGTGTGTGTCATATATCACCAGTGAGCATTTGGCATCTGAGCCAGACATACATGATGGACAATCAGGTGAGCCAGAGAGATAACGGGGTTTCCAAATGCCAAGAGCTGTGCAGGATTTGAACTGCAGTGGAAACAAGGTGGGAATCGGTCATACCTTTGAGTTGAAAATCTTCTCCTTCAACAGTGGTACTTCATTTGCAATTGTAATGATTTCCCTGAAAAAACATGGACCCAGGATTTCTTTTATGTAGTAATACAACTAATTAGCCACAACAAATTCTGTTGTTCTTAGTTTGTACAGTTGGTATGTTCACTGGGTGCTTGAAAGGCAACTCTTGTCTGTGGAATGACATTGCTGCCAAGGGGAGCCATGTGATGCTGCTTGAGATGTCAAGGAAAGAAAGTGAGAGGGATGATACATTCAAGGCAAGACCCTGCCTCAAGCCACAGATGAAACACAAATGGTGCTGGGCTTGGCTGAAGGGCTCAGCCAGGCTGGGACCTTGAGGCCAACAGCAGAGATGTTGCAAGTGGTGACAGAGAGCGGTGCTTGATGATTCCCAGGGTACAATCAGGGGCAAAGAGAAAGAATTCAAAGCCTGTGCTAAAGCCCAAGAAGATGACAGTATGGACACCAGTCAAAAGACTTGCAAGGGGATTCCTCTCCTTTGCCCAGTCTTGCCTTTGAGCATCACATGAAGGCATTAGAAAGAAATTCCTCCACCCAGGTGCAAACTTCTTGGAGCTTTAACTTGGGGAAGTCCTGGGGGGTAATGGAGACTGTCGTGTAAATTAAATGCAGAAAGTGTATTTTAAGTAGACATGGCTACTGCTTTCACTGCATTTCCAAATATTAAATTTTCCCTTTTACTTCTTACGTGAGTAATCCTGGCCCTGATTAATTGGGAACAAGTAGGTCCTTGCTACACTCACATATCATCCCTGGAGGGAACTGTGCTTCAGTGACAAATGTTAACAGAATGTTCTGCATTATCTTTCATTGGCATAGCAAATAAAGGGGGAAATCATTTATTCCCCATCTAGGCAAGCAGCCATAGGGGATCTGAGTGGCCTGGCTCTGACACGAATTAAAAGATTGTGGCAGTGTGGCTTTTCTGTACTGGCAGACAGAATCCATGCACTCTCACTCCATTAGCCAGGTCAGAAACATCAAACTTCCATAGAATTCATTCCAACTGAAACATCAGACTCTTTTATCATTGAAGCCAGGGTGTTGGGAATTATTTTTCCTCTGGAAAATTAATACCTTGAATGTGCCAAGTCAATAATTCAGGATGCTCTTTTCTGATGTCGAAATGGTTGAATTTTTACCCTGAAGAAGGGGAAAGTAGAGCTGGAAGACTAGGCTCTTTCATGTATAAAACTCTTTGTACTTTCAGGATGTCATGGGTCAGGCTCCAGGTAATGCCTGTCCCAGTTTTACTTCCAAAAAATGTCTGTCTTCATAAAAACCAATTCCTAGTGTCCTTTCTTAAGTTTTCAAAGGCCTATTTGCTAAGTTAAGATTGTCTTGTTTATTTCTTGATGTTAAAGTGGATCCTGTAATTACTTCTTTTTGATCTCATTCAAATAACCATTTAGTCAAAGTTGGGGTGAAATGTATACAGGTTGCTGTGGTTACCAGATTATTTATATGCGACCGCCTTCTGGGCTGGCTTCTGAAGTGATTACTCCATTCAGTGCTGGGCAAGTGGGTCAAAATGTTAGCTTTTAGCTGCTTTCATGCTATTTGTAATGTGGAAACATCTCTACAGGATTATAAATATTTTATTTACCTCATTGATTCTTAAAGAAAATGATATATTTTATTTCCCCTTTCAATGGGAACAAATGTTTAAAAGGTCTTTTCACTTCTGCCTTTGCACAGGATGCAGATTAACAGACCGAGGGACAGGGTATAATCTCTCAGGCATTTTCTGGGGAGGTTAATTCTGTTGGACAGTAACACTTCTCCCAAGAAAGAGACAGTGTAAGCTGTGGGGTTGGTGCACTTGCCTGGCAGAGGGGAGTGGCTAGGATTAACGGAATTTGCTGCACAGAGCTTCCAGAGGATCGATGGTCAGGCATCTGGGACACACACAAAGCATGGTCCTGACACCCTAACCTTCTCAAACTCCAAAATTGTATCTGCTAAGTCAGTGTTTGCAGCTTTTGCATTCCCAGACAACATTCTTTGGCATTTGTACTGGATATTTGTTATGTGGGCCCACCTTGCCTTCAAGTTCCTTTCTTTTGGAACAATGTCCTGTCTTAATTTGGGGGAATTACCTCTCAGTCCTTGAGGGCAGTCTTGATAGGGCTATCAATCAAGTCACACTACCCTTCCCTGGCCAAGGACTAGGCTCTGAGTATAAGCTCAGCCAATCAGATTCCCTCTGCAGAGTCATGGAATGCTAGAAAACAGTGAGTGCAACTCATTCATTCCAGCCTCAGTCAGTTATTTTCTTCTACCCTTTAGGCTGTCCTGGTGCTGATCCTGGATTTTCAGACTTCAGTTCCGTGAGTTCCACCACATCCATTCAATAGATCTTTTAATTTTTTTTCTGTTTAAATTGGCCAGAGTCACTTTCTGTGCTTTACAACCATGTAACTCTGACTAAATCACTGTTTCTCGTTCTGATGATTATTGGGAATTCTCTGTGCTACAACCATAAAGCAATTTCACTGATTTAAAAAAATTCACTAGAATTTAAATATCCCAAAGACATTTCCTTCAAAGATCTGCAGGTTTTGCATTCTCAGACAAGGTTCTTTGGCATTTGTACTGGATATTTGTTATGTGGGGCCACCTGGCCTTCAAGTCCTGGAATATTGTACAACCTCTCAATGCCTCTTATGGGAGACTCTATAAGTGGCCTATCAACACCCATACAACCTCCCTGTCTTCATCTGCAGTTTTATCTAGGTGTATATTTTTCTCCATAAGGCCATTTACTCAGGGAACTAACCTTTTCCCTAGTTCCTATGAATGAGCTTCACTACTCTACGATAATCATGCTAATTCAATTTCCCTTGCTAGCAATATGCTTAGGAAGGGCATGGAACACACATCTTGATAGTGAAGCATGAGGAAGTGATGGTGGCTGGTGGACATCTGGAAAAAGTTTCTCAGCACTTAAAAAGAGACACATAGAAGAAATATTTCCTTTCCTACCTCTGCACATTGTAGTGGGACAATGCAATGCCTGGAGCAGAGACAGCCATCTCGGGGCCATGAAGGGAACCAGTTGAAGTCAAGGCTCAAAATGAAAGGCTATTGAGGTGGAAAGAGTACAGGTTTTGACAATGCTCTTGAGCATTTGAATTATCCAATTCAGAAAGTGTGCCACTGCATTCTGCTTGCAATATAAGCTAGTAATCACTTTATTGTTTAAGCCATGTAAGCTGAGTTATCTGTTATGTGTGATCCAAAGCATTCTAACTAGCATATAAATCTTATTCAAAATTGTTTTTATATTGAATTATGGCACTACTATTATTACCCACTGGCTATTCTTTGGACAGTCTTCTTTAGAGATAAATACCACAATTTTTAAGAGAAGATTTGATATTGGGAAGCAACCAAAATGTCTTCAGTGGGTCTTAGAACTGGGTAATAGTATATTTGATCTAACAGAAGAACTAACAATAAAATGGAATATTGGTTTCTTTGTGAGGTTAAAAACCTGGCCTTGACGTTATGCAAAAAGAAGTGGTCCCAAAATGTCATGTACAAAATCATACCATTGGAACAAGTGCACACATCCTCAAGGTAACGACAACATTCACTGACGATTTTACATATTTGCTAAAAACTAAACATATTAACAGAATTTGTGTAAACATCTCTTAACATATTTCACATTCTTTCAATTCTGTAAGAACTGAGTTCCCGTGGGGTCTTTGGGATAATAACTGATATTTAGGACAACAACCTATATTCAAGTAATATGGCCTGGTTAGAAATTTTGGATCCTCATCCACCAATTTTAGCAGTTGCTGGTGCACTAGTTGAGAACATTAGGATTTTGGGGACAGAAGGTGATGGAATAGGAATTCAGTCTTAATCTGACTGGGTGACTTTGGGCAAGCCTCCAAACTTCAGTTCTCTCATCTATATAATGAGATAATAATAGGCAGCAGTCAGTAGAACTCAATGGGAAGTGCATAAAAAGCATTACAGCAATAGCTTTTCCCTGGTAAACACTCAATAAATATTAGCCATTATTGCAGTTAACCCAGCTCCCTACGTGGCAGGAGCTACCTGAGCTGGACTTCTAGAGAGAGCAAGGTGGATAGTTGGCAGAGACCATTTCACCTGCTTGACTGTCACTGAATTCCATTGCTATTTGTACTTGAGCAATGGACACTTGTAATTTCATGCAATTTTTTTTTTAATACTCATTGAAGTCATGGAAATTTCAGAATCTGAGAAAACTCCTATATCAGAATCTGTATGGATTCCTAGGTCTTTCCTGAAACCTACTGAATTATAATCTTGGAAAGTGGGACCCATGAATCTGCACACATCAAACTCCTCCATTTGTATGGACTACTAGATGAACTGCCCTTATTTAGAAGATACAGGTAAATAACAATAACAACAGTTAACACTGATTGTTTACCAGATTCCAGGCCTTGCCCTAAGCAACTTATGTGTGTTATCTCAATGAAATCCCACAAACACCTTAATGGAATACAATTGCTATCCCCACTTTACAAACAAGGAGACATGACCTAGAAAACTGCCCTTGGGAAAGTAACCTACCTGAAAAGCCAAGCAGGGCTACAGGGTGTGGTGTCTGTACTCATACAGTGTCACAGTCATTCCTATGACTTTCAAAACATTCTAGAATAACAGTGCTGGTGGTCTTGGCCGGTCTGGGATATGTGAAGAGGTCAGGGGAGTTGGATAGACAATCAACTTCTGGGTCATAGACCCAGAAGTTTTGTCCTAAATTTACATAAGCAGAATTACATGGGGTTAAGAACACAGACTGCCTAGGTTCAAATCTGCCACTTACTAGCTTTGTGACCATGGATAAGTTACTTAACCTCATTGGGCCTCAGTTTCCCATATGAGAAATGAAGATAATAATAGTATCTACCACATTGGGTGATGGTGATTAAATGAATTAATTCTTATGCAGAAATATAAACAGTGTTTGGTAACAGTATAGAAGTGTTTGCCAAATACATAAAATGAACCCCACAAACTCTCTCAGCCTCTGTCACTGCAGCTGTGAATGGAGAGTATGAGCTGGGAACATGATTTTTATTTTCTCTAGATCCCAAGTGAACAGGGGCAACTCCTGCCTTGATTTTGGTTAGTGCAAGGCTAGCTGGGCTCCATGGCATCTTCTCCCCCAGAGACTTGGAGACCCCCAGTGTCTCAAACCTGCATGAAGACACAGAGGTCAGTGCCAGGAGTAGAGGTGTACTTTGTTAGTGGAATTGGTAATAAATATCTTTATAAGACATGAAAGAGGAAAGACAGAGATGTCAAAAGCTGACACTCAGGGAACTTCTAAACAGAGGGAAAGGCAGTTGTAGAACATCATATAACGCTGTCAGAAATGGCTTCAAGTTCTCTGCACTGCATTCGACATTCTCCTTATGTAGTGTGGCAGGCAGGCGGCATCTACTGCTCACTGATGATCTGCTGGGACCTGCAGAGGCAGTATGGCAGGGATGGAGGATGAGGGGCTATGAAATCCATTTCTTTGAATTTTTAAAATTCTCTGTTTAAAAATCACTGGAATCCTTGATAGGACAAAGAGACCCGCATGTCTGTGTACACAAATATACGTATATAGGCACAGCAGCCGAGCACTTTTTGTGCTACATGGGTATAAGAGTGGGAATGATTTCAGGGATGGAGGCTTCTGACATGCTTCTTGTCAGGAGGAAAATTGCAAATTTTGTGTGTCATTTTATAAATCTGTGTTGCTTGACTCATAAGGGAGAGAGCCTGGCCTCTGTTGGATTTTACCTTGAGATTCTTCTATTAATTTAAAATGGCTGATCTTTTACTTGTTTCTTACATGTCTTTTCTGATATTTGAAGTGCAAATATCCATTGATACTTGTAGCTTATTTATATTTTCTGAAAAGGTTTTGGGCTATTCTTTGTCTCCTATCTTAGAGAGCCACTAAGGATTAAGGATTTAGTTTATCTATGTGTACATTCATTTATTCAGACAGACCCATGTTCAACCAGTCATCATTGGCTCTTTCAATGTAAAGGATTACCCAAGCCTCTGCTCTGTCTTATGTTGGGTGCCTTGGAGAGAGGTTCTGGGCACAGTTCTGTCTTCAAGAAGCTAAGGCCTAGGATGGGGGGGACCAGCATGCATGACTAATGAACATCCAAAGGTGAACATGATAAATACTGTTGGGGTCATGATGGACCATAATTGTACAAGGGAAGGAGATATCTTGGTGTACTTCTTGAAGGAGGTGACCTTGGAGATGGGCCCTGAAGAAATGGCTGCTTTGAGGAGATGGGAGGAAAGGCCTTATATTGGAAGTTATATAGCTGATGAAAGTGCCATATTAGAAAGGGCTTTGAGAACACCAAGGCATTATCCATGTGTCTATTATTGTTATCATCAGCATTGTTTCAGGAGGAGGGTACAGCTTGAACAAAAGTCCTGAAGTTGGAGAGAAGAGATCTATAATAGGAGTAGCAAGCCAGGCAGCTTGATTGAACACAGGACAAGGGTCATGAAGGAGAGGTTAGAGGGAGGAGTTTGTACAAGAGATTGGTTCAGCATGGCTCAGGGCCTTTGAGCCAGGCTAAAGCACTTAAGTTGGTTTTGCAGCCTGCAGGAGACATGACCCACTCTGAGATGTGTTTGAAGACAATTTATTTGGTGGCCCGGGCAGAATAGATTGAAGGTTGGAAGACCTATCAAGGATGTGGACAAGCATTCTTTTGAGAGAGTAGGAGAGCCTGGATTCAAGCAGAAGAGTTGGTGATGAGGGAAGAATGTGGGAGAGAAATGGTATAGGGAGGTGGCAGGAACTGCTGCCTGGTTGTGGGGGTTGCACATGGTTGTGATTTGGAAGGATCAGACTTGGCACCAGAGCAATGGATTTTACATGTTCTGGACCAGAGGGGTGTGTGTCAAACAACAATGTCAGGGGAGTTTATCAAACACTAGGTTCCAGTTCTGCTCTACGTGCTCTCTTACTCTCTCCTTACTCTCTTTTTTTTTTTTTTTGGCTCATTTTTTTTTTTTTTTTTTAACATGGGCAGGCACTGGGAATCGAACCTGGGTCCTCTGGCATGGCAGGCAAACATTCTTGCCTGCTGAGCCACCTCTCCTTACTCTCTTAATGCCAGCCACACCAACCTCCTATTTTCCTCTGTGAACCAAGCTCAACCCAATCCCAGAGTTTTTGCCCTTACTGTTCCTTCAGACTGTAATGCTTTTCCTTCTGACCTTCATATCACTAGTTCCTTCTCCTTCAAGTTGTACCTTCAAAGTCACCTCTTCAGGGAGAATTTTACTGGCCAGTCCATCTAATATAGGATTCTCAAACCAATCCCATAATTGGGATTAAATTAGAGGATCTATTTAATTTTCTTCATAGCACTTATCACTATATGAAATAATATTATTTGTTTATTTGTCTAGTGTTCCTTTTCCCCAACTAGAATTTAAAATCTATAAAAGCAGGATCCATATTCATAATACACAGTACACATAATAGTGCTTTGTCAGAGTTCAAGTTTCCTTTATGGGATTTTCAAAATCAAAAGTAACAATCCCAGCCACCAGCCCAAGAGGAGAGCTATTGCTTTTAAGCAAAGATCCTTTTTTTTTTTTTTTAAAGTTTTGTGCCAAACATTTTTTGCTTTAGTCTCACACAGAAGTTGAAGTTTTAAAACATGAATGAATATCTATTTTCAACACCCTGCAATATTGACATTCCTTTGTTCTTCTTCATGCAAAAAACGTTTTTTAATTTGCCCATTTAGTCATTATCATTGTACACTCTAGGCATTCCTAGATTATACTATCTCAGTCTTTATCATCTATCTTTCCTTCTGGTTTCATATGTGCTCCCAGCCCTCCTCCCTCTATCATTCTCATGTTCAGCGTCATTCAGTGTATTGGGCTGCACTCAGGTGGCATTGTGTTATCTATTTCTGAATTTTTACAATCAGTCCTGTTGCACAATCTGCATCCCATCAGCTTTTCCTCAATATCTGCCCTATTTCTATCTCCTGATGACTTTTGTTCTTAACCAAAATTCTCTAAATTCATTCATTAATGTTAGTTCATATCAGTGAGACCATATAGCATTTGTCCTTTTGTTTCTGGCTAACCACACTCAGCATAATGTCCTCAAGGTCCACCCACATTATTACATGCTTCATGACTTTATTCTGTTTTAAAGCTGCGTAATATTCCATTGTATGTATACACCACAGCTTGTTCAGTCGCTTGCCTGTTGATGGGCATTTGGGCTGTTGCCATCTCTTGGCAGTTGTAAATAATGTTGCTATAAACATTGGTGTGCAAATGTCCATTTGTATCCTTGCCCTGTGTACTCTGAACAGATATCTAGCAATGATATTGCCGGACCATATGGTAATTCTATACTGAGCTTCCTGTGGAACTGCCAAATTGCCTTCCGCAATGGTTGTACCATTTGACATTCCCACCAATAGTGGATAAGTGTGCCTCTTTCCCCGTATCCTCTTCAGCACTTGTCATTTTCTCTTTTATTGATAATGGCCATTCTGGTGGGTGTGAGATGATATCTCATTGTGGTTTTGATTTACATTTCCCTAATAACCAGGGAAGTTGAACATCTTTTCATGTGTTTTTTAGCCATTTGTATTTCCTCTTCTGAGACGTGTCTCTTCATGTCTTTTGCCCATTTTGTAATTGGGTTATTTGTCTTTTCATTGTTGAGTTGAACAATCTCTTTATATATTCGGGATACTAGACCCTTATCTGATATGTTGTTTCCAAATATTGTCTCCCATTGTGTAGGCTGTTAAGCAAAGGACCTTTTAACCACACATCCATGATTTATAGCAACAAGAGTGCCTCATCTTGTGGTGGCTGTAGCATATGCCCCGCATCTTATCTCAAGCTGCATTTTTTCTCACAATTGCTGCATAACCCTCATCAGTTCCATATGCAGCACCACCTACTTCTTCCAAGTACAGCATGGGGTGTTGACGACAACCTGTCATATTGATTTCTAGTCTCTGACCTGAAGACTCCATCAGTTTCTTTAAGAATGATCTACAGTCTCTGCAGAACTAGTGATCTATCATTCAAAAGATTTCTGGCCACATAGTTACTGGTCAGTATAAATGTTGGAATATGATCATTCCTGAAAATGCTGGCAAGCAGAGCATGTCAGCCAGTGGTTGAAATGTAAGCATCAGGGTGGCCTGAGATTGGTTATATTCATTGCCACATTGGTTGGTGGGAGCAGGGGTTTATGATTACCACAGAATTAGGGATTTTTAGAGGCAAAGACATACCTTTAATTGTGGTGAGATATCGTAAGTATGCTTTTTCCCTTAGGACCAGGGGGCATGTCTCTAATTAAAAATATGGGGTGATATCCTGGGCATGTAGGATGGCCAGGCCAAGCCTTTGAGTGGATCTCTATATGAATACATTTGCTGAATTGTGAATATGGGTCTTGGAGACTGCTAATGAGATGGTGAAGGAGAGAGGAGCTTCAGATGACTGATCAAAGGGTATTCTCTAAAGCCTCAAAGAAAACCCCTGTGTTGCTGTGCCTCCATGCTGTGTCACCCACCACAGGCGGGTGCCATGTTCCTGCAGCCCCCCAATAGCATATCCTTGTCCCAGAAAATCATCCACCATGTAGACTCTATGGCCACAGGTCACCACTTTTACAAAAGAATTCCTGCATTCTTCTATTTCACATAAGAAATAATGAAACCTACATGATAATATTTTTAAGAAAGGTAAATAGCAAAGCATACAGAAAATGCTTAGCACAAAGATAGTACAGAAATAAAGCTCAACAAACACATTCTTGCTGTTAATATTATTTCATTTGAGAAAACTTTTTCACTGATAACGGAAAACTGTCTACAAACCAATAGAACAGATGATCTTCCATCTGTAAGAGCCTATGACCTTAAATTACAAGGAATGTCAATAAAATAATTTGACGGATTTTTATATTTGGATCCTAGAATCAATTTGCCAAGTAAGAACTTTCTTGAGATGGCACATCAGATGTGTTACCAACCTAACATTACACCTTTTATTTCAATCTAAGAATAGATCCATTGTCCTGAATCCAAAGTGACTTATCTTAGGCTGGGTTTCCCCAGAAGCAGATCTTAAAATAATAATTTTAGTGCAAGTAGCTTAATTGGGTGATCTCAAAAAACACCATTAAAGAAAGGGAAGGAGAATCAAGGAAGGGAAGGAATAATACAGAGCATGCTAATGAGCAGGTTACTGTTGTGGGCAACTGGAACCCAAGGCTTCTGGGCACTCTGGGAAACAGTAAAGAACACAAGCTTCAGAGTTATAACTACTGAGGAATGAGAACCTTCAGTCCCATTTATCATTGACTGAAGGTTGCTCTGAGGATATCAGCTGTTTAGTACTTCCGGCCTGTTCTGTATAGGGGCTCAGATATGCCTCAGAAAGTTCCCAGGTGGACTATTATAGGTGCTGGGTTGCTGAGGGGAAATGGATGGGGCACATGACAGTGACTATAGAACCCTACATTTTCTGTGACTTCAGTTTCCCCTGTGAAGCCAAGTCTATGTTCATATGTCTATTCTAACAGTGTCAGGATTTGAAGTGAAAGAACTCAAAAGTCATTTCTGAATGGTAAGAGCAGCATCAGGAAAGGTTTAAGAATGACCTGGATCACTAGACCTTTGAAAGGGTGCTTACTATGAGCATAGCCATATGTTAAGCTACTCAAGAGAAAAGAACAAACATCTTGGACTGATTCTCATTAGACACATTTCAGTAGTGCATCTACCTACCCCTGCACCAACCACTGTGACCAGGGGGCGGATGGAAAATCTGATTGACCAGGTCTGCATTTCATTCTAACACTGAAATCACTAGTGGGATCACACTTTGCCCCATCCTTTCCCAGACAAGTGAGACTAAGGAGGGGTGAAGTTGTCCCAAAAGAACACTGAAGTACTATGACCAGGAGAAAGGAGAATTGAGACTGGGCAAGCAAAAGCTACAGGTACCTACTTATATGGTAGACAAATGTTATCACTTTAGAAGAGGATTTCTATAGATGCAGAAACTAGGGAACAGAGAAGTTTAGAGATGTGCCTAAGAGTTCACAGGTAGAAAGAGTTGAAATTGTGGTTAGAACTCAGGACCTTCTGCCTCCAAAGGATTTGCTATCAATCATGTACTTTACAGTCAGCTAAGCATAGCCTTGAAAGAATCTAAAGTATAAAACAACTTAAAGGAGTCATTAAATGGAAGCATGAGTGTTTTCATGGTTATTAAACCAATGAGGTTCAGCTAAGTATATATTGGTTGACCTAATACTAAAAAGAAACAAGAGGATGAGCAGATTTCCTTTCCCTTTGTTGGGCTTCTTTAGTAATCATCTCTCAGGCTTAGAGCTTTGGGTCCAGCAGCTTGAGCACACTCATTTCTGAATTTACCCCTCTGGCTAGATCTTTGAATGTGGTTATTCTGTGGGATGGATAAAGGAAAAGCCTGGAAGGGAAGATACCCTTGTTGGCAAGTGGGAAGTTTACATGGAAGAAAAAGAATTGGACTTCGGCCTTACCCTCTTAAGAATTTGAACAAGCTGTGATGGCAAAATCAAGAGAGAAGGTTCTAGTCTGCTAAAAAGGGAAGAGGCATAGAAATCTAGAAAGTGGTCACAGAAAGAGAGTGCATGGCTGTCTGAAGATGTTCTTAACTGACATAACAGTGTTTTCAAGGCAAAGTCTTTATTACTGGATAACTGAAGTCCATTTTCTCTGGCATAGAGATCACACTTGGCATGTCTTATTTGCTGTTTAAGCAAGATTTGCCTAACAGATGTGTTTCTGTGAGCATATGTGGTTATGTATGGGTTTCTTGAGTATGCAGCTACCCAACTGCCTCCCCAAACCTCCAGAATCTAAAAGTTTGGTGCAAACCCTGTTTTTTTTTTTACCTTGCCATGCGTTTAGTCAAAACTAAAGGGGAGTGGTTCTGGTAAAAACATAAATAATTTAAACATAATTGTATGGCCTTTAGGATCCCCCAATGTGAAGGATTCAGCTCTTCTGGGTTGGAAGAAATGGCAGCAGTTTATGAAAGTGCAATGTAATGACAATATGAATTTTATTTCCAATGCCCCAAATGGCTATAAAACACAACTTGATAAAAGCCTCTTTGGTTTGGAGCAGGTTGGAAATGAAATGTAGCAGAGGTAGGAGAGAAAAACCCAAGGCAGCTGGTGCATGCATTATTAAAATCCAGAACTACTGTGATTGGCACTAGTGGCCCAGGAGATCCAACTGCTAAAGTTGAAAATGGAATAAGTTTCTGACCTAAATGGACCAGGTTCCCAGGAGGTAATGAGACAATCTATCTTATGGATTATTATTGGCTTTAAAACAATCCTTATGTCTTGCAGCCATGGCAGGAAAATTCACAATTGAAAATATTTATGGTTGTTCAAAGTTTCATATGCAACCATTTGGTGTGCCAGCTGGATCTTAGCAACTGTTGAAACAAGAAGCTGCCTTTGTTCTCATAGTACGATAGGAGCTTCTGAACACAGGGTTCCTTTGTCAGACACATCTCAACTTTGTAGCTCCAACATAAATCACCCAAGATCATCCTGGGTTCAAATTTTCCACTGACCTTTACTGTTCCCTTTGGCTATCTGAGAGGAAAGGAAGGTGAGTGCTGTGTTAGCAAGGGCCACCCTGTATCTGAGCCCACAAGTCAGCCTAAGAAGGATTTGGAAATGTCTTGTGGGAAATTTCATGGAACTCTCTGTGGTTAGCACAGCATGGGCAATTAGTCTTTTTGGCCTTCAAAAGTCCAAGCTAATTTAGCTCCACCCCGTGTGTCACTATTTTTCAAAATGTGCTATATTAGAGAAGACTCCAGATCACAAGTGCCTTGAGTCTTTCTTTAACTGGCTTAACTAAAAAAGGAATTTATTGGTGTATAAAACTGAAGAGTCTTAGGACAAAGCCATGGGGTCAGCTTACAAATTGCTACTCCCAAAACTCATGGACTGAGAGCAGAGAAGGCAAGTGTCTCAGAGGAATTACCAGAAGAAGGGTTATACACTGGGTAGGCAGGATCTCAAAGACAATAGTGTGGGCCTTAACTCCCCAAGCCTCCCTGGGAAGGTTGAATCCAGTGCAGCCTGGCTCCAAGGGTGACACCCATCAGCCTTGCTCACCCAGGGACTGGACACAAGTGCATATCTCGGAAGGCAGCAATATGGGGATCTCCAGTGCTTTTCTGTCCAGCATCTGGAAAAGGAACTCAGAGGCCTCCCTTCTGCCATGAGGATCCCACTAACAAGCAGATATTTGACATCTGCTCTGCTCCTTGCCTTGTGTGAATGGCTGAGCGGGATTCAAGGCTGGGAGAAAATGTTTGTCCCTTTACTTCCCAAATGTTCGATGTCAGTCAATAAACATACCTGAGACAGAGCAAGTTTTGCTTAAATATGATGGATGAACAGGACATCCATTCATGTGTGGATCACATATGAGGCTGGACAGAAAAGCCTAGCACAGAAGAAATTTAGGTGACGAAACTTAACTAAGAGAGAAAGAGAAAAAGATAGAATGAGACTAATGTAAATATCAGCTTCCCATACAATGCTGCCCCTAGACCATAAGCCAACTGACAAAGTAGATCTGTCAAATGCTGGAGAGAAAATGGCTGGGGTGGACTCACTGGGAGGAAGTATACTGGTTTCTCTAAGACAGAATTTTTCTAAGAGTGTTTCAAGAGTGATTTGGACCATCCATATTTTTTTCATTTTGTGTCCACTTTAGGAGACACATAAGGAGATGCCATAGGAAGCATCTCCATTGAATGTCACTGTGTTTGGACTTTTAAGAAGTTTTCCAGTCTGCTCCAGTTCCTGGCCCCTCAACAGCACCCATTTAGTAGCTGTTTGATGCATTTTGCGGGCTGTGTCTCCATCAGTCTCCACTCCTGATCTGGAATGAACTGTCTTAAAACACTGAGCACATGGTTAGTGTTCAGAAATGATAAGTATTTGTTGGATTTAATTTAATTTGACCTCCAGCTCTAAGTGCTTTGGCATTCCAAAAAGGGGCTGTCCCTGTGAGCTGGTTAGAGAGAGCAATCTTCCTCAGAGAGGACGTTGTGTGAACAACACCTTGAATAGTGGCTAGAGCTGAGATCGATGGTAAAAAGGGAGGAGAATGGTAGAAGGTGGTGGGGCTAGCTCCTTCCATTCTCTACATTCTCTGCTCTGTGTCTTGAGACTCACCAAGTCTAGGTGAGTTGGTTCTCCCATCACTGGGGTCAGGACTTCACTAACTTCTCCTTGACCCTCAAATTAATTGTTTTAGCAGACACTACCACAAATGCAGGTGTTTACCAGCCTAGAGGGCTGACCTATTCTTAATTGCATTAAGTTATGATAAGGAAAGAATGAAGGCTATTGAGGATGATTTTACAGGTGAATTGTAGGTAAATTCTCACTGTGAGTGGTAAAGAAGCATGCACCAGGTGTTCAGTCTTCACCCATACCCGCCCACTTCTAGAAAATGGCAAAGTTTCATTCTAGTCTGAAGAAAAATCCCATTGCAGAGTGATGTCATTGCAGAAATGGTGGCATAAGAAATCCTGGGGAACATTTCCCCTTACACTTAGCTAAATAAAAGGGCAGTTTTAAATCACTTAGAACTTTGGAGGATGATAGAGACTGGAGAAAGACTCCACAAATGCTGAATCAAGGAAGATAAAAACTTATCCCAAATGGTAAGAGAGTTTTGTTGGCTTGCCTTTTGGGATCTCTCCTCCATGCTTGGCCCCATGTAGTTCAAGAGACACACATCACCAGCATTCCAGCCTGGGTACCCCCTGCCATAGTCACTGACAATAGAACAACACATGGCAGTGACTTAGAGTCCCATGAACTCACAGTGGGATTCTGGCTGTCAGAATGCATACAACACAAAAAAATCCCTGGAAATCACAGCAACCCATGGCAGAACTATTAGCAACCTGTGCATACTTCTGGCCCAGTCCCTAATTGCTGGTGCACATAAACAAAAAAACTGGGTGTTTTTGAATATTGACTCTACCTGGATCTCTGGGTCTTGCTAAAGAGGCAGTTACTAGAGGCAGAAAATCCACACAAAAAGGAGAAACTAAACTAAACTACTGTAAGGCTGAGTAGACAAGGGCTGAAAGCTAGGGTGGAAAGATGACCCAGACTTTGGGAGAGGAGTTAAATCTAAATCATAAATGTTGAGGAGTAAAAGAAATGTGTAAAAAAAGAGAAAATAGCCTAGGACTCCCAGAGGAGAAACAAAGGAAAGAAAATCTTCTGGAGTGGAAAGAGTAGTATATAGTTAGGTAAAGTTGGTAGTTATTGCACATGACCAGGGTAAGAGGCAGGTGCAGAAAGACCTAAAATTTCACTTTAAATTGGACCAAATATTGAAGAAGAGGTTTAATATACATCTGTTCTACATTAAAGCTCTAGGCAAGTTGGAGAAACTGACTTCCATAGTTTATGTATCAAAATATTCAAATACCTAGACATCAACAAAAGATCACAAGCCATATAAAGAAGCCGGAGGAAATGGCTCATTCAAGGGAAAAAGTAAAACAGCAGAGTACACACAGATTTTGTAACAACTAGTCAAAGATGTTCAGTCAAATCTCCTGTACAGGTTTGAATCTGTTGTGAACTCCAGAAAAGCCAAGTTCTTTAATCCTCATTCAGTACTGCTGGGTGGGAGTTTTATTGTTTCCATGGAGATGTGACCCACCCAATGTGGGAGGTAACTTGTGATTATATGGTTTCCATGGAGGTGTGTCTCCATCCATTCAGGGTGGGGTTGTTTACTGGAACCTTTTAAGACAGAACCATTTTGGAAAGAGCCATGAGCCTGCACAGCCAGAGACCCTTGGAGATGAAGAAGGAAAATGCCCCCAGGAGAACTTCATGAAACAAGAAGCCTAGAGAGAAAGCTAGCAGACATCACTATGTTCACCTTGTGCCTTTCCACTTGAGAGAGAAATCATCAACCTTCTTGAACCAAGCTATCTTTCCCTGGATGCCTTAAATTGGACATTTCTATAGCCTTGCTTTAATTTGGACATTTTTTTTTTAATTTTTTTTATTAATCAAAAAAAGAAAAGAAATTAACACAACATTTAGAAATCATTCCATTCTACACATGCACTCAGTAATTCTTAGTATCATCACATAGATGTATGATCATCATTTCTTAGTACATTTGCATCGATTTAGGAAAAGAACTAGCAAAACAGCAGAAAAAGATATAGAATAGAGAAGAGAATTAAAATAATAATACTAATAAAAATATATATATATATAAAAAGGAAAAAGAAAAAAAACAAAAACAAAAGATACAAACACACCAACAAACAAACAAAAAACCATATTTCAGGTGCAGCTTCATTCAGTGTTCCAATCTAGTTACATTACACTTAGGTATTATTGTGCTGTCCATTTTTGAGTTTTCGTATCTAGTCCCGTTGCACAGTCTGTATCCCTTCAGCTCCAATTACCCATTATCTTACCCTGTTTCTAACTCCTGCTGGTCTCTGCTACCAATGATATATTCCAAGCTGATTCTCGAATGTCGGTTCACATCAGTGGGACCATACAGTATTTGTCCTTTAGTTTTTGGCTAGACTCACTCAGCATAATGTTCTCTAGGTCCGTCCATGTTATTACATGCTTCATAAGTTTAGTCTGTCTTAAAGCTGCATAATATTCCATTGTAGGTATACGCCACAGTTTGTTTAGCCACTCGTCTGTTGATGGACATTTTGGCTGTTTCCATCTCTTTGCAATTGTAGATAATGCTGCTATAAACATTGGTGTGCAAATGTCCATTTGTGTCTTTGCCCTTAAGTCCTTTGAGTAGATACGTAACAGTGGTATTGCTGGATCATAATCCATTCTGCCATTCTATGTCTTTTGATTGGGAAATTCAGTCCATTAACTTTTAGTGTTATTACTGTTTGGATAATATTTTCCTCTACCATTTTGGCTTTTGTATTATATATATCATATCTGATTTTCCTTCTTTCTACACTTTACTCCATACCTCTCTCTTCTGTCTTTTCGTATCTGACTCTAGTGCTCCCTTTAGTATTTCTTGCAGAGCTGGTCTCTTGGTCACAAATTCTCTCAGTGACTTTTTGTCTATAAATGTTTTAATTTCTCCTTCATTTTTGAAGGACAATTTTGCTGGATATAGGAGTCTTGGTTGGCAGTTTTTCTCTTTTAGTAATTTAAATATATCATCCCACTGTCTTCTAGCTTCCATGGTTTCTGCTGAGAAATCTACACATAGTCTTATTGGGTTTCCCTTGTATGTGACGGATTGTTTTTCTCTTGCTGCTTTCAAGATCCTCTGTTTCTCTTTGACCTCTGACATTCTAACTAGTAAATGTCTTGGAGAACGCCTATTTGGGTCTATTCTCTTTGGGGTGCGCTGCACTTCTTGGATCTGTAAATTTAGGTCTTTCATAAGAGTTGGGAAATTTTCAGTGATACTTTCTTCCATTAGTTTTTCTCCTCCTTTTCCCTTCTCTTCTCCTTCTGGGACACCCACAACACGTATATTTGTGCGCTTCATATTGTCATTCAGTTCCCTGATCCCCTGCTCAAGTTTTTCCATTCTTTTCCCTATAGTTTCTGTTCCTTTTTGGAATTCAGATGTTCCATCCTCCAGTTCACTAATTGTAGCTTCTGTCTCTTTAGATCTACCATTGTAGGTATCCATTGTTTTTTCCATTTTTTCTTCTTTGTCCTTCACTCCCATAAGTTCTGTGATTTGTTTTTTCAGATTTTCTATTTCTTCTTTTTGTTCAGCCCATGTCTTCTCCATGTCCTCCCTCAATTTATTGATTTGGTTTTTGAAGAGTTTTTCCATTTCTGTTCGTATATTCAGCATTAGTTGTCTCAGCTCCTGTATCTCATTTGAACTATTGGTTTGTTCCTTTGACTGGGCCATATCTTCAATTTTCCGAGCGTCATCCATTATTTTCTGCTGGTGTCTGGGCATTTGATCAGATTTCCCTGGGTGTAGGACCCAGCTGGTTGAAAGGTTTTTCTCTAATTTGGACATTTTCACAGACTTAGAACACATAAACTTTCAACTTAATAAACTCCCCTTTATAAAAGCCATTCCATTTCTGGTATATTGCATTTTGGCAGCTTGCAAAATAGAGTATCTCCTAAATCAGTACAAAAGTTAAAGAGAAAAATGGATAGAGATAAATTAAATGTAGCTATAGAACTAAAGAATATAAAGATGTATTTATGAGCAAAAAGAAGAATTAGAAAGTTTAAAAGAAACAGCAGAACTTATGGGGATGAAATACATTAATATTGGAGATTAAAATACACTAGAGATGTTCTTATAGAAGATTTGAACAGCCACATAAAAGGCAAAGAATTAAAAGATAGAAAGACCAAAATCATTCACTCAGAAAAGCAGTTAGAGAAAATAATGAACAAAATTAGCAGAGCCTAAGGGACCTATGGAACAACATGAAGTGTACCAATTTGAGAGTACTAGACAGAGAGAAGGAAAAGAGAGCTAAAAGACTATTTGAGGAAATAAAGGCTGAAAATTTTCCAAACCTTAAAAGTATAACAAACTCCAAAGGGAACAAGTCCTAGTAGATTTACTCCAAGACACATATTAATCAAAATGTCGAGTGCTAAAGATAAAGCAAGAACTCTGAAAACAGCAAGAGAAAAATAATTTATCACATAAAAGGGATCCTCAATAAAAGTAAGTGCCAAATTTTTTGGCAAGAAGGCAGTAGTATGACATTGGTACTGAAAGAGAAAACTGCCAGCCCCAAATTCTATATCCAGAAAAATTGTTCTTCAAAAATAAGGGATAGTTTAAGACACTCACAGATAAACAAAAAAGAATTTGGCACCAAATGCCTGTCCTACCAGAAATACTAAAAGAAATTCTTCCAGGTGAAATAAAAGGACAGGAGATAGGAGTTTGGAGCAGTGTGGAGAAGTGAAAGATTTCCATTAAAGGTAATTACACTGGTTAATGCAAAATCCAATAGTATACAACTCTGATCTTTATTCCCTGTAATGTTTACAGAACAATTGAATAAGAAATAATTATGTTTCCATATTATGGACACACAAAACATAAAGAGGTAATGTGTGACAAAAAATAACATAAAGAGGAGAAATGGAGAGGGTTCTGTGTATGCTATTGAAGTTAAGTTGATACGTTTTTTAATTGGTAGGTTAGAGACTTAGGGCATTTAATATAAACATCAGGGTACCCACAAGGAAAATATTTAAAATATATATAGAAACAGAAGCGAGAAAGGGATCAATTAGTTGCATTACAAAAGATCAACTGTAAAAACAAAAAAAGTCTGCAATAAAGGAAAAGAGAGATACAAGAGATAACATATAAAAAAATCAAAGTACAAGATGACTAAAGTAAGTACTGTCTTTACAGTAATAACAGAATGCTAATGGATTAACTCCCCAATCAAAAGACTTGGATTGGCTGCGTGGATATAAAGGACAATCTAACTATATGTTATAAGAAATAGCCCTTAGGCCCAAAGATACAAATAGGATGAAAATGAAAGGATGAAAAAATATTCCATGCAAATATTAGCCAATGCAATTGGACAAAATAGGCCTTAAGTAAAAAACTGCTACAAGAGGCAAGGAAGGAATTTATATATTAATAAAAAAAGTCAATCCACCAAGAGGAAATAACAATTATAACTATTTATGCACAGAATCATAGTTCCCCAAAATACATGAGGTGAATATTGACAAAACTGAAGGGAGAAATATATCTGTCTCAGTATTAGCTGTGGATATTCATACACCACTTTAATCAATGGATAGAACATCTAGACAGAAGAACAATAAGGAAACAGAGACATATACAGAATGCTGCACCTCCAAAACAGCGTAA
This sequence comes from Tamandua tetradactyla, assembly GCF_023851605.1. NCBI lineage: Eukaryota > Metazoa > Chordata > Mammalia > Pilosa > Myrmecophagidae > Tamandua > Tamandua tetradactyla. The sequence goes on along the minus strand of NC_135342.1, from coordinate 39,374,176 downwards.
TAAACATTCTTCTCAACCACACATGGATCTTTCTCCAGGAGATACCAAATCTTAGGTCACAAAAAAAGTCTCAATAAATTAAAAAAGCTTAAAATTATACATAGTATCCTCTCTGACCACAGTGGAATCAAGCTAGAAATCAATAACAGAGAGAAAATTGGAAAATCCACAAATATATGGATGTTAACATGTTTTTAAAGCAATCAAAGAAGAAATCAGAAGGAAAATCAAAAAATATTTTGAGGTAGATGAGAACAAAAACACAACATAACAAATCTTATGAGATGCAGCAGAGGCAGTGCTCAGAGGAAAATTTTTAGCATGAAATGCTTACATTAAAAAAAAAAAGATCAAATAAGAAACCAAATGTCACACCTACAGGAACTTAAATAGAGAAGCAAATGAATCCGTATAGAGCAGAAAGAGGAAATAACAAATACTAGAACAGACATAAATAAAATAGAGAATTTATAAAACAGTAGAAGGCATATATTACATACCTATATGCCTTATAGTTATCTAAGGTTTGTACTAAAGTTTTGTAAGCTCTGCGTTTGTAGGACTAATAAAACAGTTTAACAATTATCTGCCTAAAAGAAAACAAAACAGTAGAGAGAATCAAGACAACCAAAATTCGTTCTTTGAAATGATCTATAAAATTGACAAACCTTTAGCTAGACTGACAAAGAAAAAATGAGAGAAGATGTGAACAAATGAAATCAGGAATGAAAGAGGGGACAGTACTACTGTTCCAACATAAATAAAAAGGATTATAAAAGATCCTGTGATTAATAAAGTAGATAACCTAGATGAAATTGACAAATTCCTGGAAACATATAAACACCTACACTGACTCAAGAAGAAATACATCTTAACAGACCAACAACTATAAGGGGGTTGAATCAGTTATCAAAAACCTCCCACAAAGAAAAGCCCAGGACCAGATGGCTTCAATGGTGAATTTTGCCAAGCATTCAGAAAGAATTAATACCAATCCTGTTAACGCTTCCAAAAAATTGAAGAGGAGGTTGCACATCCAAACTCACATGAGGTCAGTAATACCCTAAGGTCAGATAAAAATATCACAAGAAAAGAAAATTGCAGACCAAATCTCTTACAAAAATTTACAAAATTTATTTGCAAAAATTCTCAAGAAAATACTAGCAAACTGAATTCAACAACATATTAAAAGAATTATACAAAATGATTAAGTGGGATTTATCCCAGGAATTCAAGAGTTATTTGGCATAAGAAAATCAATTGATATAAAATACATTAGTAGAATGCAGGGACAAAGTCACGTGATTATCTCAATTGACACAAAAAAGGGCATTTGACCGAAATCATAATGCCATCATGATAAAAGCACTCAGAAAACTATGACTAAAAGGAAACAACCTGAACGTGATAAGGGTATGTATAGAAAACATTGGCTAGTATCATAGTCAATGGTGGAAGACTGAAAGCTTTCCCTCTAAGATCTGGAACAAGACAAGGATGCCCACTTCACCCCTGATGTTCAACATTGTACTGAAAGTTCTAGTGGAGCAATTAGGCAAGGAAAAGTAATAAAAGGCAGCCAAACAGGAAATTAAAAATTTTCTGTTTGCAAATGACATGATCCTTTATGGAGAAAACTCTGAAAAATCCAGAACTAAGCTCCTAGAACTAATAAACAAATCCAGTAAAGTGGCAGGGTAAAATATCAACATACATAAATCAGTAGTGTTTCTGTACACTAGTAATGAACAATCAGAAGAAGAAATCAAGAAAAAATTTCCATTTACCATAGCAACTAAAAGAACAAATGTCTAGGAATCAATCTAATCAAGAATGTAAAGGACTTGTGCACAGAAAACTATGAAACAATCATCAAACTCATATGCAATTGTAAAATGACCCCAAATATTCAAAGCCATCTTTAAAAAGAAGTACAAAGTTAGAGGAGTCAGATTTCTTGGTTTTAGAACTTATTATAAAGTTAAAGTAATCAAAACAGCTTGGTATTGGCATAAGAACAGACATAAAGAACAATGAGATTGAATTGAGAGTTCAAAAATAAACCCCTTAGGGTAGGCCACAGTGGCTGGGGCAGGCCATGGTGGCTCAGCAGGCAGAGTTCTTGCCTGCCACGCCAGAGACCTGGGTTCGATTCCTGGTGCCTGCCCATGCAAATAAATAAATAAATAAATAAATAAATAAATAAATAAATAAATAAATAAATAAGCAAGCAAACCCTCACATCTTTGAACAGCTGACCTTTGACAAGCTCCACTCAGTAGAGCTTTCCTATCTTCAACAGATGGTGATGGGAGACTGGATAGTCATAAGCAAAAGAATGAAGGTGGATCCCTACCTCATATCTTCTGTATCTTGTGATAAGCAATGGTTTCTCAGACTTCACACTCAGAGTTAAGCAACAAAAGAAGAAAAAAATGGATAAATGGGACCTCAACAAATTTAAAAAGTTTTGTGCATCAAAGAACTTTATCATGAAAGTAAAATTATAGGCTATGCATGGAAGACAATATTTGGAAACCACATATCTGATAAGGATTTAATATGCAGAATATATAAGGAAATCCTTCAACTTAACAGAAAAACCAAAAAATGCAATTAAAAAATTGGAAAGGACTTTCATAGACATTTTTCCAAGGAGGTATTTTGTGGACTTTTCAGTATCACCTGTAAATAGGGAGGGTTTTATTTCTTCCTTTCCAATTTGGGTGCCTTTTATTTCTTTTCCTGCCTAATTGCTCTGACTAGAACTTCCAGTACGATGTTGGATAATAGCTATGACAGTGGACTTCCCTGTCTTATTTCCTTAGAGGGAAAGCATTTGATCTTTCACCATTTTGTATAACGTTAGCTGTAAGCTTTTCATATATGCTCTTTATCATGCTGGGGAACTTTCCTTATATTCCTAGTTTTTAAGTGTTTTATCAATAAGGACTGCAGGATTTTGTCAAACACTTCTTCTACATCAATTGAGATGATCATGATTTTGTTTCCTTTTGTTCTGTTAATGTGTTGCATTACATTATTTGATTTTCTTGTGTTGAACCACTCTTGCAAAGCTGGGATAAATGCCACTTAATTAAGGTATATAATTTGTTCAGTGTACTGTTGTATATTTTGTTTAGTATTTTTGCATCTGTTCATAAGAGATATCGGCCTGTAATTTTCTTGTTATATCTTTATCTGGCTTTTGGATGAGGGTGATTTGGGCCACTTAGAATGAATTAAGGAGTGTTCCCTCTTCTTCATTTTCTTAGGAGTGTTTGAACAAGATTGGAGTTTATTCTTCTTGGAATATTTAGTAAAATTCCCCTATGAAGCCATTTGGTCTGGAGTTTTTCTTTGATGGGAGGTTTCTGATTACTTATTCAATCTCCTTATTAGCTATTTTTTTGAGATCTAATTCTTCTCGTGTCAGTGTAGGTAGTTGAATTTTCTAGGAATTTTTGCATTTTATCTAAGTTATCTAATTTGTTGGTGTACAATTGCTCATAGTACCCTCTTCTAATCCTTTTTATTTCAGTGAAGTCAGTGGTAATGACCCCTTTTTCTTTTCTGAATTTAGATATTTGTGCCCTCTCTTATTTTCTTTGTCAATCTAGCTAAAGGCTTGCCAATTTTATTGATCTTTTCAAAGAAACTGCTTTTGGTTTTGTTGATTCTATTGTTTGCTTTTAATTCTTGACTTCATTTATGTCTGCTGTAATCTTTGTTATTTCCTTCCTTCTGCTCACTTTTGATTTATATCTTTATCTGGCTTTCAGATGATATACATCTTTTTCTAGTTCTTTTTCTAGTTCTTCCAGTTTTGAGGTTTGGTCTCTGATTTGAAATATTTCTTATTTTTTAATGCAAGCGTTTATAATTATAAATTTCACCTCTCAGCATTGCTTTTGCTTTGTGCTGTAAGTTCTAGCATGTTGTATTTTTATTTTCATTTACCTCAATATATTTCATAATTTCCATTGTGATTTCCTCTTTAACTCATTCGTTATTTAAGAGCAACTAGTTTAATTTCCATATAATTGTGAATTGTCTTTTTCCCCCTCTGTTATTGATTTTTAGCTACATTCTATTATAACCAAAGCAGATACAGTTTATGATTTCAATATTTTTGTGTTTATTGAGTCTTGTTTTGTGACCTAAGATATGGTCTATCCTGGAGAATGATCCACGTATACTTGTGAAGAATGTGTATTCTGTTGTTTTTGGGTGAAGTGCTCTATTAGTACCTGTTATTATTAGAGCACTAATAATACTAGACCACTTAGTCTGTGTGGTTTAGAGTAGCAGTCAAGTCTTTGTTTCCTTACTGATCTTCTGTCTAGATATTCTATCCACTATTAAAAATGGTCTCTTGAAATCTCCTACTACTAATGCAGAGCAGTCTACTTCTCCCTTCAAATTCTGTCGATATTTGCTTTGTGCATTTTGGGGCTCTGCTGTTAGGTGCATATAGCTTTATAATTATTATGTTTTCTTGTTGAACTGACCCCTTAATCTGTATATAATGATTGCCTTTGTCCCTTTTAACAGTTTTTCACTTATAGTCTATTTTATCTGATATTAGTATAGCTACCTGGCTCTTGTTTGGTTACTGCTTACATGATATATAATTTTTCTATGCTTTCATTTTCAACCTACTTATGTCTTTGAATTTAAGGTGAGTCTCTTATAAGCAGTATGTACTTGGGCCACACTTTTTATCCATTCTGTCAGTGTCTGCCTTATGACTGAAGAATTTATTCCATTTATATTACTGATAATGGAGTCTTTACTTCTCTTTTAATAACTACTTACCATTCAATTCCAAGCCAGCATGATCTCCCTTCCAGACTACACAACTATATTCTGTGGTAGATGCTGCCAATTCCTCAACCACTGCCCTGTCTCCCAACACTTGTGTAACTTTACCACAACCCACTCTCCTTACATACCTATCAGGCCAGTAGGGCTGGGAAATTAATCCTGATGCTTCCCTCCCTCCACATCAGCCAATGACTGATGGGGGCTGGTGGATAAATATCCCAGCTCCCTCAGTTCTCAAGATATGCTGAGACACATGTTCTATATTACCTTCCAAAGTTCCCCAGTTGGATTAAGCTCCAGCTACCCACAGTGGTAGCCTGCTTAGGAACACATCTTGCTCTCCCTTTCCTGCCTCACTTCCCCTCTGTGCTTCCAGTTTTCTGACATCACTTCTCAAATAAATTGTTTACATATGATCTTTGGTCCAGAGTTTGCTTCTGGGGAACCCAAACTGAATCAGCCTTCTAATCTGGACTCTCTACTTTCATGATCATTTTCTTAAAACCTACTCTTTACATCGAAGCTAAAGTGATCATTTTGACTACAAATCAGAGCATGTTGCTCCCTGCTTAAAATTTCCCAATCCCTTCCCAGGGCCTTAGAATAAGATCTAAATCCCTACTAAGGTGGACAAGGCATGCATGGTCTGGTCCCTGATCCTGCTTTGACCTCCATGCTTGCCGTGTTCCTGTGACATGAGCTCATTTTTTGTGCCATGATCACACCAACTCAGGGTTTTGTAACTTGTTCTCTGCCCTTTATCTTATTATAGCTGTGGCCAGAATATATAGATATTAAAAATATTTAATAATGAATGCAGCTTGGAATGGAGCAATAAGAATGGGCACTGTCCACAGACAACATGGACAACTCTGCTGAGGTTTGCCATCCACACATCAGCCCTGGCCAGAGCCTTGATTTAATCCAAGTCTCACACTAATGTCTGCTCCTCAGGGAGGTCTCCTGTGACCACCTGATCTAAATGCTCCCTCTTCCCTCCATAAACTTCACTTTCTCACTTTGATTTTACAGCAATGATCACCATCTGCAATTATCTTGATTTTTAAAATTTATTTGCTTCCTATTTAGTGTTTCCCCAACTAGAATTTAAGCTCTGTGATGGGAGAGGCTGTATTCCCTAGGCTTGTCCCTTAGTAGACATTCAATAAATAGTTGTTGAATGAGTGACTGAACAGATAGATGAGTGTCATGGTCCCTGAAATCAAGAAGCTTATAGTCTTAACGAGTGGTAGGTCTTTTGCAGAGTGGCATTTTCCATTGCAGAGGCACAAAGAGCATGCTGTGGACACCTGCAGGATACCTCAGGGCCTGTGAGCTGCACAGAAATTAAAGTGAAGGGATGAATATTGGCTGATTGAGAAAATGGTCTTGGTAGGTGGATGAGCATTGAAATTTGTGTGATCAGGGCCCTGGTGACCTCTATGAGTGTGCCAGGAGCAGTGGTGGAGAGGGGGAAGTCAGGTTGCAAAGAATTAGGGAGCAAGGAGTATGGAGAAAGTAGGTTTGAGCAAGACAGAAGGTGTGATGCAGTGTGAGCTGGTAGAAGTGGCCAAGGGACTTCTGAAATCTTATTGGTGGGCTGCAAAAAGGATTTGGGGAGAAGTAAAGAGTGAAGGTGCAGGACTGTTGGGGACGGAGGCAAGCAAAGCCAGGATGGAGTTGAGAGGGGCCTGGACTGTGATCTCAGGGGTAGGATATGCTCTGGGTCAGAGAGGGACACTGTTTGGAAATGGGAAGGAAGGAGGACAGGATGAGTATAGAGACAGGTTATTGGAGTGGGAGAGAGAGGCTGGAAGGTGACCTTTAACCTTTAGAGTTAAGGGGGGAGAATTGGGGTCCTGAGGTCCTCCTGAAGGGAGGGTCAGTAAGAGCAGGAGTGCAAAGGAGTGGGTAGGATGGACTTCTGTCCCTCCTTATGTGAACTGTCAACCACAGTTATTTGCACTGCTGGAAATTAAATTGCTCAATGGGGGCTCCTTGAGGTGTGCCTGCAAGGGGTCAGAGGGCAGACTGAGTGGCATTTCAAGAACAGTCACAGGCAGGGCTGACTCAGTTTTGCCTGGCAGGGAGCGGACAGGAGAAGGAACAATTCCCACCTCCTCTCTCAGGAGTTGGGGAAAGAGGGGCTGCTGAGCCAGGCTTTCAAAGTTCCACTGTTTAGTTATGTGGTGTCATGTCATGGAGTGTGTTGGGCAGATTATCCTGTGGGCAGATGGAATCCTTGCCTGCCTGCCTCTATTTCCAGAGTTGCTGGGGAAAATTGCTGATCTTCCTTTCTCCAGCTCTCCTGATTCTGAAGTCACCTTGGTTGAATCTCTGATCATCCACAGGCTCTTGGTTGCTACCACTGCCCAAAGAAGTTTTCTTCAGCCTTAGTGAGCCATGGGGGCCAGCTCGTGTCCTGTGGGCCTGGAAAGGCCTCAGAACAGCTCGGCAGGTGGGAGAAACATGGGGCCAGGCAGAGCGCATGTCGATCTTGGAGATTTTGAGCCAGGTAGTCTCTTGACCTTGGGGTGCAGAGGCAACTGCAAGAGTAGAGTGGTCCCCTGGGCTGGGCTGTGCCAGCAGCTACATCAAGCTATTGAGCCCTTGACATGTGCTAGTCTCACTAAGATATGCTATACGTGTAGACTACATACCAGATTTCAAATATGTAGTATTTGAGAGAATAGAAACTATCTCATTAAAACTTTTTTATTTTAATTATGTTTAATATTTTTGATATATTGGGTAAAATGAGATACATTGTTAAAATTAATTTCATTTGTTTATTTTTATTCGTTTTAACATGGTTACTAGAAAAATGTAAAATGACGTAGGTGGCTTGCATTGCATTTCTATCGGGTATACAACTTTAGGGAGAATTATGTTCAGGAGTATGCCCTGGGCACAACTGAGAAAGTCCCTGTTATCTACGAACTCTGTGGTGTGGGAGAGACGGGTTGAGTGGACTGGGGCTGATAAGATTTCTGGGTCTTGAGAAAGATCTGGGCAGGGTTCCTGAGAGAGGTGGGAGAAGCAGCCACCCATTCCTGTGGGTGCCCCTGGCAGAGGACAGTGTGGCTGTCATCCTGTACAGTTTTGGTAAAGGGGATGGGAAGCCAGGAGCTTTGGGTGGTACTTGGTATTCTGCATGGATGCTGTGACTGACACAGCAATTATGGGTTTTTGCATTGTTTATGCCTCTCCAAAAGCATAGCGGAGTGGCTTTGAACCAGCAGCTGCAAAGCACTCCGCCAGGTTTCATTAAAATGTATAATTGTATTTACCTTTCAGGCCTCCTGGACTATTGGTGCCCCTTGCAGCTTTAACACTATCTACTTTTCTCATAATTAAATCACTGATTGAATGGGGGAAAAAAAGCAGAGAAAAAGTGAATCATTTTTCTAAACAATGATCCAAAATGGCTTGGGTGCATTAACATAAAAACACCCTACTTTCTGTCTCTTTACATTTTTCTGCTGTGATCAAGGGCATGGGCTTTATAGATTCCTCAGTGCCTGACTGGAATCAAGCAGTCCTGTGTCCAGACAGGTGCTTCCAGCTGAGGGATGGAGCCCCCTCCCTGCCCCTAACCCATCTCCTTGCAGACCCCAGCCTGAGCAATATTTGCTGGTCTCCCGGGTGAAAAACATTCCCTGCATAGTTCTGGGCTGGTAGGCTGATGGGAATTGTGTTCCTACTTGTTCACGGACCCCACCCTGGGGTCCAGAGCTGTAAAAGCACATCCATGCCTCTCTGGGGGACTTTTTGCTTAAGGCTGGATGAGATTCTATAAGTGTGAATGTATTTCCTCAAAGTAACACAAAATGCACATATATACTAAGATTAAAACAGTTTTGTTCTGGATTTTCTGACAGCAAAATTAATGGAAAGTGAGTATTTCTTACTCATACTGTCCTCAGATCCCCTGCTTTGCTGAGGCTTGAACTCCAGTAGTCTGCTCCTCAGTTAAGCCATTTCAAAGCTGGATCATGCCTATGGAGCTGTGGATAAGGGCAGGGTGGCTCTGTGTTAGGAGGTTAGGCAGACTGAGTTTACCACAAAGATCCTCTTTTCGCCTCAAGAAGAAAAAGTCACTCCTGTGGGGCCTTCTTTATACCTCTCTCCAACTTAATTTTAACACAGAAAGGCAGTATCTTTTGCAAGATATTAGGACTCGGGCTTTACTGCAGATTCCTTGTGAGAATGAATTCACATCAAAGAGTAAATGACCAATTAGAACCTCTCCTAAGAAAGCCTTTAACAGCATTGGGGATAATGATGAAAATGATAATAATAATAATAATAATAATAGCAAACACTTCTATAGCTCTTACTATGTTTCAGGCACTATTCTAAGTGTATAAATATGCCAACTCATAATACCCACTCAGTCCTCTGAGGTAATTAAAGCTGGGGGACGTAAGTAGCAGGGCTAAGATTCCAATCTGTACATTCCCTTAACCTCTACATTCTGCAGGGCATGGAAGAACTTGGTAACTGGAATTGGTGTGTGGTGGTAGCGTGAGGGCTGGGGAGCTTCAAAGTGAACCCAGCAGACCCCTCAATTGTGTTGGAGATTGAATTCAGTGGGAACAACTGAGGGGAGTATGAAAGGGGCCTGCTCTTTTCTGATCTTATTTAAGCCGGAAGTAATAGTTATTTTCCCTTCCCTCCTCCCCATTAGCAAATGTTGTGCACTTAGGAAACTGTGTCCTAGAAAACCATGTGGTCTTATCAAATATTTTAATCCCACTTTTGTAACAGATTGCATGGCTGTGATAATTAGACTTCTGGGAACAGGAATTCATTGCTTAATTAATACAATTTTTTTAAAGGGAAATTCAGTTATTAAAGAAAATACAACAAGGAATTGAAACTTAAAATTAGCATGAGAACACTACATGTCCCCCACCCTACCCTCACCCCAAAAGTAGCTCAATGCCCAGGAATTATTTCTTGGTGTTTCCTGGGGGAGTTTAAGTACAGTCAGACGAGGTAGGAAAGTGGAAACATTTGTGGCTTGCTAGGAGGATGTAATTCCACAGTCATCAGTTTATGGATACAGGGGTACAGACAGGGAGAGGACATAGCATCCATCCTTAGCCCCCAAATGGGGGTTCACGTCAGCTCTTATCAAAGCATTCTCTCCTAACTGGCAGGTTCTTAGGTGATGAGTGCATGTCACACTCTTCATTGTTGCTAAAAGAGGCATGGTGCTTGATTTACAGAGAAAACAATAACAGTGTGCCCAGTTTAATTCCAAAGGACATCGCTGCTTCTGCAGCACTAGCACATCAGCACCCACCCCAGTTTTCCCGTCATCACCATTCTTGCCCCTTTCTAATAAGATTCCAGAGTGATATTTCTAAAATATCAATAACAAAAAGATTTCTTCAAATTGTTTACAGACTCCTCATAGCTCTCCTGAAAAAAAGATGCGACTCCTTAATAGAACCCTTAAGGAGTCTTATGATTGGCTTCTGTTCATTTCTCCCAACTTGTCCCTCAACATTTCCCCATTCACTCAATGCAGTTGCTCAATCTAAAGCTTACAAGTTATTTTTTACTCTTCCTTTTTCCTCACATATTCTCCAGCTATCGATATAAGTTTTGCTGGCTCTACCTATGAAATATAATAGAGACTCTTCCACTTCTCTCTTTTGTTCCAGGCTCTCTATGGTGGTTTAGAGCTCTGTACCCCAGAAAAACCTGTTCTTAGTTTTAATCTACTCTTATTAGTGTGACTCCATTGTAAATAGGAACTTTTGATGTGGTTACTTCAGTTAAGGTGTGGCTCACCTGAGTAAGGATGGATTTTAACCCTATTACTGAAATCCTTTATAAGCAGAATGAAGTTTATACAGAGAAAGCCAGGAAGGAGCCAGAAGCTGGGAGTTAATGGAACTAAGAAGCCAGGACAGGCTGCCATGTGCATTTCCACATGACAGAAAATCCAAGGATGACCAGCAGCCAGTCCCAGAATGATATAGTCTTCTGGAATAAAACATAACCTTGATGACACTTTTATTTTGGACTTCTTCTAGCCTCAAAGTCATGAGCCATCAAATTCCCAAAATTTAAGCCAAGCCTGTTTTGCAATATTTGTTTTAGCAGCCGGGAAACAAAAACACCCACTTACTCTGTCATTCTTCAACTGGGTCACAATGACATCATCCTAACTGGTCTTCCTACAGTTCTTTCCCCACCAAGCACCAAGAGAGACCTAATATCTAAATTGGCTCATATCATGCCCCTCCTTAAAGTTCCTCAAAGACTTCTGAGAGCCTGAGTTGAAGAAGGCCCTTACCTTGGCCTTCATGGGCCCACATGACATCAGGCTATTCAACTCACATCAATGCACTCTCTCCTTTGGGTGCCTACTTCCACATGCAATGGCCTCTGTTCCTTTCTTCAAATTTTACTCTTCTTTCTTCATCAAATAAACTAAGCTGTTTCCTGACTGGGATAGCTGATTTTCATCCTTTAGGCCTTGGCCTTCCCTGACCACACTATCTTAATGTGTGTCAACCCTCATTGCTGGCTGCCTTGGACTCTGTCTCATCACAATTGGAAATCAGTCTATTTTTGGTTTACTTGTTATTGTTCATGTACTCTCAAGGTCATCTGACCTGTTCGCATGATGCTTGGCACATGGCAGCTCTTAATAAACATTTGTTCAGTGAATCAATGAACACTGGAATCTTACTTTTCCCTTATGCTCCATGTTCCTTCTTCTCTCCAGGCCTCTGTATGTGCTCCTGAACACTTCCTTCCCTTTAGGTCTCAGCTTAAACATCACTGATTCCCTCAATCTGTGGGTCCCTTTCAAATGTATTGATCTCATGTAATTGTCCTTACTTGGGTAATTTTCTCCCCATAATCTCTGAGAGGGCAGGGATATATCTGACTTCCAACCCACTGTGCCCTAGAACCGCCATAGTGGCTGCCATCATCATGATCCAAGGAAACTAGAACACTGGACACATGATTTCTAGTTGGTAATATTGCCATTTGGGTAGTTATTTAAGACTTCTTTATCCCGTTTGTCTTGATTTCCATACTTGAGCCTCTAAATTCAATTCTTCCCCGCAGAAGGCCACTGCAGTAGCTGTTTCTTCTTCTCACATTCTTGGTTCCCAAGCTTTGGTCCCATGGAGTCTCCTGGGATGACACATGATAACCAGCGTTGGTCCTTTAAGGTACCATCCACAAGGGAATAGGCCGAATCTTCCTGTGTCTCCAAATTTACCAGCTGCCTTGCTGCATGACACAAAGAACGTAAGTCATTGAGTCTCTCAGTGTTTGCCTCCACTTTATCACTTGCAGAAGGGCCTCAATGACAGAGTCACTGCATGTCCTTTTCTGTGCAGGAGAGAGGAACAGCTCCCACCCAAGAGAAGAACGTGAAGAAGAGGTGACAAGCTCCAACCAGCTTTTGGATGCACTAATTATAAGGAATGTTGGGGTCATTTGATTATGCCAAACTTATTTAGAAAGAGATTATGGCTTTATGGTCATATGAAATTTTGTCAGAATTGTTTTAGGAGAATGCCACTTCTCCATTATTCTAGGTCTCTGTGTTCCATGTGGGGACCAGTCCATTCCCTGGCTTCAAGGCATTGAACTCACACCTGACCAAAGATAATTAGGCTAATTCAAGAAGAGACTATTTGCCAAATTTTGGATGGGGTGTAGGGGAACCTGAGGCCAGCTGGATAGGGAGCTCTTATCTTCTTTATATCCTAAGGGATAAGGGAAGGAAACAGTTTTTAGGAACCTGGAAGGAGAGTTGTTTAGGGAAGTCTCATTGAGAAGAGGTCTGTATCTGGCCTAGGGAAAAAGCCAGAGGATCCCATGCCCTGACTCCATTCTCCTCTTCTGCTGTGTTCTTTTACAGGTGAAGCAAAATAATCCTGTAGTCCTTCATCAGAGAGCAAGGTGGAGAGGATGGAGTGAAGATCTGGAGGAACCAGTGAAAGATGCCCAGCTCATATGTGAATCTGCAAAGAGTCAGTGGAACAACCAGCCCTACAATAAAGCACATTATGCAAAGGGAAGGTAAAACTGGTAATGGATCTGATTAATGAGCAATTAGTGAATAGAATTTACAGATATTCTGTTGGCTTTCTGGTTGAGTTAAAAAAATCTATTGTACAAATTTTTAACAGTACATCCTTTTTTCATAAAATCTTATAAAGTGAAACATGTTGTTTATGGTTTCACCACTGAGGAAAAATAAGGTATGGGAATTTATTTCTCCCCTCCCCTTTTTTTAACCAATGAAGTATGCTTAGGTGAGTCTAAAATATCCACAGTAAATTATGTTGATGATAATGCTTAACATTTAGTGAACTCTTCTTAAGTGCCATGTGCATTTTCTTATTCAATCTTCAGGCATCACTAAGAGATTATTTCCCCCCATTCTACATAGGAATGAACTAATTTCAGAGGGTTCACATTTGATCATGGCAGAGCTGGGACTGATAGCAACCTGCATGACCCGGAGCTTGAGTTGGCAGACTCTCTGCTGCCCTTCTAGCACTGTGGCAAGAGGTTTCCAGGAACCAGCAGTGACCCAGCCTGCTCTGTCACAATTAAGCACCATGAGAAAGCTGCTAATGGTGGGTTTCAGGGAAGGAGGTCTCTTTAAAATCCATAAAGTATAATTATATAGAAATCATGACCCATTATATGATTCCATCTCATGAAACTGTCACTCCAGTGGAAAGGGCCCTCCATAGTGAATCTTCTGTGAGAGACCATCTCTCTGCATTATCCCAAACAAAGCGAATCTGTACTGCAGAGCTCTTAACTTAGTAGTACCTTATGACACTGTCTGAATCTTTCAATGAGATGAAAATGATTATAAGTTAAGTGGAACTGCCTATACCCTTTATACATTCTACCTGCTTGTTATATCAGTTGTTAGAATCTATTCAAGCATCACAGGAAGAATAAATACAAAGGAATTAAACATGTTAAGGCACAATAGCAGGAACACGATCTTGCTCCTACCCACGGCACTCAGACCTCTCTTCCCTGCCACCCACCTCCAAAAATGTAGCTGAAACATTTTCCTTTTGACAGTTATTGACGGCCTGTTTATCAGCAGCATTATCTGTGGAATTAAGTGCAAACCTAGAAAGTGGAGTTAAGGAGCCCGTTATTTGGATTTCTTCCAGGGAGGACTTGATGCTCCTTCTCTTGTCAGATGCACAAGTTTACAATCAAATGCCTGGGAACTGTAGGTGTTTTGCCATTCACTGTTGAAGTCACTAAAATATTGGCACACATTCCAGAGAGACAGCGGGATAGAGCAAAGAAATGTTTTCACCAGAAATACAGGGCTTTAGGGTACCATCACAGTCTGTTCCAGGAGGTCTGTGGCTGGGCCACTACTGCCTGTCACAGCCCCAGATTGCCTTGTGGGTAAAATGGAGATTGAATTTCGGCACAGGGCTGCTCTGGGAACTGAGGAAGGTAATGACAGAGAAAACACTTTGAAAAATGCGGAGTGGAAATGTGAATTATTTTTCCTACTACTCAACCTTGGTTTCAGAAATATTTTCAGGAAAATGTTGTCAGTCCTTGCCTGGTCCACAGAGAAATGTGGGACCTGAAGACTCAGGTTGAATTGCAAGTCTCTCTAAGCCTCGGTTTCTCACCAGTAAGGACACGGTCTTACTACCTCATGGTTTGTTTTAAAATTTAGTGATAACAATGAAAGCTAACCGTTTTTTGATATACTTGCTATAGACAAGTTTAAAAAGTGAAAATGGTCAAATCATCCAGTCTTCTTCCATTGTTGCTTCTGGGTTCATGCCATGCTGCTCCCTGTCCTAAGATTATAAAAGTATTTTAAAAATAGATCCTTCTATTACTTATGTGGTTTTTGTGCTTCATCTCATTAAGCCATCTAGAATTCATTTTTGTTTATGGTATTGGGCATTTGACCTAAATTTAACTTTCCCCAAGTAGATTGCAAATTGTCACATGTACTGAATTTTTACCCCATCAAGTTAAAATGCCATCTTTATCACATGATACATTCTCACATGGATCTGTTCTGGTAACTTTATTCCATCAATTTCTTTTGTTGACATTAGTGTCAATACCACATCATTGGAATTATCATTACTTTCTACATACAGTGGAAAGATTCTGCATCATTACCCACTACCCCCCCCCACTGGAAAACTGCCATATTTTCCTTTCCAGAGAAACCATAGCATTTTGTGTCTTTCTGAGAACATACATCTTACCATACCATGAAATGTCATCGCCCAAAAAGTTGGCTTAGGCATTTGTCTGTAAGCTCATCACAGGAGGTGCCCTCCTTATCCATCACTACGGTTAAATAAATGTGTTTCTATAAGTACTAGTTGAATGGAAAATGCTACACACAATAACAGGGAGCTCACATCTCTTCTGCAGAGGAGATTGCATCACTCATGATATTTGCTATATATCCAGGATTTTCACCAACTCTTTTGGAATCTAGTTCTTTCCACGGTGCCACACAATCCACCCACCATCATTTCTCAGGCTAGGAGTCAGGGACCTAGATTCTGATACTGGCAACGATGGTCACGGTTTTGGGGGCCTGAACAAATCCCTGAATCTTGCTGCGCACCCTGATTTCCTCATGTGTCTGTTGTCTCTGGTTCCATGTAATATAAAATATCAGTGTTGGGCTTGTCTCAAGTGTTTGTGATTTCCATTTGATGAATTAGTGAAAAGGTATTTAAAAGCTTAAAATTGAGTCTGAACTTTTCATCCTGAGTTTCTTAAAAAAATCTAATTATATGGCTTGCCTTGAACTCTCCCAACATAATTAATTTAGACAGGGAATCTTTTATGGTAAATTACCAGGCTGGTGACCTGTGGAATACCTACTTTCAGAAAGAGACAGGTTTTGTCAGGTTGCCCTGGGTATGGGCTTGTTCTAATTAACCTGAACTTGGAAATGAGAAGTTTCTAGTTTTCAAGGACTGGGGACCCAGACCCTATGAAGAATACGGCCTCTTTGCTTCACATCAGTCACAGGTTTCTCTGGGTAGTTTTTTTTTTACCAGAGGAACCTAAAGTCATGGCAAGTGTAGACCATTGGGTTGGTTACTTGGGTTCTAAATTCTGGTTCTTTGAAGGCAGTGGTTAAAGGGACTATACCCATAGGCTTCCAAAGGCACTCTGCCATATTGATTAATTTCAGACCTTTAAAAAAGTGCCCCCATATGCTTCTGGTTCTGCAATTTCCAAGACTGGAGCCATTGCATAATGATATCCCAGAATATTATCTTTAATCTGCATTACTATTCTTTTGCTTTCCTGTTTCTTAAGAAATTATTGAATGTGTTATTTGCCTGCATGAAAACAAACACCATTTAGATCATGGTAATTGGCTATTGCAAGTGTGTTTGATTAAACATATAGTCTAAAAATGCTGTATTTTATTAACCTTTCATCAAATAATAATGTTAAACAAAAAACACATATATCCACATCCTCCTCTTTTTCCTTCTCTTTGTCCTCCTCTTCTTCCTCATCCTTTCCTTCTTCCTCTCTTTCCTCCTGCTCCTCTTCCTCCTCTTTTTATTCCCTCTCTTTTTCTCTCTTCTTCTCTCTTCAGCTTCAAGAGAAAATTAATTAAGTCCATGTAGTGGTTCTTGTTACCAAAAATGATTCCATTTTCTGAGGACCCACAGAAGATTTAAATGAAATAACATGAGGCTCCATTTTTTGTAGAAGATAAACATTAACTATATGGAGTAGTTAAACATAAGCATGTTTTTTATGTAGTGGACTAGAGACAGTGAAAAGTGAAAGGGTCTGCTTTCACTCAGAGCTGGTAAAAAGAAATTTTCCTGAAGCTCAGTGGATATGACTTGGACAATGAAGAGAGAGAAGGAGACAGACAGGGACAGAGAGGTGCCAAGGGCATTTGCTGAAACTCTGAAGCTTTGGTGACTTTAGGATAAAATACATTTAAAATTGATTCATCAAGTACTTATAGTGCTAGACATTTAAACAAATGCATGAAAATAAATGAGATATCTCTAAAAATGTACATGCCAGATAGGATCTAATGAAGCATTCATTGAACACTTCATGGGCTGCTATTGTAGTTCCTGGTGAGCAGAGAGCCCCAGGAGGATAGGATATTTACTGGGTTGGGCAGGAGGCATGGTCCAGTTATCTGTGGGTTCAGAGGCATCTCTGGAGGTAAAGAGGTTACTGTTCTAAAAGAAGGGAAGACCAGGGAGTGTTGGTATTACTGCTCTGGGTTGCCTAGGTTCCTCTTCCCTAGGACTCTCAGATAGAAGGCCATCACTCTATATGAGATAGGAGGCCATCACATTGATCTGAGGGGTGGCCTTAGCACTTCCACAGATGGAGCATGGTGGAACAGGAGCACTGGGAGAGGGGAAGAGAAACTGGTGAAACCAAAGTTCTGGAAAGTAGACAAGTCATCAAAGTTATTTCAAAACAGCTATTCAATGGTATAAGAGACTTACCTGGAGCTGGCACTAGCTTCCAGGAGCCAGGACTGATGCCCTCAGGAGAGAAGATAGCCTTGAGCTCAGAGAGTTATCCTCAGTTGCCCTTTCCTAAAGGATATTTCTTTTGGCCAGATTTTAATTTTCATTTTATACTTGTAACAGTGTATTTCTGCACCCCTAACTCCTGTAATTATAACTTCGTCAAGTGTTGGGGACACAGTAAAAACATGCCTTTGGGTAATTAAAAAAATGTGCTGCATGCCTAATAAGTGTCATGCAATGTGCAAAGCAGTTAATATACATTAATCTCCCAAACAACTCTCTAAGGAAAATTCTACTATTTCTATTTCATAAGAGAGAGAATTTCATGGTTTGACCCATGTTTCTGGAGTCTTATGGACTGGAATGTTTGGGGATGGTTGAACTCCTATTTTCTGTATTTTTATCTCAGCAGTTACACAAAGAAAGGGAGAGAAAATGGAGAGTGCCATAGAGGACTTTATTCAGAATTTTTTTGATTACAGGTAACAGAAAATCTGACCCAGACCGGTTTAAGCAATACGGAAAATTCATTGGCTTGTGTAATTGAAAAATACATAGGTGCAGTGTGATTTAGCCTCAAACAGTATATCCAGGATTTATTTTCTCTATTTCTTGCCTCCACTTCATTTATGTTGGCTCCATTTTCTATCAGGCTTTTTCTTCAAATCCTCAAGATGACTATTAGTAGTTCAGGAGCTACACAGCCTTCCTTGTGCATGCACAGCAGAAAAGAGAGGATTTCTTTACTGGACATTTGAAGAGAAGTCCTAGGCTTGACTTTCATTGGCGTGATATAGGTCAAATGTCCACCCAAGAACAAGTCACAGTAGATAAGATGGTGGGATATAGTCCACTGGCTAAAGCTAATCAGGATCCACCTCTAGGCCTGGAGGGTGGGGTTAATCCCTCTTAAGGTCATGACATGAGAGTGAGGGAGGGGTGGATCATTGGGGTACTATTTTAACAAAAGAAGGGTGAAAGGTCCATAAGAACAACTGCTACCAACCATAGGGATGGAAAAGATGAGCTCACTGTTGGTCCCACCAAATTGCTGATCAGGTCATTTGGTCATGATTAAGTCACAGTTTTTTGGTTTTTTTTTTTATTATGGATGGACCTACCTTTTTATCCCTCTAATTATTGGCCAAGGTTGGTCTGTGTAACTCTGATAATTACATAAATTAATATGTAACATGACTTTTAAATTATATCTTATGATTTCCATGTGCTGTCTTTATTGCTCTCCACACAATTTTGAGGTGGAAAAGAATGAGATTACAGCTCTAGTTTTAGATGAGGAAACTCAGGCTTAGAAACAGTTGATGATGGATGAGTACTACATTTGCTGTTGATCCTACCATTCATACATATTAGGCCATTTCTCTACAGAAACATTTGACAGCACATTTTCTACAGTCACTATGGTAGGAGCTGTTGACAAGACACCACGTGATGCTGTGAGCAGGCCACATTTGACTTATTCATTTCTGAGAATCAGACTTTGGAAAGGTCATGGTCAACAAGAAAATGTTCAGAGGAGGGTGGCCAGGATGGAGAAGGTGACACAATGTCAGGCTTTCTCAGATATAGACAAAAGTAATGGGGAGTTTCTGGAACGGGGAGAAAAGGCTATGAGGTGACAGAATTGCTGTCTATAGATATTTGAAGAACTGCTAAGTTGAAGTGGAAGCCATCTGATTGCACTGGGAGGCAGCTCCTGAGTAAGAATAAAGAAGAAATTCCTAATTATGGTATCTCCTTTTTGGGTACTATTTGAGCAAGGGTTGAATGATAACAAATGAGTGATGCTTGCATTTGACGGAAGACTGGATTGGATTCAATTAAATTATCTCATAGAGTCCTTCAAGTTTAAGAATTCTAAGTTCTCTGCTCTCAAGAGGTTCACATTCTAGTCAGGGAGGTAATGCTGTGCCCAAGAGACACTGCTATGAAGAGGTAGGATATGGCCAGGTAATACAGAGGTGCTCTCTATGTCGCTTCTCTGCCTGGATTTCAATCTTTGCTCTACCACCTGCCTGCACTGTGGGCTTGGACAAGCTACTTGAGCTGTCTGAGACTCAGTTTCCTCAATTGTAAAATAGAAATACAGTGACAACAGTGACATAGGCATTCAGAACAAGGCTTGGTGTGTACAACATGCTCATTAAAGCCCAGTGATTGATTTTTCTATATATAGAGATAACGTGGTGGCAGAGATTGGGGTTTCTGATCCCATGAAGTCCATCTGGGAGTAGTGAAAGTGTACAGGAAATGGGAAAGGTTAAGTGGCAGTGGAGTCCTGGAGATGTGACAAGAAGGGCAGGCTTGCTTCACAGTGACTTGTGTTTCCAGTTTCTGGGCTGGCTTAGGTTTCTTTGCAGAAAGCTCATCCCAAATAGATTCTCATAAACCTAAGTTAACGTAAACATTATTAGGAGGACCTCTGGGGCTTTTACTGTGAGAAAATTGCAAAATGATAGTGTAGCTAGACCTCAGAGCAGATATTCCTGGTAGTGGTGGGGGTGGTCAAAGAGAGGAGATGAAAAGTTGGGCCAGCTGTCACTGGATGGAGATGGGATCCAGGTACCGGCCCCCACCCCCTCACCAGCTCTCTGCCCTGGTGTTGCAGCCACTGATTTTGCTGGGCCTGTGATGTGAGTGCTGAGATGATGATTCTTATTGAAATTTAATTTAAGTTTTTCCCCTAGTATCAGGCTTTCTCTTCTACTTATTTATTTATGCTCTGTAACTTGTTTTTCACCACTGCAGAAAACTTAATAATAAAAGTGATCTTAGTTGCTATACTTAAGAATTTAATTCTTACAGCTCAGAGTGCAAAAGTGCCTTTGGATTTCTTTCCCTCTAGCCTTAACTGGAACCTAGGCCTGTTTCAGGCAAGTGGACGCTAATGGATTTTGAGGCCAAATAAAAAAGAAATGTCCTGACACTATTCTAAGCATTTTACTTTTAAATAGAAAAATCTGTTTATCTCAACAGTTCTACAAGTTAAGCACCATTATGACAGAACTGAGGTATAGAGTGGTAAAGTAACCTGTGCAAGGTCACACAAGTAAGTAAGTACTGAAGCTGGGAGATGATTCCAGGTTACCTCGTTCAGGTAAATTTCACTGTAGCGATGCTGTCAGTGCCTCACCCATACTACCTACATACTTCTCTATTTTCCCACTTTCCTACAGGTACTTTCTGGGATCTCCTCCCAAATATACTCTTATACCCAAATTCTTGTCTCAGAGACTGCTTCTAGGGAAATTCAGCCTAAGACCACTACACCAATCCTTGCTAACTCTGTTTTATATGACTTCTTTGTTCCAATTTAGTTCCAATTTAATGACCTCTTTGAATGCTAAGATGATGTGAGTAAATTGCAAAAAATGGCCAAAATTCTTTCTCTCCTTGTGTCGATGTGATTAGATAGTCTCCTCTCACAAGGATGCTGGGGTTGACCAAGTAATTTGTTCTGGTGAATGAGACATTAGCAAAAATTGATACAAACAGAAACTTGAGAAGCACTTGTCTATTGCAGCTTGTTCCATTGTTGTTAGAACTCTTAGACCACCAGGTGAATGAACCTGAGCTAGTTTGAAAGGCAACATGGAGAAGAATTGAGATCCCTGGCCTCCAACCTACCAACTACCCAGTTGAGGCCATCCTAGATCTTCAAGCTGTCATTTGGCTCACTGCAGATGAAAAAGCCCAGCAGATATCAGCCAACCTAATGTGGACTAGAAAGGTCACCCACACAATCATTAGAAATAATAAATGTTTGCAACTTTAAGCCACTAAGTTTGGGGCCAGTTTGTTATGTAGCAAAAGCTAACTGATACATTTCCATTTAGGTCAGTGACCTGCCAAGTTCCACGATTTACATAGGGATGGAAATGGCAAATATGCCTTTAAGCTTTTCTTTGAGACATAACACACTAGCCTAAGTATATGATGTACCTTCATTAATTCTTCTGACATAGTGTTTGCATCTCAGTTCCCAGGGAGAGCTCGCTGGGTTTCATGTCTGACCAGCCAGCTGTGAATAATGATTTTGTTGTCTTTCATCCCATCCTGAAATATCTTTTAAGAAGCAAAGTATTGGATAACCTACAAGACACAGTACCCATCTTCTCCCCAGGACCATCTATGTGTCACCAGGATTCTGACTCTTCTCCAATCTCCATTCCCAAATCAAACTGAAAAATCTAACAAATTCCATGTTTGTAAGTTCAAGAAAGGTTTGAAACACATGCTTTGAGAGAAAGCTTCATTTCTGATGGTGCCAGAAACATGGGTTTATTTTCACTGGCAGTGAATGTAATTTAAACTATTAGGATTTTGAGATTCATGGTCTAAGTCTCTACAGCAACACATCAGCCTTCCAGCTTTTAATAAAAGTGTTTATAAAAGGTGTTAGCAATCAGGAGTATTCGTGCATCCTATGGTAGAGTGAGAAAGAGACAGAGCAATGAAAAGTGACTAGGAGTCAGAGAGGTAGAGTGATTAATGTTGTATACCTCTTCCAGTTGGAGGGCTTTATCAGATTGGGAAAACAAGACAAGGAATTCTCCCTCTGGAGTCACTCTCATGTTTATTGTTGGCTTTTTGTTTTTATTTTTCTGTTTTGATCCCCTGAGACCATACTGTGCAAAAGAGCCAGATTTCAGCATTTCTACCCTTTGGTGAATTTCCCTGTGTCTGTTACTGTTCACCTCACCTCACACCTAGGAAGATCCCACTCAACCTCTGATAGAATGCCTTGAAACTAACCAGCGAGCTTGTAGTAGAGATGAGTCTGCCTTATACACTTGTATACAAACTATAGGATATCCAATTTGAGAGTGTAAAAGTGGGCTCAGCTTAAGGGTAAGAATACTAGATTGATTGAAAGACTGAACTAGAAATAATGTCTCACCCCCAAATTTGCATAGTACTTTCTGCCCCGACCTTGAACCAGAAAGTGGTGAGTTGGTGAGTTGGTGGCTTCTGTTCTGAGTCACTGCACACATTGTGATGCCTGCTCCAGTAGAAACACGCCCTTTCCCAGAAAGGTGAAATAATGACAAAGCAGGCCAGGGGTAGACATGTTCCTCATTTCTATTTAGTAATAAGCTTTCTCCCATGTTTCTCAACTCATGTAACATTTTTAAACTATCTTTCTATATACCATTTTTAATGGGTACCAAAAATATGTCATTTTTCCTTTTATTGTTAACAATAGCTCAAATGTAACAACAAACAGCAATTGACACTGAACAATTGACACCGGGAGACAATTGGGCTTGGCGGGGGGGGGGGGGGGGGGGGGGGGGGGGGGGGGGGGTACTGTGTTCATCCAGTGAGTTCAGGACTGTCTGAACAGTAAATACCACTCAGGTGCAGCCATTTGTTGCCAGGAAGGGATGTGGGCCCAATGCTGCCAGAGTTTCTTTTTATTTTTAAAGAAGAGAGAAGTCTGGATTTTGATGTGAAAAGTATCTTTTTTTACAAGTTTTGCACGGTAGAGCCTGGGTTTTAGAGCCCACTTTTTACAGAGCAGGAAACTTGAATGTTAAAGGAGCAGACGTGCTCCTCTTCTTTCCCCCATCCTTAGGGCCAGCGGCTCTTGGTTTAGCCATGGGTTTCCTGGGCTTCTGGGAGGTATACAGGCTATGGAAACAAGAGAAGTAAGTGCATTCAGATCTTATTTATAACAAACATTAGTTTCATTTCAGAGCGTAAATTATTCTTTCCGAATACTGAATTACAAAATCCATTTCTATTTATCTGCTGAGATTGGAGAGAGTGTGACCCTTGTAGGAGAAAGACTTGTTTATAAAATGTTACTTTTCCCCAAAGCATTTCATATATTCAGGAAATTAATTGTTCCACTGAGGTTTCCTTTGGTTTTATTTCATCAGAAAACAACAAGGGAGAGCAAAGAAATTGGCTGGGTCTTCAAGCCAAGCAAAATGGTATTTGGAGTCTGTTAGCTTGATGACGGCTCTATATTCAGAGAAAGAAATGGCTTCTTTCATCCCCGTCCTTGGGGGGATATGCCTCTGGGACAACTCGCTCCTGGAGAGGATAAGTACTCCATAAATATGTCTGTTTGGTTAACACAGTCATTAAAAGGATGAATTGGGTTGGCGTTGCAGAGGCACTTCCACAGATGGCTAAGCCATTCTGGGAATAGAGTAAATTCCCCCATGTCCAGAACTGATGTTAAGCTTTACCAGGAATTCTGGGTCTCCTACTGAGCACAACTGTGAGAGCAGGACTCAGCTGCCAAATTTAGCTGGGCAATGGGTTCATCTATACCCTGTAATCACTTCTATTATGTTAAGGCTTTAGGTGTGCTTGCTAATGCATAGACCCTAAAATTGGAAAGTTTCAGTTGCACCAAAAAAGGAAGGGTCTAAATGCATTTGTATATTATGATCAATAATAAAGTGATGACTGGAAACTTATCATCAAGTATGGGTGTTCACATAGTCTTTGTGTTGATGTGAACCTATGTTGCTATTATTTCCTCTTTTTTTATAGCCACTGTTTAATTCACACCACCAGCACCAGGTTTAATTTCTCATTTTGACTACCATTCCCTATCATTAATTTCCATAGCCCAGTTCTGACATGCTGCTGGTTCATTCTGGCACAGCAGTAGACAGTTTATGGAGGCAACAAGGTTTGGGATTCATACTTCCGGTATTTTGCATCCTTTCCATATTTAGGCTGTTTGCAGTAATATTCTTAATGTTAATGAGACCTATCCAAGCTTACTGTCTGTCCATCACCCCTGTGCACATGCTATGGTGTCAAACACATTGAAGTCAAACTCTCTTTAATAAGCATTGTCTGTCTGAATAATTACTGTGGATTTGTTTTCACATGCGTTCCGGAGGAGAGAAATATTTGTATTCAGTGCAGCTATTCTATATATGTCTTGGTTGATTGGTTTTAGATTAGCCATTTAATGAAAATAAAATGTATTTGGAGAGCTTCAATGCTGCTGTCACTTTATCAGGGGTTCTGCAGACATAAAAATGAAATCATTTGGTGGGCTCCTCTCTCTTAACGGGAAAGTCATGCTACAAGCAACTCCTTGGGATAATGAAAGGAGCAGGATGTAAAATGTAAACATGTAATTAGGGGGGCCTAGCTGTTTGGTGTGTTTATTTGTTGCTTAATTCTCCAAACTAATTAATTTTATGCTAAACTGTGTGAAATCTAGATAATTTGGGCCTGATTTGATTACCTGACTCTTAGAAAAAGTGAACACCTCATATAAAATATGAATCCACTCCTGGATGCTGGGATATTTTAGTGCTTGAATCCAGACTAAATTAAAGTAGAGAAAGGGCTGTGATTCCAGTAAAATGTTTTGTGAAAATCCATTTGTACATCATTCCACTTCAATCTAGAGTTAATACATTGAAATCTCCTAGGTGTTCTGAAAAGTCTTGCAAATCTCAAGTATATGAGAATGAAAGATAAACTTCTTTAACTTGTCCCCTTCTGTGTTTGGAAAGGTGGATTGCTAGATAGGAGGTTGACAAAGTTGGCTCCTTCTCCACATCTCTGGCACATATCTTGGAGGAGAGTTTTTTGCATGTGAGGTTAGCTTTATTTAAGAGTTTGGGGTCTCTTGAATATTGTAATAAATTAACAGGCATTAGATAGTATTCTAGGAGTCAAATTCCTGCCTACTTGATCCTTGAGAGTCTTCCATTTATAATTCATTTATTTGTATTTATTGCTTCTTTCCAGAGGGGTCTCTTATAGGCTGAAAATGCTCCTGTGTGGGGTAACATGTAAATTTCTTACATCCCACATACGTTCTCCTCATTTGTACCCCTAGATCCTGCTCTAACATTGTTTTGGATTGAATTTTGGCAGTTGCAGAGGTTATTTCCAGGCTGGTCTGGAGTTGGGAGCTTGGGGATAAGAGTGTATCAGTGAAACATTACCAAGAAGAGAATGTATGTCCTTCTTGGAAAAGCCAAACCAAAGAGGCCTGATTTATATGTATGTGTTTCACCTTTATCATAATTATTCTAATGACACTGTAACAAGAAACAGATGGCTCTCTTTCCAGGAACTCTCTGGAAACCAGATGGCGTGAACATCTGAGACAAGCAGGGATGGGTTGGCGAGGGGAGCCTTCATGGAGTGAAAGGCCACAGGCTGTGACCTATGCAAAGCTCCAAGACTTTTCAAGCTAACCCACACAGCTAGAGGTTCATCTAGCCAGAGATGTCCATGGTGGCTTCTGGCCAGTGGGATATATCTAAAAACCCAAATACTAGGCTGGTAGGAAAGACCTTCACCTTGCCTCATTCCTTACAGCCTTCTGTATCTCACTCAAAATGGCTGTCCACCAAATCCTTTAGGGGTATCTGAGCACTCACAAATGCCATGTAAAAAGTGTGCATATGGCATCTGTCCCAGATGGGGTCCAAACTTCAAAGTTAATACATTGAAACCTCCTAAGTGGTATGAAAAGTCTTTTACATCTCAAGCATAGAAGCAAGTATGCTTAGATATATCATATTTGTAGCCAAGAAGAATATTGGATAATCTAAGTTGCAATATTCATGAAATAGTCATGATAAAATAATATGTGGTATCATGTGAACTTTGTACACAATTGATATTTAATGTGTTGAATGGAACCTCTGAATGCTGAATTTCCTCAGGTAAGATTCTGGACCTCCGCAATCTCCAACCAGTTGATCTCATTCATTCCTGCAGTTTTAAATGCCTTCTAACCACCAGTAATGCCAATGTTGACAGGCTGGAATCTTTTCTGATCCAGAAAATCACACATCTGCCTGATAGACATCTCTGCCTAGAGATGTCTAAACTCAACATGTCCAGAATGGACCCCTTAACTTTTCGCCGGACCTGTTTACCTCAGCATTTCTCATCTAAGTGCATGGCACCGCTGTCTACTCTGTTGTTCAGTCCAGTTAGTTCATCCTTATTTTTCCCTTTCCCTCTTCCATCTCATCCCATTCATTATCAAGTCCAAAATATATGTGAACCTCTCCTCTCCCCTCTACATGCACTGTCATGATGCTTTCTTTCTATATGCAATCAGAGCCTTCCAAGTCTCTTCGTTCTCTTGCTTGCCCAGTCCCAGGCCATTCTCCACAAAGTGGCCCCCATGACCTCTTAAAAATATGAATTAGATTACATTCCTCCCTTGCTTAAAACATTTCATTCCCAATTTCCCATGGAAGAAAAAATTAAATTTCCATGACTTACAAGCCCTTGTATACCTTGTCTCTGCCTTCTTCTGTGATCTTACCTCATTTCCTGCTTCCCCTCCCACACCATTTGCCTGCCCCTCTCACATCTTCCATACTCCTCTCCACATACCATGCCTGCCTACTCTCACCTCTGTGCACCCAGCTCCCCAGAGTCCACAGCAGTTTTTCTGTACATTCTGAGCAGGTGGATTGGTCCACCCTGCAGGCCCAAGACTAACACATCCCTTAGTTATCTCAGTGTAAATGCTAGCTGCTCAAAGTCTTCCCTGTTCACCCTATTTAGTTTCCTTGTCCCCATTTCTCTTTAGCTCTGCATATCATCTACTTCCTTCACTGCATATTATTACAATTTAAAAATATATATTTTCTTGGTTTCCTGTATATTTTGCCTCTCCCCTGTACTGTAAACTCTGTGAGAGCAGAAATGATGTATTTTTTATTTCATCCTTGAATGAATGAATGAATGAATAGATGAAGTGCCTGCATTGTTTTGGTAGCATAAACTCAGTTACACTTATAATTTGGACACTTAAAAGCCTGCTCAAAATCAGTTCCTTCAGGGAAAAATCCTCAACTGTGCATCACTCCACTCCTGGGCTCCCTTTCAGAACTTCTTACAAAACTGACCACCTGTTCATGGAAACCTTGGGATGGAAGAACCCTCCTTGCCAGCCAAGGGTGACAGAAGTTTCTTAATAATAATGAACATGTTTGGAATCCTCACCTGTGCCAGGCACTGTTCTAGGTTTTATATTTAACAAGTTATTCAATCTTCACAACAAGCCTATGAAGGGCTATGCCTGTCAGGATTCCAGCAGGACATCAAATAACCCAAAGGGAATTTAATTAAGTGATTCTTTATAGAGATTTGAGTGGAGTTAAGGGAATTGAAAGTGGGGACATGCTAAGGATTGACAGCAGGGGAGAAGATGTCATCACTCCATAGCAGATGCTGTGATGTGTTGCCCAAATGCCTCTTCAGACCTGGTGTACTCATTCCCCTAGCTGGTGGGAGTCAGCCAGAAGGAAGGCTGGGAATTGCCTTTAGCTGAAGAAAGCCCCCTGCATCCAATGTCTGGTGGATGTGTGTGGGACAGGGCCCTGGTTCCTCTCAAGGGCTATCCAGCTTCAGAGATGTCAGATGGAGTTAACAGGGATCTGCTCAATCCTGCTTCCTTCCCTTCCCTATAGGGGTTGATCCCAAGGGCCTTTTCTGATAAAATACCTTCATTCTAATCCCCATCTCAGGATTTGCTTCCTTGGCAAACCCAGCTTATAATGCCTCTTAGTCTGAAGATGCAAGGAAGAGATGGGGTGGTATCAGAATTCAGTAAGTACCGTAGCCATTGAAAGTAGGGCTTCAGGACAGAAGCTGTGTCCAGAGATAAAGAAACTCAGTGACTGCCCGAACTATACCTCATCTTTCTTTCTTCACACTCTCCAATCTCCTGCAGCTGCCTTGAATCAATCAAACCAAATGGAAACTAGAGGGCAAGGATGCCTGAGTGAGGCAGTCCTGAAAGGTCAGATTCCTGGGGCAGAGAGGATGGCAAGGAGAGTGGAGAGTCAGTTTGGGGGTGGAGGATGCAGATGGACCAGCAAAAGGCAAGGACTATTATTGCTCCTTTTCTTAGAAATGAGGAAATATATAAATGATATGACCTGAGCAAATTCATGCAGCTTGTAAGTGGTGGAACTAGAGTTTCAACCTCAAGGTCTTTGCTCTTAGCTACTGCTCTATATTGTCTCTTTAAATTTCAGTATTTCTTTTTCTTATAAGACTTATTATCATAAGCACCAGGCATGGCCTTTCTATTTCACTGGCAACCCTCTCATTCCATCATTCAAAGCTTATGAAACACAGGAGTCTTCTTCAGCATCTGCGAAGCTTTGTCTGGTAGTTTCTGGTATGCTCAGGGAGTCTAATGGCTGTGAACATCCAAACTGCATTTAGCCAGTTTGCTTAGGGCCTGAGAACCAAGAAGAAGAATTAGAAATTGAATGAGTGATGTCACCAAATCTTTGTTGAGTTTCTGCCTATGTCTAGAGCTCTGTGTGGGCCCTGTTTAATTGACTAGCAACTTTGATTTCAGGAATAAAACATCAAGCCATTGTTTGAACTGTGAAATCTTAATTATGTGAAATGCCACATGTGAAACACCAGCATGTTATTTTCTGGGCAATGATGCTCCTGATCAGAAAGGGTATATTACTTAAAGTGAGTTCACAATTAGTCTTGACAAAGGAATTGCAAATGGTTCACTAATTCTTGGCTGTGTTTATGATCTCCCCTGTTGTGTTGATTCAGCTCTAGAGCTGTCTCAGTCAGCTTCTTCTTCCAGAGGACAACTCTCTTATAAGGAACATCTGCAGACATAATCCAGTTGAATCAAGGAAGACCTTCCTGTTGGTCTTTCAGAAGGGCAGGAATCTGAGTTGAGCTAGGGTTGAAACCAGGGAAAAGAGTCTTCTTCAGCAGGAGTTTGGAAAAGGAATCAGTGGATGCTGACATTTTAGTTAGCATTTTTTTTTTCTGGAGGGGACAATACCTTGGTACTACCAAGGGCCATTGCTGAATATCAGAAGAAGGAGGAGGTCCTGGTAGGAAGACCAGGTAGTGAGACAAAATCAAGGATTGCTTTGAATTCCATTTCTCTCTGTTCCTAAACCTCACAGAGATTATTTTCCCCTTTGGGACAATTGAAAGTGCTTATTTCTCTGCTTGGGTTGGTTTCCCCAGTACTTGTATGGCTTACTGCTTTTCATTATTCAGTTCTCTGCTCAGATGTTGTTTCCTCAAAGAGATTCTCTCTGACCATCCTATATAAAATGTCTCTATCCTTCTGGGCATTTAAAATGCTATTTCCCATTTTATTTGCTCACATAATTTATCAGTCTATGAAATTATCTTATTTTATTTCTTTCCAACAAGAATATAAGCTCTGCAAGGCCAGAGATAGTTATGTTTACTCTGAGCACAACAGATGCTCAATAGATGTTTGGTGAATGAATGAATGGATTCCAAGTGCTATAACTGTGATCATAGAGTCAGGTGAATCTGCTTTCAATCTTTGCAGATAGATTTTGAGAATTCAGTTCAGCATATCTCCTTCAGAAGAGCATCTGAGGTGAGAAAAGATTTGAATGTAATCAAAAGTTAACGTTTGGCAGTGGATAAAAGGAGAATTTTACTGTTTTGCTCCAACTCAACTAGAAATCTTTCCTGAGGCAAAAATTTCAAGCCCATTATTCTGGCTGTTTTACAAGGCAGCAGAGGATCTATGGTTGATCTTGGTTGTCATGAGACTAAACAAATGCATTTCCCTAATTTGCTTCTGATAGAAACCGCATTCAATCCTGAGCTGAGAGCTGTTTTGTGCCCTGGACTATGGTACTAAAAGTAGGAGTAATTGTCTAGCACTGGAAAGGGATAAATCCAGTATGTATATTTGGGGAAAAATATTTTGTCTGAGAAATCAGGCAGCAGAATGATCTGATTAATGAAAATGAAATAATCATTAGATGCCTTGGAAAGAATGCTAGAAACACTGGGCAGGGGTGGGGTGTGGGGAGAGTGAATGAAAAGTTGAAGAAGATGAGATGAAAATTTTTCTCATTCTCCATTGTTCCTACCTTGAACTGTGGACCACCTTTGCTTCAACAGAAATCTGAGGCTCAAACATAAGTAAGTTTAAAAGGGTGTAAATCTCACTGAGAATTGGCATTTAAATGCATCTTATGCCTTAAATTAAAAAAAAATTAATATGTAATGCATGTAGTAAAGTTCATAAAATGTACTATTCTTAAATGTACATTTAGAAAATTAAGCTCAATCAGTTTTTTTTGTCTGTGTAAATACCAATAAGATATAAAACATATCCAGCATGAGAAGTTTCCCTCTTACTTCTTCCTTGTTAATATGGCCCAGAGGTAACCATGGCCTGACTTTTATCCCCAGAGTAGTTTTTTGTGTTGTTGAACTTCATGTAGACGGAATCGTATGGTATGCGCTCTTTTGTGTTTGGCTTATTTTGCTCAACTTAGTGCCTGTGAGATTAATCCATGTTGTTATGTTTGTCAGTAGTTTATCCTTTTGGACTTCTGGGTCATATTCCATTACACAAATACACCAAATATATTTATTTTCCTGCTGATGGACATTTGAATTGTTTCCAACTTTTGGCTATTACAAATTAAGTGATTGTTGGAAATGTGCTTGGCTATTTGCTGGGCCTTCTGTGGATGGCTTGGAAGATCAGGGCTTGGAATATGAGGACCAAAGCCTCATGTCAAGTCTGAAAGATAAGCAAATGTACACACTGGTTCTCAGCAGCTCTCCATATGGCAGCAATCAGCCGAGTCCCTGAAGCCTGCACAAAGTTAAAGAATTTATCTAAGCTTGAGAACCTGATAGGGCTCCATTGTAAAGTAGACAAGTAATATCTCCTGATACATGTTATGTCAAAACAAGAATTATATTAATAACCAACATTTATTGTCCCATAATATGTCCCAAGCTTTTTCCCTAGGTTACCTCATTAATCCACATTAACACTTAACGAGATAGACACTATTTCTTTTTCTTAAGACAAGAAAACATAGAAAAGATATTTTAAATATTAACACTGGGACAATGCAAGATCTTAAATCTATCAATGATCATAGACTCAAGTATTAGAACTTCAAATTAGGAGGAGTTGGTACGCTCGGGTTGGGACAGAGCCAAGCTAACTATGAGCCTGTGTGACCAGGTGAGTCAGGACTTGGACCAACATCACCGTGGAGTGTTTGCACTGTAACCAACTCTGCTGAAGCCTGACTAGATGGATAGACCAGGGATTCCCAATCTTAGGGCCAAATCTCAGGCACCTGAATAGGTTGAATGATTGATAAAAATGCAGATTCCTGGGTCCCACCCTAGGGATACTAAACCAGAATTTTGAATTATGATTCCAAGGCATCTTATTTTAATGTGCACTCTAGACAATTCTGATATGTAGCCAATGTCGATATCACTAGAGCTCCATCAAGCCATGACTTTCAAAGAAACCCTTGTCGTTCACTGTCTCATCTGTTCAACAGTGGGTGATTGACTGGGCCTCTGAATGCAATGATCAGATAGTTTGGTACCGTGAGGTCTTAATTATCAACTTTATATAAATCTAGTTTCACATGTAATGTAACTGGCACAATTCTTTCTGCGATGGTGTGCTATTATTGTCATGAATATCAAATAACAGAACATCTAATTAGGCACATAGAGTGTCTCCTGCTTATGAGTTTGGCTTTTGGAACTTCTCATTTAATTTTCAGCAATAGGATGGGGAATATAATTACCTTTAAAACCAAATTTTTAACTTTATAAGTTCTTCAAGATTCACAACAACCTGTTTTTCCAGGAATCAGTGATGATGTGGTTCTTACATTTCATTAAAAGCCCATAGTGGAGAGGAAAACATATGCTGCTCTCCTTGCTGGTATTCCATTTGGAGGATATTTTAGGAAAGTGTCAGATCAATGAGTAAAACATCCTTCTCCATTTTCAAACTTTCTAGGAAAATTCATTTACAAAACAGCTCCCAGTAATTTAAAGTAACAATATACAGTTAGCAAAAGCCTTTTTTCTCTTTTGTTTTCTTAAGTGAGAGAAATATCCTAATTTTGTGTTAATGTGACTATTAAAAGGTTTCCATATATCTACAGAAAGTTTAAGGGCTATTGAGGGATTTTGCCTTGTGGTCCAAGAGATATCAAGGGATGCATTTGCCTTGCAGGTGAGTCATTAAGGTCAGGAAGCTGTGTTTGCATAGGTCACTGGGTCACCATCTCCAGCTAGCTCCAGCCTCCTTCAGTTCCAGTGTGGGAAGCAGGGAAGTGGCCAGCAGTTGCAAGATGAGCGGAGAAGCTCAGCTGAGACAACTGAGAAGCTGGTTTTCTCTAGTGGAAAAGAAAATGTCTCATCAACATTCAGACTCTGGAGTTAGAGCTAGATTTGGATCCTGGCACTGATACATACTGTGAAAGCCTTGAACAAGTGGGTCAACTTTTTGATACCTCTGTATCTTTATATGTAAAACGTAGATGTGTCAGTTTCCATATGGTTGCTATGTGTGTTCCATAAAAATGTACATCAAGCTATGCTTGGCATCTTGGAACACCCAGTAATACCAGTTATCATTTTTCTTATTATATCTTGGTCTTTAGAACCTCCTGCTGTTTTCCAGTAGGCGCTATGAGGGTTCAACTGTGTTGCTTTTAAAATATATGAATAAGTTGCCAATTTGTTCAGTTTTGTGTATACATGGATAACTTTTATAATGAGACTGAAAAGCTAGATTACTTTGGGTAAAAAAAAGAAATGTTCCTGGAGGGTGGAGGTTGGAAACAATTCGTGGAGTGTCAGTTCCCTGAATTGTGTGATGGGCACTGATGGAACTAGATTGAGAGCTTGATGGACAACAGCCTCTACCCAATCTACTTACCCACCAGCTGGCCTGGGGTCAGAGATCCCATCATTAGAATTTGAATCAGCTAAGGAAGAGTGGAGCCAGATGAGAGTGGTGGTTGTCCTGACAAACTTGGTGTCACCTGGCAGAATCCTGGGTGAACCTGATTGTTCTAGTTTGCAAGCTGCTGGAATGCAATATACCAGAAACAGAATTGCTTTTAAAAAGGGGAATTTAATAAGTTGCAAGTTTATAGTTTTAAGGCTGATAAAATGTCCCAATTAAAGCAAGTCTGTAGAAATCTCCAATCTAAGCCATCCAGGGAAAGATACCTTGAATCAAGAAAGCCAATGAAATTCAGGGTTTCTCTCTCAAGTGAGAAGGCACATGGCGAACATGGTCAGGGCTTCTCTCTCATCTGGAAGGGCACATGGTGAACACAGCATCATCTGCTAGCTTTCTCTCCTGGCTTCCTGTTTCATGAAGCTCCCTGGGAGGCATTTTCCTTCTTCACCTCCAAAGGCCGCTGGCTGGTAGACTATCTGTTTCATGGTTCTGCTCTCTGCTCTTTCTGAATCTCTCACTTTTTCCAAAATGTTTTCTCTTTAATAGGATTCCAGTAAACTAATCAAGACCCACCCAAATAGACATGCCTCCACCTAATCCAGTTTAACAACCGCTCTTGATTAAATCACATCTCCAGGGAGATGATCTGCTTACAGTTTCAAACATATAATACTTAATAGGAATTAGAATAAACAGCTGCCTTAACAAAATGGGATTAGGATTAAAACATGGCTTTTCTAGGGTACATGCATCACTTCAAACCAGCACACTGTGGATGTGTTTTATGGGGGCAAGCCTTGAAAAATGGGTGCTTTCAGAGCCTATGGAACCAGTGAACCTGGAAGGGTCATGGTGGCCCTTCAGTGACTCAGTCACTGTTATAGCCCAGCACTCCTTCCATGGCTCACAGCACATGCCTAGAAAATATGACTGCAAAAGGGCTCCTTCATTCATCCCACACCAATTCAGGCATTCAGCAGGCTGGAGGGTTCTCTTTTCTCTTCTACTACTCAGCCCACCACCCTTCTCCAGGGAATCTTCCTTGTTGCCCCCAAGGATCGGACATTTCTCCATACCTGTATAATCCCCTGCATTTCTGCATCATAGTGCTTCCCATACTAGATCTTTCTGTTTTTTTTAATTTTATTTGGAAGTAATTATAGACTCATGAGAGTGAAAAAATGTACTGAGAAGTGAATCTATCACCGATCTTCCCCCAATGACTATATTTTATGTACACAGTGAGGTGCTCAGAAAATATGCATTGATGATAATAATGTCTTTCCTGATTGCCCTGTGTGCCAGCCCTGTGCAGGCCCATGCTGTGAGGGTGTCATGGACAGAGAGGCAGTTTCCTGCCCTCTGGATGGTGCTGGAGTCCTGGGCAAAGAAATTCAGGCTCACGCAGCAAAGATGCTGCAGTTCCAGACCCAGAAATTCCAAGGATGAACAGGTGGGTCTAAAGCCCATAATGCACTATGGACCATTTTCTGGTCCTCACAATTGGTTTTAGGGAACTTATTTTGGATACATTCTATGGCAAAACCTCTTAAACCCCAAATTGGGACCCACTTGGGATTCCTAGATCATCATTGGCTTACTAAAGTTATGCTATCTCCCCAAAAGGTCCAAAGCCATTTCTATCATCATGGGAGTAGGCTGGCTATAAAGAGACACTAATTGAGGAGCAACTCAGGTTGTTATATGATGCCTTTTTCCAGTCAAATCCTTCAGAGAAGAGAATCCCCTCTTCTTCACTGCCATCTCTATCCTCTCATTTTCAAGGCTTCTTTGGATTTTATTTTCCCTAGATACATAGAAGAGTTTAATAAAACAAATTCAGGAGGAACATTTTTTTCAAGTTTTACTTTTGTTCTTACCCATTATTTTCTCCCAGTTTTTGTTTACCTGTTTGTAAACTTGTGTAGTTGTTTGGTGAAACTTTGTGAGTATGAATCGTGTAAGCAAGATTAATTTTTCCCCACAATCCAATTTATTTCTGTGACAAAAAATTAGCTTAAATTTAAAAGTGTTTGGTGAATAAAATTAATTGCATCAACTAAATAAAATGCATTCTGTACAATTTATATATGGATGTTCTGTCAACAAGACAAATGGACTCTAGTATAAGTATCTGTGTGGATGAAATACATAAGAACATAATTACTTTGCCAACAAAATGTTAACTTGCTTTAATCATTCTGTTCATAACATAATGTAAAGTGATTTAGTGGGCAAAATGAATCCACTTACAAATTGTTTTATGGTCATAATGCAGCCTTTTGGTGGAATGTGAATTGATGATTATAATTTTATGGGCAAATGATTTTTCAATTAAAATATGTTTTCATGAACAAAATAGGAGCATTACAAATGGTTTTTGATAACCACATATCAAGTAGCAAGGAGAAAAGGCTGTCAACTATATTAACCAAAGCCTCAGTTGAAAGACTTGAAAGCTCAAAAGGTGATTTATTTTTGTCAAATTTATCATTTCCTCCCCTCCCATTTGAGAAGTATTTGCTCCTATCTTTACTGATCCAATAACCAAAATTAGATCCAATGACCAATCCACCAATCACCAGTGGCAATGCTTCTTTTCTGTGCCTTAGCTGACAGTGCCATATTGCTCATTAATAAAAACTTAAAACCAGGGCAATACTTTTCTGTAGTATCTAACATGAACCCCATTATCTTTAGTACAATAATTACTACACCTGTGGAAATAGGAATACATCATTATAATATAGTGGCTTTTAATTTGAAGGCTGTGATAGAATGCTTCTATCTCAGCTAATTGTCATAATTCTTTTTTAGTGATATGCAATACCCCAATTGCTCTTTAGTTGTAACTTCGCTGTTTCAAAGTCTTAGGTTCTTGGGAACAATCCACTTCGCCAATGGGCTAGGGAGAGCTGTGCTCTCAAACAGCTGCATTTATTTTCTCCATAAGGCTGGCCAGAGCAAGAGGGGTCCTGGGTGCACTCATTCTAGAGAGAGATGGATGAGGCGGTCCCCAACACAAGTCTCAGCTTGTTCACTGCACACACAGTGGGATCTACTTATGATCCTTTTATCATTTCAGCTAAGAGTCCCACGTTCTTTCAGATATCTTTTTGTGAGGCTAAATCCTCTGGAAATGAACCAAACAGCTCTTATGACTCTGTACAGAAAAGGAGAGGGTCATTTCAGAGACAGTGCATGGCTATGTGAAGAGTTGGTGGAGGGGAGTGGGTGAAAGCAGACGGCTAAGTCAACAGACCTGGAGCAGAAATTGGTTTTGCTGTTTCTTGTGTTATTTTGAACAGGGCACTTTAACTTTCTAAGCCTCCATTTCTTCATCTATGAAATAGGGACAAAATAATACCTACTCAAAGACTGCAGAAAGGTTAAATGAGAGCATGCACAGCAAGAGCTCACACATCATCATTACATAGTAAATGATGGCTATTTTTGTTGCTGCAGTTAATGCTCTCCAGCTAGACCTGGGATCTAGGAGGCAGAACACCAAGAAAAAATACGTAAGGTGCAGCTCTCCCCTTAGGAAGAGTGTGATGTAGAAGGAAATTCATTTACGATGGTGGGGTAAAAATTCAGATGGCTTTGTCTCTATTGTATTTTGACCCTCAGCTTCCTGCTTAAACTACCACAGTATTCAAGGGGACATGCTGGGGCTTCTGACACAGTTCCTCATTTTCTTCTTCTCTTCTTTTGAGGCCACCAGAGACTCTTGAGGGTAATTGCGCACTTCCAACAGCACTGTGAAGGCCAGCAGAAGAATACTGGGGTTTGTTCAACGCATTGTTGCCACAGGCTCCCAAAGCTCAACTTGAGATTTCCTCCACAGATAATTGATCAGGTCCCTTCTCCTCCATTCTGGTCCACAGTTTGTGCAATCCAGTGCTCAGGTGACAACTTCTTCAGTCTTTGCCTACGGTCTCCTTTGCACAGACTCAGACCCAGCCTTTGCAATTGGGTGGGGCAGATGGCAGTATTGCCCTTGTCTTCTGGTAAAAGCACACACTCTTTGGAAGGCATGCTGGTTTGAAATTGTTATGTATCCCAGCAAAAGCCACGTTCTTTTATTACATTCATGTAGGAGGCAGAGCTTTTGTGGGTGGGACCTTTTGATTAGGTTGTTTCAACTGAGATGGGACCCACCCAATCAAAGGTGGGTCTTAATCCTTTTTATGGGAGTCCTTTATGAGAGGATAAAAGACAGGGGATGCCTAGAGAGCTCACAGAGAGAGAAACACCCAGAGTTTGGAAAGAAAAGCCCAGGAGCAGCAAGCAAAGACATGCAGAAACTGAAAGAACCAGAACCTAAAGGCAATGAAACTCAGGAGAGAAGGATCAGCAGATACCAACCATATGCTTTCTCATGTGACCGACTTGTGTAAGTGAGGTTTCATGGCTTTCCAGTTCCAGTGATTAGATCTAGGAGGGGGACCTAACCAGTGGATTCAATGCCAGATGGGGCTTGTGATGGTTGAATTCTGGTTTCAACTTGGCCTAATAATTATGCCCAGTTGTCTGGTCAGGCAACCACTGGCATGACCATTGCTGCAAGGATATTTTGTGGCTGGTTAATAAACTGGAAAACTGTGTATTAGATCATCAGTCAGTTGATTGCATCTGTGGCTGATTACATCTGCGATCAACTAAAGTGTGTCTCCTACAGCAAGGTAATCTAATCAGTTGAAGGCTTTTAAGGAAGAAGAGAGACTCTTGTACTTCTTCAGCCAGCAAGCCTCTCCTTTGGAGTTTGTCCATACCATTCATCAGAGCTGCCAGCTACACAGCCTGTCCTACGGATTTGGAAACTCTTCCCTTTCCATGGTTATGTAAGAGATCTTTATAAATCTCATATTTACAGATATCTCCTGTTGGCTCTGTTTTTCTAAGAGCATAACAGCATTGTACCAGGAGGAGTTCTTGAAAAACAGAATCTTAAAAATGGGTTTTTACAATTAGTTTTCTACTCTGACTAGATTCAGAGGCACTAATGACTCTGTTTCCAATAATAAAGATGGCACTGGCAGTCCATGGGGTAAGTTGGCAAAAGAGATAGTTAAAATATCACCATTAGATTTTGCTAATTGTATGCTTATATGAGGCAAGGGTCTGGTTGAGAATTTTTTTGATACCTTTATGGAGTTTTGTGAAATTAAGAGGTATAATGATGTTGGCTGGTTGTTAGGTATGTTGGATACAGTGATGAGGGAAAGAGATGAGCTGAAGGCTTGAAATTTGCACCATAAGTGCTGTATGAATGATGTAAAAGTTTCCATGTGTGCCCTGAAAGAAAATCTTATTTCCTGTGGTAGCAGACTTGAGAACTCTGAAAACCAGACGGAAAGCCTGTTTGTGTGAGTAGCAGATTTACAAGGTAAACTAAAATCTCAACCTTGCAGGTGTCTGCTGTTAAAGTAAGGGCTTTAATTGAAAAAGAATGGGATCCTGAAATGTGGGATGGTGATATATGGTTGATAATAATGGCAATGGGGAGATGGATTTCCTGGAATCTGCTGAGCCTTTGCTAGATAGACCTGTAATGAACTACCCTGAGGAAAGAGCTTCCCGACCTCCAGCCTGCCTTGAGGAAATAGCTTCCTGGCCCCCAGTCCCGTCACAGGAGTTTGCTATCTAACTTCTACCTAACAAGATTAATCCTTCATTGTCTGCTAACCCTGTAACCACTTCCCCTGGGGAAAATCCTGTTTCACCAGATGAAACTGTATCTGAGGTAATCAGCTTGATATGCACTTCTATTTCTTTTCATGACCCACCTCTACCACCCCTCTTTTCTTCAAGACCTATAACTAGACTAAAGTTCAAACAAGCCCTGAAAGGTGAGATACAAAGTGTGACCCACGAGGGTTCTATACTGCAAAATAACTGCATGAGTTTTCCAATCTATATAGACATAAATCAGGGGAATATGTGTGGGAATGGATATTAATGGTGTGGGATAATGGTGGAAGAATATAAAGTTGGATCAAGCTGAATTTATTGATATGGGCTTACTAAGCAGAGATTCTGCACTTGGTGTTGTAGCTTGAGGGGTTAGAAAGGGCATTAACAGTTTGTTTGGATGGTTGGCTGAAACATGGATCCAAAGGTGGCCAACATTGCCTGAGGTTGAAATGTCAGAACTTCCCTGGTAAAATGTAGATGAAGAAATCCAGAGGCTTAGAGTGATTGAAATGTTAGATTGGATTTATCATGGAAGACTTGCTCACACACCCCAGGAGTGTCCAGAGGACACAGCTTTCACCAGGATCTTGAGAAATAAATTTGTGAGACTAGCTCCATCATCCCTGAAGAGTTCTGTAGTCACCCTTCTCTGTAGGTCTGATAGTTCTGAGGGAACTGCTGTCACTGAGCTGGAATCCTTAAACATAATGGGGATGATTGGATACCTGGTTGTCAGAAGCCATGTGGGGACAGTTCATCACTGTGGATAAGGTGGGCATGGCCACCACAGTGGACAGTGGACTCAAATTAGCAGTCAAAATAATGTGACTCACAGAGACTTGTAGCATTGGCTAGTAGGTCATGGGGTACCTAGAAGTAATATAGATGGGCAGTCTACTAAATTTTTGTTTCAGCTATGTAAGCAGAAGAATTCTAGGTCAAGTAGACAGAAGACTAACTTGAATTACAAAAATAAAGTGTCACGGTCCCTGAGTCAATACCCAGACCTGAGAGAGTTTATGGACCCAGAACCCCTCAAATGAGGGGAGGGTTGGGTACACTTGGGGAAGGGTCCTTTTATATTTCCCAAAATGCATACTGTTAACTTTCCTCCCAGCCTGCCTCAAGGAGACCTATGACCTTTTACCAGGGTGACTGTGCACTGGGGAAGAGGAAATGATCAGATATTTGGGGATTATTAGACACTGGCTCAGAAGGGACACTAAATCCAGGAGACCCAAAATATCACCTTGATCCACCAGTCAGAGTAGGATTTGTGGAGGTCAGGTGATCAATGAAGTTTTAGCTCAAGTTCACCTCACAATGGGTCCAGTGGGTCCCCAGACCCATTTGTGGTCATTTTTCCAGTTCCAGAATGCATAATTGGAATCGACATATTCAGCGACTGGCAGTATCCCACATTGGTTCTATGACTCATGGTGTTAGGGCTATTCTGGTAGGAAAGGCCAAGTGAAAGCCACTAGAACTGCCTTACCTAGCAAAATAGTGAAGTGAAAGCAATACTGTATTCCTGGAGGGATTGTAGAGATTGGTGCCACTCTTAAGGACTTAAAGGATGCAGGGGTGGTAATTCACATCACATACCCATTCAACTCTCCTATTTGGCCTGTGCAGAAAACAGATGGGACTTGGAGGATGATAGTGGATTATTATTAAGTTAACCAGGTTGTGACTCTAATTTGCAGCTGCTGTTCTAGATGTGGTATCATTGCTTGAGCTAATCAACACATCTTCTGGTACATGGTATGTAGCTATTGATCTGGCAAATGCATTTTTATCAATAGCTGTCAGTAAGGACCCTTAGAAATAGTTTTCATTCAGTTGACAAGGCCAGCAGTGTACCTTCACTGTCTTACCTCGGGGTATATCAGGTCTCCAACTCTATGTCACAATCTTGTCCGAAGGAAACCTGATCATTTTTCCCTCCCACAGGGCATCACACTGGTACATTATATTGATGATATCATGCTGAATGGACCTAGTGAGCAGCAAGTAGCAACTATTCTAGACTTAGTCATAAGGTATTTGTTGGTTAAGGGATCGGAGATAAATCCAAGAAAAATGCAGAGACCTTCTACTTAAGTGAAATTTCTAGGTGTCCAGTGGTTTGCACCATGTTAAGATATCCTTTCTAAGGTGAAGGATAAGTTGTTGCATCTTGTCCCTTCTATGATCAAAAACAGGCAGAATGCCTAGTTGGTCTCTTTGGGTTTTGGAGACAACATATTCCTCACTTGGGTGTGCTATTCTAGCTCATTTACTGAGTGATTAGAAAAGCTGTTTATTTTGAGGGGGGACTGGAACAAGAGAAGGTTCTGCAATAGATTCAAGCTGCTGTACGAACTACTCTGTCACTTGGGTCATATGATCCAGCAGGTCCAATGGTGCTGGAAGTGTCAGTGGCAAATAAGAATGTTGTATAGAGCATTCGACAGGACCTTGTGGGAGAATCACAATGCAGACCCTTAGGATTTTGGAGTAAAGCCTTACCATTCACTACAGATAACTACTCTTCTTTTGAGAAACAGCTTTTAGCCTGTTGCTGAGCCTTAGTAGAGACTAAACACTTAACCACGGACTGCCAAGATACCACAAGACCTGAGTTGCCTACCATGAGTTTGGTGTTGTCTGACCTACCAAGCCACAAAATTTGGCATGCACAGCAGCACTCCATCATAAAATGGAAGTGGTATATTAGAGATAGGGTTGATGCAGGTCCTGAAGACACAAGTAAGTTACATAAGGAAGGGGCCCAAATGCCCGTGGCTCCCACTCTTGACACATTATGTTCTCTTTCCCAGATCAGAGTTATGGCCTCTGTTCCTTACAATCTCTTGACTGAGGAAGAGAAAACTTGGGCCTGGTTTACAGATGGTTCTGCACAATATGCAAGGACCACCCAGAAGTGGACAGCTGCAGCACTACAACCCCATTCTGGGATTGTTCTAGTTTGCTAGCTGCTGGAATGCAACACACCAGAGACGGATTGGCTTTTAATAAAGGGATTTATTTTGTTGGTTCTTCAGAGGAAAGGCAGCTAACTTTCCACTGAGGTTCTTTCTTATGTGGAAGGCACAGGATGGTCTCTGCTGGTCTTCTCTCCAGGCCCCTGGGTTCCAACAACTTTCCCCGGGGTGACTTCTTTCTGCATCTCCAAAGGCCTGGGCTGAGCTGCTAGTGCTGAGATGAGGAATGCCGAGCTGCTTAGGCTGTGCTATGTTGTGATCTCTCATTTAAGCACCAGCCAATTAAGTCAAACGTCACTCATTGCAGCAGACACGCCTCCTAACTGACTACAGATGTAATTAGCAACAGATGAAGTTCACGTACCATTGGCTTATGTCCACAGCAACAAGACTAGGTATGCTCACCTGGCCAAGTTGACAACTGAATCTAACTAACACAGGGATATACTTAAAGGGCAGTATGAGGGGAAATGCTCCCAGAGGGCAGAACTTTGAGCAGTGCACCTGATTGTTCATTTTGCTTGGAAGGAGAGCTGACCAGAGGTGCATTTGTATACTGACTGATTGGCTTTTGCTAATGGTTTGAGTGGATGGTCAGGGACTTGGAAGGAGCATAATTGGAAAATGGTAATAAGAGGTCTTGGGAAGAGCTATGCAGATAGACCTTTCTCAGTGTGCAAAAAAATTGAGGATATTTGTGTCCCACATGAATGCTGAACAGAGGGTGACTTCAGCAAAGGAAGGTTTTAATCATCAAGTGGATAAGATGACCCATCCTGTGGATTCAAATCATCCTCTTTCCTTGGCCACTCCTGCCATTGCCCAAAGGACTCATAAACAAAGTGGGCATGATGATAGGGATGGAGGTTATGCATGGGCTCAGCAACCTGGATTTCCACTCACCAAGGCTGACCTGGTTACAGCCACTGCTGAGTGCCCAATCTGCCAGCAGCAGAGACCCACACTCGGTCCCCAATATGACACCATTCTTTGAGGCTAGCAGGTGATCAACCTGCTACCTCGTGGGAGGTTGATTATATTGGGCCTGTTCCATCATGGAAGGGATGGCAGTTTGTTCTATCTGGAATAGACACATACTCTGGATATGTGTTTGTATTCCCTGCATGCAGTACTTCTGCAAAAACTACTGTACGTGTACTTATGGAATGCCTTATCCACCATCATGGTATTCCACCCAGCATTGCTTCTGATTAAGGAACCCACTTCACAGCAAATGAAATACAGGAATGGGCACATGCTCATGTAATTCTCTGGTCTTACCGTGTTCCCCATCATCCAGAAACAGCTGAGTTGATACAACAGTGGAATGGACTTTTGAAGACCCAGCTAGGTGGCAATACCTTGCAGGGCTGGGGAAATGTTCTCCAGGAGGCTGGATATGCTCTGAACTAGCATCCTCTGTATGGTACTGTTTCTCCCATAGCCAGTATTCATGGATCCAGGAATCAAGGGTGGAAATGAGAGTAGCACCACTTACTACCCGTCCTAGTGATCCACTAGGAAATTGCTTCCTGTCCCTGAAACCTTTAGCTCTTCTGGTCTACAGGTCTTAGTTCCAAAAGGTGGAATGTTCCTTCCAGGAGACACAACAATGATTTCATTGAACTGGAAATTAAGACTGCCACCTGGCCACTTTGGGCTTCTCATGCCACTGAATCAATAGGCAGGAAAGGGGATTACTTTTCTGCTGAGATGATTGATCCTGACTGTCCGGGGAAATAGGACTGCAACTACACAATGGAGCTAAAGAATACTTTTCCTGGAATACGGGAGATCCCCTGGTACGTGTCTTAGTATTACAATGCCTTGTGATTAAAGTCAATGAAAAACTGCAACAACCCAATCCAGGCAGAGCTACCAATGGCCCAGAAATTTCAGGAATGAAGGTCAGGGTTATCTTACCTGGCAAAGAACAATGGCCAGCTGAAATGCTTGCTGCAGGCAAATGGAAAATGAAATGGGTAGTTGAAGAAGGTAGTAATAAATATAAACTATACCATGTGACCAGTTACAGAAATGAACACTGTGATTGTATGAATATTTCCTCCCTGTTTT
The DNA here is from genome assembly GCF_023851605.1 of Tamandua tetradactyla. Lineage (NCBI taxonomy): Eukaryota > Metazoa > Chordata > Mammalia > Pilosa > Myrmecophagidae > Tamandua > Tamandua tetradactyla. The sequence goes on along the minus strand of NC_135342.1, from coordinate 39,330,269 downwards.
GTTATGAGTTGTTTGCATTTGTATATAAGCAATATTTTGTTTTCCTCTTATCATATGACATAAGTTGTATTGTTCATGTTATAGTATTTAAGTCATAGGATATGAAGTTTAAGAGTGAATGTTACCTAAGGACTTGCACACTATTCTGAAGGGATGTAGGGTATTTCCAGTTGTATGCAGGACAGTTGAGTATTGTTCAGTGAAACATATATCTGTTCTTGTGCTTTATTTAGAAATTAAGCGTGTTTCAACTTGTTGTGTATAGCTGCCAAGTTGACAAGGGGTGAACTGTGAGGTTAGGTTCTAGTGTCAACTTGGCCAAATGATTATGCCCTGTTGTCTGGTCAGGCAAGCACTGGCCTGACCATTACTGCTAAAATATTTTATGGCTGGTTGATGAACCAGAAAGCTAGCGTATTAAGTCATTAGTCAGTTTATTGCATCTGTGGATGATCACACCTGCAATCAACTAAGGCATGTCTCGCACAGTGAGATAATCTAATCAGCGAAAGGTTTTTAAAGAAGAGGAGAGTCTTTCACTTCTTCAGCCAGCAAGCTTCTCCTGTGGAGTTCATCCAGATCCTTCATTGCAGCCACCAGCTTCATAGCCTGCCCTGTGGATTTTGAACTCTTCCCTTCCCATAGTTGCATGAGACACTTTATAAATCTCATATTTACAAATCTCTCCTGTTGGTTCTTTTTCTCTGAGAACCCTAACAGAGGGCTAGATGATGGTCAGCCTTGGAAACTAGAAAGAGGAGTCCCATTTGATATGCAAATGGACCAAGGGTCACTCCATAGGTGAGGTCCAGGTCTGCCTTGTCCACTCTAGGTGCCCAGCACCTAGCACAGTATTGGATCAGGGACCTGGGCAGATACCTCATCATCCTGCAAGGAGGCCCATTTAGCAAGGACTTTAAGAGGATGAATAGAGAGGAGCAGTAAATGTCATCTCTTCTCCAACCCCTTGCTGCCTTGTGGCCTGGCTTCATATTATTTTCCCTCAAATGCCTTTTTCATTATCTAAGGTTATCTGACCTGCAAGGTGGGATCAGGTGGGAGGGCAGAAGGTGGAGAGGAAGTTGAACTAACTCATGAAAAGCGATTATGTGCATGATCTTATTTAATTCACATAACAATCCCTTGTGGTAATGACCATTATCTCTATTTTAGATATGAAGAGACTGAAATTCAGGGACATTAATTAATGTACCCAAGGTTGCGCAGTTAATGAGCATCACAGCCCAAGATGGGACTAATTCCAAGACCTGTGTTCTGTCCCCTACCACTTAGAACTTAATGAGATATTTTGAAATGGGATCTGAACTCTTTAACCATTTATTCATTCTTTGCTCATTGCATATTTCTCAGGCAACCACCATAACCAGAGACAATGGCTACAATGATGAGAAGATCTAGTAATTGTCCTTGAGAAGTTCAAAGGTACCAGGAAGAAGGAGGGGAAACCAGGAAAACAAATGATTTTGGTATAGAATATCTTTTGAAACTGACATCTCTTAAGGAAGATGATTTTTCAAAACTCAATAGAAGAAAAAAATAGTTTATCTGTCAAGGACTTATCTTACAAAATGTACTCATAATCTGTGGATTTCTTTTCAGATGATCTGAAACAATTAGTGAAATTCTGTTGGATTTTAGCAAACATTTGATTATATAAAAATTCAGAATCCCTGGAAGATGCTAAAAGGGCTGTCAGAAATTTGGAGAATCACATAGCTGGGGTGCACCTTAGTGTACCTCTAGTTGTCAGGGCATTTCTGTGGATTCTGGTTGAGTGGATCCATTAAAAGATAGGAGAGGTGACTGATGGGACCTTATCAGACTTGCTCAGCTAGCCTTTCCTCTGTTCATATTTGGGTTGCTCTGGGAAAAATTCTGTTTGAATGTTTGCTCTTGCAGAGTCATGAAATGTTTTAACAATGTTTTTGTTTGAGAAAAAAAGACAAAAATCTTTAATTCACACACACACAAGACACTTGCACATTTTCTGAAGTTAGATAATTTTTTTGGTGATTATTCCTGACCTTTGCTGACCTACAGCTAAGATTCCAGGAAGCAGCATTTCGAATTTGAAGACATTTTCTTATTAAGCTGAGAAGGGGAAACAAATAGGTTCAAGAAACCTGAAGTCCCTGTTTCTGAAAAGTCATTTCAAAGTCCTCTCATCTCAATAGAGAATTGTGTACAATTGGTTGCTATGAAAGCTAGGCACAGGAATTTGTCTGTCAAGCACTCAAGCAAACTTGTGTGCATAATTCAAACTGAAAAGTTAACCAGCTTTACAGAACCTATTAAAAAGCCAATCAAGAGGGCAAGAGAAGAAGCCCGAGCTGGTGCACAGAAGGGTCCATTTCTGTAGCAAAAAGTCCCCCTTTGCATGGAATCAGTATTTTGAAAAGTCAGAAACTTAATTTGGGAAAGCAATGTGGAAAATCTGTGCACAGAGTCGAGCATTTCTCTTCTTGTATAAACTGCTCAACTTCTCTCAGTCAGGGCCAGGTTCACAAATCGGGATGAAGGCCAATTTTGTCAGGATGTCTTTCCAAGACTGGCTTGAAGCTCTGACAAAATACAGATCTACGTACTTGGATACTTTCTACAAATAAGGGTATGATCAGTAATTTCAAGTCCAAGTTCTTCTCTGTATCTTATTTTGGTTGATAGGTTTAATAAGTGTAATAAATTCTGTCTTTTGGACCTCGTGATGTAATTACTCAGAGAGAAGTTCGTTTTTTTTCTTTTATGGTATTTTCTTTTCCATGTTCATTAATTCGTTCCAATTAACCTTAGTCATTTAACTCAGTAGTATTTGAGTTTTTATCATGCATCCTATTAACAAAGCCTTTTGAGCACATAACCCCAATATTTATTAATTATACATTATAAATAGAGCTACTGTCTTTAGCTAATAGTTAAAGGCACAATTGACAATGTCTGAGGTTTTCATTAATAAAAGTAGATGTAAAACCTTATTGATTATTTTGCTTATTTTTGTTGTCTTTTTTTACCAAGTTGATTAGAATTATGGTTTTGAACTTCATAGTGTGGCTAACAAAGAACTCAAAACTACAGGATGAAAACTTTCACCCCGTTTTCTTCTTGGTCACCTGTGCTCACAGCATCAGCATTATCTCTACTCTGAACTTTCGCTGAAGGAATCTTCTTAGCTTTCTGTCCATTTGGTGAATGTTGATTTAATTAAAATGAGATATTGCTATCCATAAATCCACTCACCAGGCACAGTAAACTTCCGTATGTCACCAGTAGCTGAAAAGGAACACTCAGGCCTGATCTGTGAAAACCCTTACTCTTTTCAAGTTACCTCACAGACCATGGGGGATGTATGTCCATTGGACAAATAATCTGGGAGAGGGATCGAGGCACAATCATGTGTTACATATTAATAAAATTATTTTTTCCTTACATCTTAGACTAAAAATAAATAAACCATAAAAGTTCCTTCTTGTATCCCAATGTATCCCCCTTAGGTGTGTGTGGGTCTTTTGGAGGCACTGACTTCTGCAGCCCCTTGCTGGAGCAGAAAACCTGGCACAGAGATGAAAGGGAGGAGGTCTGGGTTCCAATACTCAGACAGTGAGTGTTCTGGGACTAGCAGAGGATGGGCCACTAGGTTGCCAAATTCCTGATTTAAGAGTGACTTCAGAAAGGAACTTGTGCTATACCAAGGTGTCAAAGACAAGCTTCACCTGCTTTACCATTATTTTTACTTCATCCCTTGTTGGTTTCTGCCCTTTATGATGTAAGTTAAACCTTCTTTTTTTTTGGCTGATATACCTGGTTTTGAAAACAATGGTGCTGTGTTCTGCACACAGTAAATGCGCATATATATTGAACAACAGCATTGACTGTCAATTAGTATTGATTGATTGTCTCTGAACTCAGCAATAAAAGGGCTTAATGGTGTTTTTCTTTTTTTAAAATCTTATGCATCTTCCAAACTCTTCGACAGTATTTTGTTCTATCTGTTCACAGGCATTTTGCTATATTCCAGATCATCCTACAATTGCCTTCACAACCCACCAGGCCATCCACAAGTTCCCTGAAAGCTGGGCTGTATCTAGGGCATATTGGAGCCCTTAGCACATAATAAAATGCTGGACATAAAATAGTTACTAAAACAAGATTTTAAATCGGGAGGGGTTGTGAAAACTGTCCACACATGGGAAATACAGCCCTGAGATGCATATCCCTTGCCTGAGGAGTGTTAAAATATTTTTTAAATTACTTGCCAACATTTAAAAATCAAGAGATATTGCATAAAGATCCAGATTCCCAGCTCAGAAGAGCTGAAAAACTTAGGGTACATTCCTGCAAGTAATTACCAGCTGGAGCTGGCTTGTGGCCCCATCTTGACAGGTTGGGCACTCTCCAGTTTGCCCCAGTCTATAGCATTCCCTATTTCCCTGATATTAAGAATGAATGTCAGTTGATCACTTACTATTACACTTGTGCTTTTGGTTTTATTATAGGGTAGTTAAGAGGAAAATGAACAATTTAAGTTTTAGCTGATGCTTTTGATATCTTACATATTTCCCCTTGGCTTTCCCTTCTCATGCCCCAAACTGCTTATTACTGATTACAGCTTATACGGGGCAAGCCATGTGTGCTGGAGAGTTAATGCCACCAGAAGCAGCCCACAACAAATGACAAAGAAAAAGTTGGGATAAGAGCCCCAGCTTTCTTTTCCCTGAGGTGGGATAACTCTTTGTCCCACAGTAAGTCGAGCTCCAGTGACCCATAGTGCTTGGTAACATACTCTTTATTAGCTGCCTTCCTATCTTGTCCCACCTGCCCTACTAGAGCTTCTTAGGATGACCTCCAAAAGTACTACTTGTCTTCAAACCCTGGTTTCAGATTCTGCTTTTGAGGAAACCCAAATTAAGCATTTTTATTTCTATCAGAAGGGAAGGGAAGATTGTGAGAATCACATATTTCAAGAAAATGAGAGTGAGAAAATTTCTTTATTTGCATATTGAGGCTGTGGGAATATTCTTTACTTGCACAAATTGTGTCTATGTTGAAGGAATACGCCCAACCCACTTCACCTATTTGCATTCTATTTCTATGAGCATGCGAATTTGCAAGGGGGGTGGGGTGCCTGGTCCAGGAACTGAACCCGGGTCTCCCACATGAAAGGTGAGCATTCTACCCCTGAACTACCCATGCACCACACAAGTCCTGTTTTAATAGAATAAATAAACGAATAAACAAAAAAGCAAAGATATCTAAATTATCCCTAACTGTTCTTAAACTTTCGTAAAGTTTTCCGAGCTTTAAGATAGCCTCTGGGATTGAAATAAAGGCTATGATTTGGAATCCAATTGGAACCATTTCTTACTTTTATAGAACTCACTTATGCCACTTCCTGTAGCTGCTAAATAATTGCTAATTGAGAATTGGAAATAATCTTTTAAAGATCACTAGAGTTTTAGGGCATGGAGTGTTTCTTCACGCCTTCTTTGTCTAATTATGTCATGGTAGATGCATGAGGCTTTAGAATCACAACCACATCTCATTTTCTGAGCGAGTTAGGCATAAAGCTCTTTGAAGCTCTGGCAGGCTGCTGGGTCTGGTAGACATCATTTCACAGGGTTTGGAACTCAAGGCTTTGTGAGCTACAGAGAGAAAAGGAAATGAAAATGTAGTTGAGATTCTGGATCTAAACATGCTCCACTTTTCTCTTATTTTCATAAAGGCTTCTGTTATTCCATATTCTTGCTAGCAACTGATATTGCCAGTTTTTTAGGCTTTACCCATGCTAATAGGTATGTACTATATTGCAATATTGTTTAAAAAGACTATTTTTAGTGTGTTTACTCTTCTCTTGGCAAAGGCAGTGTGGCCCAGCCAAGAGGACATTGTCTTTGGAATCAAAAGGTCTGCTTTTATCTTTAATACTGGTGAACCCTTCAGAAAGCCACTTAAACTCTCAATTCCTTGGTCTCTTTGGTTGTAAAATGAGAGTCAACCTTTAGAGGACTATTTGGTGATCATGTGGAATGATGCATTTGAAAATGTTGTAAAAAGTTATGCATAATGTGAGAGATTAGTAATGATAATATTGATTGCTACAACAACCATATAAAACATATAAATACTAAAGAAAACCCAACTTGTTTTAATAATGAAGAAAATTACCCTCAATCAAAGGGATTTATTTTTTCTTTTCTTTCCATTTTGGCTCTAGGAATGGAAAGAAAGTAGAGAATGAGATGGGAACATAAAAGTTTATTAAGAAATTTTTGTTTTTTTTTGCAACAACACCAGAGCAAAGGTTTGCATCTTTTCAATTAATAAGTAAAATGTCATTAAGCTAGAAATTGCTCCCTTGGTCCTGTGTGGTCTTACATTGCAATGTGTTTAAACCATTTTGAGTAACTAGCTGCCTTTAATCCAAACAAGCCATGGTTACTATGGCACTTTTTATTCAAGCAAATAAAGGAAAGTACATACAGTCTCAGAACCTGTATGAAATTTCATGGAACCGAAAAGAAATTTAACTTTCAGTGAGTAAGTTAGCATTAAAAGAAATGGAGTGCATTGATGGTAGTTTTGTTTAATCTATTAGGATGAGTTATATGAAATTGCTATTTTTTTTGTAGATCATAAATAGTTGAATGTTTACAATTTCATATGGTTCAAACTTTTATATTTAAAAAAATAAGAAACTGAAAAACAGACAACTAAGGCATGACTGTACTGTATTGGGCTAGAGCAATATGGAAACAAACAAGGCTGCAGTAGACCTAGCCTCTGCCCTCCAGAATGCACCATCCTGGGGAAGGAATAACGTTCCTAGAACACTGTTACAAAATAGGCCATGAGAAGTCCCAAGTGTGGGGGCTTGAAACTGTTATGTACCCTAGAAATGACCATGTATTTTTAAATTCATTCCTGTGAGGTCAGACCTATTGGTTAGGCTATTTCAATTGAGATGTGACCCACCCCATTCAAGGTGAGTCTTAATCCTTTTACTGGAGTCCTTTATGAAAGGATAAAGGACAGAGAGCCAAGAGAGCTTAGAGAGAGAAATACTCCAGGGAAGCTAAGAGAGGACCAACAGAGGAAGCCACTGGAGCTACTAGAAGCTGAAAGCAATGAAACCTGAGAGCAAAGGACAAGTAGATGTTGGCCAAGTGCCTTTCTATGTGACAGAGGTGTCCCAGATGCTGGTGCCTTTCTTCAGAGTCTGGGTATCACTCTGTTGATGCCTTCATTGGAACATTTTCAAGACTTACATTTCTAAGTATTGTAAATTGTAAGTTAATAAATCCCCATTGTAAAAGCCAATCCATTTTTGGTATATTGCTTTCTGGCAGCTTTAACAAACGGAAACACCAAGGTACAGCAAACACAGTGGCAAAGAGGCTAATTTTGTTTGAGGAAGTCTGGGAAGCCCTGCAGGAATGAGTAGACTGTGATCTGGGTAAGCAGGAGTGTGTTGCAGGGCTTCTGTTGGTGGTGATGGGTCAGGGTTAAGGTTAGGGTTATGCATTCATCTCTGGTGTCTGTCTTGCCAATGTCCATATTCACAAAGCCTGGAAACATCTGGATGCAAACAGGAAAGGTTTCAGTCAATTATCCATATGTTAATTCTGCATGTGATAGAACATCTACATATTTGTCAATATATAGGTATTAATATTAGATTAAGAATTGAGGTAGGAGGTTAGGACTGTGAAGGCAGTACAGACTCACTAAGAAATAAAATAGTTTCTATATTGATTATGTATACTAATATACAGTAGAGTATAAATAAATTAGCATTTCCATTTGCTCCCCTTTCTCCCCAAGGTTTAATGTTTAGGAATTGGTAGCATAGAAGGGAACTTAGATTTGTTGTTATCTTATTGTCTGTGATATGACTATGACTTAACTTTTTCATTTTGATTATATCTAAAAATGACTCATGTTCATTTCCATCTCAGCAGCCAGGGATGACTTTGATAGTAGCTTCATTTTTTCCATACCATTTTCCACTGGGGGTTGTTACCAGAACTCTAGCAAGAATGGTAATTTGTTATAGCCTGAGAAAATGTCTATAAATCCTTAAGGACTTGTCATATTAGAAAGAATTTAACTGCATGATACAGAGAAAAAAGTTGTAGAATCAATGATGAGAATAAATAAGGAACAGCGGTTGGTCTAAATTGATATTGGCATTTCACAATGACAGCTATCTCTACCCCATTATCCCTGCTTTAACCCTGAGGCATGCCAAGGCTCACTAGTATCGTATCAAGAGAAAGAGTTGAAGAGCATTAGTTTTGAATATGTTATATATTAGTTTCTTTTGTGCATGTGGGTTGGGAATGAATGTCCCTAAAGCTGTTATTTGTATTTTGGCTTTAGGTCTCTTAAAGATGTAAAGATTTTTCTTTGAAAACAGATGGGGCTTTAGACAAAACTAGGCTATCACTGTTAATGTGCTTCGTGCCAGTCAAAATAAATAAAAGTAGATTCGCTTTTTCCTTCCCCCCAAATAAAATTTCTAGCAGGAAAGAATGATGGTGCAGAGGGAGGAATGCCCCTGATATTTCTAGAAAGGAATTATAATTCTAGTTGTTTATTAAGATCCACTGATATGAAAGCCCTTCCCAGACATTTAGGGGAGAATGTTTATTAGAAATCTCTGGGCCCCTGGGGGCTGACTGATACCACCAGGAACTGCATGAATCCAGTATGGCCTGGGTAGGGCTGTGCACTGGCTCTTCTGTCTTCACATATGTAATTGAGGAGTAGCCTGCCAGAAAAGCAAAGATTTAGCTTGGTCATTGGGAATTTAGAAAGTATTTTCATTTTCCTGCTGCTCCCCAGTCCTGATCTCCTTTGTTGTCTGTTCAATTATAAAGCCAACCATTCCTTCTCCCGGAGCTGAAAACAAACCTGTCTGTCACATTTGAGAGTGTTTTGAAATTAGTGGCGAGTTGGATTCGGAATTAAATGGCCATGTGAGTGATCAGACTGCACAAACAAATCTTTCATGCAAAGCGATAAATTTTCTGTTGGATTTACAGGATGAGATTGAGGCAGTGGATCCCCAGATTTTAGCATGGCTGCTTAATGGAATACTCATTTACTGTTTGGATTTGAGTTTTTCCACTGTAGTTTGTCAGCATCTGCCTGTTTTACAGGCTTGGGCTTCTTGAGGCATTTAACAAAGGGCTTCACTCTCCATAGACCTTTTTCCTAGAGGGGCGGCAATTCAGAAATCCAGAAACCTCATTCTGCCCTCAGGAGGGAGGGAAATGGATGCTGAACATCCTGTCATAATGAAGCCTTGTGAGAACAGTAAACTGTGATATGGACTATTATGGTTAAAAATATAGAAGTATATTTTTGGTTATAAATATACAAGTAATGAGACACCTGGGCCTCCTTTCTATGTTGAGATGTTTTAAAATGTGATGTTTGGTGAATTAATATTTCTGTAGCATGTTTGCCAGATAATCTGAGGATTACTGGGGATTACTGCTTGATGCTGATACCCATTAAATATTAGTGTAGATAACTGATGAGATTATGTAAAGCCTCAGAGAAGTTGTACATAAACATTAAGCAGATAAACCTCCTCAAGTCTTGAACCAGAGAGCTCCTTGGGTCCTTTGAGAAAAACAATGGTTCACCTGGTGTGCATGCATGTGTGTGTGTGTGCATGTGTGCAAAGGTGACTAGGGGGTGGACATAGCCACAGCACTTCTTGATGATGCAGGGAATCCTGTCTGCATAGTTGGCAAGCAGCTTCAGACTCATCTGCGAACAATAGTGTCTCCCTCTGATTCCCCATTTATGCCAGAAGTACTGGATCAGAGTGATTATTCCTGAAGTCCATTCTAGCCTTGTTCCTGAGCACTGAAATTAGTGTTTGAGGAAAACTACTGGAAAGTCAAGGGCACTGCTTGTGGCCAAATCATGCAAAGGAGAAATGGAGAGAGAGCTGGAGACAGAGGCAAAAGGATTTTAGGGAGAAGGCAAGGAGTCAGCTCTTCACAAGAACCCGAATCAAGACATTATTGTTTGTGCTTCCACCACCACTACCTCAGGCCTGGCACAATGTCGCCATCTGGTAAGATTCAATGCATACTGTGCAGGTTTGAGACTATTGTGTACCCCAGAAAAGCTGTGTACTTTTTCCTAATCCAAATTTGTGGAGGTAGATCTATTGTTTAAGGTGGGACCATTTGATTAGGTGGATTCCATGGAGTTGTATCACCGCTCATTCATGTGGGTCTTAATCTGCTTACTGGAGTCCTTTAAGATGGAATCATTTTGGAAAAATCTCAGAGCTGACACAGAGACATTTAAAGATGCAGAAAGAAAACACCCCTGGGGAAGCTGTTTGAAACCAGAAGCAAAAAGGAACAGCAGACACCAGCCACACAACTTCCCAGATTGGGCTTTCTTAAGTCACATTATCTTTCTCTGGATGCCTTAGTGTGAACATCTTAAGGCCTTAGAACTGTAAATTTGTAACTTAGTAAATTCTCTTTATAAAAGCCAACCCATTTCTGGTATATTGCATTCTGGCAGCTTTAGCAAACTAAAACACATACAAACTAAAATAGGAATAAAAAGTGTCATTGAAACACTTTCTGTAAAGTTCTATTGCCAATGTTGTGGCAATAATAGTAACACCTTTATTACTTGACAATACTAAGAAACTACTCTGGCACTATCTGATTTAATCTTCACTCACACTTAATCTGTAAAGTACATGGGATTCCCCACTTTGTTTCTCCATGAAGAATAGAAGCTTAACATGGTTAAGTCACTGCCTGAGGTCACATGCCTGGTGTGTAAGGAATCAGGACTTCAGAGATCATTCTCCCTATGATGGCAGAAAGCATGCCTGTCAAATTCATTCTGATGTTCCCAGAACCTGGCACAGGGCTTAGAATATAGCATGCACTCATTAATGCTTATTGAGCAATGAGGTATCCTTGAGCTGCAATGGAAAGCTCCTACTGATTATGACTGTGCTGGAGCATTATCTGCCTTATCTCAGGGAACAATCTCTCCCTAAAGCTGTTGGTAGTGTTGGCCAGCGTACCCATTCTCTGGCTGCTGTAGATGTTCACTCCTGCATGCCTGGTGATGTCTGAGAGGTTAGGCACCACCTCTCCTGCTATCCATTGTCAACCTCTGTGGTACAATTCACATTCTAGAGAACCCCCTAGAATCAGTTTAAAGCAAGCAATTTTTTTGCTTTACTCCTTCTCTTTATAAATCTCTTTATGAATCTCTCCTGAGAACATCTTTCAATTAATCACTTGTGTAAGAATCCCTTCTTAGCCTTTGCTTTTAGGGAACATGACCTAGGACACCAAAGAATTTAAAACTTGAAAGGAAGATACTTATGCATCTTCCACCACCTTCGTTTATATTCATAAAACACCCTAGCATCATGTTTGGCTTTTTGCTAAGGTCAGCTGGGGTAGTTTTTGTTGTCTTCAATCAGAATAAACTCAGCATATATAAATCTCAATCTCCCTGTTTTTATTAATCAGGGTAAAGAAGCCTAATGTTCAGAAACTGGACAGAATCCTGGTGATACCATGGTGCACCAAGGATGTGGTTATTTTGGTCTGGGGTGACAAGCTGAATCTGGTAATGGTCCTGCCAACAAGCTCAGAGATATGTCCTTGCCACAGGCTGGGTCACATCCAGAGAAGCTTAATTATCTGAATGCACCATTCCAAGGAGCCTTTATAAGGTTCCTGTGGAAGAAAGATGATGCTACCACGAGTTTTGTTCTCATTGCAAGGTTACATTAGCATGCTTGGAACCTGTACAAATTCATCAAGATCTTAAAGGAGTTTGAGGCAGTTAATGGGATCTTTGGCTGTACTAATAAATGCAGAATTTTCAGAACAAGAGAGGAGGAAGTCCTGCTTTGGCTGGCACTGTTCAGATGCCCTATGGCGTGGTATGGTCAGTTAGGGAATCATTAATTAAGAAGAAGATTAACAATCTAGATGGGGGAGGACCAGAAGGGAAAAGTCTAGAAATCATGTCACCTTAAGGACTGATGATGTTGGGCCTAAAGGAAAGAGATATAACGGGGAATCATTGAAGGCTATCTTCACATATTGGAAAGGCTGCTATGAGCTACAGAGGGAAGAATGGCCAACAGTGGGTGGAAGCTACACAAGGATCATTTTTCTCAATATAAGGAAGCATTTCTAACAAACAAGGTTAAACAAATTCTCAAAGGCGGTGTGATGGGTATCCCATAACTAAGCTATTTGTTTGAGGCCTGAGAGTCATTTCTTCGTTATAAAATCGACAGTGTATGTTATGTAGAAGTTTCTATTCGTGCCTTCTGGATTCCCTTCAAATCTGAGAGCCTCCAATTCTCAGAATTGGATTTGAACAGAGACTCACTTGGTGGAGATGATCTGGCATGTCATATAGCATTTGTTGGCAGGACTCTTGAGCAAAACAGCGGGTATGAAACCAAGGAATAATCAGATACATTGCATTTGTAAGATTTCCAGAATCCAACTCAGTACTTTGCAAGATAAGTTCAGTGAAATCAGTCCTAAGGCAGACTTTCTCTTTTAGGGCTTCTCAAGAGGTTTCAAAGGAAGCATGGTTTGGTAAACAGAATTTGAAAGTGCTTGCTCTTCTGCCCATTAGCTTTCTTACCTTAGAAAAGTCCTCTATGCCTCTGTTTCCTATAAAAATGACAATTTCTGCCCTACCAAGAGACGAGACACAGGGAAGTTGGGAAGACATCCAGAGATGACTTTGGGTTTCCAGACTCAGCAGTCTCAGAGCTACAGTCTAGTTCTTAACATAAATGTCATATTTACTGTGAACAGTACTGAGTTCCTTTTGAGGCATGTTGAGCTTGTTGAAGAAATGGAAAGCTGCATAAGTAGCCTTGGGGTATAGGTAGGAGAGAATCAAGGATGGATCTAGGAATTTGGAAACTACTAAGGAGTAATTAACAAGACCATGTGAATGGTAAACCCTGGGAAAAAGAGCATACAGGAAGGAGAAGACACGCAGGGTAGATCTTCAGGGGACTGAGGAGGAGTCAGGAGGTGAAAGGATTTACTGGGGTCATCAGAGGAGCCCAAAGAGAGTAAGCTAGGGTTGGGGAATGTGAAAAGGCAAACCAGCAAGGTGTGGAATTATGGTGTAAGTATATGACAAACAATGTTTGATTCTCCAGAGACCCTCCAGGGAGAAGAGGATTGAGGAAGGGACATTGAAATAGGTGATTAGGGCATCACTACTAGTACATGGCAAGGCAGGACTCTCTCAGTTGCAACCTAACTCAAATGGGCAAAGTCAAAATTAGGAATTTGCTCTTAAATATAAAAAAAAGAATTGATTCAGGAAACTCCAAAGAAGGGCATGGTTGTAGCTATCCTTAGAATAGTTAGAGTCAGGAATTCAAGCACCAAAAAGGCTCTCCCTGGTTTTCACCTGTGCTTCTTTTTGTTTGAAGGCCACATTCTTTCAGAGTGAATTTTTCACAAGACAGGAAACCTGGGCACCCACAGCTCTAAAGCCCTTATCATAATAACTTCATGCCCAGAGAAGGAGAGGACTTTCTTCCAATAGCTCAAATTAAAACCCCATGACAGTAACAGTATTCTAATTGGTCTGCCTTGATTACAACTCCATCCCTAGACCAATTATGGTTGTTACTGTGGTTATACAATATAGGATGTATATAATATATAAGGTTATATATTTATGTATGTATGTTAAGATAAGTGTCCATTTTCCAAAGAGATGACAACCTTTATTCTGATTACACACCTGGAGCTAGGCAAGGACTGGTGCGCCTAAAAGAAAAGAGGTAGTTCTGTATCCTGATAACTGACCACTTTTAGCTGAACAGTGCTAGAAAGACAAAGAGTTAATGTCCTCTACAGAGAAATGAGAAGTGTAGCTGTTCAAAGTTGACAATTTCAGATGGGAAGATAGAGTCCCAGAAAAGAAGAGGCAGAGAGACCGGGGCTTGAAGGGCCACTGTCTCAGATATTTCACAGCTGAAATGGGGGCAGGATCTGGAGGAAGAATGACAGCCAAAGGTGCCAAAGTCACCTTGGGAATGGAAACAGATAATGGGTTGTAAAATAAGAAAGCTCTAAATCAAAGCAAGAGCTTGGCATTTTCAACCCAGCTATTTTCTTTACCCTTCTTGCCCCCTTCAACTCTCCTATTCTCTCATCTGATTTCCCTTTCTCTAAAAAGGACAAACAAAGTGACAGCAGTAGATCCTTGAAAAGGGCATGTGATGTCAGCATCTTGGACACTTGCTTTCTTTGCTTCTTTCCCCTGAATCCCAAATACTGCACCTTGACATCTGCCAGAGTGACTCCTCCTACCCATCTGTCTCTCCCAGGGAGAAGGTCTTGGGGTTTAGAGCCTTCTCTGAGAACATGAAGCTGAATCCTCTGGGTGCTGCCCCACATTCTACTTTATTTATTTGTTATAGAGCTAATATGGTTGTGGGCTGGCAAAGGTAAGGGGACTGAGAAGTGAAAAGGGAAGAGAAACTTAAGTGAAAAACAGAAGATGTTTCTATTCTTTGCTTCCTTCCTCAGGAAGTTGTAGGCGTATGGCAGAACCAGAGGATCCTGATTTCTTTGGGGAAGCTGCTAGGGACTGGGTGGTAGAGATGGAGGTGACAACTAGTATGTGCAAGCTGGGGCATGATTAATTTATCAGGCCCACTTCCCACAGCCTCCTTGCTAGTGTCTGGAAATCAGGAACACTTTTAAAAGCAAATTTAGATTTCTGATGGTAAAGCTTGCATGTGTCTTCCCAGGAAGTAACTGATATTCCCATCAATAGCGGAGATGGAGAACAAAACCAAAGAGAAGAAGATGCTAAGCAAGGTCAGTCTGTGAAGATTGCCAAAGCCAGTGGCCAAAGCTGTCTGGAAGTGATCTAAATATGGGTGATGGTAATGCAGGGGTTCTACCTGTACTGTGTGCCTAACTGATGAGCAGGAAGAATTTTCTGAAGGGTTCTTTTCTAACTTGCCTGGCTGATCTTCCTATGCTAACTTAGTGATTGACATATATTTGGTTCAGCTGTACCACCTGGATCTGATAAAGAGAATGGCCCCAAACTAGACTGGGATGGACAAATATGGGTGAATAAATAACTTACTATTTTAAAACAGATACTAATGAAAATTCAATTTTGGGGGACCAATTAAGTATAGAAATCTGTCTCTGTCTAAAATTAAATTTGTTTTTTGTCAACTTCTAATGATTCAGTTATGGATCTGATGATTTGGTTTTGTTTCTGGTGCTTGCTTTTGTTTCTAACTTTCTAAACAGCTCTGTAGAATCATAGCTCTTAGGAAGGGTGGCTAAGAGCTCTAGAAGCTTCTGTCCCAGCCCAGAGTGCCTGATTTCCTATTGTAACCTTGTAGCTGCTGTTGTTGCCAATTAGCCCATTTCCCTTTATATGACTTTAATTATAAATATAATTATAAATATAATTTTAGCTTACTTCCTCTCCCCTACTTATTATCTCATTTTTCACAGCACTGCTGTTGCTGTAATAATCTATTTGTCCCAGCAGGTGTTTTTTTTGTCATCCCTCCTCAGCTTAGTCTCTTTACTTGTTATCTTATGTTAATTAAACTATTTACACCATTACTGTAAACTGTAACATAATGCTTACCCTGCTCTTCAAAGAGCCTCTTAAGACATATGTTAATTCAGTAATCTGTTTACTCCAGCTCTTGTTAGTCCCCAGGGCCCCCTTACTTTCAATTAACCATAACCAATTAATTAATATCTATCAATGTCACTATCTCCACCTCCCTCTGTCTAATCCCACAAAAACCCCAAACTTTGAACTGAGGGAGACAGATATGAGGCCTTTTCGCCTCCTGTTTTCCTATACAGCACAGTCTGTAATAAAACTTTTTTTGTCTCTGAAACCCTGATGTCATAGATTGGCTTTAAAATGCATGGGCAGAGATTCCAGTTCTGTAACACTGAGAAGACGCATGGAAATGTATCCATATGCCAGTACGTGCCTTTTTTCCTGACTCTGCAAAGGTGAGCTCCATCCCCAAGTCTCAGGATGACTGCCTGTGCACAATCTGACAGGCCTTAATGAGGGCTAAGTCCAAACAGCCTCTACTTGACTCCACTCTATGCCAGGACACATCCATTTTTTGCCCACTCCCCCCATCCCCAACAACCTCTTCACTAATGTCTGCACTGAGCCCTGCTGGTGGCTTCTCTGAGAATGCTGTTCCTGTTACGGCCTGCCTCTTTGAAGTGCTAGACTCATAGGAAGGGAAAGAAGGACTGTGCTTTGCTTCCTGAGCCCCAAAGCATGGCTGTTTGTGCTTCATACACTTTAAAAACTTCACAATGTTCCCCGGGGATCTGAATGTGAAATATCTTGCTCCAAGCCTTCTTCTTTCTATGATATTCATTCATGCAATAGATGCCTGCCAGAACCATGAGCCAACTAATCTATCTGACATAACCAGGCTCTACAACCCAGCTCAGGTTCTGTTGGGGTTCTCACAATAAGTACACAGCATATATATATATATGGAATATATATATTCCAGATACACCTCCCATATAAAGCCTTCCGTTATTGACTAAGCCAGATGTTATTTTTTTCTCTCCTTCCTTTGAACTTAGAGTCCTTTTTTTCAGGACTTTCCTTAGGCAGATACTTTGCATTGCCTGAACTCATCATTCTGTATATGTTCTTCATAGACTGTAAGCTCCATGGATGGAACTCACACAGAAAGCATTCAAGTGTCTGGTACGTAATACACATCCAATGCCTCTCTGTGAGTGTGAGTGTGTGTTTCTTTTCTACATTTTCACAGAAACTCTGCTTTCTTTGGTATTCATCCAATAATTGTTTCTGTTGCAAGCGTTGAGTGATCTCATGGTTATGTGGGGGCACTCACTCTCATGACTACATGGATCTTGCAGCACAAAGGATTCCTTGGATGCCTGTGGAAAGGAAAGGCTTGGACATCTCTGCCTCAAATGTGCACCTGCAGAAAAGTTCCCAAGCAGAGGAAGATTGTGGAAACTCAGAATGAAAGGTTTAATCAGTTCCCTTCCATGTGTAATGGCAGCTTCTAATGCCTCAGGTTACCACTCACTCTCCAGATAAGAACAGCAATTTACCTGTTGCTCTGGGGGTGACCTATGAATTGCTCTTCTTTTCCACTTGGCTCCTGTTCTGATGGAAACTTCAGCTGCCACTCACCCCCACCCCCACCCCCAGCAGGGGCACATGGGCCAAGTAACTCTTTAAGAGAAGGACTTGGAGGTTTGAAACTCTAAGTTTCTTCTAGTTCTAGAAACTTCTAGTTTCTAGTTTTCTCCTTGGAAAAAAGTGGGGTCATAGCCCATATGACACCAGAAAGTTATTCTCCAACAACACTGGTTTTTATTACCAAAAGTAAGTGAATACTTATGGATCTTGGACAGACCACAACAAATTTCCAAACTGGCCACATATACTTTCTTGGCTGGTCCCTGAGGAAATCTGATTTGTTTATTCTGAGTAAAAATCAGTATGATTGCCTTTGCATCCCGAGTTTAGGACATCCTTATCAGTGCAGGCTTGTTTTCATTACCTGCAGAATTGTGGCAGCTCTAATTTGAGCATGGTATGCTACCCTGTTCTTCCATCTGTTGTTGTTGAACAGGCTGCCTCTATTGATAGTGTAGCACGGAAACCAGGAACAAGGCCACAGGCCTCCAGGAGCGTTCCGCGAAGTTAAAACAGGTTGAAGCTAAGGATCCGTAGTTTCAGGAAGCAGGTTTTATTTGCTTTGGCCATAGGGCTCAGCCGAGTAGCCTCTGAAAGTCTGAGCCCCCAACAAAAGGCAACCTTAGCTTTTACAGACTCTTTGACATGTTAAAGACAAGGTAAACAACTGGCTGATTTAAGTTGAGAATGTCCCAGAGCTGAACTGTTGAGGGACTCCCACCCCAGGAATGTCTTCCCTTGCCTATGTGCATCTTCACCAGTTCCTGAAGGCTAGGAGAGGGGGTTTCTATCCCAGGAAATGTGCCTTATCTTGCTTGCCTGCAAGGAGAGGGGGTTTGGGGATTTTCCATAGAGAGCACAGCCAAACCAGAAAGAGGGGAAGGCCTGTCTGCTACAAAAGTAAGCATCTATCGCCATATCTCCTTGGGGGGTGAAATTCCTCCTTGACTGAGTATTCTGAGGCAGTGTTGTGGTCCTGGGACTTGAAAGTTGCTGTGTGTTAGAAATGTTCATTTCTACCCAGATTAATTTGTGTTAGGTAGCTTCCATCTCTCTGAGTTCTGCTTTAATTGAAACTAATGACAAAAATATTTTTAGTATCTGCTTTGAGTTCTGTTGATCTTTCTGTCATGAACATGTTTCTTCAGACTGGAAGACTGTCGGAAAACTCTCAGTTCCTTTTATAGTTTCAGAAGAACGGTATAATGTAGTAAAGAAAATGTCCTTCACCATTATTCTTCCTGCTGGAAATGTTTGGATAAGCTGCTAAGCCTAGAAGGCAGATGGGAATAAGGGGGTCTGGATGTGGGCAGAAATGTTTTTCTTTACTCAAAGGTAGGAATTAGCTTGTTATTTTAGAAAGATAGCAGAGACAGCCAGAGAGTGGGGGACAGAGAGAGGCAGTGAGAGGGTAGAAATTATGTGCTCTGTATTGTGAACTTTTCACACATCTCTTTGTACACTTTACAAGGAAACAAAATATTTGAAGTGATACTGTTTCTCTTAGAAACCAATAGAGCTTGGAAGTTTGAAAATCAGGTTGATATGGGCAAATCAGAAACAGCAGAGAGTGGGAGTATGGAGGCTGAGAAGTGCAGGAGAAAGAAAGAAGAAACGTCTCACATAGCTCTGGGCTATCATAAGTCATGGAATTGGGGCTTAGAGATAAGGTTTCCTTGGTCACCTGGGTTTAGAGGGTGCTGGACTGACATCTGCATGATAGTATTACTTGATAAAGGTGGTGAATTCTTTTGCCAGGTGCTCAATTGACCAATTCTTACTGCACTGGGGTTTCAAAGAGAGAAACAGTTTATTACTAGGCACACAGCAGGAGCTCAGATGGCCTAGCACCCAAATATCTGTCTTTCCAAGTATAGGGGGTTCAAAATTTTTATGGATTCTAACAAGGGGCATGAAGTCTTACAGTTTCAAATAACAACTTCTATGCTGAAAAGGAAACAGAGTTAGCATTTCAAAAGTGCAATCCAAAATGCAAGGAAGCAGAGTTATTTCAACAGTAAAAATTTAACCTGAAAGGAAGGAAGCAGAGCTTTCATTTCAATAGCAGAGACTACAATTTACACATGTAAAGGCTGGAACTAGTTAATGGCAAATTCAAATTCTTTATTAACATTAGGGCCTTTGCCTTACAAGTTATTTTAAGAAAATGACCAGATAAAGGGAGCAACAGCTCTTACAATCACAAAAGCACAAGGTAAGGGCTTTTACCATCATTAGATATCAGGGCAGCTGAATTACAATTCAGAGATTTCAGGTATTTCCCTGTGTCTACTTAATACGGCAGAAAGTAAAAAGGAATATTTATATAATGATTTAGTAATTATAATCATCCCTTAAATCCTAACTTCTCAGTTACAGTTCCCCTTCACTTGGTAATTTTCACTCAATCTTGGGGGATAACTGGGTGAGATCTTTTCAAGGCTGAAAAAGGGCATTGTCTTTTGGGGATAGATAAAACTCATTCAAGTCCTTGAAAAGACTGGTATTTCTGGTTTTCAGAGCTTATCTGTCATTGGAACAATCTGGAGGTTTTAAATCTTTGCAAAACAAACTTTATAATTAAAATTTTGTAGCGCCCAGGACATCTTTCAGGGTTTTCAGGAATACTGTTGGTTGGGGTTTGCCATATTGTGGTAGTTTGCAATATTGTAACCAAGAATTTAAGATTTAAGGGATGATTTTAATTACTGAATCATATTCCTTTTTGCTTTCTGGGATATTGGCGTAGAAAGGGGAATACCTGAAATCCCTAAACTATAATTTAGCTGCCCTGATATCTGAAATGAGTATAAAAGCCCTTATCCTGTGCCTGTGTGACTGTAGGAGGGATTATGCTTTTTATCTGGTCATTCTTTTGTAGAGCAAATGTCCTAATGCTAATGAAGTCAGCCATTAACTACTTCTTTTCTTTTGGTTTACCCCTTTAGTACTGAAGTGATAGCTCTACCTCCCCTCCTTTCAGCTTATGTTCTGCTATTGAAATGATACTGAAAACACTGTCTCTTTCTCCTTTTCTTCTTTGAAATTGATATTCAAAATGACCTCATTTCCCCTTGCTAAAATTCTTAAAAACCCTGAACCCCCTAAACTCAGGGAGACAGATTTTGGGCCCTTAGGCTGTCTGCTCTCCTATTAAATGTATAGTAATAAGCTCTTTCTCTCTTTGAAACCCCAGTGCCTCAGGAATTGGTTATTGAGCAGGTCAGCCAGAAGAATCCATGGCCTTTATCCGGTAACAATTTCTAGTTGAAACTTGCATAAGAGTAACCTCCAGAATGACCACTTGATTTGATTTGAAATCTCTTAGCCATTGAAATTCTATTTCTTTTCCCCCTTTTGGTCAAGTAGTTCCACAGTGTCAGGGTCAGGCTCTTCCCTGGGAGTCACGTTCCAAAATGCTGGGGCCAGGCTTAACCCTGAGATTCATGCCCGTGATGCTAGGGCCAGGCTTACACCTCTGGAAATCATGTCCCATGTAGGGGGGAAGGTCAGAGTTTGGCTTAGAGAGAGGCCACGTTGAGAAACAGCAGAGGTACTCTGGAGATGAATCTTAGGCATTAACTATTAGTAGGTTCAATTTACTATTACAGAAATAGGTTTCATAAGGGCTAGCCCCAAGATTGAGGCCTTGACCTATTAAATTGGGAGCCCCTATTGCTTAAGAAAATATCAGGAAGTCCCAATGTTTGGTCGTTTAATTGTTCCACTTTTTCTCCATTCCCTCAAGGGACTTTGCAAATACTTTATTTTCTGCCCTAAATACTCTGAAATGCATTAGGGTTTAACATTAAGTTTTACAGAATACTAGGATTTTATTCCTTATTCTAAGTTCTATTTCAAATAAAGCTGAATTAGGTTGTTTAAATATACTGGACAGGTTAAAGTACATAGTGTGTGACAGAAATTTAAATTTTGAACAAAAATTTTTCCTTTGGTCTCCACAAAAGTTAAAGTTTAAAATACAGTGTTTGTGTGTATATACACAACCTTGTATATTGATTCATTTTAGTTTTAACAGCTTCAGTCACATCTCTAGTCAAGAATCTGATCTCTTTTTCAGTTTTCAGTTTTTAACAGTTGCTGTATGGATTAATGCTGACATTCAGAACTGGAGAATTACCTGAGTTTCAGGTGTCACACAGATACTTAAAGTTCCAGGGAATTACCAGGTTATATAAAGAGCAAAGCATTTCAGAATTTATAAATAATAATTAGAGCTTACAATTCAAGTCTTAATTTTTTATAAGCATTTTAAAAAGAAGCTACTTTCAGAAATAAAACATTAGACAGCTGTCTTATATTGATAAACTATAGCAGAGGTTTTTTTGTTTGTTTTACCTTTGTATATTTACCAGATTTATGTTAATTAACAGATAAAATATAATATATATATCTTGCCTCTCTTTTAAAGTTTATCTTTGTTGCAGATGAAGCTCTGACTTACAGCTGACCACATATACCTTTAGAGAAGCATTAGAGCAAAGCAGTGTGACTGACAAAATCTGGCTCTTTCTATGATTTTTAGCCTTTTTCTAAGAATAAATAAAACTGCAACTAACAACATTATACCATTATTTAACAAAATACAGATTAATACAAGCTATAACATGGACAGTGAGAAAACTGTTAAGTCTTGAGGGATTTTTATACAATTTCTAAATATATAAATAATATTTTATTCATACAAATTTAGCTAGCAACATGATAGAAAATCCTTTTTAACCACTGAAATACTTCCCAAACACTTTTTATGCAATACTTCAAACTATTTTAGGACCTCACTTTTACATTGTGAAAGAACAAATTCTTTGTTAACAGTTTTTCCCTTAACAGTGAGAAGACATGTCTTCTGCAATTAAGGAAGATAAGGTTAACATAAATATTAATAAGAACATTATTCTGATGTAAAATCTTTGTTTTCTAGACAGAGAACTTGGATGATTAAGAAAACTTTTTAAAAGCTTTCCATTAAGAACAGATTAATAATCCATGTTATTTTACCAGGGAAGAAACTAAACTTTAGTGCTGTAAGAATACCCAGTGTATTAGTTTGTTAAGCTGCCAGGATGCAACATATCAGAAATGGATCAGCTTTTATAAAGGGGATTTATTCATTTGCAAGTTTACAGTTCAGTTGCAAGTTTACAACCTTGAAAATATCCAACTTAAGGCACCGATAAGAGGATACCTTCATTCAGGAATGGCTGGTGCCATCTGGAGCACCTCTGTCAGCTGGGAAGGCACATGGCTGACATTTGCTGATCACTTGTGCCTGGCCTCCACTGCTTTCAGACTGTTTCCTGTGGGTGTTCCTCACTTGGCATCTGTGGGTCTTCCCTTAGCTCCTCTGGAACAAAACTCTGAGTTTTGGCTTGCTTAGAATCTCATGGGAAGGCACGTGGCAAAGTCTGCTGGGTCCTGCCCCTCCAAATGTCTGGGTCTCATGTTGGCTCTGTCAGCTCTGAAGCAACTGTTCTCCAAGGGTATGCATCTGCTCTGAGGTTTATTCAAAATGTTTTCCCTTTTAAAGGACTCCAGTAAACTAATCAAGACACTCCTTGAATAGGCAGAATCAGATCTCCATCCATTCAAAGGGTCACACCCACAACTGGGCATGCCACATCTCTGTGGTGATAATCTAATCAAAATTTTCTACCCTAAAGTATTGAATCAAGATTAAAAGAAAGGGCTTCCCCCATAAGATTGGATGAAGATTAAAATATGGCTTTTCTGGGGTACATAATATCTTCAAACCAGCACACCTGGTTTGACAAAGAAAGATTTCTTTTTTGAAATATATGATAAACAGGCTTATTAAATTCTGGTCAGCATTGACTAGGAAAGACAGAATCTACTTTTATAAGCTTTTTCACCAATCTCCATATTCACTCAGGGCTTATAGTCAGCATACAAACAAAATTCACTTAATTAGCGGATATGATTAGTTTAGTATGGGAAATAATAAAGATTCTATCTATGCTACTTATAGTTTTCATTTATCCAAATTGCATTTAATTTAGAGATAAATTTGATAACAAATTTACAAAGTTCTTTGAACATGCATACTTTCTTCCGAAAACAGTATTTATGAAGGGGAGAAGAGACAAAGATACTACAAAGTAATGGAGAAAGCAAGAAATGCACGCTTGGATTTGGAACACAGCCAGGTATTTACATACTTTATACTCACAACGCACAAATGATTACTTTACAATTTATTTAAATATTTCTGTCCAATCCAGCATTGCATTCAAAGGCCAGAAAAGCCCCAAGTTTGAAATATAATCAGCTTTTCAACATTTAAGGAATTTATATCCAGAAAAAACTCAAACTTTTCACAACATTATTCCCAAGTGCTAAATAATACCAGGAATATGTTAGTTTACAAAATTATGTTATGGCATCTAAAAACTAGCTTAAAGCTCTATTTATTCAAATGGTACTTCCTTATTTAAAGGTCTTAATAAGTATCATCCTTCTATGAGGACTTCTTAGTTATTCTTTGTCCATTTGCCTTTTAAATTCTTTCAGCATTTTTATTCCTTTATCACTACTGTCATATACTATGCCCTGGTACAATATATTCTACCTAGAATATAAACTCTTCAAAACTAAGAATTAGGTCTTCTCTATTTAAGAACAGAAGTATACTTATTGATGTTAACAAAGTCACTATAAATTCATATTCTTTCACATACTGAGGTAACAAATGGCCAAGTAACTAAAAAGCCAGACTCTTCGAAATCCAGGTAATTAACATGATAAAAATTTTATTTATATTTCTTATTAAACTTAACTAATTTCTTAAATAGAATATACGAATTTTGAGAATTTACTTATAATACTAGTTCATTTTATCAGTAAGCTTGTACAAATTTAAGGAGAACATACTCAAACAGAATAGAATTGCATTTGTTCAATTTAAAAATTCATCATAAAATTCCTTCTATTAATGGTTAAAAATTTTCGTTTTCATAATATTCAGCCCAAATGCCAGTATCCGCTCTTTCGCCTCTTGGCCACGCTACACACAGGGTAGCCTCTCTTTTTGTCCACCTTGCTCAGCTGGTGGCAACCACACTTCTCAGTTTTGCTAGTACAAAAGGATCAGCCCTGTTTCTTCAATCCCAGTTTGAAAAGTCCCCAGGAAACCAAATGATGGGCTTGCTTGGATTGTCCCTAAGTAGGTCAGGGGTTCTGATGTTTACCCCAGGTACAAATAGAGAAGCATTGAAGAGTTTTGAACGGGGAAGAACAAGATGAGATTTCGAGTTTAGAAAGGTGGACACAGGCTGTAGGGGTGGAGAATGGGCCTGAAAAGATGGGGATGGGGAAAACACTTACAGTTAATCATTATGGGGGCAGTGGTGGGTATGGGGAGAGGAATACATATTTGAATGACTTTGAGGAGGAGGCGGCTGAGGAAGGGATTGGATTTGGATTGGCTCAGTGACAGGGGAAACGTGTGGATGAAGACAACTCTAATTCATTCAGAATACAATTCACTTGGACATATTTTTTGGATTGCTAAAACTTCTGGAATACAATATACCAGAAATAGCTTGGCTTCTACATGAGGATTTATTAGTTTACAGATTTACAATTCTCTAGATTAGGCTGAGAAAATGTCCCAATTAAGGCACCAACAGGATGAGACCCGAACTCTGAAGAAAGGCTGCCAACATATGGGATATCTCTTTCACATGGGAAGGCACAAGACTGGCATCTGCTGATCCTTTGCTTCCAGGTTCTATTGCTTTCAGCTTTTAATTCCAGGGGCTTTCTCTCTGAGCTTCTTTGGATCCTCTCAGCATATCTGGGGCTTTTTTGTCCGCTGTGAGCTCTGTCTCTGGGTGTTTCTCTGCTTTCCCCAGACTTCGCTCTTTTATCCTCATAAAAGTATCCAGTAAAGGATTAAGACCCTTTGAGTAGGTCACAACTCAATTGAAACAACCTAATCAAAAGGTCCCACCCACAATAGCTCTACACCAACAGGAATGGATTAAAAGAACATGCCTTTTCTAGGTTACATAACAGCTTCAATCCACACAACATGCTACTATTTTTTGTAGAAAAAGTTTTGTAGAAAACCATGAATTTTTGATATAGTAAAATCTAATTTTTTAATTAAAAAAATTTTTTACTATATATTAATATTTTATCTATGCCTCATTCACGCTCATTCTAGCTCCAGCAACAAGGTGTCAACATACTTTTTTTAAATCTTTGGGAGGAAAATTAGAAACTAAGAGCATTTGGTTTATTCACTTAATTTTTCTCCCTGAGAATTTGCAAGATTTTACTGTTTTTAATTTTGGTGGCAGAGAATTTATCTCATCATTCACAGCAATCCAGTGTTCCATGGGTAGATAGTGTGAGGGTTAATAGATTCAGTATAAAGAGTTGGGAATGGAAGCAGAGTGACTGAAAATGAACTGCACATTCAATGTAGATCAAATGGAGCAATGCCATCAAGTTCCCCTAACAAATTTTGCCATTTCCAAGTTTCACTTGTATTTTTATTTATATAGCACATTTTTTTCTTATATAGATTCACTTTTTAAAATTTAAACTCATTTTGAAAGGAAATTTATAGTATTGCCGTAAGAGGAAACCAGCCTCACTTACCAAAATATTGTAGATAACATAAAATAAGTAGAAAGGAAACAAAACAATGTTGTTATATTCTAATTAAACAACTGTTCCTTGGGAATGACCTGAGGCTGAGGCCTGACAACCTGTCTTTAACAAGCACCTCTCTGAAGTTATTAGGAGACTCCTTTTTGACATGTAGCTGGACTCATTTTCCAACCTTCCTTGAAGTAGGATGTAGCCGTATGTCTGAGTTCTAGCCTTTGGAATGAGATGGAAGTTATGAGAGCTTCCACAAGGTCTATCAATCTTCCATGCAATTCTCCACATTCTCTTCTGATCACTGAGGCCCTGGGGATGGCAGAGCCTTAGGATGGAGAGAACTTGGCTCCTTAATTCACACTGTAGAAGCCCACCCACTAACTATCCCCCATGAGTGAAAAACAGCTTTGTATTATGTAAAGCCATTGAGGTTTTGGAATGGTTTGTAACAGTACTTGGCCTACTTTTACTAAAACACTGCTGAAGATAACTTGCCTGTCTTTCTCCTTGTATAACAAAAGAGAGCAAAATAAACCTTAAAAACTAAGGTTTAGTTGGTTGATTTAATATTGGGTCTATTAACCTCTTCACATCATCTTTCATCTTACCCTCTGGGAAATATCAGGGCAGGACATATGTGCTAGACTTCATCTATTTTCAAAATCTTTTCTCTTCCTAATTCAAATATGCCAGAAGAATCTCACACACTTTTCATCAGTAATAATAGCTAAATAGAGCAGTGATTATTTTTCACCCATCATGCAGGTATCCCCTTTATGATTGTGATGGAGAATGTACGTAAAAATCTGGAAAGGCAGATCGTATGTAGTGCTCACAAGCAGCTACCACCTCCTCAAATACGCCTGCTTTCTACTCAGATATGGCCCCGCCTTAGAATATCTGAAGCTTCAGCATCTACAGGTCAGCTCTGAAGGATTTCATCTAGGGCAGGGACATGCTTAAGTCTGTGGTTTGAATGCATGAACAACAATGACAGTGAGAAAGATTGATTGCAGGGTTAGGGATTGGAATATGAGTTTAAAGAAGAGCTAGCCCATCTTCATTTCCTCTCTGTTATTGAAAATTAAGTCTAAATTGTGTTATGAAAATGGGTGGCTCATCATTTTCATCTGTTAGAGAGGGGATATTTTAATTTGAACAATAGCCACCACATTCAAACTTTTCCATCACATGTGAAGTGGCCAAAGTCCACAGCTCCTGAAAGGATTGTTGGAGACTAATTAGAACTAACACAGTGTGACACAAATGCGATAGACTCTTTTGCAAACTGCATTTAATTAACATTTGCTTACATAATCTCCTTTCTCTGCTGAGCATCTTGCATTTAAACTGTTTTCCACCCACTGCCCCCACATCTTTTGCTGCTTTGGAGGCTCCTGTCCAACTTCTTTTCCACTTCATTCCTTTTATAGACCCAAAGATAAATGAGGGTTCATTATAATGAGCATTTCACTGCAGAGACTGTGAGTCCTTTTCTGTCTTACACCCAAATCCTTTAAATCTGCAAGGCAAGATCTTGCCCTGGACACCAGCCCACATTTCATGAGAGGATGTTCTGGCCCATGTCCTCTTGGAAGCTCAGAGGACTCTGGTCCACATTGATCTCTTTTCTTCAAACTCTTTTGGTACCTGCAGGACAGATTGAATAACACTCCATCTTGTGCTAGGCTGAAACTGCGTCTAGAGGGCAAATCTGTTCTTATAAGTGCATAGACTCATGTAAGTCAGGATTCAGGGGCTGTCCAAAATACATTGAATTTCATGACTTGGGAAGCCCTAAGCTACTCCCAAGTCTCATCAAATTCACATGGCTTCCCCACTTCCATCTTTCTCTGCTCTGCCCTGTGTCTTCCTGTGAACTTGAACAGGCTCAAGTTCTTCCCTGAATTTCATTAAAAATCCACTCAGAGAACCTCATGAATTTTGGTATAATTTTCTGAAGAATTAGGGTTACAGGGATGGCAATTTTGCACACTGCTCAGCTGCCTTCCATTTCTTTTCTCTTTCCTCTCTCTCTCTCTCTCTCTCTTGTCTCTTTCCTCTCCTCTTCCAGCTCCTCTCCAGAGCAAGCACATTCCTCTTCTATCTCATGCAGAGCCATTTCTCACTGTTCTACTCCTATTGCCTTAGTACTGGCCAACTTCTATGCTAAGCATGCTTACCAAGACATGTTTTAACAAATGCCATCCTCTAGCCCACTCCCTAAGATTGTTTCTAAGAGAAGAAATATTATTTATTTTTGTTTCTTACTCGTTTCTCTCAAGTAGATTCTTTCCATCTCATCAAAGCATCCACCAGCAGAGAATAACTCGTTGGTTCTTACCTGTCAATGTGCATCAGAAATAACTGAAGAGGTTAGCGAATTACATATTCTGGAGTGCTATACAAGGTTCTTATTCTGTTGGTCTTGAGTGGGGCCAAGGCATTCCTGGGGCCTGGGCATTCAGGATTGAAAATCACAGCTTGTCAGCACTTCTTCTGGGAACACCTTCCATCTTTAAGAGCCTGCTATTCACCCTAGTATCTTTGTAGAACCATCTGGTAGGTGTATAGATCTGGAGAGTAATCAAAATGATAGGTAGCTGATGGTCAGGGTGAGAAGTGCAGGAGTAAAGGCTCATTAAATGATCCTTAAGATCAATGAGGGAGAAATCTGGGGTAATGTTCAACAAGTGGCTAAGAAAATGGAGCAAGCATGGTGCTTTGAGAGTTTGGGAAAAGGAGGGACCAACAATCTCTTGTGCCTAGAACAATGCCTGAGACAGAGCAAGGACTCTGTGAGTGGATGACTGAAGGACTTCCTGAGTGAATTGGGCTTTGGATGTAGGAGTAGATGGGCTTTGGATGAAGATAGAGAAGGTGTAAATTAAAAGGGCAATGAAAGTAAAAGTTTGGAAGTAGGGATTAATGTAGCAGTTTGATATCTAAGGTGGTCCCTGGGCTGACTAGACCAGAAGAAGGTATCCGTAGACCAAATCGGAGGACTGGAAGGCAGGAGTTTAGGAAGTGGAAAGCCAGGCAAGTGATATGACTGGGGAAGGATATATGCACAGAGGTGTTTGGAGGGATTGATATGATTGGATATATGGGATGTTCTGAGGGTGAAAGAGAAGGATGAATTGGAGGAAAAACATAATGAACTTAGGTGGTGTCTACTGAACCTCAAATACAGGTGCTGCCAAGCACAAAGCCTTGCTTCTTTGGGCACCATGCATAATGCTTGTAATCCCAGAACTCTTTCCCCTGGGCCCCTCAATCCTGGTACTAGTTGGGACCAGTGTTATGGAAAGAGAAGTCTTCAATGTGGCCTGCACTCCCTCTTCTGACTGACCTGCTCCAGCTTTGTCCTCCAGCTGCTTTGTGCTATAATGGAACCTGGCAAAGCCACACAGTGATGTTCAGTAGCAGGAGGGGGAACCCACCTTGTTTATTTACCTTGAGCATGTTTTCTTTGCCTTGTTTTGAAATCAATAAAAATGAACAGGGAACCCAAGTCTTATAGACAGTAATAGCCTTCTGGATGTGATGATAAACTCTGTTATTTTGCTTAAGGGGAAACTATAAATCATCAGAGCAGGGCTGAAATGATTACTATTAGGGAAGAATGATAATATTTCTCTGGGTGGGATATCCTCATGGGAGGTAGCTCTCGTTGAGAACCTTTGTTGGGAGACAGGACTGCAAATGGGCAGTGCCCAGACTTGCTTTTCCTATTCTCATGCTCTCTGTGCCCAAATTTTGTGGCTACTGGGTATAGTTTCAACAGTGTATTATGTTGTGGTAGGATTCTGATGGGAAATAAAAGCTAAATGTCTCATGACTCTCCATGCAAGGTCTTAGACTCTCAGAAAGCTAGGATTCTGTGCTGGCAGGTGGGCTGTTCACACTTAGCTTGCACCCCAGCCTGCTGATGATCACATCCCTATATTCCTTCCCAGTGTCATTTTCCCCTCTCCCTCACCCTTTCCCCATCTTACTTTTCATCTCTCCCTTTCCCTTTCCTTTCTTCGCCTTTCCTTTTAAAAATTATTTAAAGGAATCTTACAGAAAAGCAAGGGACACAAATGATTATTTAGGCAATTTAAACATTTGAGATATTTTTTTCTGATGTTATTTCTTGTCTATGGAAATATCAGCCCATATCTCCACCCCCAACATCAAATTGTCAGAGCAAGCTGCCAGCCTCTATACTGAACTCCACCTGCAAGTGGATGTAAAGGAAAAGTGAGATGTATAGCCCACATCTATGTGGGCTATCTCCACCTCTTGAGTTAGGCACAAATATTTTTATCACAGAAAGAATGATGAATCTGAGAATCCAACCCAAGCTTAGAGCTGAGATTGGTTGGTAAGGGCCTCCCCAGAGACATAAAAACCATCCTCCAAAGTGCAGCAGTCCTTCTTCAAGGAAATGGTATCCCAGTGTGGGCTGTGTCTCCATGAAAGCGTTAGCCAGAGTCTAAATGCTCTGTCTTGAGGTGTGTTAGTTAGATTCAGTTGTCAACTTGGCCAGGTGAGCATACCTAATCTTGTACATGAACCTCATCTGTTGCCAATTACATCTGCAGTCAGCTAGGAGGCGTGTCTGCTGCAATGAGTGACGTTTGACTTAATTGGCTGGTGCTTAAATGAGAGATCACAACATAGCACAGCCTAGCAGCTCAGCATTCCTCATCTCAGCACTTGTAGCTCAGCCCAGGCCTTTGGAGATGCAGAAAGAAGTCACCCCGGGGAAAGTTGTTGGAACCCAGGGGCCTGGAGAGAAGACCAGCAGAGACCATCCTGTGCCTTCCACGAAAGAAAGAACCTCAGTGGAAAGTTAGCTGCCTTTCCTCTGAAGAACCAACAAAATGAATCCCCTTTTATTAAAAGCCAATCCGTCTCTGGTGTGTTGCATTCCAGCAGCTAGCAAACTAGAACATTAGGTTATCTCACTTTTCTTTGGGAGTTGAAGGAGAGACACAGGAGAATTTAAGTGCTGCTACTGGTGGTGCTGGTATACAAGAAAATCAAGACTGCTGGGATTGGCCAATGCCAAACATGTTCACTTGTGAACATTTTGTAGAACATGTATGTTTGCAGATTCACTTTTTCTTTATATCCACTTTCAAGTGGAGCTCAGTTTAGAGGCTGGCAGCTTGCTCACAATTTAATGTTGGAGGGTAGAGGTGTTGGCTGTAGTGTTTTTGTAAGCCACTTGATGCACTCACTTCCCCTGGAGTAAACTCTTCAGATGAATTCTTCACCGCAGTTTCCCTATACTACACTTTGCCTGCTATGGCATATAACTCCATGTGAGGCCACTCCCATTTGCATATGATCCAAGAAGACATATAAGCTCAAGCAACAACATTCTCAACTGTGAATAATTTATGAACTCTGATAGCCACCTATGGGAACATTTCCCATAGTGTACTTACTAGCCAAGTACCTCTACAGGTGGGTTCTGAGAACCACCTACATCAGAGTCAAACTCTAATGTTTATTAGAGATATAAATTTGTAGGCCACTTTGTGAAATTGGGGCATGGGAATCCAGATGTATTTTAAAATTTCCTGGGGGTGATTTGTTCACATACTCCCATTCAATCACCATTGCACCCTGACAAGAAGTTCTAAAGGGAAACTGACACTAGGACTGTCTCATCTAGTATTGTTTCCCAGTGGTTGGCATAGGGCCTGGTGTATTCTAGGTCATTAATAAATATTTAATGAATAACTAACACAGGGACATCAATCCCCCGAGATGTATTTATGTATGCTTTTCTCTATAAATTTTCCCATTTACCAACACCCCATCCAAGTACACAACAGGCTTCCTTCTTTCTTGCCTTCAGGGAGGTTTGTGGGAGGACAGGATATAGCACAGTTAGAGAAGCCCTGCCCATTCTGGTTTTTAGTTTTGCAAGCCCCTCAGGGAGGTTAAGCTAGGTGACCTGGGAAGACACTTGAGGGGGGGATGTCACTGAGGGAAACAGAGAGAGTAGGAAGCATTTTCCAAACTTAGGTGATATTCCTTGATGCTGGGAGGTGCTGGGGATGTTGTGGCTACCAAACAGCAGGACTGGGGGGATGGTAACTGGGATGCACACTTCCATAGAGCTTTCTAAGTTCCAGGTATTGTTCTAAGTGCTTTAAATACATCTCATTTAATTATCACATCATCTCTATGAGAGAGGAGCTATTATTCTCCTCATTCTATAGATGGGGAAACCAAGGCCCAGAGAGATCAATTACTGTCCACCCAGTAATTGCAAAATCAGAATTGTCTATGTACCACTGCGTGGGGTTGGGAAATGGTGTTCAAAGAAGGTAGGAAGTCCTGAGGATGACTGAAGCTAGAGGAATGAGGACTTGGGGTTGAAATTATTGTAACTTCAAAACAACAAAGAAGCATGGCATTTCTTACACATCTTAGCTTATGAGCTGAGGTTCATATCAACCACACATTAATGACTTTCAGTTAGCTAAGCTTAACTTAGGGTGACCCCCTGAAGGGAGTAAGTTTTATTCCTTAAATAAAAGGGTCTACTGATGTCAAACACAGAATTGAGCACACAGGGGTCAGAAAATCCCAAATGGCTGGATAAGACAGGATGCTGCATCTGACCTTCATCTTGATTATGTGGCTGTGGGAGCCAGGGGCTTCCCACAGGGGTGGGCACTATCTTCTCATTCCCAAGAGGATGGTTTTTGAGTGTCTTAAGCTGGATTCCCCAAGAAGCAGAGCCTGAAAAAAAGATGTGTGTGCAAGTGGTTTGCTTGGAAAGAAGCACCTATAGAAACTATGAGAGTGAGATGGGAGGAGAAGAAAACAATACAGGGTGTGTTAATGACCAAATTCTCCTTATGGGCCACTAGGGCTCCAATACTTTGGGGACCTTTAAGAAGTGATGTGAAAGACACCTCAGTGTTGCCCTTCCTGAGGAGTGAGGAGGTCAAGTATTCTCTAATTTCCACTTTTCTTTGCTTTTGCCTGAGGGCTATCCCCAGGGCTTTAGTCAACACCCACCTCCTATTCCCATCCAACCTGACCCCATCCTTCAGGAAGGTTGTAAGAGGACACCTTCCTGGTCAGTGCAGATGGAGCCTCTTTCCTTTAACTAGGGTCCTAAGAATGGTGTGAATGACCCTCTACTCACTGGTCCCTCTTTCTATGACTCATAGCTGATCATTCCTTGGGACTTAAGATGAACAGCTTGCAATTTTTTCAGTCAGTGCTCCAGTTCTGTTGGCTGGCAGACAACATCTCCCCTTTATTTTTTATGCAGGCTTGCCAGAGTCCATTACTGAATGTGCTGCTTTGTGGTTTCAGCTCCTATTTTGCATTGAGAAGCCTTCTGCAAGGAGTTCCATCTGAGGAATTAATTAATGGTTTGGGGGAGGATACAAGTTTGCTGATAAAAAGACAAATTTATACTGTTAAGAATAAATAGTCACACATAGGCTCCATTACAATAAACAGCTCTTTTGTAGCCTGTGTGCTGCAGATACTCACCAGGGCTTCTGTGACATACTCAGCATGAGGTGATTGTGGGTTGGCCTGTCCCACTCTTGGGATCTTCTGGTCCCCATGTTTCTGTGACTCTCTATTAGTCTCTTAAACATGGCGAACTTTTTTTTCTGGCTGATTTCCAAGGTCCTCACAGTTAAGCCCATTTTCTGCCCCCCACATGTATTTCTCCTTACACAAAATTTTACCCCTACTCTGCTCACAAATTTCCTCTGGTATGTTCCATTTCCACCCACTTGTCCCTCATCACCCAGCTTGTCCCTCAACCCCCAGCTCCAGTCTTACCACCCCCTATTACAAAGCAGGCTGTAAGAGCTGGAGATTGAGAGAGAGATAATTAAAAAAAAAAAAAAAAGCAGAGGAATGGGCAGGGGTGGGGCTGGGGAGAGGGAGAAAGAGAGAGTTAGAGTATATATCACAAGTCAGCAAACTACATTTGGCTCACAGGCCTATTTTTGTAAACAAAGTTTTCCTAGCACACAGCTACATCCATTCGTTTAGCTATTGCCTATGGTTGCTTTTTCACCACAAAAACAGAGTTGACTAGTTGTGACAGAGACCAGATGCCCACAAAGACTAAAATATTTACTATCTTGTTCTTCACAAAATTGCCTAGCCTTGGTTTATATGTTCCTTAGCTTGTTCTGAAAGAATTTAAGCAGGTGAACAGAGATTTGTAAAATGTGGCATCGTAAATGTGGCCCTACTGCTTTCCACCGTGCATCGCTGCTCGGGAGGAGGGAGCAGATTGGTGCCGGCCTTCCTTGCTTCAGGCTAGGTTTGACCAATTGGAGGGAGGCCAGGGGAAATCAAAGCCAGGAGGGGATGGGGGTCCTTCTCTTAGGGGTCCTGTTGTTAGTCCTGTCAGGCACCCTCTCCACACAGTTCTCTCTCTGGATTCCAGGAAATTTCTAATAACTGTTGCTTTTCCTTCCCCCTTCAGGACAATGGGTAATTAACACTTGAGTACTGTGCTACCCTCTGTGGTTTTCCTGCACTCTGTCCACAACTTCATAAATAATACCTTCATTAAACTCTCCTCAAATTGTTCAGTGTGGGTGTGCCATCTCTCCTGTTGGGACCCTAATTGACAAAAAATATTAAAAGCACATGAGAAAACCAAATAAGGAGAGGTCCCTGCATAATTTCTAGCAGGCATGTCCATTCCACACTGTGCCAGCTCTGGGTACCTGGTCCTGGCTATTCACAATGGTCTTAGGACCAGCAGCCTTGGCATCACCTGGAGCTTATTATAAATGCAGAATCACAGGTCTCACCTGGGACATGCTGATTCACCATCTCCATTTTAACTATGGCCAGGCTCATTCCTAGGCACACACTCCATCACTTCATCCGCCAACCCCTTGCCTCAACTATCCCCCACCAACAACTAGGTGTGGAAGCTCCCCTTATCTAGTACCTGGCCAGATGCATTTTGACCTTAAAGTGGTACTGGGGGAGGGGGAGAGTACAGGAAGCCCATAGTGGCACCACTCCTACTTATGAAGTCCTAGGGACAAGGGTTAGGTGAGAACCTGGAGGTCTTTTGGTAAGTACTCTGACAGTCTAGCAAGGTTCCTTCTTGTGCCCTCCCCACAGCCCACCTCCCAGGTCCCTCTTCTGCTTTTCCCAGCCTCCACCAACATTATCCCTCTGTATCTTACACCTCGCTCTTCTCTTCTCATTATAGCCTCTGAAGCCTAATCAGGAAGCACCTCCACAGTCTAGAATTTAAGGCATAGAAAACCTAGTTCTCTCTACTCCGTATAGCTGGGAAGATAAGAAGACTTGATTAAATTAAAACAACAACAACAAAAAACAATCAGTCATGCCTGTTCTCTGATCTTTGGAGATGAGAAATGATATTTGCAGTCCATCCAGAGGAAGTACCTTTGCCCCAGCAGTCTTTTCTTTTCTTTTTTTTGCATGGGCAGGCACCAGGAATCTAACCCGGGTCTCCAGCACAGCAGGTGAGAACTCTACCTGCTGAGCTACTGTGGCCTGCCCCCAGCAGTCTTTTTATGCTGGATGTTTCCTAAGGTGATAAAGGAAGAACAGGCAGTTGATTTTCCACATCAGAAAAGGTTGCATGCCATATACTGGAGATCCCTCTCCAATCTTCTTCACTTCTACCATTAATTGGTGGGTTCTCTGGTTCTACTCCTTCACCCGAGAAACTATATTCTGATTTTTCTTTGGTCATCTGTGACCTCATTCTACTGGGTCTGCCTGTTTCTTTTAAAAGGATTTACTAAGCATTTGTCATGAACTGGGCCTTCAGATAAGTAGAGCAAGGAGAATAAAAAAAGGTCTAACTAAAAAAAGGTCTAACTAACTCCAAAGTTGTGTGGAAACTAATGGAAACAGTGTCAATGGCACAGGTCAAACCCGGTGAGGCTAAAGGACTTGAAGTCTTTAAGTGTGAAAACGTCAAGTGCCCACCTCATAACACCACCTCTTAACCCCATAGCACTTCCTATTTCCCTATATGCCCCTGCTGAACATTTACAACTTTTCGTGTCCTAGAGACTTCCTCTGGCACACCTTCAGGGCAAGTTGGAAGTTTAAGGACGTTATTGCCCTGGAGTACCTTAGAAATGCAATAATGAGTAGGAACAGAGGATCAATACCTCCATTCCTTGACTCTCAGGTGGGACAATTTTGAAGCCCTTTATATACTCAGGAATCACTAGTGGAACTTAGCCCCAGCTACCTGCTGCAGTACCTGCTAATCAGTGCACATTGCCTTGGCTGCCTCCCCTTCCCTGCCTTATCTCTCCACTTATGTATGAATGCTTCTTAGGATCATTTCCCATATACACCACTAGCACTCAAATCCTTGTCTCAGTTTTTTTTCTGAGGAAACCCCACCTAACCCAACTCAGAAACATTGGTGTGATGATTAGGTTCTGGTGTCAACTTGGCCAAGTGATTATGCCCATTTGTCCAGTCAGGCAAGCACTGGCCTGACTATTACTATAAGGATATTTTGTGGCTGGCTGATGAACTGGAAAGCTGGTGTATTAAATCATCAGTCAGTTGACTGCATCTGTGGCTGATCACATCTGTAATCAACTAAGACATGTATCCCACAATGAGATAGCCCAGTCAGTTGAAGGCTTTTAAGGAAAAAGAGACACTCTTTCACTGCTTCTTCAGCTAGCAAGCCTCTCCTGTGTAGATCGTCCAGACCCTACATCAGAGCCATCTGCTTCACAGCCTGCCCTACAGCTCTTGGACTCTTCCATTCCCATGGTTGTGTGAGACGCCTTTATAAATATCATATTTACAGATCTCTCCTATTTGTTATTTCTCTAGAGAACCCTGACTAACACAGCTTGTTTCCAGGAAGGGTTCTTGAGAAACAAATTCTTAAAAATGGGTTTTTACAATTGATTCTCTACTCTGACTAGATTAAAGGCACTAATGACTCTGTTTCTAATAATCAAGATGGCACTGACAGTCCATGGGGTGAGTTGACAAAAGAGATACTCAAAATATCACCATTAGATTCTACTAATTATACACTTATATGAGGCAAGACTCTAGGTGAGAATGTTTTTGACACCCTTATGGAGTTTTGTGGAATTAAGAGGTATAATGATGTTGGCTGGTTGTTGTTAGGTATGCTGGATACGGTGATGAGGGAAAGGGATGAGCTGAAGGCTTCAAATCTGCACCTTAAGCAGCATATGAACACTGTACAAGTTTCCTTGCATGCCCTGAGAGAAAATATTATTTCCTGTGGTAGCGTACTTGAGATCTCTGAAAACCAGACACAAAGCCTCTTTGTGCAGGTTGCAGATTTAAATGTAAACCAAAATCTCAACCTTGTAGGGTGTCTGTTGTTAAAGTAAGGGCTTTGATTGGAAAAGAATGGGATCCTGAAACATGGGATGGTGATATACAGTTTGATAATGATGGTGATGGGGCAACGGGATCCCTGGAATCTGCTGAGCCTTTGCTAGATAGACCTGTAATGGTCTGCCCTGAGGAAGGAGCTTCCTGACCTCCAGCCTGCTTTGTGGAAACAGTTTCCTGCCCTCCAGTCCCTCCAGAGGAATCTGCCATACAACCTCCACTAATGAGACTAACCCTTCACTGCCTGCTTACCCTGTAACCATCTCCCCTGGGAAACATCTGTCAGTCCTCTGTCTAGAGTGACTAATCCTGTTTCACTAGATGAAACTGCAACAGAATTCCTTGAGGTAATTGCCTTGAAAGACACTTTTATTTCTTTTTATGACCCATTCCCACCACCCTTCTTTTCTGCAAGATCTATAACTAGACTGAAGTCCCAAAAGTCCCCCAAAAGTGAGATACAAAGTGTGACCCATGAGGAGGTAATACTATACTCAAAAATAACTGCATGAGTTTTCCAATTTATATAGACATAAGTCAGGGGAATATATTTGGGAATGGATATTAAGGGTGTGGGATAATAGTGAAAGAGATATAAAATTGCATCGTGCTGAATTAATTGATATGGGCCCACTAAGCAGAGACTCTGCATTCAGTGTTGTAGCTTGAGGGGTTAGAAAAGGCATTTAAAGTTGTTTGGATGTTTGGCTGAAACATGGATCCAAAGGTAACCAACATCACCTGAGGTCAAAATGCCAAAATTGCCCTGGTACAATATAGATGAGGGGATCCAGAGGCTTAGAGAGATTGAAATGTTAGAGTGGATTTATCATGAAAGATCTGCTCACACACCCAAGGAATGTCCAGAGGACACAGCTTTAACCAGAATCTTGAGAAATAAATTCATGAAACTCCATCATCCCTGAAGAACTCTGTAGTCACCCTCATCTGTAGATCAGATATTGCTGTGGGAAATGCTGCCACTGAGCTGGAATTCTTAAACACAATGGGGATGATCAGATCCTGAGTTGGCAGAAGCTATGTGGCAACAATTAATCACCATAGAAAGGTGGATATGGCCACTTAATGGACAGGAGACTCAAAACAGGAGTCAAAATGATCTGACTCACTGAAACTTGCACCGTTGATGAGTAGATCATGGGGTACCTAGAAGTAATATACATGGACAATTTACTGATTTTTTGTTTGAGCTTTATAAGCAGAAGAATTCTAGGTCAAGTGAATAGAAGTCTAACTTGAATTACAAAAAGAGTGTCACAGCCCCTGAATCAATTCCCAGACTTGAGACAGTTTATAGACACAGAGTCCCTCAAATGAGGGTAGGGTTGGGTACCCTTGGGAAAGGACCCTTTTACACCGCCAAAAATTTACACTGCTAACCTTCCTCCCAGTCTTCCCCAGGAAGACCTACAGCCTTTTACCAGAGTGACTTTGCATCAAGGAAAAGAGAACGATCAGATATTTGGGAGATTATTGGACAATGGCTCAGATGTCACACTAATTTTGGGAGACACAAAACCCCACTCTGGTCCACCAATCAGAGTGGGGGCTTATAGAGGTCAGGTGATTAATGGAGTTTTAGCTCAGATCCATCTCACAATAAGTTCAATGGATGCCCAAACCCGTTCTCTGTTCATTTCCCCAGCTCTAGAAAGCATAATTGGAATTGACATACTTAGCAACTGGCAGAATCCCCACATTGGTTCTGTGACTTGTTGAATGAGGGCTATTATGGTAGGAAAGGCCAAGTGGAAGCCACTAGAACTACCCCTACCTAGTGAAAATGTAAATCAGAAGCAATACTATACTCCTGGAGGGATTGCAGAAATCAGTGCCACCCTTAAGGACCTGAAGAATGCAGGGGTGGTGATTTCCACCACATCTCCATTCAACACTCCTATTTGGCTTGTGCAGAAAACAGACGGGACTTGGAGAATGACAGTGGATTATCACAAACTTACCCAGATGGTGACCCCAATTGCAGCTGCTCTTCCAAATGTGGTATCATTGCTTGAGCAAATCAACATATCTGATGGTGCTTAGTATGCAGCTATTGATCTGGCAAATGTTTTTTTTTCAATAGCTGTCAGTAAGGACCCCTGGAAACAGTTTGCATTTAGCTGACAAGGACAGCAGTACACCTTCACTGTCCCACTTCAGGGGTATATCAACTCTCCAGCCCTATGTTATAATATTGTCCATAGGAAACTTGATCATTTCTCCCTCCGAGAAGACCTCATACTGGTCCATTACATTGATGATATCATACTGATTAGGCCAATTGATCAAGAAGTGGCAACTACTCTAGACTTATTCATAAGTTATTTGTGTGTCAGAGATGGGAGATAAATAAAAAAATATATAGGGGCCTTTCACTTCAGTGAAATTTTTACATGTTCAGTGCTGTGGGGCATGTTAAGATATTTCTTTTAAGGTGAAGCATAAACTGTCCCATTTAGCTCCTCCTATGACCAAAAAAGAGGCAAAATGCCTAGTTGGTCTCTTTGGATTTTGGAAACAACATATTCCTCATTTGGGTGTGCTACTCTGGCCTTATTTACTGGGTGACCAGAAAAGCTGCTAGTTTTGAGTGGGAACAAGAACAAGAGAAGGCTCATCAGCACGTCCTGGCTGCTGTGCAAGCTACTCTGCCACTTGGACCATATGATCTAGCAGATCCAATGGTGCTGGAAGTGGCAGTGGCAAATCGGGATGCTGTCTGTAGCCTTCAGTTGGCTCCTATGGGAGAATCACAATGCAGACCTTTATGATTTTGGAGCAAAGCCTTACCATCTGCTGCAGATAAATACTCTCCTTTTGAGAAATTGATTTTAGCCTGATAGTGGGCCTTAGTAGAGACCACACTTAACCATGGGCTGCCAAGTTACTATGAGACCTGAGCTACCTGTCATGAGCTGGGTGTTGTCTGACCTATCAAGCATAAAGTTTGGTATGCACAGCAGCCTTTTGTCATAAAATGGAAATGGTATTTTAGAGATAGGGCTCGAGTAGGTCCTGAAGGCACACGTAAATTACATAAGGAAGTGGCCCAAGGGCCCATGGTCCCCACTCCTGCCACATTATGTTCGCTTTCCTATGGCTTCTTGCGGAGCTCCTTACAGTCAGTTGATGAAGAAGAGAAAACTTGGGCCTAGTTCACAGATGACAATATGTAGAGACCACTGGAAGTGGACAGCTGCAGCACTACAGCCCCATTTTGGAATGTCTTTAAAGGACAGTGGTGAGGGGAAATCCTCACAGTGGGAAGAACTTCGAGCAGTGCACCTGGTTGTTCATTTTGCTTAGAAAGAGAACTGGCCAGATGTGTATTTGTACAATGACATGTGCATTGTTGCTGATGGCTTCGGTCCTGGGACTTAGGAGACACAATAATGATTCCATTAAACTGGAAGTTAAGACTGCCACATGGCCACTTTGGGCTTCTCATGCCTCTGAATCAATAGGCATGAAAAGGGATTACTGTTCTGAGTATCAAGGAGAAACAGGACTACAACTACACAATGGAAGTAAATATGAGTTTTCCTGGAATATGGGAGATCCTTTAGGGTGTTTCTTAGCACTACCATGCCCTGTGATTAAAGCCAATGGAAAACTGCAACAACTCAATCCAGGCAGAACTACCAGTGCCCATGCCCTTTAGAAATGAAGGTGTGGGTCATTCCCATTTGATAAAAGAACCATGGCCAGCTGAAGTACTTGCTGATGGTAAAGGGAATATGGAACGGTTAGTAGAAGAAGGTAGTGATAAATATGAACTACAACCACATGACAAGTTACAGAAATGAGAACTATGAGCATATGAATATTTCCTCCTTGTTTTGTTATGAATACGTTTGAATTTGCACTAGAGCAAATATCTTGTTTTCCTCTTATTAAATGACATAAGTTGTATTGTTCATGTTATAGTATTTAAGTCATAGAATATGAAGTTTAAAAGAATCTTACCTAAAGACTTGCACTGTATTCTGGAGAGATGTTGTGCATTTCTGGTTGTACACAGGACAATTTAATATTGTTAGGTGAAACATATACCTGTTGTGTTCTATTTGGAAATTAAGCATGCTTTAAGGTGATGTGCATAGCTGCCAAACTGACAAAGGGTGGACTATGAGGTTAGGTTCTGGTGTCAGCTTGGCCAAGTGATTACACCCAGTTGTTTGGTCAAGGTAGCACTGGGCTGATCATTGCTATAAACATATTTTGTGGCTGGTTGATAAACCAGAAGGTTGGTGTATTAAATCATCAGTCAGTTGATTGCAACTGTGGTGATTACACCTGTGCTCAACTAAGGCATGCCTCCCACAATGGGATAGTCCAATCAGTTGAAGTATTTTAAGGAAGAAGAGAGACTCTTTCACTGTTTCTTCAGCCAACAAGCCTCTTCTGTGAAGTTCATCCAGACCTTTCATTGGAGCTGCCAGCTTCACAGCCTGTGCTCCAGATTTTGGACTCACCCATTTCCTCGGTTGCATGGGACACCTTTATAAATCTCATATTTACAAATTTCTCCTGTTGGTCCTGTTTCTCTATAGAATCCTGACCAACATAATTAGATTGTGTGAAAAGTCATTGAAAGTATTGAAATACTAGCAATAGTCCATGGATTACATAGGGATTCACTTCTTATGCTGTGCATCTTATTTTTTTTTTTAATTTAATCTAGTAACATATATACAACCTAAAATTTCCCTTTTAAACCATATTCAAATATATAATCAAGTGTTGTTAATTACATTCACAATATTGTGCTACAATTACCATCATCCATTACAAAAGCTTTTCCATCATTCCAAGGTGACCTTAAGTCTCCATTCCCTACTTCCACCCTGGATCCTAGCAAACTATATTCTAGTTTCTGACTCTATAAATTTGCTTATTCTTATAATTTCATATTAGTGAGATCATAAAAATGTTTCTCCTATTTTTTCTATTTCATTGCACATAAAGTTTTCAAGGTTCACCCATGTTTTAGCATGTATCAAAACTTCATTCTTATTTATGGCTGAATAATATTTTGATACTCTTTCACCAACAGTAGCAAATGTGCCACACCAAAACTATAGGTCAATAATATGGGAGGGATAAGGAGTATGGGGGAATTAGGGTTTTCTTCTTATTTTTTTCTGGAATAATGAAAGGGCTCTAAATTTGATCATGAAGCTGTATGTATAACTATGTGATGATACTGTGAACCAGTGATTATATACTTCAGAGGGTTTCTATGCTGTGACCATACCTCAATAAAATTGTATTAAAAAATACTAGCAAATCAAATCCAAGA
Source organism: Tamandua tetradactyla (assembly GCF_023851605.1). Lineage (NCBI taxonomy): Eukaryota > Metazoa > Chordata > Mammalia > Pilosa > Myrmecophagidae > Tamandua > Tamandua tetradactyla. The sequence goes on along the minus strand of NC_135342.1, from coordinate 39,287,614 downwards.
GCATATTAAAAGAATTATACACCACATACAAGTAGGATTTATCTCATGTATGTAAGGGTGGCTCAACATAAGGAAATCAATTAATGTAATATACCACAGTAACAGAATGAAGGTGAAAAACACATGATCATCTCAATTGATTCATGAAAGGTACTTGGCAAAATCCCACACTCCTTGATAAAAGCACTTAGAAAAGTAGGACTATAAGGAGACTTTCTCAACATGATAAAGGGCCTAAGATCCCTATAACTAATATCATACTCAATGGGAAAAGTCTGAAAACTTTCCCTCTAAAATCAGAAAAACACGGGGATGCTTGTCCTGTACAATTTTGAATAACCGCTGTTATTCAAAGTTCTTGCTGGAACAATTCGGCAAGAGAAAGAAATGAAAAGCATCTAAATTGGAAAGGAAGAAGTGAACCTTTCCTTTTTGCATATGACATGTTCTCCTATACAGAAAATCCTGAAAAGTCCAGAGCAGATCCACTAGAATTAATAAACAAATTTAGCAATAAAGCAGGATAAAAGGTCAACATGTAAAAAACAGTAGTGTTTCTATATACTAATAATTTACAATCTGAAGAATTCAAGAAAAAAGTTCCATTTACAATAGCAACTAAAAATGTCAATTATCTAGGAATAAATCTAACCAACCATGTAAAGGACTTATACACAGAAAATTATAAAACATTACTAAAAGAAATAAAAGAAGACCTAAATAAATAGAAGGAATTTTTGTGTTAATGGATTGGAAGGCTAAATATCATTAAATTCTACTCAAAGTGATTTACAGATTCAATGCAATCCTAATAAAAATTCCAAGAGCCTTCTTTACAGAGATGGAAAAGCCAATCATCAAATATATATGGAAGGTCTAGAGGACTAGTATAGTTAAAACATCTTGAAAAAGAAGAACAAAGTTGGAGGACATTTCCCAATCTTAAACCTTATTCCAAAGCCAAAGTTATCAAAAGAGCACTATACTGGTATAAGGACCAACATACAGACCAATGGACCTGAACTGAGACTTTTGAAACCAATTCACATATTTATGGACAACTGATTTTTGACAAGTGTGCCAAGTACCCTCAATGGGGATAAAATAATCTCTTCAGCAAACTGGTGCACGGAAAATTGGATGTCCATATGCAAACCCCTTATCCCCCCATTATTGATTTATAGTGTTAGTGTGGTACATTTGTTACTTTGGATGACAGGGTATTAAAATATTACTGTTAATTATAGTCCATAGTTGTGGTAGGTATATTTTACTCCTATACTCTATAATTAACTGCATATAATAGTGTCATCTATCTGCTCTTGTTCATGAAAGAACTTTTAAATATTTTTACAATTAATCATGGACATTATCAGCCACAAGATTAAGTGTGTTATACATCCCCATTTTTTAACCTCCAACTTTCCTTCTGGTTGACATACGTGACTCAAAAGTTCCCCTTTCCACCACACCCACACACATTCAGCACTTGCAAATTATTTTACAATTACACGTTACCATTACCTCTACTCATTTCCAAGACTTAAGTTCATCCTAGTTTGACCTATTGTACATATTAAGCAACCACTCTCCCTTCTTTACTCTCATTCTACATTCTCATCACCTATATTCTCTATTGTATATATATATATATATATATATATATATATATATATATATATATATATGAGTTTACATATTATAATTAGTTCAGATTAGTGAGATCATAAAATATTTGCTCTTTTGTGTCTGACTTATTTCACTCAGCATAATGTCCTCAAGTCTCATCCATGTTGCATACTTCAGGACTTTATTCCTTCTTTAATGCTGAATAATACTCTATGGTATGTATATACCACATTTTCTTTATCCATTCATCTATTGGTGGACACTTGAATTGTTTCCATCTTCTGGCAATTGTGAATAATGCTACTATGAATATTGATGTGTTCTCACCTCTGTTTTCAGGTCTTCCAGTTGTATCCAGAGTAGTGGGATTGCCAGGTCATAAGGTAACTCTATACGTAGATTCTTGAGGAACCACCCAAACATCCCCCACAGCTATGCCATTTTACATTCCCACCAGTGTGAATAATTTCAATTTCTCTAACTCCTCTTCAACACTTGTAGTTCTCTGTTTGTTTAATAGTGGCCATTTTAGTAGATGTGAGATGATATCTCATTGTGGTTTTGATTTGTATTTTTCTAATAACTAGTTAAGCTAAGCATTTTTTTCATGTGCACATCTATATTTAAGAATAGAAATGTCTATTCGTGTCCTTTGCCCATTTTTCAATTGGGCTTTTATCTTTTTGTTATTGAATTGTAGGATTTCTTTATATATATGGGATAGCAAACCTTTATCAGGTATGTAACTTCCAAATATGTTCTCCCATTGAGCCCATTGCATTTTCTCCTTTTTGACAAAGTCCTTTGAAGCACTGAATATTCTATTTTGAGGAGTTCCCATTTACCCAATTTTTCTTTCATTGCTCTTGCTTTGGCTGGAAAGCCTAAGAAACTACTGCCTATCGCTGTATCTTAAAGAAGTTTCCCTACATTTTCTTCTAGAAGTTTTATGGTAATGGTTCTTTATTTAAGTCTTTGTTCCATTTCGAACTAATATTTGCATAGGGTGTGAAATAGGGGTCCTTTTTCATTCTTCTGGTTATGGATATCCAGATTTTCCAACACTGTTCACTGAAAAGCTGAACTGTCACAGGTGAGTGGGCTTGGGAGCCTTATTAAGTATCAAGTGAGCAGAATTCTTACCTGCCATGCTGGAGACCAAGGTTCAATTCTCAGAGCCTGCACATGCCAAAAAGAAACAATAAATTTACCATTCAATGTTTTAGAGAAGCTAGAAGCAAAAATATAAAGTGGTGGAATTGTAACCCATATCAAACTCTTAAATCTGTCCTACAATTAATTGTTATGTGCTTTGAAATTTGTTATTTTTCACAAAAATGAAAAATATATTTTTTCTAACCTCTAATGTTTTGGAGCAGATAGAAGGAAAAATCTGAAATAGTGAAATGGTAATCCATAACAAACTCTGAACTCTGTTTTCTATCTACTTGTTGACATGTACTTTGAAATCATTACTTTTTCTTTCTTTTCTTTGTATACATGTTATATTTATCAATTAAAAAACATTTAAAGAAGAGAAAGAAAAGAAAATGAGGGCAGTAGGGCAATCAGGATCAGTCAAAATTGCTGCTCTCACTCTGGTTATGGCTTCAAACTCTAAAGCACATAGATCTGACCTTTTCTTTACCATGGGTCTCAAATGAGCTATTTATGAAGCTGAGTGTTTGATTGATTTAACCTGAGGCCCCCATGCTCTTAAGGAGTAATAAAAAAGGCATAAAACTGAAAAAAATCAATCGACCGTAGATCTGAGGGTCTGTTTCTGAGCTTTCAATTCACCTCTATTGATCAATATGCCTATCTACATGCCAGTTCCATGATGTTTTGACCACTCTGGCTTTATAATATGCTTTAAAGTCAGGAAATGTAATATCTCTTTTTTCATTCTTCTTTTTCAAGATGTTTTTGGGTGTTTGAGTCATTACCATTCCAAATAAAATTGAAAACAAGCTTCTCCAGTTCTGCAAATAGTCTGTAGGAATTTTGATTGGTATTTTGTTGAATCTGTAGATCAATTTGGGTAGAATTGACATCTTAATGACATTTAGCCTTCTAATCCATTAATATGGAATTTCATTCCATTTATTCAGATCTTCCTTGATTTCTTTTCACAATGTTTGGTAGTTTTTGGTGTATAAGTCAAGTTCTTTATATCCTTGGTTAGGCTTATTCCTAAATATTTTATTCTTTTAGGTGTTACTGTAAATGGATTTTTCCCCATTACCTCCTTGGACTACTCAATGGTATAGAAATACCATTGATTTTTGTTTGTTGGCCATGTGCCCCGCCACTTTGCTGAACTTTCTTAGTAGCTCAAGTAGCTTTGCTGTTGTATTTTCTAAATATAGGATCATGTTATCTGCAAATGGTGACAGTTTTACTTTATCCTTTCTGATTTGCATGACTTTTAATTATTTTTCTTGCCTAATTTCTCTAGTTAGAACTTCTAGCACAATGTTGAATAGAGGTGGCAGTGGGCATCCTCCTCTTTTTCCCAGTCTTAGAAGCAAGCTTTCAGTCTCTCACTATTGAGTATCATGCTGAGGAATGTAATAGTTAGGTTATTTTGTCAACTTGGTCAAGTGATGGTGTCCAGTTGCCTGGTCAGGCAAGCACTGGCCTAGCCATTACTGCATGGATATTTTGTGACTGATAGATAGACCAGAGAGCTGGTTTATTAAATCATCAGTCAGTTGATTGCAGCTGTGGCTGATTACATCTACTGTTAACTAAGGGAGCTTCTCCTGCAAAGAATATAATCCAATTAACTGCATTTGATTCAATCAGTTGAAGACTTTAAGGAAGAAGAGAGATTTTCATTTCTTTTCCAGTCTGTGAGCCTCTCCTGTGGAGTTTGTCAAAAATCTTCAGTGGAGTTGCCAGCTTGAAGCTTGCCTTACAGAATTTGAATTCATGTATCCCCACAGTTGTTTGAGACACTTTTGTAAAATTTCATATCTACAGATCTCTCCTGTTCATTCTGTTTCTCTAGAGAACCCTGACTAATGCAAGGAAGTTTCCTTCAAATCCTATCTTTTGAAATGTTTTTACTGTGAAAGGATGCAAAATTTTGTCAAATGACTTTTCTACATCAATCAAAATGATCATATGGCTATTTTCTTTGAATTTGTTAATATGGTGCATTACATTAATTTTCTTGTGTTGAACCACACTTGCATACCTGGACTAAAACCTGCTTGGTTATGTTATATAATTCTTCTAATATGCTCTTGGATCCTATTTGCAAATATTTTGTTGAGGACTTTTGAATCTATATTCATTAGAGAGATTGATCTGAAGATGTCTTTTTCTGTAGTATCTTTATCTGGTTTTGGTATTAGGGTAACATTGGCTTCATAGCATGAGTTTGGTAGTGCTCTGTCTTTAATTTTTTTGAAGAGTTTGAGCAGGAATGCTATTAATTCTCCTTGGAATGCTTGGTAAAACTAACTGTGAAGTTGTCTAGTCCTAGGCTTTTTTTGTGGGGGAGAAGATAGGTTGTTAATGTCTGACTTGATTTTTTGTGATTGGTTTGTTTAGGTCTTCTATTTCTTCTCGACTTAGTTTAGCTTGTTCATGTGTTTGTCCATTTCATCTAACTTGTCTAACTTGTTGTCATACAGCTGTTTATAGTAACCAGTTAAGATATTTTTTATTTCTTAAGTGTCTGTGGTAATAGCCCCCTCTCATTTGCAGTTTCTCTCTTTTGTCATTGTCAGTGTAGCTAAGGGTTTGTTGATTTTCTTGTTGTTCTCAAAGAACAAGCTTTTGATTTTATTGATTCTCCTTGTTATTTTTTTATTCTCCATTTCATTAATTTCTGCTCCAATCATTGTTATTTCTTTTCTTCTGCTTGCTTTGGGATTAATTTCCTGCTTTGTCCAGTTTTTCAGTTACGAGGTTTATTTTAGCTCTATCCTCCTTTTTAATGTAGGTATTTAGGGCTATAAATTTCCCTCTGAGCACTGTTTTTGCTGTATCCCATAAGTTTTGATATGTTGTGTTCTCATTTTAATTTGTCTTGAGATATTTACTGATTTCTCTTGCAATTTTTTCTTTACAAATTGTTTAAGTGTGTTGTTTAACCTCCATATATTTGTGTATTTCTGGTTCTCCATTTGTTATTGATTTCTAGCCTCACTTCATTATGATTAGAGAAAGTACTTTGTATAATTTAAATCTTTTAAAATTTATTAAGATGTATTTTGTGTCCCAGCATGTTTGTGTTTCAACCATTCTTGAGAATAATGTTTATCCTGTTGCTTTGGAATACAGTGTTCTATATATGTCTGTTAGGTCTAGTTCATTTTTCATATTAATTAGGTTCTCTGTTTCTTTATTATTACACCATTTAGTTTTTTCATCTATTGGAGAGAGTGGTGTGCTGAAGTCTCCCACTATTATGGTAGAGTTGTCTATTACTCCCTTCAGTTTTGCCAGTGTTTGCCTATGTACTTTGGATTACCTTGATTAAGAGCATATATTTATGAATATCATTTCTTCCTATTTAATTGCCCCTTTTCTAACTATATGCATACTTCTTTGTCTCATGACATTTTTGCATTTAAAGTTTATTTTGTTTGATATTAGTATATTTTTCCCAGCTTTATTTTTATTATTATTTGTGAGGAATATATTTTTCTCTCCTTTCACTTTCAACCTATTTGCATCTTTGAATCTAAGATGATTGTTTTGTAAACAGCATATAGAAGGGTCATATTTTGTAATAAATTCTGAAAATCTGTGTCTTTTGATTGGGAAGTTTAAGGCATTAACCTTAAAAGTTATTACTGTAAGCAAGTTATTGATTAAACAATCTTATCCTATGGTTTTCATTTCTCAGATCTATTTTTCTCTGTATCTTTTAAGTTACCCTTACTAATATTATTCAATATTCAATTCTGTACCCTCCTCCAGATTGCTCTCTTTTTTCTTTTCTTTTCAATTGGCCAGACTCCCTTTAGTAGTTATCATTCAGCTTGCTCTTATTAACAAACTCTCTCATCTTCCATTTATGTGTGACTATTTAAAACTCTCTCATTCTTAAAGGACAGTGCTTTAGCTTGCTAATGCTGTTGGAAATATAATATACCAGAGTGGGCTGGTTTTTATAAAGGGAATTTATTAAGTTTCTTATTATTAAGAAATCTAATTATTAAGTTTACAGTTCTAAGGCCATAAAATATCCAAACTAAGGTATCCAGAAAAATATACCTTGACTCAAGAAAGGCCAACATGGGGAGGTGCATGGCTGGTATCAGCTGGTCATTTGGATTATGGTTTCAAACAACTTCCCTGGGGCTGTTTTCTTTCTGCATCACCAAAAATACCTGTGTTGACTCTGAAGATTTTTCCAAATGATTATTTATTAAAGGACTCTGGCAAGTGGATTAAGATCCACCTTGGATGGGTGGAGATATAGCTCCATGGAAACAACCTAATCAAAAGGTCACACCCACAATTGGGCACATCACACCTCCATGGAAACAACTTATTAAAAATGATCCCACCCCGAGAAAACTTCATAAACACCCTTCCCCCCTGAGCTCTGCACATCAGTTTACAGCACTCCTAGATGAATGCATATGCTCAACTCCCAATCAGGACCATGAGCTCTGGGAACATCAGATTACGACACTGCTAGACCCGTGCATGTGCACACCTCAATCACATCCTTCAGCTCTGGGAACATCAGTTTATGGCACTCCCAGATCCATGCCTGCACACAGCCCTCAGCCATGCTTCCCAGCTCTGAGAAAGCACTGACTGGTGCAGCCAGGCCACATCCTCCCCCAACCCAGGAAGGCATAATAACAACCTGCTGCCATAGCTCTGTGCATGAACACAAAGGGCCCCATGGCTTAGACCAGTGCATATAAGGATTATACCCCTCAGACCTACATACATGCACAGCTACATCCTCCCTGGCTGCTGAACACCCATGTTCACAAGCACCAGCATACCATCCCCAACCTGTGCTTATACCTATGCTGCAATGCATTACCACACTGTTTGGTCCCACCTTGTACCCTGCATCCAGCTATACACACACCCTGTGAACAGAAGGCTTTAGACTACTGAAGGAAATCAATTCCCAAAGCAAATCAATCAAGATATTACATGCGATGAAAACAATAGAAGATCCCTAAGCATATCACAATGCAGACAGATATAGCCCAGCCTAATGACCAAAATAAAACACCAGAGGACACAAAGATGCTGGAACAACTAATCAAAGATGTTCATATAACTCTACTTAATAAAATAAGTGGGATGGCTAATGATGTAAAGGAGATCAAGAAAACACTAGAAGAGCATAAAGAGGAATTTGAAAGAATAAATGGAAAAATAGCAGATATCACAGAGATTAAAGACTCTGTTGACCAAATAATAAAAACATGAGAGACATACAGCAACAGATTTGAAGAAACAGAAGAAAGAATAAGTGATACAGAGTGTTCTAGTTTGCTAGCTGCCAGAATGCAACAACCAAAGATGGATTGGCTTTCAGTAAAAGGGAATTTATTGATTTAACATATAGTTCTTCAGAGGAAAGGCAGATAACATTCAACTGAGGTTCTTTCTTATGTGGAAAGATACAGGGCAATCTCTGCTGGTGTTCTCTCCAGACCTCTGGGTTCCAATATCTTTCCCCAGGGTGATTCCTTTCTGCATCTCCAAAGGCCTGGGCTGAGCTGTGAGTGCTGAGATGAGATATGCTGAGCTGCTTAGGATGTGCTACATTGAGCTCTGTCATTTAAGCTTCCAGTCAATTAAATCAAACATCATTCATTGCAGCAGGCATCCCTCCTAGCTGACTGCAGATATAATCAGCAACAGATGAGGTTCACGTGCCATTGGCTCATGTCCACAGCAATAGAACTAGGCACCTTCACCTAGCCAAGTTGACACCTGAACCTAACTACCACATAGAGGACAGGATAGCTGACTTCAAGCACTCAAAACAGCAAATGGCAGAAATGATGGAAAAATTTGAATTAGATCTCAGGAAAATGATAGACAAAACAGAGCATGCAAATATAAGAATCATATGTGTCCCAGAAGGAGAAAAGAAGAGTAAAGGGCTAGGAAGAGTAGTTGAGGATATAATGGGGAAAACTTCCCAACCCTTATAAAGGACATAATATACATATCAAAGAAGCACAATGAACTCCAAACAGAATAAATCCAAATAGGCCTTCCCCAAGACACATACTAATCAGTCTGTCAAATGTTGAAGAGAAGCAGAAAATTCTGAAAGCAGCAAGAGAAAAACAATCTACTACATACAAGGGAAACCACATGAGAATGAGTTCAGACTACTCAACTGGCATCATGCAGGTGAGAAGGCAGTGGTGGGATATATTTAAGTTCCTGAAAGAGAAAGACTTCCAGCCAAGAATTCTGTACCCAGGCAAATTGTCCCTCAAAACTGGAGAGATTAAAATTTTCACAAACAAATCCTGAAAGACTTTGTCAACAAGGGACTGCCCATACAAAAAATACTAAAGGGAGTTCTGCCAGTTGAAAAAAAAAGACAGGAGAGGGAGGTCCGGAGGAGGGCACAGGATTGAAGAGCACCAGTAAGAGTAACTTCAAAGATAAAAAGAGAAAGAGAGAAGGGAATACATAGATATGACAAATAAAATTTAAAAAGATAATATGGTGGATTCAAGAAACACCTTTTCAGTAATAACTTAGAATGTTAATGGACTAAACATACAAATTAAAAGATACAGATTGTCAGAATGAATTAAGAAATAAAATCCAGCTATATGCTGCTTACAGGATACTCATCTTAGACACAAGAATACAAATAGTTTGAAAGTGAAAGAGTGGAAAAAGATTTTCTATGCAAATTGTAATGAAAAGAAAGCAGGGGAAGCTATACTAATATCAGACAAAATATACTTTAAATGCAAAGACATCATAAAAGGAAAAGAAGGACACTATATATTAATAAGGGACAATTCACAAAGAAGATATAATACTCGTAAATGTCTATGCTGACAGTCAAGGAGCTCCAAAGTACATGAGACAGACATTGGCAAAACTGAAGGGAGTGATAGATGTTTCAACAATAATAGTAGGAGACTTCAATACACCACTCTCCTCTACATAGAGAACAACTAGACAGCAGATCAACAAGGAAATGTAGAAGTTAAACAACTTGATCAATGAATTAGACCTAACAGACTATTGGTCATTGTACCCCAAAGCACAAGGATATACATTCTTCTGTAGTGTTCACGGAACATTCTCCAGAATAGATCATATACTGGGGCACAGCACAGGTCTTTATAAATTTAAAAATATTGAAATTATTCAAAGCACTTTCTCCAATCACAATGAAATGAAGCTGGATCTCAATAACCACCAGAGAATGAGAACATTCACAAATATATGGAGATTAAATAACACAATCTTAAACAATCAGTGGGTCAAAGAAGAAATTGCTTGAGAAATCAGTAGCTATCTGGAGACAAATGAAAATGAGAATACAACTTATCAGAACTTATGGGATACAACAAAGTCTGTGCTGGGATGGAAATGTATTGCCCTAAATGCTTATATTAAAAAAAAACAAGAAAGCAAAAATCAAGGACTTAACTGCTCACCTGGAGGAACTTGAGAAAGAACAGAAAACTAACCCCAAAGCAAACAGAAGAAGAGAAATAACAAAGATTAAAGTTGAGATAAATGAATGGGAGAACAAAAGAAAAATAGAAAGAATCAATAAAAACAAAAGTTGATTCTTTGAGAAAATCAATAAAATTGATGGGCCACTAGCAAGACTGACAAAGAAAAAAAGAGAGGATGCAAATAAACAAAATCAGAAATGATAAGGGGTGCATTGTCACAGACCCTGTAGGAATAAAAGGAATCATAAGAAGATACTGTAAACAACTATATACCCACAAACTAGACAACTTAAATGAAATGGACAAATTCCTGGACACACACACAAAAGCTACACTGACTCAGGAAGAAATAGAAGATCTCAACAAACAGTCATGAGTAAAGAGATTCAATCTGTCATTTAAAGTCTTCCTTCAAATAAAAGCCCAGGGCCAGATGGCTTCACAGGGGAATTTTACCAAACATTCCATAAAAAACTAACATCAATCCTGCTCAAATTTCTCCAAAAAATTATGGAAAAGAAACCCTACCTAATTCATTTATGAAGCCAATATCATTTAATAGCAAAACTGGGTAAAGATGCTCTAAGAAAGGAAAACTACAGGCCAATCTCCCTTATGAACATAGATGCAAAAATTCTCAACAAGATTTAAAATTTAATCCAACAACACATTAACAGAATTATACACCATGACTAAGTGGAGTTTATACCAGGAAATACAAGGATGGTTCAACATAAGAAAATCAATTAATGTAATACAGAGCATTAACAAACTGAAGGGAAAAATCACATGATCATCTCAATTGATGCTGCAAAATCATTCAACAAAATTCAACATTCTTTTCTGATAAAAGCACTCCAAAAGATAAGAATCAAAGATAACTACCTCAATATGATAAAGAGAATATATGAAAAACCAATAGCCAGCATCGTACTCAATGGGGAGAGACTGAAAGCTTTCCCTCTAAAATCAGGAATGAAACAATAATGCCCACTGTCACCACTATTATTCAACCTTGTGCTAGACGTTTTAGCTAGAGCAATCAGGCATCCATATTGGAAAGGAAGAAGTAAACTTTCATTTTTTGCAGCTGACAAGATCCTGAGAAAGCTGCAGCAAAGTTACTTGAGCTAAAAAACAAATTCAGTATGGTGACAGGATATCAAATTAATGTGTAAAAGTTAGTAATGTTTCTATACACAAGCAATGACCTAACTGAGGAGTCAGTTAAGGAAAAAATTCCTTTCAAAATAGCAATTAAAATAACCAAGTAGCTAGGAATGAACTTAACTAGGGACGTAAAGGCACTGAACACAGAAAACTACATAATGTTACTAAGAGAAATCAAAGATCTGAATATATGGAAAGATATTCCTTACTCATGGGACAGGAAGGCTAAATATAGTTAAGATGTCAATTCTACCCAAATTGATCTACAGATTCAGCACAGTACCAATCAAAATTGAAACAACTGACTTTGAAGACTTGGAAAAAGCTAGTGCCAAATTCATCTGGAAGGGAAAGAGACCCTGAATAGCATCCTAAAAGAGAATAATGAAGTGGGAGGATTAACACTCTATGATTTTAAAACCTATTATAAAGCCACAGTGGTCAAAACAGCATGGTAGTAGCACAGAGCTAGAAGCATTGACCAATAGTATCAAATCAAGAGTGCAGAAATAGATCATCAAATCTATGGTCAATTGATTTTTGACAAGGCCCTTAAATCCTCTGAACTGGGGCAAAATAGTTTTTTCAATAAATGGACATGGAAGAATTGGATATCAATAGCCAAAAGAATGAAAGAGGACCCCCTCCTTGCACCCTATACAAAAATTAACTCAAAGTGGATCAAGTACCTAAATATAACAACTAGCATCATAAAGCTTATAGAAGAAAATGTAGGGAAACTTCTTCAAGACCAAGTAATAGGAGGTAGCTTCCTAAACTTTACACCCAAAGCACATGCAACAAAAGAAAAAATATATAGATGGGAACTCTTCAAAATCAAATGCTTCTGTACATCAAAAGACTTTGTAAAAAAGGTGAAGAGGCAGCCAACTCAATGGGAGAAAAAATTTGGAAATCACATATCAGACAAAAGTTTGATGTCCTGTATACACAAAGAAATCATGTGGCTCAACAATCAAAGAACAAACAATGCAATTATAAAATAAGTTAAAGATATGACTAGGCATTTTTCTGAAGATCAAATGCAAATGGCTTAAAAGCACATGAAGAGATGTTCATTTTCAACGGTTATCAAGGAAATACAGATCAAGACTACAATGGGATTCCACCTCGCACCTTTAAGAATGACTACTATTAAACAAACAGTAAGCTATAAATGTTGGAGAGTATGTGGAGAAATTGAGACTCTTCTGCACTGCTTATGTATAATGGTGCAGGCACTATGGAAACCAGTTTGGAGGTTCCTTAGGAAACTAAATATTGAGTTGCCCTATGACTCAGCAACAGCACTACTTGGTATATATCCAGAAGAGCTGAAAGCAATGACACAAATAGACATTTGCATGTAAATGGTCATAGCAGAATTATTCACAATTGCCAAAAGATGGAAGCAAACCAAATGCCCATCAACAGAGAAGTGGATTAACAAAATGTGGTATATACATATGATGAAATATTATGCAGCATTTAGATGAAATGACATCCTGAAGCACATGACAAGATGGATGAGCCTTGAAGACATAATGCTGAGTGAAATAAGTCAGACACAAAAGATAGATGTTGTATGATTCCACTTTTATGACCATGGAAAAAGTAAAATTGGAGGCTTATAATACAGAATATAGGTAACTTAGAGATATGTAGAAACTAGAGATGGGTGAATGGTTAGCTAATGATGGTGAACTCCAATATAAAGAACTTCCAATAGAAGTGAACGTGGTTCTCTATTGGATCTATAATTAATATTACCATATTGAAGATGAACAAGATTGAAAGGGGTTGTACAGACCTACATGTCCCAATGATTAACACTAGAAATATAAATTAGTTCTTGCAAAAACTACTTCAAAGGTATGACTCATGTACAAAGAGCGTTTAAGTTCAAGGTACAGGGAGAAAACTACTATTGCCTGCTACAGACTATGTTTAAAAGGAAAACATCAGCACTACCATGGTAGCAACAGAGGTAAATAATGAATGGAAGGACAAGAGTCAAGAGAAGGTTTAGAGTTCTTATCTGCAATGGTGTGTTTATTGGTTTTCTTTCTCATGGGACAGTGAGATTATCTAAAATTGAGAGTGTGGATGGACTGTGGACTTTGGGCACTATACATGATCCCTGATAAATGCAGCTGATTGGCAGATGATGATATATACTTATAAATGAATGTTATTCTGCTTCAAAAAAGGAATGAAGTCATGAGGCAAGCAATGAAGTGAGTGAAAGTGTGGAACATTTGGTGAGGTAAAATAAGCCAGAAGTAAAAGGACAACAATGGTATTGTCTCCTTTAGAAAATGCTTACAAGAAAGCTGGGGCCTAGATTATATGCTTTTATAACAAACACGTTTAGTCCAGAGTGGTAATTATTATTTCTGGATTTTGAGAGGCTTTATATATATATAGTATAAATATATTGTACAAATACATATATTTATAACCTGATATTTAGAGTTAAGAGCAAACCTGATCAAGTCGGGGTTAAAGTAATTTAGAACACAGGGAAAAGGAAGAATGTTTTAGAACCATACATACTCTTTGAGGCAAAACCAAGAAGATTTATTTGGTCTGGAACATAAATTTTCTGTAGCACATAATCTAACTCAACCTATCTGTATTTGAACAATTTGAACAATTGAAACAGGGAGCCCAGAATAAGAAATATGTCCTTTAATCCAGCATAGCTTAATGTAATGCCTGGAAACATCCTAAAGTATATTAAGCAGATATTCAAAAAGTATTGGCAAAGTTTCTTGAGGGATGGGAGAAAAATAGGGAACTATTAAACTTTATCAACAGGAAATCCCCTGGTACTGTGCCAAACTTTAGGGACAACCAAATCAAAAGGCTGTACCCTTTATCTTAAGGCTTACTCTTGTGAAGCTTATTTAGGTAGCAGAGAAGCTTAGGCTGCCTATAGGTATGCCTAAGTGTTACTTCTGGAGGACTTCTTTTGTTGCTCAGTTGTGGCCTCACTCTAAGTGCAACTCTGCAAGTGAAATCATTGCCCAGGGTGAATGTCTCCCTTGTGAAGTGGGAGTTGACTCACAGGGATGAATCTTGCCCTGGCACCATGGGATCAACAACCCCATCCTGACCAAAGGGGGTGGGAAAGAAATGTAACTAATAAAGTATCAGTGGCAGAATGAGTTCATATAGAGTCAAGAGGCTACCCTGGAAGTTGCTCTTTTGCAAGCTTTGGTTAGACCTTGCCATCTGTCATAACCAGCAAATCCTAACCAGGACCATTCCAGCCAATTCTAAAGAACACCTAGGGCAAAATATAAGATTCCACAAGGGTTCCATTCACTAGTAACTTTCCAGACTACTACAACCTCCAGAGGGGTCCCTAAACAAGATAAGTCTTGAAACCTGCAGGGCCCAGCCTCTTCAGAGCATCATATAGTTCCATCTCCCTACCCCATATTAGTAACAGACCATTCCAACTAAAAAAGATAGAATGGCCATAGCCCAAACAACCCAAAAGACCAAAGATGATTGTGGAGTTATAGAGAGAAGATAGGATTTAACAAATGAATATGATTGTCGAATCATTAAATTGATATCTCTTTTAGTTTCCAATATCTTAGAGCAGTTAGAAGTAAAAACCTAAAATTGTGGAATTGTAACCCATGACACTCTGAAATATGTTCTACAACTAGTTGTGGTGCTGTGCTTTGAAACTTATTGCTTTTTTGTATATATGTCATTTTTCACACACACAAAAAGTTGATTGTGATGATAAAAAATATTGAAGCTCACTAGCCTCTTATATTCTGAAGCAGCTAGAGGAAAAGTTTGAGAGTTTTGCATGGTAGCCCATGACAATCTCTGGGATCTGTCCTGTAATGACTTGTTGAAGAGTGCTTTGAAAACTATTGCTTTTTTATTTCTTTGCTTTGTATATATGTTATAAAATACAATTAAAAAGTTTTTAAGAAATGATCCCATCCATACAATAGGTCTGCCTCCACAAGTGTGGATTAGGGTTGAAAGAACACAGCTTTTCTGGTGCACACAACAGTTTCAAACCAGCACATTCCACCTTCTAGACATCAGAAAGACTTGTTTCCATATACAAAATACATTCACTCCACTGCAATATCACAAAGCATTATACCATTTCAGTAAACAATACAAATACAATGAAAAGTAAAAAACAATACCAAATATCATCAAAGTCATACAGGCATGGTCTGTGTTCTCTGGCTGTGGATCTGTGAAAATTCAGAACAAGTTAACTGATGCCAAAATATAAAGGAGCAGCAGTCATAGGATATATGATCCCATTACTATAGGGGGAGATTGGGAGGAAAACAGAAGTCACTGGACCCAAACAGTTCTGAAAACGTGCATGGTTAACTCCATTAGATTCCAAAGTCTGAGAGTCATTTATTCTCAAGGCTTGATATAGCAGCAGTCCCAAACTTTCTGTAAGCTTATATAGCAGCTCTGTTCTCTCCAAATGCTGATGTGAGGTTTGCAAACTTGGGGAAATTTGGGGAGATCTCCTTTTTCTTGGTCTCAACCTTTCCAAGCATTGGGGCAGCGTCTTGGCTCTCTGTCATCTCTGGGGCACATGCTCAACCCCTCAGTATTATGTGTTGGCAGCACAGCTCCCCCAGACCCCAAGGAATGTGCTCCACCCTTTCTGAGAAATGGGCACCAAAACTCTTTTTGTACATCGAGGCAGAAGGTCTGCCCTCTGCCTTTGGGGCAAACTTACTCTCTCCAAGTTCATGGGGGGGGGGGGGTCTGCTCTCCCAGATCAAGGTTATTGGCTTCAAACCTCAGCTTTCATGGTTCTACCTTTGGAGGTATGTTTCCTTCAATTTGTCCCTTTTAGCCCAAACATACAGTGATCTATTTATAGAGAGCTTACAACATTCTTGTTGGTTTTCTATGCTGTATACAGGGATAATACCCATCAAACAATAGGACTTTCCACAGTTTTTTTCTGGACAACTCCATCTCTGATCCTGACTTGTCCTGTAATGGCTGACTGGTTCCATATTTGGTTAGACCTTCATGTGGGGCACTATTTTCTGGGGTTTCCCTTTCTGGAAGCCCAGAACTTTCCAAACTGTCAATTTTTGGTTTCTTTGTACCCCTGAGCACAATTCTCAGCTTATCTCTTTTCTGTCACTTTTTACAAAAAGTTGCAAGGAAAAACCAGGTTATGTTTTCCACATTTGGTTTGGAAATCACTTCAGCTAAATATTCAAATTTATAACTTTTAAATTCTGCCTTCCACCCAATACCAGTAGTCAATTTTACCAAATTCTCTGCCACTTTAAACAAGGATTGTTTTCCTTCCAGTTTGCAATAACACAGGCATCATTTCTGTCTAAACACTTATCAGAAGTATCTTTAGAGTCTAAATTTCTACCAACATCCTCTCAAAGCATTCTAGGCCTTTTATATCAAGCTCCTCACAAGTCTTCCAGAATCTTCCCCTTATCCATTTAAAAAGCCATTCCAATATATTTTGTGTTTGACAGATGAAGCACACCACTTCTCTGGTACCAAAATCTGTTTTAGTTTGTTAATGCTGCTGTAAATGCAATATACCAGAAATGGGTTGTCTTTTATAAAGGGAATTTATTAAGTTACATGTTTACAGTTCTCAGGCCATAAAAATGTCCAAACTAAAGCATACAGGGATAGAGTGTTTCTTTCTGTGTCTCCAAACATCTCTGCCTGTGTCAGCTCTGAAGCTTTTTCTAAAATTGTTCCCTCTTAAAGGACTGTGGTAAGTGGATAAAGATCCAACTTGAATGGGTGGAAACACATCTCCATGGAAACCACCCAATTAAAAGCTCCCACCCACAACTGGATGGGTCACTTCTCCATGGAAACAACTTAATTAAAAGGATCCCATTGAAAAAAATAGGTCTGCCTCCATAAGTGTGGATAAGATTACAAGAATATGGTTTTTCTGGGCTGTGCAGCCATCTCACACAAGAACAGATAGCTTTGATGGGTAGAGAATTCTTGACTGGCAATTTTTGTATTTCAGTATCTTAAATATATCATACCACTGCCTCCTTGCCTCCAAGGTGTCTGATGAGATATCAGCACTTGCTCTTATTTGGTTTCCCTTGTATATGGTGAATAACTGTTCTCTTGCTGCTTTCAGAATTTTCCCCCTTTGGCATTTTATAGTCTGATTACTATATGTCTTGTTGGGCCTATCCAGAATCATTCTATTTGGAGTATATTCATCTTCTTGGATTTGCATATTTATGTCTTTCATAAGTGTCGGGAAATTTTCAGCCATTATTTCTTTGAATATTCTACTTGGTCCTGTTCCCTTCTCTTCTCCTTCTGGGACATGCGTTATGAATATGTTTGCATGCTTTGTGTTGCCCCTCAGTTTCCTGAGATCCTGATCAAGGTTTTTGATTTTTTCTTCATTTGTTCTTTTGTCTGTTGCAATTAGGTTCATCTGTCTTCTAGCTCAATAATTCTTTCTTCTGCCTCTTCAAATGTGCTCTCTGGTATATTTTTAATTTCATCTGCAGTGTTTTATTTCTGTAATATCTGTTATTTTTCTATATATTCTTTCAAATCCTTTATGCTCTTCTAGCATCTTCTTAATATCCTTTTTCTCATTTTTTCCTTCATTTCTTTGAATTCATTCAGTAGATTTTCTTGCACATCTGTGATTAGTTTTCCAGATTTTGTATCTCTTCTGGCTTTTGATCTGTTCCTTCAACCAGGCCATTTCTTCTGTTTTATGTCTTATAATATATATTTTTGTGATATCTCATCATCTGATTGTCATCATGGGTCTATTCTGAATGTTTATTTCTCTCTCTTGTCTATGGTTTAGTTGCTGCCTGAGTTTGTGTTAGGGCATGACTTTGACAGTTGGGTCACCTGTATTTCTCAGCCCAAACAGGGTGGGTATCCATGCAGGGAGTTGCAGATCAGCTCCAATGGGCCTGGAATAGGATCTGGAGAGGCTCTGAAAAGCCCTACAGTTCTCCTACTTTCTGGCCCGCTAGAAGATGGTGCTATTTGGCGACTTAATTGTCCTCAGAAGCTGAGGATTGGGTGGGCCTAAAATTGCAGGGTTCCTGTGTTCTCAATTTGCCAGCCAATATCTGGCCCAGTGTAGGACTGTGTCCCCCCATTTTACTTTTGGTGGAGGATTTCCCCAACTACTCCAGGCTATAGCCATCCCCCAGGCATGGGGTAGGTCTTCAGTTTCTGTTTTCCTCAAGGGTAGGAGATGGGTACCAGGACCTAAGGCTGGAAACAGTCTCTGTCCACATTTTCTCAGACTCTTTGTCTCTCATGGACATGGGTATTGAAATGTCATTCCCTGTCTCCCAGTTCCCCCACATGTTTATTTGGGTAGTTTATGTCAGGCTACTTGCTGCTTTTAGGGAATATTTGGCAATTACCTCACTAACTCTCTGTTCTAGCTTGTTAGCTGCCAGAATGCAATATACCAGAAACAGAATGGCTTTTAAAAAGAGGAATTTAATAAGTTGCTAGTTTACAGTTCTAAGGCTGGGAAAATGTCCCAATTAAAACAAATCTATAGAAATGTCCAATCAAAGGCATCCAGGGAAAGACAACTTTGTTCAAGAAAGCCAATGAAATTTAGGGTCTCTCTCTCTCATCTGAGAAGGCACATGGTGAACACAGTCATGATTTCTCCCTTGGCTGGAAGGGCATATGGTGATCACAGTGTCATCTGCTAGCTTTCTCTCCTGGTTTCCTGTTTCATGAAGCTCCTTAGAAGGCGTTTTCCTTCTTCATCTCCAAAGCACTGGCTGATGGACTCTCTGCTTCATGGTGCTGCAGCATTCTCTGCTCTCTCTGAGTCGCCTTCATTTTCCAAAATGTTTTCTCTTTTATAGGACTCAAGAAATTATCAAGACCCACCTAAATGGGTGGAGACATGTTGTCACCTAATCCAGCTTAACAACCACTCTTGATTAAATCACATCTCCAGGGAGATGAGCTGATTACAGTTTCAAACATACAGTATTGAATAGGGATTATTCTACTTTCATGAAATGGGATTTTGATTAAAACATGGCTTTTATAGGGTACATACATCCTTTCAAACCAGCACACTCTCCATTTCAGAAGCTCTACCTTGATGCCCTTTTATATTCCTCCTTGTTATCCTTTTAAATTCCTCTCTCCCCAGTGACTTAAGTCCTATCCCGAGTCCCTGTGGGCTTGGGTCTCTGTGTCTGGGTACAGGTGTGAATCTGTTTCACTTTTGTAAGAGATTTTATAGTCTGCTTTGTGGGAAGGGGGATGGATCCCCACTGCTAACTCTAGGAACTTCCCATACTTGGGTGGGACTTAGTGAAGGGGAGAGAAGAGGACTGGCTGGTCCTGAACTAAAGTTTCCTACCTGGTGTTATCTCTTTATTTGATTCAGTATTTGAGAGATATTTCTCTACTCTGTATCTTCTTCCAGATTTTGAATAGGTGAGAATTGTCCATTTGTTTTGCTCAATCTCTTGGGAAAGGTTTTCTGTGGCTGTTTATGTTACCATGTTGATATCACTGTTTTCTAGTATTTTGTTGAGGAGTTTTGAATCTATTTCATAAAGGATATTTGTCTGTAGTTTTATATTCCTGTGACGTCTTTATCTGGCTCTGGTACATGGGTGATCTTTGCCACATAATACGCTAAATCAAATAAAAATCAAATCAACGAATTGAGAGAAGACATGGCAAGAGAGATAAAGACATAGAGAAGGTATTGGGTGACCATGAAGAAGAACTTAAAAGCTTGAATAAACGAATGGCATAATTTATTGGAATGAAAGACACAACAGAAGGGATGAAAAATACAACAGAGGCTTACAACAGGAGATTTGAAGAGGCAGAAGGAAGGATTAGTGATCTGGCACACAGAGTATCTGCAATCCTACTCATGAAAGATCAGATAGGGAAAAATATGGAAAATTTTGAGCAGGGTCTCAGGGAATTGAATGATGACATGAACTGCATGAATATATGTATTATTAATGTCACAGGAGAAGAGAAGGAAAAGATAAAGAAGAAATGGTGGAAGGAATAATCACTGAAAACTTCCCATTTCTTATGAAAGACATAAAAGTATCAATTCAGGAAGGGCAGCATACTCCCAAACAGAATAGATCCAAATAGACCTACTCCAAGACACTAAGCAGATTGCCAAATATCAAGGACAAAGGGAGAATTTTGAAAGCAGCAAGACAAAGTGTTCCATCACATGTAAGGGAAGCTAGATAAGAATACATGTGGCCTTCTCAACAGAAACCTTAGAGACAAAAATTCTACATCTGGTGAAACTGTCCTTCAAAAATGAGGGAGAGTTTAAAATATTTTTCAGAAACACAGACACTGAGAGAGTTTGTGAACAAGAGACCTGCTCTACATGAAATACTGAAAGGAGCACTATGAAGCAGATAGGAAAATATAGGAGAGAGGTGTTTGAAGAAGAATGTAGTAATGAGGACCACCAGTAAAGGAAAAAAAGAGAGAAAAAATATGATATGATGTATAAAATCCTAAGGACAAATGGTAGAAGAAAGTGCTGTCTTTACATTAATAATAAATGTTAATGGATTAAATTCCCCCAATCAAAAGTCTTAGGTGAGGGCAATGTGATGGTGACTTAGTGACAGAATTCTTACCTGCCATGCTGGTGAGACCCAGGTTCGATTCCTGGCATCTGCTTGTGCAAAAAAAAATAGTTCTCAGATTGGCAGAATGGATTTAAAAACATGACCCATCTCTATGCTGTCTACAAGAGACTGACTTTAGACCCAAGGAAAAAACAGGTTGAAAGTGAAAGATTGGACAAGATATTTCATAAAAACAACAAGCAGAAAAGACTAGGGATATACTATTATCAAACAAATTAGCCTTCAAATATAAAACAATTAAAAAAGACAAAGAAGGATGCTATGTATTGATGAAAGGGACAATTTATCACAATGACATAACAATAATAAATATACACAGAGACAGAGTGCTGGAGAATACATGAGTATGCAACGACCATCCTGAAGTGAGAAGTAGATAATTGTACACCAAAAGTTGGAAACTTCAATATACTGCTCTCATCAATGGATAGAAAATTTAGACAGGATCAATAAGGAAACATAGATTTCACATAGTACTATAAATGAAGAAGGCTTAATAGACATTTACAGAACATTACACCACACAACAGCAGGATACACTTTTTCTCAAGTGCTCATGGATTGTTTTCTAGGATACGCCATATGTTGGGTCACAAAGCAAGCCTAATAAATGTTAAAAGATTGAAATAATGCAAAGCATATTCTTGGATCATGATGAAATGAATTTGGAAATCAATAATAGGTGGAAGGCTGGAAAATTCACAAATATATGGAGGCTAAGCAACACACTGTTAAACAATCAGTGGGTCAAGGAAGAAATTACAAGATAAATCAGTGAATATTCAAGGCAAGTGAAAATGTGAACACAACTTATCAAAATTAATGGGATGCAGCAAAGGCATTGTTGAGGGGAAATATACAGCCCTATATGCCTATATTTAAAAAGAAGAAAGAACAAAAGTTGAGAAATTACCCGTTGTTCTAGTTTGCTAGCTGCTGGAATGCAATGTACCAGAAATGGAATGTTTTCTAAAAAGGGAAATTTAGTAAGTTGCTAGTTTACATTTCTAAGGTTGAGAAAATGTTCCAATTAAAGCAAGTCTATAAAAGTGTCCAAATTAAGGCACCAACAAGAGGTTCCCTTCATTCAAGAAAGGCCAGTGAAGTTCAGGGATTCTCTCTCAGCTGGAAAGACATGTGGTAAACATGGTGACATCTACTAGCTTCCGCTCCAGGTCTCTTGCTTCCTGAAGCTTCCCAGGGGTGTTCTCCTTCTCCATCTTCAAAGATCACTAGCTGGTGGACTCTGTGGTTCTCTCATCATTCCGTCATGGTTCTGCAGCTCTCTCCTCATTCTCAAAGGGAACTCTGTCCAAAACATCTCCTCCTTTGTGGGATTCCAGTAAACTAATCAAGACCCACAAAGAATGGGTAGAAACACATCTTAATCTAATCAAGTTTAATACCCACAATTGATTGAGTCACATCTCCGTGGACATAAATCATTTTCCAACCTATAGTACTGAATAGGGATTAGAAGAAACTGTTGCTCCCACAAGATTGATTAGGATTAAAACATGGCTTTTCTAGGGTACATAAATCCTTTCAAACCAGCACACCTGTTAACCTGGAAGAACTAGGGAAAAACAGCAATCTAACCCCGAAGCAAAAAGAATGAACGGCATAAAAGAAATTAGAGTGGATAAATGAAATTGAGAACATGAAAACAATAGAGAGAATCAAAAAGGAAGAAAATCAATTAAATCGATGGACCCTTAGCTCCAAAAAATAAGAGAGAGGATGCAGATCAGTAAAATGAGAAATGGTAGAGAGGACTTAACTACTGACCCCACAGAAATGAAAGAGATAGTGAGAGGATAGCTGAACAACTGTATTCTAATAAACTAGACAATTTAGGTAAAATGGACAACTTCCTAGAAAAGAATGAACAATCAACATTGACTTGAGAAGGAATAGATAACCACAACTAGCCAATCACAAGTAAGGAGATTGAATCAGTCATCAAAAAGCTCCCAAAAAAGAAAATTCCAGGACGATGTGGCTTCACGTGTGAATTCTACCAAGTCTTGTTTCATTATCTAAGACATGGTTTATCCTGAAGAATGACACACATGTATTAGAAAAGAATGAGTTTTCTATATCTTTGGGTGAAGTGGTCTATGTATGTCTGTTAGGTCTAGTTGGTGTACAGTTTTATTCACATCTTGTTTTTCCTTACTGAACTTCTGTCTAGATGTTCTACCCATCTTTTAAAGTCTGTATTGATATTGATTATTGGTAATGATTACTGGTAACTCTCCCTTCAGAGTTGTCAAAATGTGCTTCATATATTTTGAGGCTCTGATGTTAAATTATATATATATATGTGTATTGTCTTCTTATTTAATTGACTCCTTCATCAGTAAACAATGATTATTTTTGTCACTTGTGATAATTTTTAACTTAAATTCTATTTTATCTGATCTTAGTATAGCTACTTCAGCTCTCTTATGGTTACTACTTTGATGGTATATTTTTCTCACCTTTTCACTTTCAACCTACTTATACTTTTGGATTTAAGGTAGGTCTCTTATAAACACATAGCAGCATAGGGTTGGGTTTGCTTTTTATCCATTTTGCTAATATTTATATTTTAAGTGGAGAGTTTAATCAACCTGTATTTAAAATGACTACTGAACATGCAGTATTTTCTTCTGATAGTTTGCTATTCTATCTATGTAAGTGTTATATCTTTTATGATCTTTAACTTTTCTCTTAATGCCTACTCCCAATTTTTTTTTTATATTGTATGTTTTAGGTCCCTTCTCACTTCTTTCTGAATATGTTTTTCACATAATTTCTTTGTGGCTAACATGGGGTTAAAATTTAACATCTTAAATATATAACAATCACATTTGATTTGATACCAACTTATCTTCAAGAGCATACATATGCATCATTCCTATACCTGTCTGCCCATCACCCAAAATTTGTATTTGTTGCAAATTATCTTTGTATAGCTAAAACCATAGCTTTAACTTTACTTTTTATGCATTTTCTTTTCAGTGCTTCTAAGAAGTAAGAACTGGATTTAAATATCTGAAAATGCAGTACAATATTTTTGACATTTATAATTACTCACATTATTTTTACTGGAGGTCTCTATTTCTTTGTGCCATTTTGATCCATTCTTTAGTGATTCTAGGACACTACTAGTAGTAAACTCCCTCAGCTTTTCTTTATCTGGAAAAAGTCTCTCTCTCTTTTTTTTTTTTTTTTTTTTGCATAGGCAGGCACCAGAAATCGAACCCGAGTCTCTGGCATGGCAGGTGAAAACTCTGCCTGCTGAGCCAGCATGGCCCACCCTCTCTTTCATTTTTGAAAGAAAGCTTGCCAGATATAAAATTCTTGTTTGGTGCACTGGCTCGAAGTTATTGGATTATCTTGTTTGTGGGAGGTGAGCCCTTAGTTGATTGTAGATGTAATCAGTCACAGCTGCAAACAACTGACTGATGATTTAATAAATCAGCCTTCTGTTCTATCAACATACCACAAAATATCTGTGCAGTAATGGTCACGGCCCGTTTTTGCCTGATGAGACAACTGGGCACCATCCTTTGGCCCAATTGCTTCCAGAACTTAAATATCACATTCCACTCCTTGTCAACTTGGCAACTATACACATCATCTTAAAACATGATCAATTGCTAAATAGGATACAATTAGTCTCACCTAACAATACCCAACTATCCTGTGTACAACCAGAAGCACACTAATTCTCTCCAGAACAGGGTGCACGTCCTTAGGTAACATTCACTCTTGAACTTGATTTCCTATGACAAATACTATAACGTGAACATGAAAATTTATCTTATATTTAAGAATAAAACAAGATATTTGCTTTACGTACAAATACAAACATACAACTAAACAAGGAGGAAATATTCATACCATTATAGGCAATTTGATTACTATGTGTCTGAACATGGCTCTCTTTGAGTTTATCTTATTTGGTGTTTGGCCTCCTTGAATGTTCAAATACTTGACTTTAGTTAAATTTGGGAAGTTTTATGTAATGATTTCTTTGAATATCTGTTTCTTTCTTTCTTTCTTCTGCATAGATTGGTGCACTTGGTGGTATCCCATGGGTCTCTTAGACTTTCTTAATTCCTCTTTATTATTTTTTTGTTTGTTTTTCAACCTGAAAAATTTGATTGTCTAGCCTTTAAGAACACTGATCCTGTACTCTGACACCTTCAATCTGCTGTTGAAAATCTGTAGGGGATTTTTAATTTCAGTTAATGTGTTTTTCAACTCCATTTCTATTTGAGATTCATAGATTCTCCTATTGTTCATTTATTCATTGTTTTCCTTATATCTTGTAGTCCTTTCTCTTTGTTTTCCTTTATCTCCTTGAGCATATTGATGACATTATTTAAAAGTCTCTGTCTAGTTAGTCCCATTTCTTCTCTTCTTCATTAATGGTTCCTGGATTTTTATGTTGTTCCTTTGAATGGGGCCATCATTTCCTTGTTCTTTGTTTCTAATTTTTTTTGCACACTGTATGTTAGAACAAAATGGGGTTTGGTCCAAAACCCATAGCCATGCAGTGAGCTGAGGTTGAAAGGGGTTTATTGTAAGGCAGGGAGGGGGAAGAGTGAGGGGAAGGGTAAAGGAACACTTTCTTCAAGAGCATGAAGAAAACCTCAATCTGTGTTGTGGTGTGTTCCCCCTTTTATACTCTGAAGGTCACTGTCCCTTATTGGTCCTGAATTCTGCATTTGGCAACTTATCTGATTGCCTTTGGCTAGTATTTTTGCTTTCTTATTTCTGTGCCTGTCCTGACCTGTTTGCACTTTATTGGTGGAGTTTGTGCTGTAAGTCCTTCTTTGATGTAGTTTCTTGCCCTGGGCAGCGTTTGGAAAGAGGCATCACAAGTTGTGGCAAAGAGGAGGAGGAAGGAAAAGGGTCACAAGTCAGTGGACCATGAGTTTTGGCCATTGCTGCAGGATGAGGAGGGGATGGGGGCCTGAGTTTCATCCCCTGTGATCTGTCATTGTATATCTTGGAATTTAAAGTAACTGTGGGATTTAATCCCTGAGTTGTTTGTTCCTTAAGTTTGCATCCAGTACAGATATGATATAGATTTTCTTAAAGGCCAGGAACAAATAAAAATGAAGTAGCCAAACCAAAAAGATGTTTCACTGTCTTTGCAAATTGGCTCTGCTTTGGCTAGTGATCTTCAAGGCTTACCTCTCCCATTAAGAAGATCAGACTGAGGCACTATTAAGAAGTGTGCAGGGGTTTCACTATCTTATCTGAACCTGCATGAAACTCTGGAGCCTATTTTCTCTCTTGGAATTTTGTTTTCAAAAGGTCTTAGAAATTCCCTATTTACAGCTTACAGGAGTTTGAGTTTACACCCCCTCTACCCCCTTTGAAATAGACCTTCACCCCACTTCTTGGTGTTCTGTTGAGTGATTTAATGTGGATTATCCATGTCCTAAGCCCCCTCAACTTAATTGTTTCTCACAATGTCCCAGTTGTCGTGTAAATCACTTCTCTGCCCTCAGGACAAAGTCTGGGAGGGCAATCCCAGACAAGTTTCCTGGCTCAGACTCAGATTTCCACCCAAAGATTGTCACTGGCATGGATGCACCCCAGCATGCATACAGGGGCACTCTGCCTATCTAGAACAGGTACAGGAACCTGTAATGGAAGTGCAAGATGGTTCCATCCTGTGTTGTGGAAGGGATGTGAGAGGAGCCAGCAAGGTGTCAGGCACTTACTTGTTCTATGGCTTTTGAAGTTGCCCTTTCTTGATTCAGCAGTTTCCCAGTTAATACAGCCCTTTAACTGTTTTCTATAGTTTTGAGGAAGGTTACTATCTTTTAAGATTCCTCTGTAGCCTTTGCCTAAGGGGAGTTGGAATAATGGCTACCCTTAGACTCAGCCCCCTGTGATGTGAAGTAGCTCATCACAAGTAGTAGTCAGAGGTCAGACCATATGCACTCATAGTTTGTTGGAGTTTGTAGGACTTTATGTCCTATCTTGGCACCAGCAACCTGCCCCAGGAGCCTGAGCCCTAGTCCTTGCTGTTACCCATTATGAGGTTGGGGCCACTGCAGAGAGGGTGGCACTGATGAGTATTTACTGCAATTGACCACTCCTGTTCCTTTCTGGATGCTGCAAAATGTTCCACTATTTTGAGAGTCTAGAGTCTCAAAATAGTTTATTCAGTTAGTTTCTGCCAGTTCAATAGTTGTTTTGGTGAAGGGACTGTTTCTTGGAACTTCATGTTCCACCATCTTCCCACAACCCTTCATGGCTAAATAGTTTTTAGCCACTCTTGACATCCAGTATTTCTCAGAGTTTATTGAGTCAGGTGTCCCAGTGAGGCAGGTTAGATAGGGAAGGAAGTTGGGGAAGTGACCCTAAACTCCATCACAAAATATTCCTTTTGGTGCACATGCCAAGCCTCCACACATCTAACCCACACACACCTAGTCCTCACTCAGGACAGCACCTGAAAAGAAAAATGAGAAGTGCATCTCATCAATCCATTATTAGAGTAGTGAGAGGGTAAGGGCCCCTCCAAGTCCTTATAATGCAAGGATCCCAATCTCAGACTGCTTCTCCTCCTCTGGAGAATGTCCATGCTCATCTTTGAGCATGTACCTTCACTATGCATTAAAGTTTTTGAGCTGTACTCACTGGTTAGACTTCGGATTCTTTGGCTCTGTAAACTGACTAGTTTTGAGTTCATTCCTGTGGCTAAGCTTCCTACAGCTGAGTCAGGAACCTTCATGGTGTCAGCCCATGATTAGGGTGTAGACTTCTCCAAGAATTACTACAGCTTTCTGGTACCCAACCAAAAGTTCATACAGCTCTCTGGCACCCAGCTGAGAACTTCTGATGCTCTCTGGTATCTGGCCAGCAACTTCTGTGGTTCTCCAGCATTGAGCTTATTAAACTATTTGGCTATACCTACTGACTAGTCCTTGAATTCTTGCCTGTGACTGAGTCAAGAACCCTCATGGTACCAGCCATTGGTTGTGGTCTCAATTTGTCTAGGAAATCCTGGGGCTATCTGGCTTTACCATTAGTCAATCATAGATGGTTCCATCCCCCAGTGCATTTTTTTTTTTTAGGCATGGGCAGGCTCTAGGAATCAAACCTGGGTCTCTGGCACAGCAGGTGTGAATTCTGCCTCTGAGCCACCAGTGTACCACCTTCCCCAATGTATTTTTGTGATTCTAAAAGAAGTCTAATTTCTTACATGGAGGACATTCTGATGACACAATTAACTGGCACTTATTCGGTCTTTATGCCAGATTTGTGTCAGATGATTTGGGGAATGTAAGAAGTTCACACATTAAAAAGGAATATATCAGAAGTAAATGCAATACAAATATAATAAGTAAAGAAGTGAAAACATAATAGAGAAGATAAATAGAAAAGATAAAGATGGTTTGAGGAGGATGGCCGCTTTTTTTTGCCTTGCGTTTATTCTCTCTTCTGTTGGCATTAGTCTCTCAATTTTCCTCTGTGAAACCCACCCTGGCCCTGTGCTTTGTTCTGTGGTTCAGCTTGGCTGATTACATCTCAGATTTGGGATGGAGTCATGATCCGGGAATGGCCAATTCATCTATTTCATTCCCCTCGTTATACTAGTTTTTGATTCATAGATGTCTATGTGACTAAAATTGGACATAGGTTTTGGTTGAAATTTTTTTGGAGAAGTTCTCTTTCAACCGGAGTTGCTAAACTAGTAGATAGTTAAGCCTGAAGCGGTTGGTGACATTTTGCCATCATAATGTGAATTTACTAAAAATGAACTAGGTTAAGGGGAAGCCAAGCTGAAGTCAGAGACCGTGTCCTGATAGTATAATCACAGGAACCCAGTGATGCTGGAAGCTAGAACGTCATTATGAGAAAAATTGGAGCAGAACAGTCAAGGAGAATGATAGTGATAAATCCCAGTTTAATGTAAAGTGGTGTTAGGGGTTTGGGGGAGAGAGAATTATTCATGCCTCTTTCCTTAACATGCCATGAAAAAATGAGATATACATCTGGGCTAGGACTTAAGATACAACCTTTCTTGCTAGAGAAGTTGGATTGAAGAACATGTTTGTGCTTGAGTGCTGAAACTGGCAGAGGTAGGTTTTCTTTCCTCAACAAAGAGAGGAAAAGAGATATATGTAGCCTCTGGGAAGGCTACATCAAAGTCTCCCAAGGTAGACTGAGCTGTGATGTGGTGGAATTAATGAGAGGGTCAGGGGAAGCTCAGAAAATTTCTTTTTAAGACATCTGAGAGTGTGGAAGTTTCTCCTTTATGGGTTTTGGCAGGAATGCGAGCAAAAAAAGGAAATAACTTTATCTATAATGTGGGGTATTGTTACCAAGCAAGTGGGCTCATTGCCATGTGCAAAGAAGCCAATATTATGACATCAAGATTTCAAGAAAGAAAGAGTTCATTTATTGCAAAGTCAGCCAGGAAGACAGGAGATAAGGCTCAAATCTATCTTCCCAAACTGAGGAGGCTTATGTTATTTATGTAATTTGGAAGGGGTTTGTCTAGTGACTAAGGAAAGCATGAGATGACACACTAGAAGGCAGGATTAGGTGGAAAATGCACACTTACATCATGCTTGTTCATACATCACATATTAAAAAATGGTAGCCACATGACAATGAGCATTTTTTTAGCATGATAATTAGGCATGGGTAACACTAAGTCAAAGTTATAATTTTGCAACATGCTCCAGTCTCCAGATCTAGTTGACACTGGTCTTGACTTGTTTCTACAGGGGAAAAAAGATACAGGAATTAGGTTTTTGGTGAAGCAAGTCACCTATTAATAAACATGAGTAAGTAGACCTTCAGACAGTAAGGGAGGAATTAGTAAATAGGCTTGCAAGCAGCTGGCTTCTTTATGAGTTACCAAAATTTGAGCACTGATGTTAATGTGATCTCCATTTGAAGCTGTGCTTGTTATTAAACTATTGCATCTCAGCTGTAAATCATCCTTTTATCCTCTGCTTTATGGCACTGGGACTGGGAACTACAGACCACATTCCTCCTTTGCTACCTACCTGTTCTGCTAGTAGAAGATGTGTGAAGAGAGCTTCATGAGGGAGAGCGGATAAGGGAGAAATGACTTGCATTTTTCTGTTTTTCCTCTTTCTGTCCACATTACCCCAATCATACTTCTTCACCAGAAGCAGAAGTTGGTTGCTGTAGTAGTTGATTCCAGTTTCCAGCTTTTATCTGTAGCCACAGTAACACATCACTTCCCCTCCTTCAGGCTATGGGTTCTAGTCTCCAGTAATCCCAAACTCCTACCTTTCCCCCTAACCTGAGAGTTGGTGACTGCTTCCTGCAGTTGTATCTCTGTGTGTTACCTAAGTATCCCCTCTGCACTTTCTCAGTCATCCCATACTGTTTAACTAATTCAGTACGTTAGATTCTTTCAGTTTGAATAACTGGTGTGGTTCCTTTTTTCTTGAATGAACCTGGAAAACAGAAATGCACAGGCTCTTGAGGCCAGGGGACATTCAGTTTACCTAATAGATGTCATGACAATGTGACTTTTTCATTATGAAATTCAATTTCAGGAAAAATGAAAAAAATAGAGGAAATATATTCTAAGTTGCTTTAAATAGTAGCATTATTGTTACTGGACATTATTGGACGAAGACAATGGATTCTTTTTCCTGTGCAGTCAAATGACCAATTTCTGAGACACCAGGGTTACAAAGAAAGAAAGCTTTTATAATGGGTTCATAGCAGGAGATCAGATGGGCTATCAGCCCCCAAATTTGTCTCAAAATGCAGTAGTGCAGATAGTTTTATAGCATTAAAAGATGGGCAGGTTTTAGGATAATGAGTACAATAGCTCTAGATGATGTAATTAGAAGTGATTTAATTATTGAGCATGTGCAGAGTAACTATATGCTTAGTCACAGAACATATGTAAGAAAATGGAGGTCTTGATATGATGATGGTGTTATTTTGTTTAGTATTATATTGAGATATAAGTGACTTATAGGTAAAAGTCTAAGCTATTGTGCGTGTTTCAGGAGAGCCCATTTTGGTTAGATTCAGTTTTGGTTATAGAGATAACTTTGGACAGGGGGTGGGTTAGGTCTGGGCTGATCCAGGAGCCTTCACTAATAAACATTAGAGGTGGTTTTAGTGATCACAAGACTATAAAGTTAAAAAACTGTATAAATGTGTACAAGTGAAGGTTAGTCACAAAGTTTTTATAGTACAAGGGCAAAAGATAAAGATTATATAATCCTTATCACAGATCAAGCCTGCTGGACTAGAATAAAAGATTTCAGGTGATATTTCCCTCTGTCTACTCTAATATACCAGAAAGTAAAAAGAATATCTATATAATGTGTCAACAATCAAAGCCATCCCTTAAATTCTAATTTCTCAGTTGCAATTTCTCACTCTCATTTGATAATTATCTGTCAATAATGAGGAATATCTGGGCAATGAATCTTCTAACATCTTCAAGGCTAAAAGGTGCATTATCATGAAGGGACAGAGGGATGAAATTGGTTGTTTTAGGGGAATCTGGTACTTCTACATTTCAGAGTTTATCTGGCATTGGAATAATACAGAGCCTTTAAATCTCTGAAAAACAAACTTAGTAAGCAAAATTTTTTTAGAGCCCAGGGTATCCCTTAGGGTTTCCAGAAACACTGTTGATTGGGGGTTGCCATATTATTGCAGTTTGCAATATCTGTTTGAAACTTGCATAAGAATAACCTCCCAAATGACTTCTTGAATCAACTTGAAATTTTTTTGCCATTGAAATTTGAATTCTTTTTCCCCTTTTGGTCAACTAATCCCACAGTTCCAGAGCCAGGCTCATCCATAACAGTCATGTCCCACAATGACAGGGACAGGCTTACACCCCTGGAAATTATGTCCCATGTAGGGGGGAAGGTCAGAGTTTGGCTTAGAGAGAGACCACTTCTGAGCAACAGCAGAGGGTCTCTGGAGATGACTCATAGGCATTAGTTATTAGTAGACTCAGCTTTGCCATTTCAGAAATAGGTTTCATAAGGACTAGCTTTAAGATTTTTTGAGGCCTTGGCTTATTAAATTGGGATTCCTATTGCTTAAGAATCTATTAGGAATTCTCTAGGTGGGGAAGTTTAGTAGTTACCCTTTTCTTCAATCCCTCAAGGGACCTTGCAAATACCTTTTCATTTTCTGCCCCAAATATTCTGAAATGTATCAGGGTATAACATGTCTTATGCAGAATATTAAGATTTTATTCCTTATTCTAGGTTCCGTATTAAATAAAGCTGAATTAGGTTGTTTAAATAAACTGAATAGACAGGTTAGATAGCGTCCTATAGACAATTTAAATTCTAGTCAAAATGAGCATTTTTTTTTGGTTTCACACAAAAGTTAAAGTTTTTAAATGCAGACAATACGATTTTTTTACCTTGTATCTTGATTTACCTTTATTTCTTTATTTTAACCAGATCAATTTCAGTCACATCTTGAGTTGGAGTCTGATTTCTTTTTCAGTTCATTAACAGTTGCTGTATGAGGAATGCTGACTTTCAGAGCTGAGTCTCAGGTGTTACACAAATACCTGAAGTTTCAGGGAACTGCTGGATTATACAAAAAGCAAAATATTTTAGAATTGGAAACTTCAATTAAAGATTACAATTTAAGCTCTAATTTTCTTATAAGCATTTTTTAATTAAGCTACTTTCAGAAATAAAAATATTAGACAATTGTCATAATAACAAACCATAGCAGAGGTTTTGTTCTGTTTCTCTTTTACAAATTTACCAAAGTTACATTAATTAAGAAATAAAATATAATTTATACATTTTTCCTGCCTCTCTTTTAAAGTCTCTTTTTATTGGAGATGAAGCCCTGAATTATATCTGACCACATATACTTTTAGAGAAATGTTAGAGCAAAGAGTGAGACTGACAAGTAAATTCAGCTGTTTCTATGATCTGTAGCTTTTTTTTTTAAGAATAACTAAACTATAATAACACCATGCCATTGATTAACATTATGCTGATTAGTTTCAGGATATAACATTGCCAGTGGGAACATTGTCAAGTCTTTAGGAATTTGAAACAATCTTTAAATATATGAATAACCTTTTACTTACAGAAATTTAGCTAAGAAGAAGATAGAAATTCCCTTTTAACTACTACAATACTTCCCAAACACCTCCATTGTAATATATTAAACTATTTTAACACCTTACTTTCACAAGGTGAAAGAACAAATTCTTTGTAATTGTTTTCCCTTGAAAGTGAGGAGATTTGTCTTCTGAAATAAAGGGCAATAAGCCAGCAAAAACATTAACAAAGATATTATTCTGATGTAAAATCTTTGGTTTCTAGACAGAGTAATCAGATGATTAAGAAAAACTTTTTAAAACTTTACATTAAGAGCAGACTAATAATCTTAATTTTTTAACAGGGAGAAAACTAAACTTTAGTCTTGTATGAATACCCACTTTAATACAAAAGCTTTCTTTTTAGAAATATATGATAAATATGCTTGTTGAATTTTTGGTCACTATTGATTCTGATAGACAGAAATTCCTTTTTTAAAAACCTTTTAGTACTTTCTACATTTATCCAGAAATAAAATAAAATATTGTTTGTAATCAGATATAAACAAAATTCATTTTAACAAGAAAATATGATCATTTTATTATGGAAAATAGTAAAAATGCCGCCTATTCCCATCTATTTATTTATTTAGACTGCATATAATTAGAAATAAATTTGATAACAAATTCCCAAAGCTTTTGAACATGTATATTTCCTTTTAATAACAGTATTCATGAAGGGAAGAAAAGACAGAGACACTACAAAAAAATGGAAGAAGGAAGAAATTTATGCTTGGGCTTGGAACACAGCTAGGCATCTATATACTTTATATTCATGTAACATAGAATAAATTACTTTATAATATGTTTTAAATATCTTCATACTATCCAGTACTATGTTCCAAAGTCAGAAGAGCTCCAAGTTTGAAATATAATCAGTTTTTCAATATTTAAGGGATTTATATATGGAAAAATGCCTCAGAATTTTCCAGCATTATTCCTAAGTACTAAATAATACCAGGAATATATTAGTTTACCAAATTAAATTCTGGCTTTAAAAAAACACTATTTGAGAGCTCTATTTATTCAAATGCTACTTCCTTATTTAAAGGTCTTAGAAGCATCATCTTTTAAGAGGTCTTCTTAGGTCAGTCTTTACCTATTTGCTTTTTAGATTCTTCCAGCATTTTTATTACTTTATTACTACTGCCTTGTACTATATCCTGGTATAAATATATTTTAACAAGTATATTTAACCATATTTTAACATAAGATTTATGTCTTGCCTATTCATGATAGCACTTACTATTAAAAAAATGTGCTGTTTGACATTAACAAAGCCACTAAAAATTCAAATTCTTCCACATACTGTGGTAACAAATGGCAAATAAACCAAAAGCCAGATTGAAATCCAGGTAATCAAGATTATAAAAAAATGTCATCTATAGTTCTTACTAGAGTTAACTGATCCCTTAGTAGGATATATTTGAAACACTACCATATTTTTATTATATTTTATGTGTTATTATTACCAGGTAAATTTTACAGTTTATGTAAAATAAGCTGTCTAGTTAGGCTATTTTAAGAGGAATTTTGAGAATATATTTATACTACTAGTTTATTTTAATCATAAGGTTGTATAAATTTAGTGAGAATAACATCTAACCAGAATAAAATCATAAATTTATTATAAAATTCTTCCATTGGAGATTAACTTTTTAAGTAATATTTTAAAATTAAAACAGTTTTAAAAGTACATTGACTCTCAAGTTCTGGAAAATATATTGCAATTTAAAAATTTGTCCCAAGCCTAAATCCAGGAAAACTTTTCCATATCTTTCAAAGACCTTTCATTTTATTTACTGAAATTTGATAATTAGGTTTTACTCAGTTACCCCTATCCCAAGGCTATTCATGTTTTAATAGTGATCTGATTACTATGGTTACCACTGCAAAGTATTATTGGAAAAAAATAATCTTAACAGACATAGTTTATTCCACAGTTTTTCTATGCTTACCATTTCTTATCTCCAGGCCCAGTAAGAGAAACACATTCTAAACCACATCTTCCCCATCTTGCTGCCTCCAGGCTTTCCTTATGGCTGCCTTAGTTGCTTAGTCTCTGTGGAAAGAGATAGGTTGCTTTGAAAGACTGAAACCTGGCTTGTTGAAAGTTTTAGGTGAGCACTATGGAGTTTTCAAAGTTCCTATACCATTCTTTCAACTCTTTCCAATTATTAGATCTATTCACTAAAAGCATGTCCAGGACAATTGGCAAAGTTCTTTGCCTTTCCTAAAGGCAATCCTCTGGCAACCTTTGTAGCTTTAGGGAAATTCCAGGGTGGTTTCTTTCTAATGTCCAGGTTTGTTTACAGTAATTACAAACTAGGACTTTTGAACCTTGCTGCCTAGAGGTGTTTTCTTTTTTTTTTTCTTTTTCACATGAGAAGTACTATTTTATATATTTATATAGAGGCACCTATTTATTTTAAGCAATCAAATAGAGCTCTTTTATAATTTTTTGTTAATTTGCCATTACCATCCAGAGTTATGAGAATACACATTGAACAGGCAGACAGACACAAATAGAAAGTTAGTTACACAAGAAACAGAAACAGAGATATACTTTTGAGAGGGACAAATAAAGACTGGGTACATATTTATGCCTTTTATAAAACAATTTCAAGTGTAGTATTTTTCTTTTTTTTTTTTTGCGTGGGCAGGCACTGGGAATCGAACCTGGTTCTCTGGAATGGCAGGTGAGAATTCTGACTGCTGATAGTATTTTAAATTTTAACTGTAATGATAGTATCCTTTCACAGAGCCATTCTCAGGCCATTTCTCAGATTATGGTACAGAAATAAACCTTTTGATCATAGACTCGTAATTAAATTTTTCTGATTTTCAATATAGCCCAAAGGTTCCCTTTTTAAAGGATTTCCATAATCAGTAACCAATTAGGAATACTTGATCAATCCAAATGCAATGGGACACCAGGTAAGCAAATTTAAACAGATACTAAACACTAATTGTAACAACATCAGTTAATAACTAGGCCAAACACACCAACTAACTATTAAACAGGCATTAAATGCTTAACACACCAGTTACAATTAAACAAGCATTAAACACTAACTATACCTAGGTAACACACTGGCTAGCACTTAAACAGGTCTACTTAATTTTATTAAATACTAATTACTTGTTAGATTAGTTATTCTCCATGAGTATACTCCACAGATAAATTTAGGTCAGGGTTTCAAATCCCATGCAGCATGGCACCCAGAATACAGAAAGGTGTAGAGGTCAGAGTAAAGGGGTTCATTCTGGAAACAGGACCAGGCTTAAATCCAATCCAAGGGGACTCAAATCACCATATTAACTACCTGATCTTATTTTCCTTGGTGACCCACTCACACTGTCAGATGTCCAGACTTGGAACTTGAAATGGTTTCTCTCTCTGAAACTTCTTAAGGTACCAAAGGGTGTGGAGTGATGTCAGAACAGAGAAACCCTGGTTGCCAAGCCTCTAGAGTAAAGAACATCCAGCACCTGCAAAAGGCTCGGTTTCCATGCTTACCTGTTCTACCAGGGTCCCAGAAGCTCAAGCAGATGGTCTCCTTGCTTCTCAGGACCTTTTTATGTCCCAACTGAGTTGCCAAATGTTACCAGACAAAGTGATGGATTTTTTGCCTGTGTGCTCAAATGACCAATTCCTGAGACACTGGGGTTTCAAGGAGAGAAAGAGTATATTACTAGGTATGTAGTAGATCAGCTTGAAAATCTGTTTCCCCAAGCTGTAGTAATTCTCACAGTTTTATAGCATTAAAAGATGGGCAAGTTTTAGGACAACGAGCACAATAGCCCAAATGATGTAATTAGATGTGCTTTAGTTATTGAGTATGTGCAGATTAAATTATATGCTTAGTCACAGAACATCTGAAAGAAAATGGTGGCCTTAATATGATGATGGGTGTGATTCTTTTAGTATTATGGTGAGGTACAAGTGACTTATAGATTAAAATTTAAGCTACTGTGCATGTCAGGTGAGCTCATTTTGGTTAGATCCAGTTTTGATTTTCAAGATAATTTTGGACTTGGTATGGGATAGTTCTGGGCTGACCCAGGAGCCTTCATTAATAAACATTAGGGCCTATCTTTAGTGATCACAAGACTCTGAAGTTGAAAAACTGGATAAATAGTTACAAGGAAGTTTTGTCACAAAGTTTTTTACAATTACAAGGGCAAAGGATAAAGGCTATGCAAGTGTTATCAGGGATCAAGGCAGCTGAGTTAGAACTCAAACAATTTCAGGTATTTCCCTTTATCAGCTCTAATATACCAGAAAATAAAAAGTAATATCCATATAATTATTCAGTAATCAAAACCATCCCTTACATTCTAATATCTCAGTTATGTTATGAACTTCTGTATTTATCAAATATCAGTGACAAAAAATAAAGGTAATCCAAGAGGGTTATGGTATCCCTCTGAAACTTGGCTATAGGCTTCTGTTACATAGATAATGCTCAGGAGGTGAACAGAGGGAGGTGAGTGCATATAGTTTGCTTTTTTCCATTTCTTACCATTCCCATTTCTTTCCTGTTCTCCATAAATTGAAGTATCTGCTTCTCATCTCATGTCTAGGGAGAGGTCAATGGAAACAGTCCAGAATTTTGGATCTGCTATCTGTAGTTTTGGGGTCACTGTGAAATCTAGAGAACAAACGATGACTGGCTAGTGGGTTTAGCGTGAATATTTCCTATGGATGAGAGCTGGCTATGTATGGGGAGGGCCAGCCTGGAGCAACTTCAAATCTTGCCAAGAAGTATGATGTGACCCCAGGAGAGAGTCTATGTGGAGTGTTCTACTGACCCAGGGGCTTAGGAGAAGCAGCAGCTGGAGGTAATAAAGGAGATCCTGTGGGTCTTGACATAACACATTGGTTTGTTCAGAAAGGAAAGTGATTTAATAGCTAGCAGAGGCAGTGATCACATGGTCTAAGATCTATCTCACCAAAGGACTGAAAGAACCAGGTTTATATGCATTATTTGGATCAAAGAGAATTAGTGAGGAACAAAGGAAAATCAGACAGATGACCTTTATGGATTCTTTGGGAAATAGGAAAAGTTAGAGAGTGTAATCAGAAATTTATATATTTTGGGGGGTGGGGAGCAATCTAGTTTCCCATTAGGGTTTGCTAAAATGTATCTAAGATGCATAGGGGTAATTATTTAGCCAGCAAACCTTTGATCAAGGCCTGGAAGTCAGTTTACTCTTCAAGTTGAGCCATCTTTCCTTTGTCAGAAAAGTCAGCACAGCTGAGAGTGTTAAAAGATAACAGTATAGTGTTTTATCTCTGCTGGGGACTAGAACACTTAATTACAGGAGGCTTTTACAAAGATTGACACAAAGCTTTGTTCCTTCTATCAAAAACTGAAATAGAAAGACCCAGTTGTAGGGCTCTTTCAGGAAGTTTATCATGCACATCTCCAAGGTACAGTTGGGTGCTCCCAAGTTGAGTTGACCCTTTCAGGCACTTTTAATCATTATTTAAGCGTCTTTCAAATCCAAAGAGTACTGAGCCATGACACTGTAGGGCCAGTCAAATAAATATCTTTCTTCTATTCTTTCCTTCTCATCCCTTTGTTTGACTCAGGAGTGGGCTTGAAACATTATTTAGCAAATTGTAGTAAGAGGAGAAATGCTACATGGTAAAAAAAAAAAAGAAAGCACACATTTTCTCCAGTTCCCCAGCCACCCTCCCCTCCCCTGGCCATCAGGAAGAGAGGAATTTTCTTTATTACTTCTCAGTATGAGGCCAGAGATAAGTCCAGTCACACTGTCCTCTAGTTAGGAGCTCCTCTGGGTTGTGACAGCCTGCCTGATGTAAATGCCAAACCAATGGATTCTCTTGTTCAGAAAGGAGAAATGATATTGCCAGTTCCATTATCTTCACAGAAGCAGAAACCAAATGGTTGGAAAGGAACCCAAAATATCATCAAATACAATAAATTACAATAGGGACGTCTGCTGTTTTAACCCATCTGGTATCCATTCCTCCTTTTCCTAATAACTCTGCTCTAAAATTCTTTTGGGGAGCTATCCTTTATGCACTCTCAGTCCAGTAAGTTTGAGTGAGGTGATTACATCCAAGGATAGTCTTGTGGCCCAGCTCTCTTCCAATTAGAGCACCCCTGGCCACAGCAATAGGGCATGAGATGACATGACCTTGATGGGCCATGTGAGAGTCAGTAGCAGTTCTCTTGTTGGAACAATTGATAAAAGAAACCCTCAGCTGGGATTGCTGAGCTGGTAAGAAAATAAGCCTGGAGTTGCTGACACTCATCTTTGTCAACATGAGGTGAGAGTTGGCTTGAGAATGAAATTGACACAGAGATGAATGCTCTGAGGGAAATGGAGAGTAGAGAGCTGGCAAAACTGACTGAGTACTAACAAATTAAAATGGCTTAATGGAGTTTGTTTTGGAAAATACTTTCTGGATAAAACTCACCAGTGCTGGAATAATTTGGACTGAAATATTTCTATTTCTAAGCATGGAGTCAAAGTGTTATTGGGCTTAAACCAGTAGATGAGATTCTTACAATGTCCTGTGTTTTTGGTTTGTAAGCTGCTACTGTGCAATATATCAGGAATAGAATAGCTTTTAAAAAGGGGAATTTAATAATCTGCAAGTTCATAGTTCTAAGCCTATAAAAATGTCCACACTAAGGCATCAGGGAAAGATACCTTAATTCAAGAAGGCTGATGGGTCTGGAAGTTCTGTCATCTGGGAAGGCGTGTGGCTTGCATCTGCTGATCCTTCACTCCTGGGCTCCCTTGCTTTCAGCCTCTGTTTCTGTAGAGGCTCCTCACTTTGTTTCTCTTGGGCTGGCTTTCATTTCTTAGCTTCTCTTGGTTCCCTCCAAGTTTTGACTTGCTTAACAGCTCACGGCAATGACTACTGGGCTGCAAGCATCCCCAAACATCTGTGTCTCTGTTCTCTGTTGGCAGCTGTGTCAGCTCTGGGGCCTGAAGTTTCTGTTGGCTCTTTACAAAATATCTCTTCTTTTAAAGGATTTCAGTAAACTGATCAAGAGCCACCTGGGGTATGTGGAGTCACATCTCCATTTAATCAAAAAGTTACACCCACAATTGGGTGTGCACATTTCCATGAAGATCATCTAATCAAAGATTTCCAACCTACAATATTGAATTAG
This sequence comes from Tamandua tetradactyla, assembly GCF_023851605.1. Taxonomy (NCBI): domain Eukaryota; kingdom Metazoa; phylum Chordata; class Mammalia; order Pilosa; family Myrmecophagidae; genus Tamandua; species Tamandua tetradactyla. Next base: position 39,247,191 of record NC_135342.1, on the reverse strand, counting down.
GATTAAAAGAAATGGTTGCTCCCACAAGAATGGATCAGGATTAAAACATGGCTTTTCTGGGATACATAATGTTTTCAAACCACATACCCTAGAGGTAAAAGTAAGTAAAGGGGCTAACTCATGATCCAGATGCTATGTTCACTGGATGGACACAACAATCAGATTCCCACCAATGTCCCTGACAGAGTGTGATAAAACTCAAATACATTTAGGATATACTTGAAAATCAGATTTGTAAGCCAGGTATTTTTTCATCCAAAATATTTTTATCAATGTGAGACCCTGCTCTAGATAAAGGAAGACAACAGAAACAAAGTTCCTTTCCTCTTGGAGCTTACGTTGTAATGGGGGAATGGCTTAGTTTTCCAGAGCTGCTATCACAAATACCACACGCTGGTCTTGGATTAACGACAGAAATTTGTTGGCTCATGGTTTTAAAACTAGAAGAAGTCCAAAGTCCAGATATTGGCAAAGCCTGCTTTCTCCTGGGGTATGTAGAATTCTGGCGCTAGCTGCCAGCAATCCTTGGGAATCCTTGGCTTGCATTTCTGCTTCCCACTACATGGTGATACCTTGTGTTTACTTTTCTGGTTTCTGCTGATCTGCTTTCTTGTTTCTTCTTGGGGCTTTCTCAACTTTCTGGATTCTGGTTTCTTCTCATTATATGGTCTTCAATAATATGGATTAAGACTCACCGTCATTCAGTTGGGCCATTTCTTAACTAAATATAATATCTTCAGAAGTCTTATTTACAATAGTTCATAGCTACAGGAATGTGGATATGATTAAGGCTATATTTAAGGTGGGGTACAGAATTCAACTTACTACAGGGAGATATGCAATAAGTACATATACCATTTGTTGGTGGAGATATATGATAAAATGGAGAATAAAACAATATTGAGAAAGAAAGTGATGGGATGCTATTCAGATGGTATAGGGAAGCAAGGCCTTTCTCTAAGTGTGCCATCTAAACAAACACCAGAAAGAAGTGGGGGAATAAACCACAGGGATATCTGAGGAAACAGATGAACCAAGCAGAGATTGTAGCTGGTACAAAGGGCCTGCTGCAAGAGAACATCTGGAGTGTTGTAAGAACATCAAGGAGATCAGTGTAGCTGCTGCAGGATGTGGGGCAGAAGAGAAGGTCTCAGAGGTGTGGAGTATGGACTGATCAAGCAGGGCCTCAAGTGCCAGGGTAGGGGCTTTGTCCCCAGATTTCACCAGTAAATACTGATAGGCTCTTAAGAAAACCTTATTACTTCTTCATCTATAAAATTCCCTATTTATGCAGAGGGAGCAATCATTTCTACCCTAACTTCCCCATGGAGAGGTTGAGAGGTTTGGAAGCCCTTTCTCCACACACTGCTAGTAGACCCAGTCTTGATTTCCAGTCCTAGTTTCTGAAATGATTTTGAAAAGAAAATTTTTAGAAACCAGAAACAAATTCTTTGCTGTTTCTTCTCTCCAAGTGACTGTTTCCTGGTCTGTATTCTCTCTTCTTTGTTCAGAAGATGTACAGTTGTCATGCCAGGGAGATCCCTGGCTGCTGTTCCAGCCCTGAACCAGTCTCTTAGTCAAATATTGGTTCCCCATGTCTTAATTTTCTTCTCTGTTTTCCAAGTACATTTATAGATTTCCCTCCCACCTCACCTACCCAGAAAAAACACATTGATATCTTGGGATGAGTAATTTAATTAATAAGTGTTTTACAAATGAGAAAATTCAGGTACTTGCAGGGCCAAGTTCCAGACCCAGCTGGACCAAACAAAGGCCATCTGACTCTCAGCTGTCTGCTCTTTTAATTGAGTAAGGTGGGTCTTCTGAGGGTCCATCTCAGACTGCTTTTCATGCTATACCTCTCCCTTATTACAGGACGTGATGGTCAGCTTCATGTGTCAACTTGGCTAGATGATGGTGCCCAGTTGTCTGGTGTGGCAAGCACTGGCCTGTCTGTTGCAGTGAGGACATTTCATGGGCTTAAATCATGACCATATTAGCTGTATCCATAGCTGATTGCATTTGCAATCAGCTAAAGGGAGTATCTTCTGCAATGAGTGAACATAATCTAATCACCAGAAGGCTTTTAAGGAGGATTCAGAAGAGACAATCACTCTTCTTCCTGCTTCAGCCTGCTAGCCTCACCTGATAGTCCATGGAGGACCTTCATTGGGGCTGCCAGCTCACAGCCTGCCCTACAGATCTCGGACTCCTACATTCACACGGTTCTGTGAGACAGTTTTATAAAGTTTATATTTACAGCTATCTCCTGATGATTCTGTTTTTCTAGAGAACCTTAGCTAATACACATGGCCACATGGACTATTTTCTTGGTGCTCCAGTTTTCCCACATTTGCCTGTTGAGTACCTGCCCTTTTTCTAATTTGGAATGTTTGCTGAGACAACACTTCAATAAATAACCATTTTTGGACTGTTTATTATCCTCCAGCACCATGTGAACACTTTGATCACATTACCTTATTTAATCTGGACAAAAATACCCCAGTGAGGTAAGAGGTTTAGGTATTCTGATTTTATAAATAGTAAGTATAATTTATATCGCTATGTCTATGCCTATGCCTATGCCTGTGCCTATGTTATGTCTATGTCTATGCCTATGCCTGTGCCTATGCCTATGCCTATGCCTATGTTATGTCTATGTCTATGCCTATGCCTGTGCCTGTGCCTATGCCTATGTTATGTCTATGTCTATGCCTATGCCTGTGCCTGTGCCTATGCCTATGCCTGTGCCTGTGCCTGTGCCTGTGCCTGTGTCTGTGCCTGTGCCTGTGCCTGTGCCTATGTCTATGCCTATGTTATGTCTATGTCTGTGTCTATGTCTATGCTTAAGCCTATGCCTATGCTTATGCCTGTGCCTATGCCTATGCCTATGCCTATGCCTATGTCTATGTCTATGTCTATATTAGATTTTGAGTCTCAAAAAATTAAAACTCCCTTCAGCCAGCAGAACTAGCAGACTGCAATCAGGATTCAGGCCCAGGCATTCAGACTTCCAGATTTACTGCTAATACCCTCACTCTCAACTTCTCCTTAATGGTTTCCCTTCTCTGCTCAGGACCCTCCACTGTAATTTGGGGATATGGTTATGCATGTCAGTATATATGTTATTATTATCAACCTTGTGTTGCTGTGGTCAAGATCAAAGCTTAACAAGGTTGAATTGCGAAGCAGTTTGGTTCTGTAATGAATTTATAAACTTGAATGTGACCTGCAGTTTCTACCAAACTTGATTTATGTTTGAGTTTTGTTTGGCTGATTGGCTACAGTGAAGCGAGTTATTAATTCTTTTTTTATCACTATACATTATTCCATAGTATGCTATAAAAATGCCATCAAGTGCATTTTCAGAGCGGTAATGTATTTATAAGTGGTAGAATTTTGATGGTATAATTGTGGTTGAACTGAAATAATATGATTCAAGGGAGAAATTTGGGGAAGAATACTGAGAAAGAGAAATTTCTCTGCAGCTGAGTAGCAATGATTTTAATATTCAACAAGTTAAATGCAGCTTTCTGCAATGGCATTCAGCATGCCTTTAAAATGCCAACAAGACCTGTGCGCCTTCTGAGTCCTTTCTCCTGTGGCTAATTGGTCGTTTGCTCATCCTGACCTTGCAGATCATTTGTGAAAATGCAATTGAAAAAGTGCCTCTATGTGTGACTCAAGAAAGCATTTCATAATGGCCTTTTGGGGAAATCAAAGTGATTTTATTAATTCTCAATTTCACACACCCAGCCAGATGGAGAACAAAATTCAGAGATGGCCTGTGCCAAGCTGGAGGAGACAGCAAAGTTTGTGCTTTATAGCACCATTCTCACTCTTTCCAAATTATCCTTCTTTCTGTCCTGGGATGCCCATTGTGCAGTGCTCTGGCTGCCTTCCTCTTCACTCCTTTCAAAAATATCCTGCCCCATGTCCCATCCCTGCCAGGATCATTTTTGGTATGTTTCTCATATTATGACAGCAACTGGCTCTCTCAACACATTGGACTTGAAATCTGTTAATTACTGAATCGAACTGAAGTGCTTTTGTGTACTAAGCAAGTATAACAAAAAGAAATTAAATACAAGATCCAAGTCTGAAGTTTTGACAGAAGCCATCCAGGCCAGATTCTGTGCAATATTTGAATGTTTTTCCTTCGACTGGATTTTCTCCTGGGAATTGAGTACAAATTCTTTATGTGGGAGGTGATCTTAGGGAGCATTAGTAAAGGACTGAAGACAGGGGAAGAGAAAGGAAGGGAAGGAAAAAGCCAATACTGGGTGCATTGGTTCAGGTTATTGCTGTAGGAACATAGGCTCCATCCTGCTGGAAGCCTTCAAGAAATGTTTGGAGCATGCCTCAAGTTATTTCAATAAAGGGTGAGGGACAATAGGATTTATCCTCTAACTCCCAGGCATCTGAAGGTGCTCCCAGGGGCACTAACTTCCTGGATCTCCCAGCCTAGTCTGCTGGGATAGAGAAAGCCTGAAGTGGCATTGGGGATTCTTGCAGTAGGATACATTGGCATGTGAGCTGACAAGGTTATATGACAGGACATCAACAATGTCTACTATACCACTGTTAAACAAACAAACATCCCACCAAGGAAACATCTGTCACTGAGTGCTGGTGATGGAAACTCAGAAACTCTTAAAGAACAGTTCCCTGAACATTCTTTCATGAAACTATTGCTTCTGTTTTTTTAACCTTTAGGACAAAAAAGAAATATTCCTTCCTCAACTTTTCATATTTTGCACCCTTGACTCCTTATTCTCTGCCTGAATTGACCCCCTCCCCCCTGTCCAAACTGTCATTGCACCATGTCAACCATACCTGGTATTTCATTAGTTCCCCATGGAAGGGAATGTCCAGTCTTGACACCTTCTCTCCCTTGAAGATGTCCTTTGTTGAGTTTCCTTACTTGTAATGTATTTTGAAAGAGGTTGGATTCTCATGCTGCAGCTTAATATACTGGTTAAGAAGATGGGCCCTGTAGTACAAATCCCTGTCTGTGTAATATTTGGTACCTTACTTGGATACTTTCCTTTTTCATTAACACTTTGCATTGGTGTAGTACATTTGTTACAATAGATGAAAGCACATTTTTATAATGGTACTATCAACATAGGATTCACTGTTTATGTTATACATCTCCATGGTTTTATTTAATTTTTACTCTAGTAACACATATACAACTAAATTTTTTCCCTTTTAAACACATTCAAGTAAGGAATCAGTGCTGTTAATTACATTCACAATTTAAGATCTTTTGGTAGGCTGAGGTTCCTTAGTGAAATAATTAGCATAAGCAAAATCATAGAGTCAGAATCTCAAATATGACTTTTGAGGGGTAAGGTTAGAATATTGGGGTAAGGAATAGGGAGCTAAGGCTTAAAATGTAGTTTCTATTTGGGATGATGCGAAATTTTGGTAATAAATGGCACATCACCACCATGTTAATTACATTCACAATATTGTGCTACTATCACCACCATTTATTACCAAAATTTCGCATCATCCCAAATAGAAACTACATTTTAAGCCTTAGCTCCCTATTCCTTACCCCAATATTCTAACCTTACCCCTCAAAAGTCATATTTGAGATTCTGACTCTATGATTTTGCTTATGCTAATTATTTCACTAAGGAACCTCTGCCTACCAAAAGATTTTAAAGATACTTCCTTACCTTTTCTTCTAGGAGTTTTATGGTCCTGTCTCTTATAGATTGGTTTTGCTCCATTTCAAGTTAATTTTTATATAAGATGGGAGATAGGGGTCCTCTTTCATTCTTTTGATATGGGTATCTAATTCACCCAGTACCATTTGTGGAAAAGACTGTTTTATCCCAATTGAGTATGTCTTTTCAAACATAAATTGACCAAAAATGTGCAGGTTTACTCTGAACTCTCAGTTTGGTTCCATTGATCAATATGTCCATATTTATGCAAGTCGCATGCTGTTTTGACCACTGTAGCTTCTTTTTTTTTTTTTTTGGCATGGGCAGGCATCAGGAATCGAACCTGGGTCTCCGGCATGGCAGGCGTGAATTCTGCCACTGAGCCACAGTCATATCACCACTTTAACTTTTTAATATGCTTTAAAGACATGAAGTGTGAGTCCTCCAACTTCATTCTTCTTTTTAAAAATGTTTTTGGTTATTAGGGTCCCAAGATAAATTTGATGATTGGATTTTCCAATATTGTAAAGTAGGCTATTAGAATTTTGATTGGGATTGCATTGAATCTGTAAATCAATTTGGGAAGAATTGATATCTTAACTATATTTAATCTTCCAATCCACAAAAATCTAGTGTTCTTCCATTTATTTAGATCTTCTTTGATTTATTTTAGTGATGTTTTTTAGTTTTCTGAATACAGGTTCTTTACATCCTTGGTTAAATTTATTCCTAGATATTTGATTCTTTTAGTTGTTACTGCATATGGAATTTTTTTCTTGATTTCTTCCTCAGATTGCTCATTGCTAGTGTATAGTAGTGTGCTACTCTTCCTTACCACAGCGGTCCACTGTGGGTGATGTCTGGAAAGGGCCAAGGCTGTGGGACCCAGAGATTCAATTTTGCTGGTCAACATGGGGATCAGAACTGTGCCATGCCTCCCTCTGTTCCTGGGGATGGGAGAGCATTTGAGAGTTTGATAGTATGTGATAGGGTGATGTTTTATCCTAAGGTTTAACTTATTTGGTGTTCTCTGGTTTCTTGGATGTGCCATATCCATGTCTTTTGCCAAGTTTGGGAAGTTTTCTGTCATTATTTATTAGATTAGCACCTCCCTCCCCCCCTGCCCTGGTACCTTTTGTCTTTCTCTTTCTTCTTCTGGAACTCCCATAATGTATATATTGGCATGCTGCATGGTGCCCCAGAGGTCTTTTAGGCTATTTTCACTTTTTTATGATTCTTTTTCCGTTCTGCTCTTTAGTTTACCTCATTTCAGTTGACTTGTCTTTGTGCTCATGGATTCTTCTGTCAGCTCCAATCTGCTATAGAAACCCTCCTGGGAATTTTTCATTTCAGTTATTGTGGTCTTCAACTCCAGTGTTTCTGTTTGGTTCCTTTTTTTTTAATTTATAAATTTTTATCTCTTTATTGGAATTTTAATTGTTCATTCATTATTTTTCTGATATCCTGTGTTTCATTCTCTTTATTTTCCTTCATCTTCTTGAGCATACTAAAAATACATTTTTTTTAATTGTCCTTGTCTGATATGTCTACAGTCTGTTCTTCTTCATTGGTGTTTTATGGATTTTTATCCTTTTCCTTTGAATGGGCCATTGCTTCCTGTTTCTTTGTTTGTCTTGTAATATTTATTTCACACTGTACATTTTAATATTTAAAATGTTTACTCTGGAGTTTATTCCCTGAGATGTCTGTTTTTTGAGTTTGTAACTGGTTGGTGGTATGATGGAGATCTTCTTGAGTGCCAGCTCTACTGTCAAGAAGGTCTGCTAAAGTGGAATGCAAAGTGCAGGGTCACCCCTGTCTTCTCTGGGCCTATACATTGTCCTGGCCTTGTATTTGCTTATGGTCTTAATTAATTACCCAGTTTACAGGAGTTTGAATATCCCTTCTATTTCCCAGGAGACAGACCTTCTCTCTCTCCAAGGTGTTCTACTGCCAGACTTAAAACTGGCAAGTCTTTGTACCAGACCACCCACTTCAATTGTTTCATACCCTGTTTTCATTGTCTCAAGTTACTTTTGCCTGGAGATCAAGTTCTGGATGAGGGTATTGCCAGAGAGGGGTTTCCCAGGTCAGTTATTCATAGTCAGAACAAGGGCAGGGACACACAAAGGAAGTGCCAACCAATTCCAAAACACTCTTAAGAGGGTAGGAAGGAGTGGCGAGGAAAGGCAATAGGAGATTTGTGCTGATTTGAAACTGTTGTGTACTCCAGAAAAGCCATGTTCTTCATTCTGATTCAATATTGTTGGGTGGGATCTTTTTGATTTAAGTTGTTACCATGGAGATGTGACCGACTTAATTATGAATAGGATCTTTTGATTAGGTGGTTTCCAGGAACATTTGTCTCCACCCATTCAAAGTGGGTCTTAATTCATTTATCAGAGTCCTTTAAGAGGGAACCATTTTGGAAAAAGCTTCAGAGCTGACAGAGACAGAGATGTTTGGAGAGGCAGAAAGTAAATTTTCTAAGATTGTTGACTTCAGTACAATAAAACCCCACATCTGCAGAAACTGGGCCATCTCCTTACAGAATAGGAGCAAGTTTTAAAGCCAAGACAATTAGCAGGCATTCAGCCAAAGTCCAAGAGCCTGCTTCCTTGTAATCCGAAACTCTGCATGGCTGGTTGGTATGTAGAGCTTGATGGATTTTTGAGACCATAGAGGATTGTCAAAGAGGTGACAGTGGGGATGCTCTTGCTGTTGGAGCCTTGCCTGAACAGCGGAAGGAAAGAGGTTTCCTCTCTTAAAGCCAGGGAAATAAAGAGACACTGTCAACCACGTGACCTGGGGATGGAGGATAGGCATGGACGGTTGGAAAGAAAATCTCAAATTTGCTCACCAGGAGAGAACTCGCAAACTCATTCACCAGTCAGTGGTGTTGATAATTGTTTTAATTTGTCACATTGACTTGCAGGACTGTTGTGGCTGAAGCCAAGAATCATAGGCTCTCAGAGATGAAAATAACTGGCAAAGCCAATTTTTAATCCTCCATCTAACATTTCCTCAATTACACCCCCTGATCCCAACAACTTTCCTTAAATATTCTCAGTAGTAGGAGGCTCACCACCTCTGACACTGTCCCCAGTGGTGAGATATGCTTGTTAGAAAATGCTTCCTATAATGAACTGAAATTCACCTCTTGTGCCAGTTTGTTCCTTGGAATGGTGTGGTATTTCTTTTACCACAAGGGCTCTGACTGAATGCTGAGATGTAGGAGGCCTTGGATGGACAAGGAGGACTGGAGTTGTCCTCTCCTTTCTTCGGATCCTCTGATTTAATCCATTAAATCATCTCCAAAGCTTGTTTTGGCTCTGGTTCAATGGTAACCAATTTCCTAGGCATGGGTTCCAAATGCTTGTTTTTTTTTCTAATTACAACAGGAATCTGCTCTCCATGGGTTTCCTTAAATCTCTTGCATTTTCTGCGTTTAACAGAAAACTCTTTGGTTGCAAACAATGAGTCCAGTAGAATTGCATTCATATGACATAGAGCTACGACAATCAAATTCCACAGAAAGGACAGTGGTAGTGCTGGACTTTCAGGCACTTGAACACAGTTAATGCTCTCTTCCTTTTGTACTTTGAACTGCATCTTGGCCTTGTTCTCTTAAACTGGCTGTGGAGAGAGACATGACTTCTGAACTCACATTGTAAAACTGTGTTATCACGGAGCAACTGAATCTCTTTCTATAGCCCCATTTCAGAAAGTCCTGGCAGTGAACCCTAGCCAGCAAGTCTTGAGTTATATGTCCCTCAAAATGATTGTCTGTAGCTGTGTAGTGTGATTCTCAGTACTGCCTAAAACCTTCATTTGAGGAGGAACAGTTCTCCAGAACAATGGAGGCATTCCACTCTGGATAGACCAAACAATAAATGTTAATTGCAAAATCCCTAAGGTGTATTCGCTGGGAGACCTGCATTTCATCTCCATTAAAATTACTCAGTTTCCTTGTGGCCCAGTTGTCTACCAAAGAGAATATGTATGGGAAAGATATTCTGAAAATCTGTGGATATCCTAGGTTTCTAATTATTGCAAGAGGAGATACATGTCCCTTCTCATACACAAATAACTCCTTGCTAAGTCTCAAAATAGCATGCCTACCAGTAAATCACAACCAGAAATCAGAAAAGTCCTTGAATTAGAGTTTATAATTTTCTTTAGTCCTATTAATGCTTATTATATATGGTATTTAATAAACTAGATAATTCTTCAGCACATATGAGTACAACAAGCCTGCTACTAGGCACTAGATGCAAAAAGAAAAATAAAACAGATTTTGTATTTTTGTTTAGTGAAGGAGATGGGCTCGTAAAGCTGTGAAGCTATGGGGAGACAGAACCTGGCTTCTAAGCATATAGAAATTAAGAGGATTAGCTAGATATGGGTATACTGAGGAATTAAGTTGAAAATATGAAAGGACGCAGCAAAACTATGAAAAATGGCACTAGTCCTAAGATAAAACATAACAGTTGGAATCATGTGGTATTAGAGCATATAGTTCAAGATATCTCAAAAAATCCAGAGGATGTGATGGTAACTCTATAGAGGCGACTTTGTCCAGGTCTGGATTCGGAGTCATAGTGCTGGGTTTTAATCATAGGTCTACCATCGCAAACCATGGTCCTTTCACCTCTCTGGATCTCAGTTTGTCCATGTATTAAATAAAGCGGTTGGTCTATGTAATTTGTGAGGGATTCTGAGACTCTGTGTTGTGACTGTATTCCTTATGATGACCCTGTGCTCAAGGTTAAACTATGCTCAGCCAAACTCTGTTTAATAAAGCAAGGAAATGTATAATCAATTTCAGAAGGGCTTCTATCCAAAATGAATTGATTACACATTTGCTAACTTACTGGTGTGCAATGAATCAATATAACTACATAAATTCAACAATTATTTATTGGGTGCTGGGTGCTACCTAGGATAAGGAGTTTTCAGGTCAGCGGTGGGTCAGACAGGTGAACAGGCAATCATACACAGACTTGACGGGAGTAGCATAAGAATACATAGGATGTGTACCTAACCCATGCAATGGAGGGGGAGGGGGGAGGGGGCATCAAGGAAGAATTTCCAGAGAAGGTATTATCTAGTTTGAGACCTAAACTATAAACAATCCAGGCAAAGGTAGAAGGTGGAGGTGGAAGAATTTTACATGTAGAAGAGGGAGCAAATTTAATAGAGCCACAAGAGGGCACAGTGTGATCTGAAGTACTGCGTACAACCTCATAGGGCCTTTTATATACACTAAAGAATTTAGATCATGACCTGAGTAATGAGGAGAAACCAAAACATCTTATGTGCTGGAGATGTTTGATTTCCTCTTTCCATCTGATTGTTTCCCTCACACTCCCATCCCTACTCCCTCATTTCACTTGCTGCTGCCTGTACACTGCAATAGCCTGCTGACCAGGCTCTTTCCATTAGCTCTTTTTTTGGGGGGGGGGGGGCAGGGTGCATGGTCCAGAAATCGAACCTGGATCTACCATATGGAAGGCAGGCACCTTAACCACTGAACTACCCGTGCACCCCCTCCCATGGTTCTTATCATCCATTTCCAAGCATTCTCCAGAGCATAGCCCGAATCACTTTTTCAGCTTGCCCATTCTTGGCACCCTTGAATGGTTTCCTAAATATAAGCATTAAGCCCTAAATGGACTGGCTCTGACTACTTCCCTAGCACCCTGTTGGCCAAGTTCATCTTGATGGTCTCCCTGCAGCTGTAGTAGTCTTCTGCAGTGGTTGTCTGAGGGTTTCTTGCATGAGTCCCCTAAAAAACTTTCTAATGAAAATAAAAGTTTATTTCAAATGTGGAAAGAGCTTTGACACTGAGCCTGGATCCCAGCACTGACCCTTAGTGGCTGTATAATATTGGCAACCTATTCTCCTTTCTGGGTCCTGGTTTCCTTAACCGCTCATTGAAGACATTGCATAAAATAATCCCTGTGATCTCTTTTAGCTCTTATATTTTTTGGGTTTTCTAAAAAAAAGTTTATCTTATTCATGCTAGATACCCGCAGCTTTCAAGACCAGTCCAAATCTTACCACATTTAACATCTTTAACCAATGAGAATGTATTGGTTCCCACTTGAAGCCAGGAGCTAGAAGAGGGCATAAAGCAGTTATTTAAGTCAGATTCTTGCTTTCAAGGATCTGTCCTCTGCAGTGATCTGCATTTCCTTCACACTGATCACTCATTTCTGATGCTCCATATACTTTCTTCTTGTTCACATTTATTTGTGTTTAATCACATACTCTTTTTGTTTTAGAATAAGATTATATAAACCATATCTCTCTCTGCAAAACTATGTAATCCATAAAGGCTTTTGCTTTGTTCTTTTAAAAAATTCTTCCCACTGCTTGCTTTTAGTGGAGGAGGACTACAATGGATACTGGACAGAGGTTTGCAGGATGGCAGCTGCCATACATTCTATTCTTTGCTACTTGATGATGAGCCCCTAAATGCTGGCGGTCCTGATAATTCAGACTAGGGCCAGTTGTTTCTGATAGGTATGTACTTTTTAGAGACTTCCTCCTTGCTCTGGATGAAGTGGCCCCTAGGTTTTTTCTAGTGAGACTCAGGGGCTCTTCAGGGGTAGTTTGATGGGTCAGAGCCATAGCTGTCCACTTTATCCAAGCGTTTACCCTTTCCTGATAAAAAAGCCTTAGTCTCAGCTTAGTTACACTGATGCCCAAGCTTGTCAGAGTTCTTATTTCCCCAGGACTGAAGACCTCCTATCTCTATTAAGTTGCTCAACTCACCTTTCTACAGGTTCTCAGAAAATTAAAAGAACAAGAGTTCTAGTTATTCTCTGAAAAGTCACATACCACCTCTTTTCCAAGTCCTTCTAATAGGATCCCCAGTCACTCAGGGATTCTGCCGCTTTCTGTGGTACCCATCTTGAATTTGAAATACAATGAAGACAACCAACAGTGTGAGGAGAGAAGTTTGTCAGTTTGAGAGCCTTCTTGGATGGTGTTCCTTTCTGCAGGGAGGTAGAAGAATTAACAAGCAACTTTGTGAGTCCTGGTGCTGAATTATGTTCTGGAAGATAAGACATGCTTTGAAAGATTCAGCCTACACACACCTGCTGTGGCAAGTGAGACATCCAGGCTCTCTGATTTAAATGCAACTTGACACTGCACTGCTTATGGTACAATCATAGCATGTAACAAAAGGTAAAAAATGCTAAGGTGTATATACGTAGGTTGGGGAAGCCCTTTGGGGGTGGACTCTCTGGGTACTGACTATAAATACAGCAGGTGTGGAGTTTTTTGCTAAGATTCTGAAGGTAAATTGTTACTGAGCTCCCTAGACTTCGGAAAATGACTCCAAGCTCTGTGAACAGTGTGGAGGAAACACATCTATTACTGCTTATGGAACATCCAAAACATACTTCATGATAACTTATGCAAAAACATATATTTAGATCCAAGCAATTCATCTCATGATACAACAAAATGCTTTCATGTCTCTCATCCTTCAAAACTTTCATGTCCGCTAAAAAATGAGGCTGAAATTTATATCTACTAGGGAAAAATTCCTTTACTAGCAAAACTTATGTCTACTATTTTCTTTGCCTTTCATTCCTACTAAGCTTACTGTTCAAAAGTTTCTTTAAGGCAAAAAAAATGCAAAATATTCAAATCAGCTCTAAATGTGTCATTGTTAATATGAATGACATACTGCTAGGATATGAACTTTGTTTTCACCCAAATATTCAAATAACTAATATCCCCAGTGTGATAGAGTGATCATAGTCAGCAGGTCCTGCAGGCCAGGCTTTGTCATTAGTATCTAGCTCTTTTTTTTAAAATTTTTATTGTGAAATTTAACATATGTACAAAAAAATTTTTAAGTACATTTTAACAGGTACTTATAGAACAGATCTCAAAGTTTCATACAGGTTACAATTCCACAATTTCAGAATTTTCTTCTAGTTGCTCCAAGACAATGGAGACTAAAAGAAACAATAATATATTGATTCAGCAGTCATACCCATTTGTTAAGTCCTATCATCTTCATTATAACTCTTCCTTTCTCCATTGACCTCCCAATCTTTAGGAATATTTGGGCTACGCCCACTCTAAATTTTCATATTAAGTGGTGTTTACAGTATAGGATGGGGGATCAAATTAGTTGGTACTCTTGGAGAGGCTGGCCCCTCTCCAAGGGACTTATCTGGCCTAGGAAACATCTGGAAGTTCTAGGTTTCTGGAAAGTAAGCTTAGTATATGAAACTTTTGTAGATTCTCAGATAGAGCCCTTGGTATTCTTTAGGATTAATAGGAATGATGTTGATTGGGATTTTGCAAATCATGGCAATTAGCAATATCTAGCTGAAGCTTGCATAAGAGTAGCTCCAGAATAGCCTCTTGGCTCTAAACTCTCTCAGCCATTGATGCCTTATTTTGTTACATTTCTTTTTCTTTTTTTGGTCAGGAAGGCATTTGTTGATCCCATGGTGCCAGGGCTGGGCATCCCTTGGAGTCATGTCACACATGGTCAGGGAGACTTTCACCCTCAATGTCATGTCCCATGTAGGAGGGTAATGATTTTCCTTGCAGAAAAAGAAAGAGAGGCCACATCTGAGCAACAAAACAGGTTTTCTGGAAGTAACTCTTAGGCATAATTATACGTAGGCTTAGTTTCTCCACTACAGAAATAAGTTTCATAAGAGTAAGCCTCAAGATCAAGGGCTTGGTCTAAAAACTTGGAGTTCCTAATGTTTGAGAGAGTATCTGAGGTTTCCTAGGTGAGAAAGTTTAATAGTTCCATATTTTTTCTCTAGCCCCTCAAAGGACTTAGATGATACTTTTTAATTATCTGCCCGAAATACCCTGGACTGTATCTGGGTATTACATTTAGATATACAGAATTAAAAGTGCCCATTCCCATTCTGGGCTCCATGGGTTTGGGTTATTTCAATGAGCTATCAAGCCAGGTTGATTTAGATTGTGTGTTACAGAATATTTGGGTTTTGGACAAAATCTACTCTCTGCCTTTGGTCTCATACAGTGGATGAAGCTTTATAATACAGACAGTATCATCCTTTTCCCTATATTCTGATTTATATTGGTTCTCCCCAGGTCTGCTTCATTCTTATCTCTAATTAAAGCCTGATCTCTTTTTCAGTTTCTTTAACAGTTTTTGTATGTAGCAATACTGACTTTCACAGCTCCAAAACTCCAACCCTAAGTCGTCAGTGTCACACAAGTGACTCAAAGGTCCAGGGAAATACCAGGTTTTACACAGACAGCACAACATCTCAGAATCCAGAAATGCACTTACAACTCCAGACTAAATGTCTGGGCTGTTATTAGAATCTACACCAGGAGGTTGTTAATTACCATGAAGCTTGTTAGAAATAGGTGTTTGTTTTAATGTTAAGATTTTTTTTTTTAATTAGAGAAAGTTATAGGTTTATAGAAAGAGCTTATAATTTAGGTTCCAATTTTCTTATTAGTATTTTCTAAAAGAGACCATGCACTATTTGCTCTTTTGTTTCTGGCTTATTTTGCACAACATAATGAACCCCAAGCTTCATTTTCTTCAAAAATGCCTCATGACTTTGTTCCTTTCTATAGCCACACAATATTCCATCATATATGTATACCTCAGTTAGTCTTTCAGTTTTTCAGTCAATGTATCTTTCAGCCATCTTGCTCCATTCTGCATCATGGATTATGCCCAAAATAAACAGTATGTGTCTTATAGTATCCCTACTTAGTTCTAAAATCATTATCATTCTCAATTTTAGACAATTTTCATTAGTCCAAAGAGAAAAATAACAGATAAACATACCCGCAACAAACAGCAAATCAAATCCTCCCCTTAACTTTTATCTCTCCCCTCTTTTTTGCTGTGGTACTATTGATGTCTTCCTGTTAACTATAGGCCATAGTGTGTGGTCGTAGCTTCCCCCTCATGCTGGTTTGAAAGGATTATGTACCCTAGAAAAGCCATGTTTAATTCTGATCCATCTTCTTGAGGCAGCCAATTCTTTTAACCCCTATTTAGCAGTGTAGGTTGGGAACTTGATAAGACTATCTCCACAGAGATGTGACATGTCCAATTGTGGGTATTAACCTTTGATTAGAAGGAGATGTGACTCCACCCATTCCAGGTAGGTCTTGATTAGTTTACTGGAGTCCTTTAAAAGAGGAAAAATTGGGGAAAAGTTTCAGAGCCCTGAGATCCTTGAGAGCCAGAAGAACCAAAGAGCTCAAACAGCCAGAGACCTTTGGAGATGAAGGAAAATTCCTCCAGGGATGCTTCATGAAACAAGAAGCCTGGAGAGAAAGCTAACATCACCATGTTCACCATGTGCCTTTCCAGTTGAGAGAGAAACCCTGAATGTCATTGGCCTTCTTGAACCAAAGTATCTTTCCCTGATGCCTTAGATAGGACAGTTTTTAATAGACTTTGCAATATTATTTATAAACCCATTACTGAACTCCCATCACTTCTCTCCATTCTTGTACATTTAAGTTCCACCTCACTAGAAAATCATTCACCTATCTTTAGCTTCTGTGTATCTTTAGTTCCCCTATATTCTACATTATAAGTCTCTGAGTTCAACTTCACCAGGGTCATATTAGTGAAACCATGCAGTATCTTATTCTTTTGTTTCTGATTTATTTCACTCAGCCTTATGTCCTCAATGTTCAACCATGTTGCATATGCGTCAGGACTTCATTTCATTTTACTGCTGCACAATATTCCATCATTTGTATATACCACATTTTGTTTATCCATCTGTTGATGGACATTTGGATTGTTTCCATCTTTTTGCAATTGCGAATAATGCCACTATGAACATTGGTGCACAAATGTTTGTTTGTGTCACTGCTTTCAGCTCTTTAGGGTATATATTGAGTAGTGGTATTGCCAGGTATGGCAACTCAATATTTAGTTTTCTGAAGAACTGCCAAACTGTCTTCCATAGTGGCTGTACATTATACATTCACACCAGCGGTGCATGTGTCCCAATTTCTCCACAACCTCTCCAACATTTGTAGCTTCCTGTTTTTTTAATAGTAGCTATTCTTATAGGTGTGAGGTGGTATCTCATTGTAGTCTTAATCTGCATTTCCCTTATGGTGAATGAAAATGAGCATCTCTTCATGTGCTGTTTAGCTATTTGTGTTTGCTCTTCTGAAAATGTCTGTTCTTATCTTTAGCCCACATTATAATTAGGTTGTTTGTTCTTTTGTTGTTGAGTTGTATGATTTCTTTGTATATACAATATATTAAACCTTTATCTGATATGCTATTTCCAAATATTTTCTCCCAGTGAGTTGGCTGTCTCTTCATTTTTTTGACCAAGTCTTTGAGGCACAGAAGCATTTGATCTTAAGGATTTCCCATTTACCTTTTTTTTTTCTTTTGTTGCCTGTGCTTTGGGTGTAAAGTTTAAGAAGCTACCTCCTACGACTAGACCTTGAAGATGTCTCCCTCTATTTTCTCCTGGGAGTTTTATGGTATTGGCTCTTACATTTAAGTCTTTGATCAACTTTGAGTTAATTTTTGTATGGGGTGTATAAGGTAGAGGTCCTCTTTCATTCTCTTGCCTATTGATATCCAGTTCTCCCACACCTGTTGATTGAAAAGGCTATTCTGTTACATTTCAGTGGATTTGGGGGCCATGTGAAAGAGCAATTGACCATAGATACGGTGATCTATTTCCACTCTCTCAATTTGATTTCATTGGTCAGTCCTTCTATCTTTGTGCCAACACCATGCTGTTTTGACCACTGGAGCTTTAGAATAAGCTTTAAAGTCAGTAAGTGTTAGTCCTCTCACTTTGCTATTATTTTTTAGAATTTTTTTAAAAGCTATTCTCCATCTCTTTCCTTTCCAAATACATTAGATAACTAGCTTTCCCAAGTCTTCAAAATAGGTTATTGGACTTTTTGTTGGTATTACATTCAATTTGTAGATCAGTTTGGGTAGAATTGACATCTTAACTACATTTAGCCTTCCTGTCCAAGAACATAGAATATCTTTCCACTTATATAGATCTTCTTTGATTTCTTTTAGCAATGTTTTGTAGTTTTCTGTGTACAGTTCCTTTATATCACTGGTTAACTTATTCCTAGATACTTGATTTTTTTAGCTGTTAGTTTGAATAGAATTTTTTCTTTAGTTATCTCCTCATTAGGTCTTTATTTATGTATAGAAAAATTACTGATTTTTAGTATCTAGCTCTTTTATTGGATAGGTTTTCATTCTTTTGTATTTTGTTTCTGCAGATGGTAAATGATCAAAGTTTTTTTTAAAAACATTCAGCTCCCAAGCTTCTGTTTTTGCTAGAAGTCAGGCTCATCCAAAGTAAATGGTAAATGATGCATCATGCTTCATTTATAGGAAATAAATAGCATAAGCAACCCAGGTCACATTTCTCAGATAATTCATTACATTTATCCTGATTCTAGATTCTAGAACCATATTTAGGCCCCAAGCATATGGTCTCAGCTTTGACAGCAAGCTTTTTCGACATTCAATATTTGAAATTTTCTCTTCTTTCTTTTATTATCAGTTAGGTATTTAAACACTTTTTTTTTTAATTTTTTTTATTAATTAAAAAAAGAATTAACAAAACAATTAGAAATCATTCCAATCTACATGTACAATCAGTAATTCTTAATAACATCACATAGTTGCATATTCATCATTTCTTAGTACATTTGCATCAATTTAGAAAAAGAAATAAAAAGACAACAGAATAAGAATTAAAACAATAATAGAAAGAAAAAAAAACAAAAAAAACAAAAACAAAAAACCTATACCTCACATGCAGCTTCATTCAGTGTTTTAATATAATTGCATTACAATTGGGTAGTATTGTGCTGTCCATTTCTGAGTTTTTATATCCAGTCCCGTTGTACAGTCTGTATCCCTTCATCTCCAATTATCCCTTCTCTTTTTTTTTTTTTTAATTAACGGAAAAAAAGAAATTAACCCAACATTTAGAGATCATACCATTCTACACATGCAATCATTAATTCTTAACATCATCACATAGATGCATGATCATCATTTCTTAGTACATTTGCATTGGTTTAGAAGAACTAGCAACATAACCGAAAAAGATATAGAATGTTAATATAGAGAAAAAAATAAAAGTAATAATAGTAAAATCAAAACAAAACAACACAAAACAAAACAAAAACCTATAGCTCAGATGCAGCTTCATTCAGTGTTTTAACATGATTACTTTACAATTAGGTATTATTGTGCTGTCCATTTTTGAGTTTTTGTATCTAGTCCTGTTGCACAGTCTGTATCCCTTCAGCTTCAATTACCCATTGTCTTACCCTGTTTCTAACTCCTGCTGAACTCTGTTACCAATGACATATTTCAAGTTTATTCTCGAATGTCCGTTCACATCAGTGGGACCATACAGTATTTGTCCTTTAGTTTTTGGCTGGATTCACTCAGCATAATATTCTCTAGGTCCATCCATGTTATTACATGGTTCATAAGTTCATCTTGTCTTAAAGCTGAATCCATTCTGCCATTCTATGTCTTTTGATTGGGAAATTCAGTCCATTAACTTTTAGTGTTATTACTGTTTGGATAATATTTTCCTCTACCATTTTGGCTTTTGTATTATATATATCATATCTGATTTTCCTTCTTTCTACACTTTACTCCATACCTCTCTCTTCTGTCTTTTCGTATCTGACTCTAGTGCTCCCTTTAGTATTTCTTGCAGAGCAGGTCTCTTGGTCAAATTTTTGTCTAGTGACTTTTTGTCTATAAATGTTTTAATTTCTCCTTCATTTTTGAAGGACAATTTTGCTGGATATAGGAGTCTTGGTTGGCAGTTTTTCTCTTTTAGTGATTTAAATATATCATCCCACTGTCTTCTAGCTTCCATGGTTTCTGCTGAGAAATCTACACATAGTCTTATTGGGTTTCCCTTGTATGTGACAGATTGTTTTTCTCTTGCTGCTTTCAAGATCCTCTCTTTCTCTTTGACCTCTGACATTCTAACTAGTAAATGTCTTGGAGAACGCCTATTTGGGTCTATTCTCTTTGGGGTGCGCTGCACTTCTTGGATCTGTATATTTAGGTCTTTCATAAGAGTTGGGAAATTTTCAATGATAATTTCTTCCATTAGTTTTTCTCCTCCTTTTCCCTTCTCTTCTCCTTCTGGGACACCCACAACACGTATATTTGTGCGCTTCATATTGTCATTCAGTTCCCTGATTCCCTGCTCAAGTTTTTTCCATTCTTCTCCCTATAGTTTCTGTTTCTTTTTGGAATTCAGATGTTCCATCCTCCAGTTCACTAATTGTAGCTTCTGTCTCTTTAGATCTACCATTGTAGGTATCCACTGTTTTTTCCATTTTTTCTTCTTTGTCCTTCACTCCCACCAGTTCTGTGATTTGTTTTTTCAGATTTTCTATTTCTTCTTTTTGTTCAGCCCATATCTTCTTCATGTCCTCCCTCAATTTATTGATTTGGTTTTTGAAGAGTTTTTCCATTTCTGTTCGTATATTCAGCATTAGTTGTCTCAGCTCCTGTATCTCATTTGAACTATTGGTTTGTTCCTTTGATTGGGCCATATCTTCAATTTTCCGAGCGTCATCCATTATTTTCTGCTGGTGTCTGGGCATTTGATCAGATCTCCCTGGGTGTGGGACCCAGCTGGTTGAAAGGTTTTTCTGTGGAATCTCTGGGCTCTGTTTTTCTTTTCCTGCCCAGTAGGTGGCGCTCGTGGCGGTCGTTTGTCTGCGGGGCAGTCGGCCCGGGAAACCGCGCGTGGAGGCGGGGGTCGCTGGCCGTGGCTTGGGGGAGTGCTGGTCCAAATTGCCCAGCTGGCCCGAGACGCCAAGCGTGACGGGAGGGCCCCGCTATCCAATGTTCCCAGTCAGACCGGGGAGCCACGTGCGTGGAGGGGACCCCAGACGCCAGCCACCCCAGCCGGGAAAACGTGCACCCCTCGGGTATCTCACAGCAGTGGATTCTCCCTACCCGTTCAGCCGTTCCAGAATGGGGTACGCTGTCTTTTTTGGTCTCTGTCGTGACTCCGGGAGCTGTTTTGTATTGTTTCTGTTTCTTTAGTTGCTTTTCTGGAGGAGGAACTAAGACCCGCGCGTCTTACTAAGCCGCCATCTTCTCCGGAAGTCTTTAAACACTTTTTTGATTGTTAAATTTTATCTATATTTTTTTCATGAGCCTGCTACTGAAGAATGGGATGTGAGTGTGTGTTCGCTCATTGTCACTTTACAAGAATAATTCTTGCTTGAACCTTGATTAAGATGTATAAGGTGGTGAAATCTGGCTGTTCAGCAAGAAACTCTGACAGTATGGCCACCATTTGTCCAGTATTTAATAGCTTATCCCCTAGGAGGATTGATTGATTCCACTTTGATTTACCACTCCCTACATCCCAAGTTCTTTATTAAACTCCAAGGAATCTTGAGAATCCTCTATTTTTAAGCCTAACCATGCAACTCTACTGTTTTTACTTTGAATTTACCTCCTCATGTCCCACTGGACTGCACTAGGACTTGTGACCAAGAAAATGTGGTGAATCATCATAACTTCTTTATGCATGTGTATTTTACAGGAAGACACACCATCAACTCTGAGATAGGGTTGTTTAATGGCAAAATTTATGGTGAACTGGTGAGAGAGGTATCTTCAGAAAGGTTCATTTCCTCTGGCGCTACCCCGGTTCTGCTCTCTTTTTGTTAAGTCAAAGAACACAGAATTGTACATGTGCATGTACAGAAAATTAATCAAAGTCAGATTAAAGCCATTCTTACCTGATGTTTTGCTGATAGTTGATTCATTGGTTAGAAAATTTGGCAAATTTTTGTCAATGATATTGATATTTGACAGGTTCTTTCCCTGTGCCACATAATTAGTTAGCACGTGGTAAGGCTAGTGGTTGTTCAGGATTTCTGATTCTGCCTAGCCCCATGGTTCATGCAGTTGTCTAATTTTAGGCAGGGAAAAGGGCTCAACTGAGGAATATTTTTTAGGATAGTTGTTTATTTTAACCAGAATTTGTTTCCCTAACAGTTTCTTTAGTGTGTTTAAATGCGATTTTAAAATGGATTTTTCTTTAAACTCAAAAGTCAGTAGATTTTGAAAAAATTACATTTTAAGGTGGGACAAGATGGAAGTCTACTGACTTGTGGAATTTAGTTAATCTTCCAGAGAAGCTAGTAAATAGCCAGGAAGAGTACAGAAAAACTGCAAGGGGAATATCAGTGACCAGACACACAGTGTGCACCAGTCTGGACTAGGTGGAATGGCTAAGATCCCGCACAGAACTGTAAATCCCCTAAACTGTGGAAGCCAGTGCTCCTTCCCCATAGGCATGGCAGGCTCATTTCCCGAGGGGAGAGAAACAGATTTTACTAGTAGCAAGGACTTAGCTCAACCAGGCTCCAAATGTGGAATTATTTAACAAATTCTGACTCTGAGAACAGGCCCCCAGCATAGATAAACCTGGAATAAGCCCTAAACAAATTAGGAGTTTTTTACCCCAGCAGAGAGGAGGTGGGGTTGATGGGAAAAAAGAGGCTTTTTGAGTTGAATTGCAGAAAATATTGGAAAGGGCTGGACCCCAAGAAAAGGGGGCATATGGGACCTGAAAATATTTAGAGCCATGTACAATTCAAACTCTTTATTAGAAAACCTGAGGAGTGGGTGTCCAGCTCTGTAAAGCCCCCCTTTTTTTTGTTTTTGCTTTTTTCCCCCTTATTAACAGTTCATTAGATAGAATTGGAAGCATTCTCAGGCTGCAACAACAGCCCTGGACAAGGGTGGAACTAACAAATGTCTAAGAGACAAGGTAACTAGTCAGGTGAAAGGGTTAATTTCCTAATGGGCATATCTTTCCCAGGAAAAGGTGGGGCATGGCCCAGCTTAAGTGGAATACCTGTCTCAAGGAATTCAGGCCCCAGGGACTGGAAAACAGAAGCTATCAAAGCCCACATACTGCCTCACCTCTGTCTCATACAGAGGAGAGTCTGCTAAAACTAAAGGCACCACATCACTTTAATCTGGTGGGAAGCTGCGGGCAGACAAGCACCACTAGCTGGGCAGGACAGGAAAAGCACAGACTCTATAGGCTTCAAAGAAAAGTCTGACAATCTGCTGGGTCTCAACCTCAGGGAAAATGTATGCTGGCTACTCACTCTTCCTGAGACATGGGTCTGTCCAGTCTGGGAAAATCTGACTGGAGTCTATAATATCTGAGAAGATCCTCCTCCTCAAAAAAGAAAAGTTTCCTTATAGGCTGGGCAAGAAACAGAAAAACAGGAACTAAAAATTCTAACTAGTTAAACAGAACATATGCTAGAGGTCTAGAATAAGTTAACATGTATGATAAAGAACAGATAGAGAACAAAGCCATCCAGCAAGAAAATCCTAGTTAAAAGAGTGGAAATAACCTCCAGAATAAGCTAATTAAGAAAATCAAATTCCTGGATGCCAGCATAATTAATGAGTCATCTTAGGAAAATTGAAGATGCGGCTTAGTCAAAGGAACAAACCAACACTTCAAACAAGATCCAGCGGTTGAAATGACTAATTCAGGATGTTCAAACAGACATACAAAATCTTATCAAAAATCAAATCAACAAGTTAAGGAATGGTATAAAGAAGACATTGAGTGAACATAAAGAACTTGAAAGTTTGAAAAAAATTGCATTCATTGCGTTAATGAAAGGTACAATAGAAGAGATTAAAAAAACAATGGAGGGCAGGCCACAGTGGCTCAGCAGACAACATTCTCACCTACCATGCTGTAGACCTGGGTTTGATTACTGGTGCTGCCCATGCAAACAAAAAAAAAAAGGAAAGCAACAGAGGCCTACAACATTAAATTTGAAGAAGCAGAAGAAAGGATTAATGAACTAGTGGACTAGAATCTGAAATCCAACACACACAAAAATATATAAGGAAAAGAATGAAGATATGGGCAGGGTCTCAGGGAATTGAATGACAATATGAAACACATGAAAATACATGTGTTGGGTGCTGAGAAGAAGAAGAGAAGTGAAAAGAAGGAGAAAGACTAATGGAGGAAATAATCACTGAAAATTTCCCATCTTTTATGAAAGACCTAAAATTAAAGATCAAAGAAATGTAGTGTACCCCAAATGGAATAGTTCCAAATAGACATACATTAGTAAAAGACATTTAGTAATCAGATTGTCAAATGTCAGAGACAAGAGAAAATTTTGAAATAAGCAAGAGGAAGCAATCCATCACACGCAAGGGAAACCCAATAAGACTATGTGTGGATTTCTCAGCAGAAACCATGGAGGCAAGAAGGCAGTGGTATGATATATTTAAGATTCTGAAAGAGAAAAACTTCCAACCAAGAATTATTTTTCCAACAAAACTGTCCTTCAAAAATGAAGGGGAAATTAAAACACTTTCAGACAAAAAAAAATTTGTAACTAAAAGACTAGCTCTAATAGAAATACTAAAGGGAGAAGTACAGGCAGATAGGAAAAGGCAGGAGAGAAAGGTCTGGAGAAGAGCATAGAATTGAACACTATCAGTAAAGGTAAAAGGATAAAAAAAATAGATATGGAATATAAAATCCCAAAGATAAATTGGTAGAAGAAAGTACTGCTATGTTACAGTAATGACATTAAATGCTAATGGATTAAACTCCCCAATCAAAAGACATAGACTGACAGAATGGATTAAAAAACAGGATCACTATATGTTCTGTCTACAGGAGACTCACTTTAGATCAAAGGACAAAAGTAGATTGAAAGTGGAAGGTTGGAAAATATATTTCATTCAAACAACAAACAGAAAAGAGCAGCGGTTGCTATATTAATATTTGAGAAATTAGACTTCATATGTAAAGCAATTAAAAGAGACAAAGAATGAAACTATTTATTAATAAAAAGAACATTTCAACAAGAAGTAATAACAATCACAAATATTTATGCATCTAGCCAAAGTGCTCCAAAAATACGTGAGGCAAACAATGAAGAGAGAAATAGACACCTCTACCATAATAGTTGGAGACTTTGATTCCCCCACTCTTATCAATGGATAGAACATTTGGACAGATGATCAATAAGAAAACAGAGGTTTTGAATAATATGATAAATGAAGTAGATGTAATAGGCATTTGCAGAACATTACACCCCACAACAGCAGGATACACATTTTTCTGAAGTGCTCATGGATCATTCTCAAACATAGGCCATTTGCTGTGACACAAAGCGTCTCCATAAATTTTAAAAGATTGAAATTATACAAAACAGTTTCTCAGATCATAATGGACTGAAGTTGGAAATCAAAAACAGGCAGAAAATTTACAAATATATGGAGGTTAAACAACACACTCTTAAATAACCAGTGGGTCAAGGAAGAAATTAAAAGAGAAATCAATAAATATCTCAAGGCAAATGAAAATGAAAACACAACATATCAAAATTTATGGGATGCAACAAAGGCAGCACTAAGAAGGAAATTCATTGCCTTAAATAAAGAAAAAAGAACAAAAATCAAGGAATTAACTTTTTACTTGGAAGAACTACATAAAGAACAGCAAACTAACCCCAAAGCAAACAAAAGGAAAGAAATTATGAGGATCAGAGCAGAAATAAATGAAATTAAGAATACAAAAACAGTCAAGAAAATCATCAAAGCTAGAAGTAGGTTCCTTGCAAAAAATCAATAAGATTGATGGCCACTTAGCTAGACTGACAAAAAAGGAGAGGATTCAAACAGGTAAAATCAGAAATGGAAGAGGGGACATAACCACTAACGCCACAGAAATAAAGGAAACAATGAGAGGATATAATGAGCAACAATATGGTAATGAACTAGACAAAATAGATGAAATGGAAAACTTCCTAGAAAGTAATGAACAACCAACATTGACTTGAGGAGAAATAGAAGACCTCAACAAACCAATCACATGTAATGAGATTGAATTAGTTATCAAGAAGTTACCCCCTAAAAAGTCCAGTACCAGAGGATTCACATGTGAATTCTACCAAGCATTCAAGAAATAATCAGTTCCAATCTTGCTCAAGCTCTTAAAAAAATTGGAAAAGGAGGGGAATTTCCCTAACTCATTCTGTGCAGCCAATATCACTCTAATACCAAAGTTGGACAAAGCTACTACAAGAAAAGAATGTTACAGAACAATCTCTTTAAAGAATGTAGATACAAAAATTCTCAATAAAATACTTGCAAATTGAATCCAGCAGCACCATGGCTAGGTGGGATTTATTCCAGTTATGCAAGGGTTGCACAGCCCAAGAAAATAAATTAATATACTACACCATAACAATATGTCATTGTGGAAGAACCAGTACCATAAATCTCCTAGAAGAAAATATAGGGAAACATCTTTAAGAGCCAGTAATAGCATCTGAAACTTTACAGCCAAAGCACAAGCAACAAAAGAAAAAATACATAAATAGGAGCTCCTTAAAAGTTAAATGTTTTTGTGCCTCAAAAGACCTCCTTAAAAAGGTGAAGAGGCAGCAGACTCAATGGGAGAAAATATTGGAAAACATACATTGGATAAAAGTTTGATATTCTGTGTATATAAAGAAATCATACAACTCAACAACAAAAGAACAAGCAACCCAATAATAAAACAGGCTAATGATATGAAAAGGCATTTTTCTGAAGAGCAAATGCAGATGACTATAAAGCACATGAAGAGATGCTCATTTTCATTAGCTACAAGGAAAATGCAGATCATGACTGCAATAAGACCACCTCACACCTATAACAGTGGCTACTGTTAAACAAGCAGGAAATTACAAATATTGGAAAGGATGTTGAGAAATTGGGACACTTATGTAGTGCTAGTGGGAATGTATAACACTGCAGCCACTATGAAGACAGTTGGCAGTTCTTCAAAAACTAACTAGAGGCTGCTCCATGACCTGGCAATACCATTCCTTGGTATACCCCGAACAGCTGAAAGGAGTGAAACAACAGACACTTGCACATCGATGATCATAGTGGCATTATTCACAATTCCCAAAAGATGGAAACAATACAAGTGCCCAGTAACAGATGAGTGTATTAACAAAATGTGGTATATACATACAATGAAATATTGTGTAGCAGCAAGATGAAATGATATCCTGAAATACATGATAAGATGAATGAGCTTTGAGGACATAAGGCTGAGTGAAATAAGTCAGACACAAAGGATAGATACAGTATCCTTTGTATGATTCCACTTTTATGACCATGGTAAAGGGGAACATGTTGCAAAAAGCTTCAGAGGTGATATAGCAAGAGACATTTGGAGATGCAGAAAGAAAATGCCCTGGGGAAGCCATTTTAAAATAAGAAGCCAGGACAGAAAGCTAGCAGATGTCACCATGTGCCTTCCCAGCTGACAGAGAAACCCTGTATGCCATTGATCCTTTCTTGAGTCAAGGTATATTTCTCTGGATGCCCTTACTTTGCACATTTTTATGACCTTAAAACTGTAAACTTGTAACTTAATAAATTTCCTTTTAAAAGCCAAAAAAAAAAAGTCACAGTGAAAAAAACTCATGATCATTACTATTGATGCAAAGAGTGAATATGACAAAATTCAACATCCTTTCTTGATGAAACATTTCAAAGGATAGGAATAGTAGGGAACTTTCTCAACATGATAAAGGGAATTTATGAAACACATAAAGCTAACATCATTTTTAGTGGGGAAAGACTGAAAGTTTTCCCTCTAGGATTAGGAACAAGACAAGATGCCCATTGTCACCATATTTACTCAACATTGTGCTGGAAGTTCTAGCCAGAGCACGTAGGGAAGAAAAAGAAATTAAAAACATCTAAACTAGGAAGGAAGAAGTAAAATTTTCACTTTTGAGATGATACCTTGTTATATTTTGAAAATCCCCAAAGACCTACAGCAGGGTTACCATAGCTTTGAGTACAGCAAAATTGCAGAGCAAAAGAGCAACACCCCCAAATCAGTAGTATTTCTATACACTGGTGTTGAGCAATATGAGGAGGAATTCAAGAAAAAAATTCCATTTACAATAGCAACCAAAAGAATCAAATATTTAGGAATACATTTAACTGAGGATACAAAAGATGTATGCATAGAAAACTACAAGAAATTGCTAAAAGAAATCATGGAAGACCTGAATAAATGGAATCCTGTACATGGATTGGAAGAGTAAATATAGTTAAGATGTCAATTAATACCCATATTGATTTATATATTCATTGCAATACAAATTAAGATCAGAACAATGTACTTTGTAGAAATATAAAAACTGATAACCAAATTTATTTAGAAGGGCAATTACCCCAAATAGCTAAACGTATCTGGAGAAAGAAAAATGAAGTGGGAGGTCTCACACTACCTGACTTTAAAGCATATTACAAAGCTATAGTGGTCAAAAAAGTATGGTATTGGCATAAAGATAGATGTACTGGCCAGTGAAATTGAATTGAGGCTCAAAAATAGACCCTCTCATCTATGGACAAGTGATCTGTGATAAGGTGGTCAAGCCAACCTACCTGGGACAAAGTAGCCTCTTCAATAAATTGTGTTTGGAGAACTGGATATCTCATATGCAAAAGAATGAAGGAGGGGTGAGCCATGGTGGCTCAGCAGGCAGGAATGCTTGCCTGCAATGCCAGAGGACCGGGGTTCGATTCCTGGTGCCTGCCCATGTAAAAAAAAAAAAAGAAGAATGAAGGAGGATCCATATCTCACACTTAATAAAAAAATTTAACTCAAAATGAATCAAAGACCTAAACATTATAGTTAAGATCATAAAACTGTTAGAAGAAAATGTAGGAGAATATTTTGTAAATATTCTAATAAGAGGTGGTTTCCTAGACCTTACACCCAAAGCATGAGCATTGAAAAAAGAAATAGATTAATGAGATCTCCTCAAAATCACTTTTTTGCATTAAAGAACTTTGTCAGGAAAGTAAAAAAGCAGTCTACACAATGGAAGACAATATTTGGAAACCATATACCAGATAGGGGTTTAGTATCCAGAATATATAAAGAGATTCTTCAACTCAACAACAAAAAGACAAACAGTCCAATTAAAAAATGGGCAAAGAACATAATCAGACACTTTTCAGAGGAGTAAATACAAGTGGCTAAAAGACACATGAAAAGATGCTCAATTTCACTGGCTATTAGGGAAATACAAATCTAAACCATAATGAGGTATCATCGCACACCCACTAGAATGGCCATTATTAGAAAGAACAGAAAATGACAAGTGCTGGAGGGGATGTGGAGAAAGAGACACACTTATCCCCTGTTTCTCGGAATGTAAAATCATACAACTCCTCTAGAAGACGTTTGGTGGTTCCTTAGGAAGCTAAGTACAGAAATGCCATATGATACTTTGTAACATAGCTCTTCTATAGCAAAGTTGATGTTTGTAATAACTTTTTACTTAATATTTTGAGAATGCACAGTTTTGTTTTGTTTTTTTGTTTTTTTTTTTTTTTTTTAAAGAGAGAGGGAGGAAGGGAAGGAAAGACAGAGAGAAGGAAGGAAGGGAGGAAGAAAGGGAAACATCTTTAAACATTTTCTTGTTTTATTGTATTTTGTTTGTTTGTTTGTTTTTTACATGGGCTGGGGCCGGGAATCGAACCGAGGTCCTCCGGCATGGCAGGCAAGCACTTTGCCCGCTGAGCCACCGCGGCCCGCCCTAGAATGCACAGTTTTGATACTTAATCAAATGGTAGTTGATACTCTTTAATATTTAGAATATAAGAAATTCTGATATCTGTATCTGTAGATTTTTTCCTTTCTTGCTTTAATTTTAAATTGGTTAATGAAACATATTGTACAAACAGGCTTTATGATGATACCTTAGATAAATTTTCAAACTATACCTATGAATAAGAAAGCTAAGATATCCATTTAGGTGGTTAAGGTTTTCATATGTTAACTGTAAAACTTTTGTATCTTTATGTTTTCCTGAAATCAGGAAATATAGTAATGCAGATAATTTGTAAGAACTTTCTACTTGATATTTTGAGAACATTCACAATTTTGACAGCTGACCAAATAGTATCTAAGTTAATGTTTAATATTTAGCTTTTAAGAACTTTGCTATCTGAATTTGTATATATTTTCTTGCTGCATTAATTTTAAATTGGTTTATGAAACTTACTGTGCTAACACAGGTTTTACAATGATTACATGGATACTTTATTTAATATGCAATGGTTAAACTAACAAAAATGTTCATTTTTGGTGGTTCTAACAATAAATAAAGAAATGCCAGCAGTACCATTATTAGGTAGAGGAGCTGAAGGCCCAAGTGGACATTTGCATGCCAGTGTTTATACCAACATTATTTACTATTGCCAAGCAATGGAAACAGTCCAGATGTCTATCAATGGAGGTATGGCTAAAAAAGCTGTGGTATATATATATATATATATATATATATACATGTGGTATATATATATGTGTGTATATATATATATATATATATATATATACATGATGAAATCCTATGCAACTGTAAGACAAAATAAAGTCATGAAGCATATAATACCACGGATGAACCTTGAGGACATTATGTTGAGTGAATTAGCCAGAAAGAAAAGGACAAACACTTAGGGTCTCACTAATATGAACTAATGTTAACCAGTGAACTTTAAGAGTTAAAATTAAGAAGACAGATTATCAGGAGCTAGAAAGAGGGTCAAAATTTGTCATTTGGTGCTGAAGGAATACAGATTGTGCAATAGGACTGATTGTAAAGATTCAGAAATGGATAGTACAATACTACCTGATTGTAGCAAAATAATATAAGTACACTGAATATAGCTGAAAATGAGTATGGTTGAGGGAGAAGGGCTGGGGGCACATATGAAACCAGAAGTAAAGATAGAGGATAAACACTGAGATGGTATAACAGGAATTCCTAGAGTGGACAATGATGATGATGAAATGTACAAATATAAAAGCATGTTTTCATAATGGAAAACAAATGAATGTCAAATTGCGGGGGTTGAAAATGGATGGTACACATGAAAATGTACAGACAATGGTGTACCATAAAGATCATGGTGTTGAAGTCATGTCTATTTATTTGGGTTGTATTGTATGATGTACAACTAAAAATTGTTTACAAATTAAAAAATAATTATATTTTTAACAAGAAGATTAGTATTTATTTGAGAAAATATCAAAATTATATATAGTGGTACATTGAACGGAAAGAGATCTGGTTAGTTCTTATCATCTAACAAAAACAAAAATGTCTTTCAAACATTTTGTTGATCCTCATTTTTGTCTTTTTTTCCTAAGCATAATTTAAGAGATTGAGATAATATTTTATGCAATATTTCTTATTCTTTTCACAATGAACATTTTTGACAAGCATTTTTCCATATTACAAGCTTTAGTAAGCATTATTTTCAATGGCTACACAACAGTATTTTAAAATGTTAGAGACTAATTGCCCTCATAAAGCTTAGTTCTAGGGGTGGTTGAGGAAACTTTTGGGGGTAGGAAAATCAATCTCTTTTCAATTTTTTGATAAACATATGGGACTATTGTAACTTAACCTTTTTGCCCACCTTTCTTTAAGAAAGAAAAGGTAAGGGTCATCTTATGCGATTGAAAGACTAGAAGTTTTCTGGCCAACATATGTGAGAGAAATGACTATCACATTAGCAAATCCAAAAAGGTATTGAAGGACCTGACATAATGAGACAGCAATAGAAACTCATGTTTAAATCAATGGACCACACTCCTCTCATGTCCAGGACTAAATGCAGATGAACATTTTTCAAAGCTGCCTTGCAGAGTGCTGGTAAGGCTGAGAACAGAAGCCACATTTTCTAGCTTATAAAATGTGGAACTCTGAGTTTTGTTTTGTTTTGATTCGCTTTTTATTCTTCAAGCATTGCTACTGATTAACATTCACATACCTTAAGGATGCAAACAGAAGGAAACCAATGTGAAAATGCTATTAGTTTTATCTGCAGAAACATATTCTTTCCTTTTAATCTGGGCAATTATATTGCCACTGCTTCTTTGGAGACTATAATTTCTGTTGATGCCTGTCTATTCTTGACATTTTTGTCTTATTAACTGATCTATTTCTCTTGTTTATTCCTCCTTGGCGTGAAAGTTGATAGACGGATGCATACATTTTACATGAAGTCTTTGGGATCTTCTTAAATACCCCTTGCTCTAAGCAACAGTCCACATATAAGAACTGTCACCAAAGTAATATGGTTCTGCTTTCAGTGTGTGAAGTGCCTGGAGGCCTCTTCTGCTCACAATCCTGTGTGCTATCAGCAGGAGTGAAATTTTAATCAGGACATAAATTGTTTTCCTAAGTTGTGTTTTATAGTGGAGAAGTGGAAACCAAACAACTTCTATTCCCCAGGGGTATGGCCTGACCCAATCCCTCTGAATTCAGGTGATAATCTCTGAAATGCAAAAACCCCCGACTCATTTTCTTTTATTCCTTCTAATGTCAGAAAATACATATGTGTTGGTTTGGCTGTGATGCAAGTAAAAGAGCAGTTTCCAAATGACAGATTAATTCTTGGGAGAGTGAAAAAAAAGGAAACCTTAAAATATTCTTACTAGCAATATTAAGGGTCAGTGTTAATTCTAGAAAGTAAGGACAATGAGGGGCAGTTTGAATGTTCCTGTGATGCTATCATTTTAAATTTGCATTTATTTAGTGAGTCAGGTGATGTTACTGTAAACATCCATTGGCCATTGGTGTTTCTTTTTCTATAGCACTGTGTTTTTTTCTTTATAATTTAGTAATTTGTATCATTTAATTAAAAATCATAAATTACTAATTGATGGTAATTTACTGTTTACTGTTAAATTTAATTTGAACAGTAAAACAAGGTATAGATTGAAAAATGAATTCTATCCCATTCTGTCCTTCAGCTTTTCAATTTTGCCTTCCTGGGTAACCACTATTATCTATTTCTTTTGTTTACAATGTCTTTGACATATTAAGCCCCAGAGGCTTTCCCTCCCGTTGTTTATCTAGCTTTGTGCAGACAGGTGCCGTAGTTTTTCAGTTAACCTGGATGAAATATAAAGGCCATAGTTGTCTTGGTCATAGCTGGGAAATTTGAAACATTGGCATTTTAGCACAATTTGACTTTGCCCTCACATTCTTTCTTTGTGGTTCCCCTGTTTCTGCTGCCATGTCTTACTGGCTTTGTCTCTCCAGTTGGGTGAGAGTGCTGCAGATCTCAGCCTTGCTTGAATTCTGGGCCAAAGAATCTCATGTTCTCTTTTGCCTTTCTTCTATAACTTGTTGTCATGTATTATAGAGAATCTCTTGAGAAAATCTCTTATGTGAGCACAGGTCCTCAGACTCCAGATAAGGAATTTTCCATGTAATAGAAAGTGGATGAGATTAATAAATTGTTACTATAATACATCACTCTTAAGACAGTCACTGCATGGTTTGTCTACTACTTTCCAAAAGATGGTTGAGTATCTTCCCTGAGTGAGGAGAACTGAAAACCCCCACACATAGTCAGAAGCTTCTTGGTTTAGAAATCCCTCTGGTTTACTTCTATTAAAATTAATTTTAAAATATGCAAAGGTTATCTATGAACATGGTATAAAATTCAATATTCTATTTAAATGTATATGATCTATGAACAAAGTGGGATGATACTAAATATTTATGCCTCAAATAAGATGAAAGGAAGGTATCACTGGATTTCAGCTTGGGCCCCAAATTTTGGATGTGGTAAGTAATAAGGTCAGAACACTCCATTCTCCCATTTGATAGAAAAGCCACTCGGGAGCCCTGTAGGAGTTTGCTGTGAGCTAGGGGAAAATCCCTTCTGAACACACTCTCATTGCCAAGAGAACAGTGGAAACTATGGGGTTCTCAATTATTTGGACTGTCATAGAATCACATATTTGTCATAGCATAAAATCAATGTGGAGAATATTTTCATCTTACTCTTATGTGAATTTAATAGAGAACTAAGTTAGCCTTTAACTTAGTTTCTCTCACTTGGTGTTTTGCAATTTTAACTTTACTGTGACACAAAGAATCAAAGTACAGACAAGGAGAACATATCTGATAAAGAATATATAAAGAAATCTTTCAACTTAATAACAAAAAGACAAACACCCAGTTAAAAAATGGGCAAAAGACTTGATTAGACTTCTCTCCAAAGAAGAAATACAAATGACCAGAAATCGCATGAAAAGATGCTCAACATTATTAGCCATCAGGGAAATGCAAATCAAAACCACAGTGAGATAAAATCTCACCTCATTAGAGTGGAACACTAATTCATTGCTGGTAGTAATGCAAAATGGTGCAGCCACTGTTTGGCCACTTCTCAGAAAGCTGACTATGTTATGACCCAGCAATCCCAATGCTAGGTATATATATAAAAGGAATTCAAAGCAGGGACTGAAATAGATATTTGCATGCTGATGTTCATAGCAGCATTATTCACATTTTCCAAAAGATGGAGCAACCTGTGTCCATCAACTGATGAATACATAAATAAATATGATATATACAACCAATGGAGTATTATTCAGCCATAAAAAGGGATG
Organism: Tamandua tetradactyla; assembly: GCF_023851605.1. NCBI lineage: Eukaryota > Metazoa > Chordata > Mammalia > Pilosa > Myrmecophagidae > Tamandua > Tamandua tetradactyla. The sequence goes on along the minus strand of NC_135342.1, from coordinate 39,212,945 downwards.
AAGTCCTGATACATGTGACAACATGGATGAACCTTATAAACATCAGGTTGAGTGAAATAAGCCAGCATGGAAGGACAAATATTGTATGATCTCACTGATTGTATTTTTATTATTATTTTTTTTTAGGTGCATGGTCCAAGAATTGAACCCAGGTCTCCTGCGTGGAAAGCGAGCATTCTACTACTGAACCACCCATGTACCCTCACTGATTTTAAACAATGAAAATAAGCAAATTTATCAAGTCAGAATGTAGAATATAGTTTTCCAAGGGACAGATGGGGATAGGGAATGAGAATTAAGGCTTGAAATGTGTAACGTTCCTATTTGGAATGATGGAAATGTTTAGTAATTGATGGTGGTGATGGTGGCACAACATGGTGAATGCAATTGAAAGCACTATATATACACACACATACACACACACACACACATGCACATATATACCTGATTAAAAGGGGAATGTTAAATTGTGTATATTGTAACAGAATAGAAAAATTTTTCAAAAATTTGTGGAACTACACTGCACAAACAGTGAGCACTAAGTTGAACCATGGACTTTAATTAATAGTATAGCTATAAAAATGCACTATCATCAATTGTATTGAATGTTTCACACCAATGTCAAAGCTGGTGGGGAGGAAGTAGATAGGAATCAAGTATTTTTATGCTTGATTGTTCCATAAAGCCACATCTTCTCTAATAGAGAAAAGAAGTACAGACTAAGGCAGACAAGGGAAATCTCTTACAATCTAAAGAGAAGTGAAATTGGTTTTGTTTTTTGTTGCCTTAATTTTTTAATATTTAAAAGAATAAAACCCTACTCTATAACTCCTAAACAACAACTCCTAAGAAGGGAAATTTTATACTCTGAAATATCCTAATTTGGGGCCTTCTTTCAGACTCCAATATTCCACACCCTTAAACTTCTCTGGACCTATTTGATCTACTGGAAGTCTATATCAGCCATTCCTGGTCTGAAGCTATCATTAATTTCTTGCATCATGGGTCTTGAAGTCTCCTTGGCTACTTCCATGGTGAATAATTATGTAAGGGCTTTACCCACCATCTTGCAGGTAAAACTTGAGAGTTTTACCTAGCTTTGGGCCTACACTAAATATCTCTTGACTACTGCTCCAGGGACTTCTGTTATGCTCCCATATGGGAAACTCACCACTCAAGATTATATAATCTGTAAATGAGAAGAGTTAATACCCTTTAGGCCACCCTTGATCAATGGCAGACAAGAGACTATGTATGAATGTTAACCCCTTTCATCTTCTTAGTGGTAGTTCTAAGATGCATTTCATAAGGCTTCTCAAGTGTTCTGTGGTATCAAGCACCAATTGCTCATAGGAGTAGTCAAGTCAACAACAGACTTTTGAAGAAACTTTCATTTTTTCCTTTTTCACTCTTCTTTTCCATTAGCTTTCATTGGCTGGTGTGTTAGTTAGATTCAGTTGTCAACTTGGCCAGGTGAGCATACCTAGTTCTGTTGCTGCGGACACAAGCCAATGGTACGTGAATCTCATCTGTTGCTAATTACATCTGCAGTCGGCTAGGAGACATGTCTGCTGCTATGAGTGACGTTTAGACTTAATTGGCTGGTGCTCAAATGAGAGAACGCAGTATAGCACAGCCTAGCAGCTCAGCATTCCTCATCTCAGCACTCACAGCTCAGCCCAGGCCTTTGGAGATGCAGAAAGAAATCACCCTGGGGAAAGTTGTTGGAACCCAGGGGCCTGGAGAGAAGACCGGCAGAGACCATCCTGTGCCTTCCATGGAAGAAAGAACCTCAGTGGAAAGTTAGCTGCCTTTCCTCTGAAGAACCAACAAAATAAATCCCCTTTTATTAAAAGCCAATCTGTCTCTGGTGTGTTGCATTCTGGCAGCTAGCAAACTAGAACAGCTGGGATAATATTCCACAATATACTGTCTGAGCATAAAACTTTGCCTCTGATTATTATTTTGGATAAGAATACCATTAAGATGAGTATTTCAAAATGACATTGCTGATATTACTGAAGTTTTGATAGTCACTGGCATTCTGTAGCATCACAATGACAAGGACTCTTACTTGGAGGTGAAGTGACATGACAAAGGAGTTATTTATTTGGTAATTGTAGCAGTTAAATGACATGAGGATACCAGCAATTATCAGGATTGTAGAGTTCATTGTGTCACTGGATACCAGCAATTATCGGGATTGTGGGCTTTTTAATTATAAAATATAACATATGTACAGGGCAGACAATGGTGGCTCAGTGGCAGAATTCTCGCCTGCCATGATGGAGACCTGGGTTTGATTCCCGGAGCCTGCTCATGCAAAAAAAAATTAAAAAAAAAAATATATATATATATAGAACATATATACAAAACAAAGGAAATAAAAACAATAATCTTCAAAGCACAGTTCAGCAAGTAGTTACTGAATGGATCCCAGAATTTGTCATGGACTACCATTCCACCATTTCAGATTTTTCATTCTAGCTGCTCCAAAATGCTGGAGGCTAGAAGGAATATTAAATAGACATTCAGCACTCATTTGTTAAATCCTATTTTTTCTATTACACCTTCTCCTTCTCCTCCCATCCCTCTCCCAATCTATAGGGATTGTGCTGTTTTGAAAGGATGTGTGTACCCTAGAAAAGCCACATTTTAATCAAAATCCCATTTCATAAAGACGGAATAATCTCTATTCAATACTGTATATATGAAACTGAAATTAGATCATCTCCCTGGAGATGTGATTTAATCAAGAGTGGTTGTTAAGGGTGGGCCACAGTGGCTCAGCAGGCAAAAATGCTTGCCTGCCATGCCAGAGGACCCGGGTGCGATTCCCAGTGCCTGCCCATGTAAAAAACAACAACAACAAAAAGAGTGGTTGTTAAACTGGATTAGGTGACAACATGTCTCCACCCATTTGGGTGGGTCTTGATTAGTTTCTGAAGTCCTATAAAAGAGGAAACTGTTTTGGAGAAGTAGGAGATTCAGAGAGAGCAGAGCAGAATGACATAGCCACAAGAAGCAGAGTCCATCAGCCAGCAACCTTTGGAGATGAAGAAGGAAAATGTCTCCCAGGGAGCTTCATGAAACAGGAAGCCAGGAGAAGAAGCTAGCAGATGATGCCGAGTTCACCTTGTGCCCTTCCAGATGAGAGAGGAACCCTGAACATGCTCACCATGTGCCTTTCCAGATGAGATAGAAACTCTGACTGTGTTCGCCATGTGCCTTCTCACTTGAGAGAGAAACCCTGAAATTCATTGGCCTTCTTGAACCAAGGTGTCTTTCCCTGGATGCCTTAGATTGGACAGTTCTATAGACTTGTTTTAATTGGGATTTTCTCGGCTTTGGAACTGTAAACTAGCAACTGATTGAATTTCCCTTTTAAAAGCCATTCTGCTTCTGGTATATTACATTCCAGCAGCTAGCAAACTAGAGCAGGGATCTTTAGGCAATGCCTGTTTTGACTTTTTCATGTTGAGAAGGGGTATCAACATTAAAGGATACAAGGATGCAAACAATTGATAATCTTGGAGAAGCTGGTCCCTCTGGTTTTCAGGATTTATCTGACCTAAGAACCATCCAAGAATTATAAGTTCCAGGAAAGCAAACTTTGTGCATGAAACCTTTATAGAGTCTCAGTTCAAGCTCTAGGTGCTCTTAAGAGTCAACAGGAGTGATGTTGGTTGGAGTTTAGCAGACTGTGGCAATTAACACTATCTTACTGAAGCTTGTATAAGAGTAGCCTCCAGAAAGATCAGACTCTATTTGATCTTTCTTGGCCATTGATGCCTTATTTTTAGTTTAGCTTTTTTTTTTTTTGCATGGGCAGGCATCGGGAAATGAATGATGCCTCTTTTCCCCTTTTTTGGTCCTGTAGGCATTGTTGATCCCACAGTGCCAGGGCCAGACACATCCCCAAAAGTCATGTCCCACATTGTCAGGGAGATTTTATCCTTGAATGTCCCATGTAGACAGAAAAGCAATAATTTTCCTTGCAGAGTTGGGCTTAGAGAGAGAGAGAGAGACTATATCTGAGCAGCAAAAGAAGTTTCTTGGAAGCAACTCTTAGGCCTTGCTATGGGTAATCTTAGGATCTCCCTTACAGAAATAAATTTCATAAGGGCAGCCCTCAAAATCAAAGGCTTTGCCTATTTTCTTGGGAGGCTCCAATGGTTGAGAGGGTACACAGGGTTTCCCAGATGGATAAGTTTAATAGTTTCATATATATATTTTCCCTCAAGGGACTTTGCCAATACTTTAAAATTATCATCCTATCATAGTCTTAGATATAATTTGGTATTACATTAAACTATATAGCGTTATAAAAGCTTGTTCCCTCCCTGAAATCCAGGAGTTTGGTTGTTTTAATGAGCTATCCAGACAGGTCATTTAGATTATATGTTACCAAAATTTAGATTCTAGACATAATAAACCTCTCTGCCTTTCATCTCATTTAGTAGGTGAAGGTCTACAGTACATACACTATCACCTTTTACCCTGTGTTCTGATTACCTTGAGCACAGCCAGATTGGCTTTGTATTTAACTATAATTGAGGCCTGATCTCTTTTTCAGTTATGTAAACTGTTATTAGATATAGCTATGCTAACTTTCAGGGCTGTAGCACTCCATTTCTGGGTCTTAGGGGTCACAGAGTTATTCAAAATTCCATATAAATACCAGTTAATGCACCTATAGCTCAGTGTCTCAGAATCTAGAAATACATTTACAACTTCAGACTAACTATGGCTGCTATAAAAGCTCCATTTTTTTAAATAAGAATTTTCTGAAAGAGACCTTAGCAAATATTTTCTTTTGTTTCTAACTCATTTTGTACAACACATTGTCCCCAAGGTTTATTCAGGTCATCAGGAACATCTCAGTGTTCTTCCTTTCTGTAACCACATCATGTTCCATCATTTGAATGTATCACAGTTTGCCATTTTGCTTCTCAGTCATTTTACCATTCAGCCCCCTCAATCTATTGGGCATTATGGATGATGTTCAAAATAAACAAGCCATGTATTACAGTATCCTCACTTTGATGTACAATTAACAGCACTCTGACTTTTATACAACTTTTGTTGGTCCATAGTGACAAAGGAGTTCATTGATTTTTAGAAATTTCTTTGGAAATATTGAAAAAGAACATGACATGCTTAGGTCACCCAACTACTAATTCTAGGCATGTTATGAAAGTCAGAGGGCCTTTGTGGGTTTAAGTAGAACATGTGCTAGTCACAGAAATGTGCATCCTAGTTGAGGAAGTGCAGAACGCAGATAGCCTCCAGTTGTCAGTTCCTTTGGGGTATGCCTCAGCTGCAAAAATCCACCTTACCCAATGTCACGCCATTCCCAGGGCAGCCCAAATAAGAAGACTGAGTGAAGCACCTGTATGAAGGCTAAGGTATTTCAGCTTTATGGGATATGGTACATGCTCCAAAGTTTCTCAGCTATATTGGCTGAGGTTATGGAAAGCTGGCAATTGTAGTTCAACTTCTTCCACTGTTCAATCATGCTGCCTCCTCTTTCCAAGCACAGGTATTGAGTCATAATAAATATCTTGCACCATAAGCTCCATCTCTGTGTCTGCTTCTGGAAAACCTAATCAGTAATCCACATCTCCTGTCATATCAGCTAGATAGAAGCTGAATTCTATCAGCTTCAATGATAGACTGTGTTGAAAATCAGGCCCAGGTTCTAATTTTAATGATGATATGTGTTCTAGTTTGCTAGCTGCCAGAATGCAATACACCAGAAACAAGAATGGCTTTTAAAAAGAGGAATTTAATAAGTTGCTAGTTTACAGTTCTAAGGCCAAGAAAATGTCCCAATTAAAGCAAGTCTATAGAAATGTCCAATCAAAGTAATCCAGAGAAAGATACCTTGGTTCAAGAAGGCTGATGAAGTTCAGGGTTTCTCCTCAAGTGAGAAGGCACATGGCAAACATAGTCAGGGTTTCTCTCTCATCTGGAAAGGCATGTAGTGAACATGGCATCATCTGCTAGCTTTCTCTCTTGGCTTCCTGTTTCATAAGCTCCCCGGGAGGCATTTTCCTTCTTCATCTCCAAAGGTTGCTGGCAGGTGGACTCTCTGCTTCTCCTTGCTATGTCCTTCTGCCCTCTCAGAAGCTCTTCTTTCTCCAAAATATTTTCTCTTTTATAGGATTCCAGTAAACTAATCAAGACCCACTCACATCTCCACCTAATCCAGTTTAACAACCACTCTTCATTGAGTCACAGCTCCAAGGAGATGATCTAATTATAGTCTCAAACATACAGTAGTGAATAGGAATTAGAATAAATGGCTGGATTTATAAAATGGGATTAGGATTAAAACACAGCTTTACTAGGGTACATGCATCCTTTCAAACCAGCACAGTATGTAATAGTTAGTTCATATGTCAACTTGGCCAGGTGATAGTGCTCAGTTGTGTGATCAAGCAAGCATAGGCCTAACCATTACTGTGAAGACATTTCATGGACTTAAATTATCAGTCATAGATCTAATCTACAGCTGATTAGATCTATGATCAACTAAGGGGAGTGTCTTCTGCATTGAGAGAATCCAATCAGCTGCATTCAATCCAACCAGCTGGATATAATCCAATCAGCTAAAGGCTTTTAAGGCAGAAGTGCCACTTTTAGCAGTCAGAAGAGAGAACTTTCACCTCTACTTCAGCCTGGCAATTCATCAAAGATCTTCATCATTGCTGCTGGCTTCTGGCCTGCCCTACAGAATTTGAACTTAAGCCTCTGTACAGTTGCATGAAACACTTTTATAAAATCTTAGATTTACAGATACCTCCTGTTGGTTCTGTTTTCCTAGAGAACCCTGACTAATACATGCAAAGGAGACTAAATATCCATGCTGAAAGATATGATACATCAAAATCCGGGCCCTAAGATGGTGGAGTAAGAAGTTTCATGGCTCTGTATCTCTGCAGAAGCTTTGAAGAACCATCAAGAACTGACAGAAACATCTTTCTCAAAGCTCTAGAAAACAATTAAATAATTGCAGCAACAGGACAAATGCCAAATCAAGTTATAGGTGACTTAAAAGCAGTACAGTCCCATGGTTGCTTGCCCTATGTATAGAAGATAGTTCACTGATACTCCTACAAAACTCTGTGAGAGACAAATTAAATCATGACTCCATGGGGAAAGGGATTATTGGCTGTAAGACAGTGCAGTGTCCAGGACTGTGAGGAAACTGTCAGTATCTGTGCAAATGGGGGAATTCCTAGGGCCACATATGTATGACCAAGAAAAAATACATTCACAGAAAGCATGAAGGAATTTCCTCCATTTCAGACTGGAGCTATTCTCTAAACTCATTGTATGGATAAACTCTGAGGGAAAGCTACCAGAGGTCAATTTGCAAAGTCAGGAAAAGGTGCTTTCTTTTTTTTTTTTTTTTTTTTTTACCTTTTTAAATTAGTTCCTGGCATTCAAGGAAAGCTCTGTCATAGCTAACTGTATATAAGCTAAAGGAAAAGGAACTGCAGAGTCTAAATTCCAGCAAAAAGATATTAAAGTGTCAAAATGTCCTGGTTTCAACAAAAGATTGCAAACATACAGAGGAATAGGAATTGTTGGCCCAGGCAAAGGAGAAGTTTAAAGTATTAGAAACCATCAAGGAGAAGAATCATATTTGTGATATACCAGCCAACAACTTTTGAAAACTGATACTACATATGCTCAGAGAGGTGATGGAAAACATGGAGAAAGAAATAACACAAACCAGGAAAAGGATGAACACAAAGAGAATACAGAGATGGAAATTATGAGAAGGAACCAAATGGAGCTGAAGAGCGAAATAACAGAAATTCAAAATTCCCTAAAGGGGTGCAACACGCATTGGACCTTGCAGAAGAAAGAATCAGAAAACTTGAAGATAAGGCAATTGAGATCAGCAGTCTGAGAAATAGAAAAAAGAAGGAATGGGAAAAAAAGTGAATTGTGCCTGAGGAGCCTGTGGGGCATCATCCAGCGTGCTAACAAACACACTGTGGGAGTTGTAAAAGGAGAAGAATGAGAGAAATGGACAGAGAGGATAATGAATAATGGCTGAAAACTCCCAAATTTAACAAAAGATATGCATAAGCACATCCCACACACTCAATGAACTTCAAAAAGGATAAACACAGACTTACATTACAGCATATAACAATATATTGAATGCCAAAAGTAGAGAATTCTGAGAGTCACAAGAGAGAATTAAGTGTCAGGTACAAGGAAGCTTCCATAAGATAAAGTGCTGATTTCTCATCAGAGACCATGGAGGTAAGACAGCAATGAGATGGCATATTTAAAGTGCAAAAGGTAAAAACTGCCAACAAATGACTCTAATATAGCAAAACTGTCTTTCAAAACTGGGGAAGAGATTAAGACATTCCAAATTAAGTAAAAGCTGAGGGACTTTGTCATCATTAGACTGACCCTACAAGAGATGCTAATGAGAGCTCTGTACATTGAAAGGAAAGGACAATAGACAATAGATCAAAGCCACATGAAGAAATAAAGATCTCCAATAAGAATAACAAGATGGATAAATAGAAACACCAGTACAATTGTGTTTTTTGTTTGTAACTCCACTTTTTACTTCTTACAGGGTATAAAAGGCAAATGCTTAAAATGTGATGATAAATCAGTGGTACTGGATTCATAGTATAAGTGGTGACAAGAACTACATAAATTTGAGGAGGGGCAGAGGGCAAAGGAATATAGTTTGTATATATTTTTTGATGTTAAGTCAGTATCAAAGCAAGTAAAATTGTTATAGATTTAGGATGTTAAATTTAAGTCCCATGGTAACTGCAGAGAAAATAGCAGAGATTATGCAAGCTCATAGAGACAATACAGTTTGTCAGGGGTGGGAGTCAGGGAAAATGGGGAGTTATTTCATAAAGGGTATTGGGTTTCTGTATGGGGAGATGGGAAAGTTTTAACAATGAAAGATCAAGAAGGTACTGCAACATTTTGAATGTGATTAATCCCATGAATGGTATACTTGAGAGTGGTCTGAGAAGAGAGAATTTATGTTGTATATATACTCCCACAGTTTTTTTTAGATAAAGGAGCTAAAGACACAATGATAATTTAATACAATATATGATCCTGGACAGGATCTAACAAGGGAGTAGAAAAGGTTCAAAGGTTTTTTTGGGGGGACATATGAAAAAATTGGAATACAGACTGTAATCTTTATATCAATGTTAAATTTACTGAACTTGATAACTGCACTTAAGGTAGTTAAACAAACATCCTTTTCCTTAGGAAACGTACATGACAGTGTAAAGGAGCATGATATATACAGCCTACATTATTCAAGTATTGAGATAATGAAAGGATAGGATGGTATGGCAAATTTGGCAAAATGTTGAAGTTGGTGGATCTGGGTATCTGGCATGGTAGGAAGTTCTTTGTATAGGTATGTATTATTTTCATAACTGTTCTGTAACTTTAGAAGTGTTTCAAAATAGGCAGTTAAAATAAAAAGCAAAACAAAACTGAGCCTTAAAAGGAAAAGAGTAAGATCCTGAAACCTAAGATGGAGATACTTAAATGGACTAGCCTGAGAATATTCAACTCACAGATTTCCAAAAACATATGAAACAGTATAATCAACCCTGCCCCTATTATAGAGAAGAACAGATTTCCCTAACCTAGGTGCCCTGAAAATACATAATGTTTGCCCTTCTAAAAGGCCAACTGCCAGTTCATCTCCATCACCTCCAGATGATTACCAGGGTCATGTCTTAATATAGTTCAAATGAGAAAATGCAGTGCTTGCAACAAAAAGAATGAGACATCCACCAAAGGAATTATAGGACCTGGCCAATTTATACTGGCAAAAAATGGGGACCATGTTTGGGAGTAGGACTTGGTGAATGAACATGAGTGAAGTAGAACACAAGGCAAAAAATAAGAAAACGTATTTATATGAAGTGTTTCTCCATGACTCAGGGTTCACAGTCCTGGCAAGGGATACTTGGAGACAGTCCTATTATATAGCCTGGATTGTTCCTTACAAATAGAACATAAGCATGCCCAAAAGTCAATGGGACTGCCTTGGGAGAGATTTGAGAAAAAGTTCAGAAGGCTCAGGAATTTGGAATGTTACGACTGACTTATTATATGAGCCTGGAGAACACATTACATGGGAGATCACAGAGATTAACCCCTTCATGAAGGTAATGCGATATGCACAGATGAAGGAAATTCTGTAATCTTTGAGAAGTTTGGTTGTGGTTATATTTCATAGGCTGGGTTTGACAGTAGAAGATGCTAATATATAATTTAACTCCCTAGTATCAGTTTAGATGATTAAATTCTGGAATGATAGAGGCCATTTGTCAGCACTTAACCCTCAGATTCAAGTTACATATGATTACTCTAAGGAACCACCAAGTAATGGCTCTAATTGCAATTACTGTGCTAGATGTAGTACCTTTACTAGAATGAATCATCACAGTCTCTGGGACCTGTGATGGCTATTTGTCTTTTGTATGCATTCTTTTAAATTAATTCCATTACTAAGCAGGATCAAAAGCAATTTACTTTTACATGAGAAGAACAGCAGTATACTTTTACCTACTTGCTCCAGGGCTTTTGACTCTTCTATTTTCTATTACAGTAGAGTCTGCAGAGACCTGGTTCTTTTTAACAATCTTCACTAAAATTGAAGTTATGACTTATCATGGTAATGGATATTGTAATTCATCACTCAGATCCCCTTAAGGGCCAAGACCCTTATTACATCAGCTGCCGAGAATGTTGACTGCTGATGGCTCACAGTAGAGTCCTTTCCCAGGCACTGCCTTCAACTGAAGACAATTTTCTCAATCAAGGGATGTCCCACATCTTCTGTATGATCAATGCAAGAATAGAAAGGTCCAACCTTTTGACTCAATTTGAAATAAATCTGAAAAAAAATTCCAGCTTCTGAGCTCCCCATGAAATTAATTGTGGCTTCTGTTTTCAGCAGAAGTTCTCCTTGTGCCCAATACTACTTCTTTCTCTCTTCCTTAGTTGTTATTCCTGAGTGCTTTCCCCAATAAACTTCCTTCAACCAAATTTCCTTATCAGGTTCTGTTTCCTGGAGAAACTGACCTAAGACAATCACTTGTTGCATTGGCCTCCTCATGCCTATGGTGCAACAATCAAAGAAAACATCATAATAGCATCAGAGGAGAGAATATCGGTAATTCAAGGAATTTTTTGGTGTGCCTTTTAGTGTTTATCAACTGGTAATAAAGCAAACAAGTAAAAGCTCAACTATAGCATGGTAAGCAGGAAATCAAAACCCCTCATGGACTGAGGGCTATGATACCCCTTCAAAAAAACATTCTAGACCAGCAAAAGTACTAGTTGAGGTGAAGAAATCTAGGCTGGTTGATGTAGAATGATGATGGATTAATTTGTGTCCTTGAGCCTAACTGTAGCATTAGACACTCTCTCTTATCTCATTGAATCTCTTAGATTAAGTTCTTTCAGAATGAGGCTATCTACCTTCTTGATGGAGGCAGTGTGATGGTTGGACTTAATGTTGGTTGAAAGTATGCTGAGTAGCCCAATATACACACTTTAACAGATGTCTTTTTTGAAGTTCAGTTCTTCTCAGTCCCAGTTTTACTCCAGCTTCCACATAGGCCTAAAACTGTAGTAACATGACATCTCCTTCCCTTAGGCCCACACTGCATACCTTTGGCTTCCTTCCCTGGTGTTTCCCAAAGCCATTTACTCTGCACTCTTAAATGTGTAATCTTGAAATGTAAGGAAATTAGTGAGGAGTGGGAATTAGCCAGAATTAGTGTCTCCAATGGGAGATAGGATTAATAGATAAATGCTCCCCCAGGGTGGGGGGAGAATTCTGAAATGTATTTTATATGACTGAATGGTAAATCCATCCCACAGGATCAAACACCAGCTGCCCATTATTGTGGACTTCCTCAATAATGCATTCTTATATTGGGTTTCCTTTTCTCTCTTTTTCAGTCTTATTCCTCACCCTTTGCTCCCTGGGATCAGATTCCCAGTGAGACTACCAACATGCTAGCCCTCTTTCCCAGTTTTACTTTCAAGGGAACCAAGGCTAAGACTGTCTGATGGGGAAGTAACTGAACATGAATTGAATGGTATAGGTCAGGAACTAAATAAGTTAATACATAAGATATAATGCAGTGAATTCTGTGTTTTTTTCAAGAGACCCTGGCACATGCCCTTTGTGGGATCCAAGATGATGAACTAGATCTTAGGCAAGGTTTGAAAAGTTCATGACTTTTTAGGTTCTTGAATTTTTCCCCAGTTATGCTTTCATTTTGTTTCCACTGAATTGAACAGTATCTTTGAGTTGTTAGCCTACTGTGAGTACAGCACAGAGTTTCTTAAAAAAAAAAAAACAGATTAAATGATATGAGGAATTAGGAAGCGTTTATATTTTCTCACCTCCTTCCCATTTTCCTACCTGGATAGCATAAATGAAAGAGGAAATGAGAGTCAGTCCCTTGGGTTCTGTGGGCAATGTGGTGTTCCTGGCTGTTTGTTTTTCCCTTACTATTATTTTACTTTAGAATAATAGAACAATTGAATGGACAGTTGTTCACATAGCTAGGGCAAGCAAGGTGATAACTGTGAAGACACCAGGACTGTAGCTTGGACTAGGAAACTGACAAGTGTCAGTTTCTTTGCCTCTAAAATGGGAATGAAAGACCTCACAGGTAATGGCAAAGACTAAACACTATGAAGTCAGTGAAAGTGTTCTCTGACTTATAGTGGTCCTTGTAAAGGAAAGAAAAAGAGGGACATTTTTTATTTAAGTTTTTCCACCATTTAATCCAGACTCCCAGCTGCCTAAGAAAGAATAGGTGCAGTTAGAAAAGCATGTAGTTAGTGAAGAACAAAAAAGGTTCTTTTAATTATTTGAATTGAAGGCTTGCTTAAGTCAAGTGGCCAATCGGAGAGGCAAGTACTGAAGACCTCAGTTGAGTCTGTCAATGGCCTTGTCAAGATCCTCCATGAACCCCACCCTTGAGGCAATCCTACTGTTATCAGTCAATATTCTGTTCAGAATATGTGCTCAGAGGGCATTCCTTAGAGAAAGAAGGAAAGGGTAGGTGGGTGGGATCACTCGCTGCAGCTCATAGGCCCTTAGCACAGTGTCGTTTCCCCAAACTGCTTTCCTGGAGGCATTGACATATTTCAAACAGATGGCTGACATGATTGGTCCCCAGAGTTTCCACGTACCCATCCCTGCTCAGCAGTGATGGGCCACAGGAATCTTTATTTAAGCCACCCCTCTTGAAACCTGCCCATGGACTCTAGTATGCAAAGATGTTTCAGGATTTGGGGACTTAGTGTTCTCAAACTCCACAGGTAACCACGGATAAAGAGGATGTATGAAGCAAAAATAAATAAGTGAAAGAAATAAAAAATAAATAATAGATTTCTGAATCATAGACTGGAATTTCAGTCTATTAGGAAGGCAGAAAGGAGTGACAGCAGAAGTAATACATGAAGAAGCAGCATGCACCTGAAATGAGAGTTTCAATGACATATTCTGGGAGGGAGAATTGGCATTAGTGTTCACTAAAGCAACAAATTTGAAAGCTGCTGAATTCTGATGGAAATGATCCTAACTGCATCTTCAATCTCTCTGAGCACTCATTGTGAATACTTCTTCCTTCTAGATTTAGATTTTAGTGTATCTATAACTCATGAATAATTTCACTAAAACCCTTACACATGTATGTACATAGAACACACCCTAGCTGTATATTCTACTCTTGCACAAACCCTCCTTGGTGACTTGATTCTTGCCCTTAAAAAACAGATCCATCAATCATGTTTGTCCCACAAAAGATCCCGTGAGCTGGCAATACTAGGACTTCAGGTTTAGCAGGTTTCATGGCCAGCCTGTAAGAAAGGTGAGGTGAGACTCCTAGCTTCTACTTGCCCTTTTTGAATCACTTCTCCATTCATTTAGAAGCCAGAGCAATCTTTCTAAAGTGTAAATTATACCATGTCTATCCCCTACTCATCATCCCCTCCAGACTGCATGATGTACCTAGAACCAAATCCCATGTTGTCCCCATGGCTTTCCCAGCCCCACACATAGGACCCTACCTGTCTCTACATGTGCATCTCTCCTTGCATTTCTCACCCCTCTCACTTGCTCATTCAGTTCCAGCCATCTTGTCCTTTTTATTCTGTGATACATCAAGAAGCTTCTTGCATTCATTTGGCTGTCTTTAGACAGGCTTTCCCTGAACATGGTACCCAAAATTCAACTCTAGTTCTCTACCTCTAGATAACAATTATCACTTCCTGACATCACATTAGATGACAAAAAAGTACACAGATAGCAATATCACACTAGATTGTTGGCTCTGTGAGGGCAGATGCTTTATCCTTACAGCAACCCTAGTACCTAGGACAGTGTCAGATACATGGCAGAAACCTCATAAACATTTACTGAATAGATAGATGAATGGAAATATAGATGGATAGGGTGCTGCAATGCAGAATCATAGCTGGAAAGACCTTGTGTCACTGAGAAATTTTGCCACAAATCTGTATTCCATGTAACTTCAGGGCTTAATATACTGACAGCTATGTGACCCTGGGCAAACACCCTCCCATTTGTTCATTTACTCATTCACTCATTTGTTTGACAAATAAAGATTGTGCATCTGTGATGGCCTGACAAGTTGCTGGCAATATGCTAGTGAGTAAATGAACCTTATAAGAATAGTTAGTCAATTAAAAAAATTAATAGGGTGGTGTGAAAATGGCTCAGTGGCAGAATTCTCACTTGCCATGCCGGAGACCTGGGTTCGATTCCTGGTGCCTGTTCAGACAATAATAATAATAATAATAAAATAACAATAATGAACAGATAATACTAGGCAGTGATATGACAAGAAATACAAGGTGGTAATATGGGCTATGAATAAAATAAGCAGGAAAATGGGAAAGAATGTGCCTGGGGGTAGGTGCATCATGCTTTACCCAGGACATCTTGGGTAGGTCACTCTGAGGAAGCACTTAGGCAAGAAGCTGGTCTTGTAAAGGTCTGAAAGAAGAGCAGTCCAGGAAGAGGACAAAGTAAGGGCAAAGATCCTGAGGCAGGAATAATCTTGGAGTGTTCGAAGAACAGAGTGCAAGCCAGTCTGCTCGGGGCAGTGAGCAAGAGGATCAGCAATAGGAGAGGAACTCGGTGACCAAGCAGCTGCCAGAACTCATGCGGTTTGGTAAGAAGCCTCACTTACCTAAAACAGGCATAAGAATGCCTTTCTTACAGAATTGTTCTAGGGATCAGGTAAGATAAAACATGCTGGGCACACAGTGCAGGGCTAGACACAGTATCAATGAGAGCTGAAATTATCATCAAAGGACTGACGCTTTGCCAAAAAGGGCACATTGACTTCAATATTTCTAAATTTTCCTATCTGGGATGGGAAGACTGGGCCTATTTGCCTGTAGAAGAGATGGTCTGTAAATCTAGATAAGCATCTTCTGCCTGAGTCCTTCCTACCATTTCTCTGCATCAGCCTGTTTGCCTGCATGTTTCCCTCTTCTTATTCATCTTTAAATAGATATAAATGGAGGTCTAGGCAAGTGCCACTGTGCATGAATATTTCTGCTTGTTACAATCAGTTTGGGGGCCATAATGTAGCTATGGAAATTTTTAAAAATCAAATTCTGATGTGAATTTGTAAAAGAGGATAGCAGATCATAAAATGTCAGGAGTGCTACTGTCTGGAGGTGGTAGAGCAGGGAGCCAAGTCGCTGGGGCTTGAGATGGTTTTGGACTATTGTTGGTCAAAATTTGTTGTCACTGGAAGAGACTCTGGCTTCCCTTCACTCTCAAACTGGGGAGCTTTGCACTACAGCTGGGTGGTTCCAATGTCAGTGGCATTGGGAAGGGTTAGCTAGTGGGAGTGTTATGTTTAGGACTGATCTCAGATAACATCCAGAATCCTTACTGTGGCCTCCAAGGTGACCTTGTCCTGAGCTCTGACTGAATTTCTAACATCCCCTTCCTCTACTCTTTCCCTGCAGCTGTGCCCTAGCTGCCTTGGCTTCTTTCTGGCCCTGTAAACACTATGTCTGTTTCTCTCTTACAGCTTTTACACTTGGTTTTGCCTCTGCATGGCTGGTTTCTTCTTTTCATCTGTGATTCAGTCCAAACATCCTCTCCTCAGAGAGACCTCCCTTGACTAGCTTAAATAAAATAGATCATCTGTATTAGTCAGCATTCTCCAGGAAAACAGAACTGAAAGATGTTTGTGTGTGTGTGTGTGTGTGTGTGTGTGTGTGTGCGTGTGAACACAAACATATTAAGGGTTTATTACAGTAATTGGCTCACATCACTGTGGTGTCTGGCAAGTCTAAATTCTTGGGAAATTGTTGGAACTTCAATGATGAATTCACCAGGAAAAGCTGACTGGCTGAAGTAGGGATGTAAATTCTTCTTTCTCTGCTGGAATCATTAGTTCTTCCTTTTAGGCCTTCAACATATCTAATGAAATTGTTTTACTTGCTGAAGGCAATCTCCTTTGTTGATTGTAGATATAATCAGCCATGGATGCAATCAACTGACTAATGATTTAAATCCATGAAATGGCCTTACAGTAACAATCAGGCCAGTGCTTGCTTGATCAAACAACTGGACACCATAACTCAGCCAAGGTGACATACAAAATTAACCATCACACCTTCCTTTACCTCCTGCCATTTGATTTTCTCCTTAGCATTTATCACTACTGTAAATTGCTTTGTTCTTTCATTTGCTTGTTTATTGGCTGTTTCCCTCAATAAAATTGTATGCCACATAAGAGCAGTGACCTTGTCTGATTTGTTCCCACTGCACCCTAATGTTTAGAACAGTGCCTGAAATTTAATAATTATTTGTTAAATGAATGAATGAATGAAGCAAAAAAAAGAACCTTGAACTTAAATTTGCATAGGCAAGTGAGGGAAATTATTGGAAGAATGTTGGGGCATCTCATATATTTAGAGAAAGGGATTAGTATTTAAGGCATAGAAGATGCAGAGTTATGGCTGGGCCTCAGGAACCAGGGACTTGAGTGCTACCAAGATTTTCTCTTTATCTCTTTCCTCTGCTTCTCTCTATGTGCAGGCATCTTTCTAGCTCACAGTGGATCATCTATCCACTTAATAAAAATATGACCAAGGCCAGTGTGGTGGTTTGGAGCTATGTACCCCAAAAATATATTCTTAAACTTTATCCATTCTGGTGGATATGAACCCATCGTAAGTAGGGTAAGTAGGACATTTTGATGAGGCTGCTTCAGTTAAGGTGTGGTCAAACTCAATCAGGATGGATCTTGATCATATTACTGGGGTCCTTTATAGGCAGAATGAAATTCAAGTAGATAGAGAGAAGGCCAAGCAAGAAACGAAAGTCACTGGAATCTTGGAGAGGTCAAGAGAGGCCACCGGGTGCATTTTTATGTGATAGAGGAGCCCACAAGGATCCTTGGCAGCCAGCCCCAGAATGCTAGACTTTAGGAAGAAAGCATCACCTGATAATACCTTGATTTGGACTTCTCCTAATCTCAAAACAGTGAGCCAATATATTTCTGTTGTTTAATCCAACCCATTGCATGGTATTGACTTTAGAAATGAAGAAACTAAAATAGACAGCTACTGGGGCTCAGATCTTATAGTTTTTGACCCTAAAAAGAGAATAAGCCTCTTATAATTTCTTCATAAATATCTCATGCAAGGACTCTCATTAGCCTTATTTAGGACCAATCAACTGTGGCAAGGGTCGTGTGAGAACATTAAGACTCCTATTGCAGCTATGTGGAGTTTGGAGATGGAGTTGGGGGGTGATTTTCAAAATGGAGCATAATGGGAAGATGTCTACTATATTGGGCTTTGAAATGCAAAAATATGAGAAATTTGAATAACTAGGAATGTATATGAGAAGTGGTATTATAGGGAAAGCAGGCAGGGAAAAATACTTGACTTAGGAAAATTGATTTGGAAAACTCCCATATAGTTCAGATACCAGAAATCACAGCCTGAAACAAAGTCTTATGTGCTCCTACATCATTAGGAAGCATAATCTCAGGAGGCAGGAGGATGAGGCAGTGGAAGACAAAAGTCCCAAACAAGGATGTGTTATTGAACTGTCACCATGGTGTAACAAGTGCACTGTTGAATGTTGTAGGACCATCTTCCAGGAAGCCATATAATGATTGTTTCTTAGGGAAGTCAATCTGGGAAAAGAATGAGGGCAGGATTTATCTGCTGGACCCCTTATCCTAGTGGTGAAAGATTGAATTCATAAGGTATTTAGTCCCCACACCTCCACAATGCATATGGATAGGTATGGAAAGGGGCCACATATGGCATGCCTCAGTATTAACAAGGAGGCCTCTGAGAATGAGGCAAGGCACTGTCAGTATGCAACCTCAAGGACTGGTGTGATGGAGAGGATCTGCTTTGACACATTTAATACATTTGCTGCAACACCAAACAGAAGAGGGAATAACAGATTCAGTAGAGGCAGGAAGTTGGAGACTTAGGTGGCCAGAAGCCCCCTGTGCATTTGCAGAAATATAAGGCAGTGTTTGGCATTTTTTCAGGGCATGGTCTGCAGACTATTTTCTCTAGATTTTATGGTGAGGGAGTCACTGGCTGATAACTGGTTTACATTTCTTTCAAGACCAGCAGTTCTCAATTTTGTGTCATGATAAAGAGGTGCTATTGTGAATAGCTGTGAGTATTGTGGTAAGAAATGTGTCAGTAATAATGTTTAAGTTACAAGGTTTTGTAAATGACTACATTTTGTGTGAGTGCAGAGTTGAGATTCCCCTGTAGGAAAATATACATATACATGTATTTTGATTCACTTCTAAGAGAGTGGGAGAAAGGGTGTAGATAGTGTTATAAATAGGACATAACTTCCACTGCATCTGACCTATGTAGCTGCCAATAGCCTGCATTGTATATATAAACATTGTCCACCAGAGGTGTCTTGGTACTACTTTGGTAGTTTGAGAATACCTTGACTGGTCAGCTGCTATATGACTAGAATTACCTCTTCTCCTGGGCTATCTCAATGTCTGTAACCCCCAGGAGGATCAATGACATTTAGAATTTGCACTGATCTCATCTACATCCCAATTCAGCAATACTATTCATTTTGGCTTCCAGGTGATGTTTAATTGTTGCTAAATACATAAGTGCAAACGTGAAATTGCCCACACTCTGAAAATGTTGAAGGTGGTGGAAGAAGGGTGATTCTGACCTTAATTGGTTAAAAAGCTGGAAGTTGTTGCACACATACATATATTGTTTTGTTTATTTTCCTGTATACTTTGCAGCTGATTGGGGGCGAGTCCATTGCCAAAGAGGAAGCAGTCCATTCTCCTCAAACCATGCTTGCTTCCTTACCTAAATTAAGAGGTTTGATCTTAATCAAGTGAGGATGCCTACTGGTTCACCCCTGTACTGAGCTGGATTATTTCCACTATGCCTACTACATCTTTTCATTTGAGACCCATTTGCATCTCAGTGACAAGAGAGAGAGCAGCCAATACTTATCCTTGAGCTGCTCAACCACTGGCCAAGCCAATTGGGAATCTTTTTTCATCCTGCCAGCTCTGAGCCTGGAAGCAGACACTGTTGGGCTGTGGTCTGGAACAATCAATTGGACCTATATTTGCATAAGCTTATTTGGGAGTCACAATGCTCATTCAGCTGATGAAAGAGAAGTTTTAGGGATGTTTCTAAGACAGTGTTGGTCCTGCGTTTTCAATCTGGGATATCCAAAACAGCCCTGCTGACAGAGACAGCATTAGTACCAGAACTACTTCTGTCCTGCCTGCCTTCCTTCTTATCTTCTCATTCCTTTCCACCTTCTTTTGTTCATTCACTTGATAAGCATTTATTGACCTAGTGTGTCTGTTGTGCTATTAATATTGGGAAGAAAAATGTAAATAAAACCAAATTCCTAACTCTGATTGTTAAGAACATCCAAATGTCGATGGAATATAGCAGGTGTGACTATGTCCATATCTGGGAGGGTTTCACAGAGGAAGTGCTATATATAAGAAATTAAAATATGACTAGGAGCTATCCAGGTAAAGAAGAAAATGGGCAAAGCAATAAGAATAGCTTTATCAAAGAGCAGCACAGGAAATCCTTTTGCTGAAATGTTTTGGGAGTCATAGGAATAGAAGCCAGGGAAATAGCTGGGAACTCTGTAAGGAAATTGACTAGGCTGCACTGCGCATATCTTTTACTTTTTACTCCAGGGTTTCTTGAATACTATGAAGTGTCTGTAGGAGCACTCTGAAGTTTGAGCAAGAAGTTTGAGAAGTTTCATGGAGTTAACAGGAGACTGACAGGAGACTGAAAACAGTAGATATATGCTCCTTTCTATTCTTCAGCTGCGATGAGGTGAGGTACATTCTAGATAGCTCCTTAAGAAAACTGATTTGCTTCTGCTTAAGAATATATATTCTTATATATAAATATAAATATTCTAAAAATATATATATATGTATTTAGAATAGCTCTTAAATAGAGTCCTGGCATAATTTAGTATCAGTCGTCCACAGTGGTGACCCACATTTTGTTCCCCTCGTTTCCTGTTTTGCTCTTTCAAGTCCTATGTTTTTGTTCCCAAGGATCACTTTCCAAAACCGACTGCAGGTAAGCTGCTGTCTCATGCTCTGCTTTCTGCAGGTGATTGGGGTTGGGGTGGGAGTTGGCGTAATCAGGAGACTATTATGATAGTCCAGACATAGGAGATGAGACTGTTCCAATGAGACAGGAAAGAAGGGATGGATATTAGAGCTGTTAGGAATCAATGCTGAAGCACATCCACTATGAATGCTTCTGAAGGAGTAAAGGTGAGGTTGCTTTCAATTGTCTGGGGGCGGACAGTACATCCATCAAGGCCTCACAGCCTTATTTAAATGGCCTGAACTGTGTCAGATGGAGAGTCCCTGTTTTTGAACCTACAACATCAAGAGACAGTTGATGGTACACAGACAACCTGAACAAGAGTCAGGCTTTGTGCTAGAGGAGCGCAGAGGGTGGAACAATAGCTTTACATATGACCTCCATTTAGATATACCAGAAATTGTCTCCTGAGCCCCTATTTTCTATTACCATGATCCTTTGAAATCTGGAATCCATTGACTTTTCTAGGATTCACTCCTGATAATTAAGAGGTAGCTCTGTTCCCCCTCTACCTCACACAGCCATCTCTGGGCTTTTGCCCATGCTGTTCCTTCAACCTGGAATACCTTTCTTTCCTCTCTCTACCTATTGAAATCCTGTTTCTCTTTTAAGGTCTGGCTCAATTGCTACCTCCTCTCCTGCCAGTGAACATGAATTGCTGCCCTTTGTGTCGTCTCTGAGTTATAGAGCTTATCCCACTATGCTTGCTGTTAGAGTTAGTTGTTTATACTTCCCCTATGGGGCTTTGAGTTTAAGAGCAGAGGCAATCTTGTGTAACTTGGTCTCACCTGTACCCTTAGAGAGGCTTAGCACATAGTGGGTGTTCCAAAAGTGTGTTGATTATAAGTAAATTTAATAATATAGCCCTGTATCAAATTGTCCTTTTAATATTAAGTAAAAAACAGAGGGTGCAAGAAACGACAGCAATTAATTAATTTCTGCTGGGGTGCAGAGATTTGTAAGAGGAACTGCCATTCCAGGGGGAAAAAAATAGAACAGTCTTATTTTTCAGGATTTCTCAGCACTGAGGTGGTGCCAAGTCCTTTGCATACCTTTTCTAAAATGGGAGGCCTTATTATCCTCATTTTTAGAGAAAAGAACACTGAGACCCACTGAGGGAGGTTTCTTGTCCAGAGTTACATAATTTATAATTGCCAGAGTTTGTACTTAAACTCTGGATTTTCTGTGGTCAGAGCTTGAGTTTATAACTGCTGAGTTTCACTGTTAAATCTGGGCCATGAAGAAAAAATCTGAGAGGATCATATGGTAGCCCATGACAAGCTTTGGGATCTGCCCTGTACCTACTTGTTGAAGAGTACTTTGAAAACTATTGCTTTTTTATTTCTTTGCTTTGTATATATGTTATACTATACAATAAAAAAGTTAAAAAATAATCTAGGCCATGACTTAGAGTCTTCACTCTCTTTTAAACATTATCTGGACAAACAGAGACCAGCTCCAGGGCGGGACTGGAAATTGTCTCTGAAGGAAAAATATCCCAGCATTGCCTTGGGTTCTTTAGGGTGTTCTGTTAGGTTTGAATATGTTAGGCTTATTCTACCTTTTTTTTTTCCTTCTGTCATTTATCATTATACTTTTTGATTGAAATGTTTTCTGATGAAACTGTGGATTTAGAAAAGCCAATCAAAATACTGTATCATTAAAAATATTCCTTAATGGGACTACACATACTGAATATCCTTAATTTTAAAGGAACTTGACATTCTATCTAAAACTAACAATATGCCCTTCAACAGATTTTCATGGAATAATTCCATCTGGATAATGTGATCTATGATGCCATGGAGAACTGTCATTTAAGGGTGTATTGAGGCCTGGCTTCTCGCTTTCCTGGCCATCATGGAAGACTCTGACAACTTTCCCTTTTGCGATATCATTTAGCAAGCAAAGATAGCCCTTGTTCTTCTAGGCCAATTTACAAACATCTTTACATTTAAAAAATAGGTTTAGAGTGAGAGAAAAGCTAATGCAGAGTCCCGTGGCCGCAAAAACTAAAAAACAAACACACACAATAATTCAGTCTTCAGGTAAAGGGAAGTAGGAGCTACTTAGCTTGAAATATTGTTCACCAAACCATAAAACAGAAAGATGATCATATGCTCTGTGAGGCTTTAAAACTGTCTCATTGTTTTAATTTTTTATTAGAGAGTTTCTAGGTTTATAGAAAAATCATGCAGAAAATACAGAGTTCCCATATACCAGCCCCCACTATTAACATTTTGCATTAGCGTGATACCATTGTTTTATTGTAAGTGGCACAAATAAATTTGACTTCTCCAGTGAGGATGGTGGCTGCATTCACAAAGTAGAACTTTTCGATGAAAAGGTTTAATTTCATAATATCCTCCCTCTTCTCACCACTTCCTGAAACACTCCTCCAAATGTATTCTTGAAGACTCAGTTCAAGGGTTCGCTTGCTTTTGGAAGTGTTCTCTGCCTCAGCCAAGGCTGATCACCTCAACTCTGTTTTCCTTTAGGCTAGCATATAACTTAACCCTTATCACCCAGCATTGAAAATATGTTTACACATCTTTATTCATTATTACAGGATTTGCCAAACAATTTGTATCCTACTACTTTCATGATTTTTACCATATCTGTTTCATTTTCCTAATGCTTTTCTTTAAATTAACTCACCCTTTAAAATAGCTAGGAAACTATAAATCACTTTTGCGTATAATACCACTAATACTTGCCACAAAGAAATGACCACACATTATTTTTCATGTCCAGCAAAACCCTGTTAGCTGCAAAAATCTTTTAGCCTGAGATTTGCTTTCTATTTGTTATAAAGGAGATGCCAGTGATGGAAAGGTGTTAATGAAAAAAGACTGGCACCAAACTGAGACTTTCTCCTGCACGTAATCGGAAGGATTGAAGGTGAACTTGAAACGGAATAATTTTACACTGTGTTGCTGTTATTTTGCTTTACAAGTCAACTAAAATCCCCTCTCATTCCACCCCATAGGGTATGGTTTCTAGTGTCTCCCATTTGGGGAAATACTGCCCCCTGAACTAACATGGGCAGTTGCCATGGACAGTGACCATGTCTTATTCATATCTTTGTCTCTCGGTGTCTGGGACACGATGTGTAAACATTTCTGGGCAGAATAAATATCAATATCATCATACTATATTTAATGAATAAATGAATTCATTGACTGAAGAACCACTGTACTGGGAGGTCATGGATGCAGCTCTCAGTAATGCATGAAGAGAGCTCAGAGCTGTTTGACCCTTGCTTTTCCTGCATGCTAAAATTCAGGACATGTCTAATATTACTGCCACATGTTAAGCATTTACTACATGGTAGGTGAAATATGGTTTGAAATATATGAGTTCATTTAACCTTTTAAGCCACCATGCGGGGCTAAATTTTCTTAACACCATCTGTAAGATAAGGAAGCTGGGGCTCAGAAAAGTCAAGTAAATTATCTAAGGAACCCAGAAATTTAAAACAAAATTAAAATTTAAAACAGGTTCGTCTCAACTCCAAAGCCCACAGCACTGGACCATATTGTCTCTTACCAGATTCTGTTTTTGTATGATGTATGGCAGGGGTCACTTTTCATTTTTTTTCCATGCTGTTATTGCAGCACCATTTGTTGAATTTTTTGTTGTTTTTGTTAGTTTTTTCCTTTGTTTATTTTGCTTGTTTGTTTGTTTTTGGGAAATGCGTGGGCTAGGAATCAGACCTGGGTCTCTCCCACATGGCAGGTGAAAATTCTACCACTGAGCTACACTTGTACGCCCCCAACCCCCACCATCTCCTAACAAATTCTTGATGGCTAAACTTGGAATCTGGAGAGCTGAAGCCTGCTTCATTCTCCAAGGTCTTTCTCCATGTGGACTTGGGCCTCAGAGTCCTGCATCTATAAGTCCAGTGGTTGGAGATTCTGAAAGCGGGATAAACACAGAACCACTAGGCAATTTTGTCTAAAAACTACCTAGTGAACAAAATCAGAACTGCTGGAAATGTGATCTTGGAACCATTAAAAAAAATTGCCGTTCAAATCCATATTGGTTTCCTATTGTAGCTGTAACAAACTACTACAAATTTAGTGGCTTAAAACCATGCAAATTTATCATTTTTCATCTCTGTTATTCAAAAGTCTGGTATGGGTAGCAACTGGAATGTACTCTTTCTATAGATCCTAGGGTAGAATCTGTTTCGAGTCTCACTCAATTATTGGCAGATTTCAGTTCCATGCATTTGTAGGGCTGACATTTTAGTTCTTTGCTGACTGTCAGCCTCTAGAGCCATATCTCCAGTTCTTGCACTTAGCCTCCTTCGTCTCAGAACTAGCAATAGAATGTCAAATCCCTTTCATGCTGCCATCTCTCTTACCTCTTCTGCCATCACATCTCTCCTACCCATTCTTTTGCCTTGCTTTTCAGCTTTTAAGGACTCATGTGATTAGATTGAGCCCATCTGGATAATCTCCCTCTCTCAAGACCTGTGACCTTAATCACATCTGCACAGCCCCTGTTGCCATGTTAGGTAGCATATTCACAGGCTCGGCAATTAAGAGTGGACTTCTATGTGGGTCATTATTCTGCCTACCACAAATCTCAACCTTCATTTTAAATGGATGATCTCTAACATTGCCTTCTTTTTTTTTATATGCAATTTTATGGAGATATATTCACATACCATATAATCATCCGAAGTACACAATCAATGACTCACAGTATCATCATATAGTTGTTCATTCATAACCATAATTAAATTTTAGAACATTTTAGTTACTCCAAAAATAAAAATAAAAAGAATACCCAAAACATCCCATATTCTTTATCTCCCGCTGTTACTTATTTTCTAACATTGCTTTCTGTTCTAAAAATAGATATTTGCTGGACTTGCCTTTTGATTTTACTTTGAAACATCTCTGTTCCTTGAACAGCTTCTGCTTCCCTCAGTTCAACTTATTATTCCCTCCACTTGGCATACCCTATTCCCCAATAGAATCATGTCAAAGCCATATTAATATTACATAGTAGATGCATAATGTGAACACTACTTGGTTTAAAAAGTCTTTCCTGGACATTCTTGTCAAAATGATATTATTTTGTGCCTCTTCTTCTATAGCATGTCACTTGTGCCTCTACATAGAGAATAACATAGTTGCCTGACAGTAATTAAATACTCAAATGTGTAAGCAGTCCTCCCCAGGCCTTCACCCAAAGTAGGCATTGTGCAAGTATGTTTCAATGCAATAGAAGATTTACTCTGCCAATCATGACAGTTTCCTTCCTTTACCAGAGATTGGTTTTGCACAGTCATGTAACCCAGCCCTGGCCGGTGGTACCCAAGGAGACAACTGCTCAGGCAGGATGATAATGTATTGGTTCATGGGCTGGTGCTGTTTGTTGCATTTAGAGATTTTTTTTCTATAGCAGTTTGACAGAGTTACCTTATACCCATTGAATCTAATAATAGTAATAAATAATTGGATCCTGCATTTTGCATACCCTTACTTAGTATTTCATTTTTCTAACAATTACTTTCATTTTGCAAAAACATTAGTTTAGTATGAATTGGAAAACAAACAAACAAACTGGCTCTTCATCTTAGATTGTTTGAGGAACGTAGGAACTTGAAGAACAGGTTTTCCACCCTGAGAGGAAGGAGTGCTTCTCCTTTGTGGGAGGTAAAACAGGATGCTGGGAACTGCTGCATTCATCCAATTGACCACATGAGAATTCCACAAATTTATTGATAACAATATAAGCTGTCATTTACTGAGCACTATGTGTCTATATATCTAAATGATTTACAAAAATTACCTGATTTAATAGTCATAATAACCTTTAGTGCTATTGGTACCCCATTTTGCAAAAGGGGAAACTAGGTGTAGATAGGTTAAGTAATTTGCCTAATAGTAAATGAAAGAGCTGGGCTGTCTCATTCCACATGTAGGCTCCTAACCATGGGATGGTGTGGCTGAGTCACTGATTGATCAACCTTAGTTGAGGAATTAAACCCTCTTAATGAGCTGCCTTGGGTTAGATTTCCATTACCTGCAGCCAAAAGCGTAGGAACAACACAATGGAAAAAAGACTTTTTCACCTGAAATATGTGTTCGCTCACACTTTGGGTAAATGACTGATTAAATGATGGGCACTGTCCATTCCTCATGAGTGTTTGGGGCAGAATTATCGACATTCAGGATTTTAAAGTAGGATTGACTTGTTGGTGAACAAGACTCATAACCTTATCTCACCCACTCCATGTTTGTGTGTGTGTGTGTGTGTGTGTGTGTGTGTGTGCTCTAAATTTTATGTCCAGGTGGTGAGGGAATCAGCTTTTTAAAATATGTAACCAGTCTGAATGCAGATTGATAAGGGCCTAGATTATGCACACAAATACTATGATTTAAAGCCCTCCCTCTTGGGCTCCCCCCCAGATCCCTTTGTAGTAAAGGCCGACACAGGGCTGCCGTCTGTCTTCTGTACACGCTGACATATTTACAACGTGCTTCCTCCTAAACCTAGACTGGGAATTCACTCACAGGAGCTGCAAAGATATTGTTTCTTCTGTGTTTAGCGGCTTCTGAAGTTTACCGAGTAAATTATCCTGTCCCTGCTTGTTCTCCTGTTAGCACTGTGTCAAGTAACCCCTCCTAAGGTGACAGATCCTTGGGTAATGGCTCTAGCCTTTTAGTCAAGGTCACAACCTAAGAGCAAGTATTTGAATTGCTATGTTGAATTTGGCCTTTCTGGCTAAGATCATGGAAAATAGATCAGAGTAGATAGATTTAACTGCCTCCTTCTGACAAACATGTTTTTAAAATTATCTTTATCTTTAATTGCAGAGAAAAGGATCTAGTTTTTATAAAGC
This sequence comes from Tamandua tetradactyla, assembly GCF_023851605.1. Taxonomy (NCBI): domain Eukaryota; kingdom Metazoa; phylum Chordata; class Mammalia; order Pilosa; family Myrmecophagidae; genus Tamandua; species Tamandua tetradactyla. The sequence goes on along the minus strand of NC_135342.1, from coordinate 39,185,353 downwards.
AAAGTTATATAAACTCTGTTTGTTTGTTTGTTTGTTTTTTTTGCATGAGCAGGCACCAGGAACCAAACCTGGTGAGAATTCTGCCACTGCCCTATATAAACTCTTAAAGTCAGTGTTAAGATTTATTGAAAGTGATGTTTCTTAAAAGTTATGTTTGTGGTGATTTAAACTTATCTAAGAGTGATAAAGCAATTGAGCCAATGGAGTCAGATCCCTTTTCTTTAATGGAGCATTAGGAGAAACCAAGTCAGATAGGTAAACTCCCCACATGCACACGTATATACTCCTGTTCATAAGAGCTTAGCCAACGTCTTCCCAGTCTCTCTACTCCAAAGCTGTGGGGAAATGTGGAGTTTACCTCTCTGGGGCCAAGCTGGTGTTGGTATAAGGTGAGGACAGGGTGAGTGGTACAAATTCTTACTTTTCCTATAATTCCATGTCTCTGATATATAAGACTTTGCTTTTCTTTTAAGGACTTGATAGTAGAGAGGGACTGATTAGAGGGTAGACCCAAGTATCAAAATAGTCCTTTTGTGAACCACTGCCATTAGCTCAGAAGCCACGCTGCCTCATGCCTGGTGAGGGGGTTGGCAATCACTTACTCTGTGAGAGTTTCCTGGTGAAAAGCAGTCCCAATGCAGCCCCAATTTGGATTGCTAAGTCTTTCTTTTTTGTCAAATTAAGTGAGTTTAGATAACACATGTTTGTTAACACCTATTTTGGGATTGGGAGCACTTGGTTTGCTAAACATATGGCATTGAGCTAGAAAGACATGATAATGAAGCTTACAGTAATTGAATAAAAGCAGAAATAAGTAAATAAACATCAAACGTACTATTTAGTACAACAATGCCATTTTCTATGAATGTCACTGTGCTAGGTGTGTGGGTAATACGGCAACTTGATTTGTCCTGGGGATCAAGAAAGACCTTTTATTTGACCAGATGTCTGAAGATGACTAGGAGGTGGTGAAAAAAAAGGGAAACAGCTTCAGACACAAGTAAGGAGAGAGGCAGGAGAAACAAATGCATATCTGAGGAATGGAATATAAGAAGGACCTGTTTGTTTACAGCCTGGAGGGTGAGGAGGAGTGTGTTTTCAGATAAGGATGGAGATATTCAGGGTTCAAATTATGCTGGCCCTCAAAGGCCAGGATGATGAGTTGCAAGGGTCTGTTAACAGAAGTGGAAGTATTTTAGATAGGGCATGAGTAAGATTAAATTAGTATTCTTTAAATATCACTGCAGCTGTCATATGTAAAAATGGCTTGGAGGGGAGTAGGCATGAAGTGTTTAGGCAAGAAATGATGGTGATTGGGACCAGGGTGGTGTGATATGGATACAGCTACTCTTTTAAACACATTTCCTTGCAGAATATTTTAAAGATATTTCAGTAATTCAACTCCTCCCTTCAAATATTTCTACCTCTTCATTGGGTAAACAATACGATGAACTAGGTACGACAGACCAGTTGCACACAAATGTACTACATCATACATAGGTCACTTTGCACAACCAAAATTAGCAATATACCTACTGCCCATTTTATAGGACTTAGGCACAACTTTATTGTTTCAGGCAGCTGGAGAGATTTGCAGCTATAGTGCAATTTTGTTTAGGACAGTTTGGTCATAGCTCTGATTTATTGGATGTTTATTCCTTGGTCTGGAATGAACCTCCGATGAAGACTATGTTCCTGTGAGGAAATGTGATTAGCTTTATGACTGTCTGATTTGTGGACAAATTCCCAGGAATGCCTTTGGATAAAAGTGGGAAGTGGTTATTCCTCATTAATTCATTTATTCATTCAACCAACAATTATTGAATACTAACTACACTGTAGGCCAACTATATGCTAGATACTGCCAATACATAGATGTCTTCACGAAGTTTGTAACCCAAGAGAGATAAGAAAATCCAAGCTAGACTCCATCTTACCATCACATCCATCATATTATCTCACATCACCCCTTCATCATAAGTAGCTAACCATTTGTTGTATCCAAATTCAGAGTCACAACTCCCCAGACACCCACACCAAGGGGTAAAAAGAAAAGGCAAAGGAAACCAATTTGTTCAAGGATTGTTGCCTACTATCTTCTAAGCCTTAGGATACATGATTTGCCGTTTATTTTCAGCAAATGATCTAGTATCTCAGAAAGATTCAAAAGCAAAGCTATTTTAAACTTATCTTTTTCCAGAGTCAAAGGCACTGCCCTTCATTAATAAAAGATGATAATTACTACTTCCCTGATGTAGTGAAAAATGCAGTGTTTAGAGATGGGAGCATGTGTGGATGATTTATCACTGAACTAGCTTCCGAAGCCAGCTTTCCTGACCTGAGCCATATAAATATGAGCTCCAAATACCTCCTGTTAGTGACCTGACCTTTTTTGCTGCTGTAAGTTGCTCACCTCTCTCCTGAGATCCCAAGACAAATACTCAGCTTCTTTTAGAGGAAACACTTCAAAAGCAAATAAAAAGCCTCTTCCAAGAAATCATTTGTAAAGGCTGCCACCTTTGAAGGGGCTGCACATGGCTCTGTAATGAAGCAATGGCTTACAGTTTTTTCCTCCTCTGACTGACCTATTTTCTCTTGTTTATTCTTTTTTATTTTTTAAAAATGTGCTATTTTTCAAAGGCCTCTGAAGACACAACCAGAGCACAAACTCTTTAAAATCCATTATATTTAACAGAAGCCAGCTCTTTACTGTTGTGAAAGAGCAAATAGAAGGGCCTATGAATCAAGGTCTCAGCCTAGTTCCAGAGAGATACTCTCATAACTTTCACGTGGAGAACCCAACTGTTTTTTAGCTCTTGGCTTCTCTGAGTTTCCCCTGGTAAAGCAGGCATCCCTGCTTTAATTTGGGCCAGCATAATTTGAACCCTGAATATCTCCATCCTTATCTGAAAACACACTCCTCCTCACCCTCCAGGCTGTAAACATACAGGTCCTTCTTATATTCCATTCCTCAGATATGCATTTGTTTCTCCTGCCTCTCTCCCTTACTTGTGTCTGAAGCTGTTCTTCCTTTTTTTTTTCACCACCTCCTAGTCATCTTCAGACATCTGGTCAAATAAAAGGTCTTTCCTGATCCCCAGGACAAATCAAGTTGCCGTATTACCCACACACCTAGCACAGTGACATTCATAGAAAATGGCATTGTTGTACTAAATAGTACGTTTGATGTTTATTTATTGTTGTATCACAATAATGTCAAAACCCTTCAGTCTTGTTTCTCCCCATGTATATGTGCTAGACACTGAACTACAGAGCTAATATTCATTATCTATTTTAATCCTCACAATTTTAGGAGATCTATTATATTGGTCAGCAAAGGATAGGCTATGATGCAATAATAAATAAACCCTCAAATCTCAGTGGTTTGACAAAGGTAGATTTATTCTTTCCTCATATCACAATCTGATATAATTTCCTTGGTAAGTCTATACCACCAGCAGTTCAGAGATTCAAATTATTCTCAACTTTACACTATTCATCTCTAAATTTTTGGATCTTTTATCTGTATAGTTAGAAACAAAATGTGCAGAGGCCATAGCTTCTCTTAACTGTTATTAGACTAGAATGAATATGTTTTAATTTCTTTCAAACTATTGGACAATGTTGGTATGCTAGTTTGAAAGGATTTATGTACCCTAGAAAAGCCATGTTTTAAATCCTAATTAATCTTGTGGAGCAACCATTTCTTTTAATCTCTATTCAATAATGTAGGTTGGAAATTTGATTAGGTTGTCTCCACGGAGATGTGACTTGCCCACTTGTGGGTATTAGCTTTTCATTAGAGGGAGAAGTGACTCCACCCATTCCAGGTGGGTCTTGATTAGTTTACTGGAAAACTTTGAAAGAGGAAAACATTTTGGAAAAGGTTTGATATTCTGAGAGAGCAGAACCACAACAGAGTGATGAGAAACATGAAGCAGAGAACCTACATTGCCAGAGAACTTTGGAGACAAAGAAGAAAAATGTCCTCAGGGAAGTTTCATGAAACAAGAAGCCTGGAGAGAAAGCAGACATCACCATGTTCACCATGTGCCCTTCCAGTTGATAGAGAAACCTTGAACTTCGTCAGCCTTTTGGAACCAAGATATCTTTCCTTGGGTGCCTTAGATTGGACATCTTTATAGTCTTGCTTTAATTAGGACAATTTCACAGCCTTGGAACTGTAAACTTGCAATTTATTAAATTCCCCCTTTTTAAATTCTATTCCATTTCTGATACATTGCATTCCAGCAGCTAGCAACTAGAACAATTGGGAATTGAATCATGCACCCCACAAATGATATGTTCATATCTTAATCTGTGTTCTTATGGGTGTGAACCCATATGTAAATAGGACCCTTTGAAGATATTTAATATTAGATAAGATGTGGTCAAATAGAGGGTTGGAAGCCTTATAAAGAGAGGAAATTCTAATGCAGTGAGTCATACAAATGCCAGAAGTTGGTAGAAACCATAGTCAGAGAAAGCCACAAGAGGCCAAGGACATTCTCACGTGATGCAAGACTGCCATCACCAGAAAGTGTGGCTTTGCTGACATCTTGATTTTGGACTTCTAGCCTTAAAACCATGAGACAATAATTGCGTTTTGTTTTAAATAACCTATTGTGTGATATTTGTTATAATAGCTCTGACAAACTAAACCAACTAGAAATATTTATATGGCCCCAGACAAATGACAAAGGAGGCTGGGAAATGGGGGCAATCACATGGGCCATTTAATGACCACTATTATCTCTGCCTTGTAGATGCCATCATTTCCCCCACCTTACAAATGAAGAATCAGAGCCAGAGATGTTAGTGTCTCAAAGTAACAAAAGGCAGAGCCAAAGTTGTACTTGACCAGTACTCTTAACCACAAGATTCAGGTACCTTAGTTGTACTCTTCATGGATTGTTGGATTCAGTTGTTCATTATTCTTTCATTCATTCCTCAGATATTAAACAAACATATATTACATACTAACAATTGTGCTGAAGTTTTGAAGATATTACAGAAAACATATCAGATGAGGTTTAAGAGAAAATAAGTCTTAGGTATTGTGGGTCTCACCCGTGTTTCCATTCAAAAGATTTCTTTACCACTTACTGTCTGAGGGGACCACAGTAAAAATCAGCTGTAGTCCCTGACCTCAAGAACTCATAATTTATTAAAGTAAACAGAATTTCAAGGCTCTGAGCACTCTATAGTAATATTGTGATGTTCCTGATCATAAGGTAGAGCAGACAATTACTGTAGGAACCAATAGTAGTAGAAGACTAGAAATATTTCCATGTGTCATAGTTTCCTAGGTTGCTCAAAGCAATACCATTAAATGGTTTGGTTTAAGCAATTGGAATTTATTCACTTGTGGTTAGAGTCTGAAAAAAATGTCCAAATTAAGGCATCGCCAAGGCAATGCATTCTTTCTGAAGACCAGTTGCCACGGATCCTTGGCTCATTCATCATATGCCAAAGCACATGGAGACATCTGCTGGTCTCTCCCATCTCTTCTAGGTTTCAGAGATTTCAGCTTCTTGCTTACATGGAGTGTTCTCTCTCTCTCTCTCTCTCTCTCTCTCTCTCTCTCTCTGTATTTAGTCCCTTTATAAGGGACTCCACTAATAGGATTAAGTCCCACCCTGAAGAGGTGGGTCATACTTTAACTGAAGTAACCACATTAAAAGATCCTAGTTACAATGGGTTTATACCCACAAAATTGGATTAGATTGAAGAACCTGTTTTTCTGTGGTACATACAACTTCAAACCACCACACCATGAATGGTACAGATGAAATACAGGGCAATGGCAAGTGGGTATGTTTCCAAAAGATAGTAATGGAATGAAAGAGAGAACTGAATGAGCATTAAACCATGGACTGGGAGGTAATAAGGAAGGGAAATGTATATGTAGAGGCAGTGAGCAGGTGCTAATGCTAGGAACCTAGGTAACAGGTAGCATGGAGAAAGTAATTCAGCAAAGGGGTAAGGATTCCAAGTTTTGACATGAGAGAAAACATTAGTATCACTTGGTTGCTTTCTTGCTGTTAACATTGGAAAAGTCCCTTAACTTCTCTGAGTTTCCATCTCCTTGTTTTTTAAAATGTAGATAATGTTTGAATCTGTTGTGTACCCAAGAAAAGCCATGTCCTTTAATCCTCATTCAATATCGCTGGGTGGGATCTTTTTTTTGTTTGTTTCCATGGAGATGTGACCCACCCAATTGTGGGGGTAAATTTTGATTAGATGTTTCCATGGAGTTGCTTACTGGAGCCCTTTAAAAGGGATCTATTTTGAAAGTTTTAGAGCCATGAGAACCACCAAAATGGACAGAGTGCCAGGGAAGCCATTGAAGAGAAAGCTAGCAGAGCTCCCCATGTGCCTTTCAACCTGAATATCATTGGCCTTCTTGAACCAAGTTATCTTTCCTTGGATGCCTTAGATTGGACATTTTTATAGATTTGCTTTAATTTGGACATTTTCATGGCCTTAGAACTGTAAATTTGCAACTTAATAAATTCCCCCTTTTAAAATTCATTCCATTTCTGGTATATTGAACTCTGGCAGCTTGCAGACTAGAGCAACCTATATCATTGGATTGCTGAGAAGATTGAATTAGATAATGCTTCTAAAATAACTAGCACATAAGAATCCAGTGTTGCGTCATGCTTAGAGCCTTAGACACAAACAAAGATCCATTAATCCATCATAGTTGGTTGTGGTCATTTTCCAAACCATTATGCAGGAGCCATTAGGAAGCATACTACGTTCAGAATCTCCTCTTCCTCCAAATCAATGAACCACAGGCAACACTTAGGGACCCTATTTTTGCATTGAGTGACTCATAAAACGTACACCCTCTTTGGGGCTAGCAGACTAATTAGATAGGTTCTGGATTTCTACCTTTCAGGCTTCTTTTTGGCAAGATGGCTTAAAAGAGGGACTTTCGGGGAAAATGGCAGAGTAGGGAGCTACAGGGATAAACCCTTCCACAAAACAGCTTTTAAACAGGCAAGAACTGTCTGAAACAACGATTTTGAAACTCTGGAGGCCACAAGAACACTGTACAGCATCTGGAGAAGTGCAGGAGGAAGAGGCTGATCAAATATGATAAAAAATGGTAAACTGCAGCCTTGGTGGTTTGACTACAAGTGTCCATCCCCCACTCTCATAGTAGGGCACCTTGGGACATAAAAGAAAGGGACATAAAAATCTACTCTCCCAAGAATAAAGATGGGTGCTACCAGTCACTGATCATGGTAATTGTTTAGCAAAATCATACCACTGGGGGTCCAGCTCTGAGGATGGCTATTGTTTCAACCACCACCTCCTCCCCGAGATAAAGGCTTAGGCAGCCATTATCTCACTGTTTCCCAGACAGGGGCAGAGACAGCAGAGACTTAGAGATGCAACACTTCCTCAAAGTTGCAGGGGACAGTTAGCTGAAATGCTGCATTTGCTGGGCAGGCCAGTATAATTCAGCTTTGGGGAACCATCAGGGAAGATTTTGGCACCCTTCCTGATCCCTTCCCTGGGCACTTTGGAATGGTCTGCACCCTGGTTATGGGTCTCTGGTCCTGCTCTGGTTGGGAAAGAGTGTTTTGGGAAAATCCTTCCTGGGATGCCCTTCTCTCAGAATTTGCCCTTCAGGAAAAATAGCTAGAGACGACAAAAGGAATAAAAAAACTAGACCGGGAGACAGTCTGGGGAAAAGACCTGCTGCATTCAAATATCTGGGAGAGGAAGATCTGTCTCTCCCTCTCCCAGAAGTTTGGGAAACCAATAAAACTCCTATAAACAATTAACAAGCAAAAGCCCCAGACAAAACAGAGGCCCAGAAAGACAGGGAAAACCTGACTGTATTGACATTGGGCATACCTTCCTGATTCGAAGGTTGAAGCTCAATAAAATCTCTGTCTTATCACCAGCTGGTTATGAAATCAAGAAACAGATAAAGCAGAGAATAAATCCCAGAGTTAACATATTAAAATATTAAATGTATAGAATGCAACAAGAGTACAAGATGAACAAAGAATCAGGGAATGAGAGCATCTCAAGGAAGAGGATAAAATTTGGACAGCACCAAGGAAGAAGATGAGAATGTTGACATACAAATAAACTTTAAAAAAACTGATCTTAAAAATGCTCAAGGAGATAAAGGAAACTACAGAGAAAGAACTGAAGGATATATATATATAAACAATAAGTGAGCAATATGAGAGTCTAAATTAAGAGATAGAAATTTTAAAAAGGAACCAAACAGGACTTCTGGAACTGAAGACAACAATAACAGAAATAAAAAAATGCCCAGGAGGTTTTCATGAACAGATTGGAGCTAGAAGTAGAAAGAATCAGTGAGCTTCAAAGTCAGGACACTTGAAATGAGTCAGGCTGAGGAAAAGAAAGGAGAAAGAAATATTAAAACAAATATAGCCTAAGACAGCTATAGGGAACCATCAAGCACACCAATATACACATTATGGGAGTCTCAGAAGGAGAGAAAAGAGAGGAAGGAATAGTTAAAGAAATAATGAGAGAAAACTTCCCAAACTTAGCAAAAGATGTGAATGTGGACATCCCAGAAGCGCAGAGAACAGCAAACAGGATAAACATGAAAAAATATATACCTCATAGTATATTGGGGTGTATCATCATACATTGCATGATCAGATGCAAAGGACAGGAGAGAGTTCTGAATGCTGTAAAGAAAAGCACTATGTTATGTACAATGGAGTCTCAAGGAGATTAAGTGCCAATTTATCATCAGAAACCATGGAGGCAAAAAGGCAGTGGGTTGAGATACTTATTACGATGAAAGAAAACACTTACCAGTCAAAAACTTTATGCCCAAAAGGGCTCTCTTTCAAAAGTCAGGGAGAGATTAAAACATTGTCAGATAACAAAGGCTGAGGAAGTTCATCACCACTAGACCTGTCCTAAAAGCAATGCTAAAGGGAGTTCTTCAGACTGAAAGGGAAGGACACTAAACAGTGTTTCAAAGCAGCATAAAGAAATAAAGAGCTGCAGTAAAAGTAACCATTTGTGTGATTATAAATGCCAGTATTATTGTATTGTATTGTTTGGCAGAGGGTTGTAGCAAAATATATGTGCATGCTATTGGAGTTAAGTTGATATAAAAACAAATATGACTGTTGTATATTCAGCATTTTTTATTTTAACCATGGTAACCACAAGGAAATTAGATGAAATATATATTCAGATGTAAAGATAAGGCATTCTGTAAGGTACAATGCAAAAAAGAAAATAAAAATAAAAGTAAGCATTAATTGGAAGCAAGGGAAAAAAGGTATTAGACTAAAGATACTATAAAGACCAATATCTCATGAATATAGATGCAAAAAAATTCAGCAAAAAACCTGCAAACCACACCCAAAAACATATTAAAAGAATTATGCACCAAGATCAAGTGAGATTTATCCCTGGTATGCAAGGTTGGTCCAACATAAGAAACCAAATTAATGTAATAAAACACATTATCAGAATGAAGGGAAAAAATGACATGATCATCGCAACTGATGCAGGAAAGGCATTTGACAAAATATGGCACCTTTCTTAAGAAAAGTGCTCAGAGTACTAGGATTAAATGGAAACTTCCCCAGTATGATAAAGGGTATAAATGAAAAGTCCACACCAAAAATCCTGTTAACAGTGAATGACTGAAAACTTTCCCTCTACAATCAGGAACAAGACAAGGTTGTTCACTGTCAACAATGTCGCTCAACATAGTACTATAAATTCTGGGAAGAACAATTCAGCAAGAAAAAGAAATACAAGACATCCAACTGTCAAGGAAGAAGTAAAACTTTCCCCATTTGCAGAGAGTATGTTTCTGCATGAAGAAAATCCTGAAAACAAACAAAAAAACTCAATAAGACTTCTAAAGCAAATAAATGAATTCAGAAATAGGTAGGGTACAAGATCAATACCAAAAAACCAGTAGTGTTTCTATACACAAGCAATGAGCATTCAGAAGAAGAAATCAAGAAAAGAATCCCATGCACAATAGAAACTAAAATAATTAAATATTTTTTTCAATTTAAAAAAAAAATACAAGAATAAAGCTAACCAACGATGTTGAAGGACTTGTACACAGAAAACAGCAAGACGTTGCTAAAAGAAATCAATTCATGTTCGTGGATTGGAAGACTAAATATTATTAAGATGTTGATACCACCCAAAGCAATTTATAGATTCATTGCAGTCCCAATCAAAATTCTAACAGCCTTCCTTGCAGAAATGGAAAAACCAATCATCAAACTTATAGGGAAGTGTAAGTGGCCCTGAATAACTAAAGCCATTCTGAAAAAGAAGAATAAAATGGAAGAACTCACATTTCTCCATCTTAAAATTCAAAATTATAAAACCACACTAATTAAAGTAACATGGTACTGGCACAAAGACAAATAGACCAGTGGAATAGAACTGAGAGCTCAGAAAGTACCCTCACATTTAAGGACAACTGATTTTTTTTTTTTTCGATTTTCACTTGTATTATTTTTTTATTAATTAAAAAAATTAACAACAAACAAACAAAACAGTAAGATATCATTCCATTCTACATACATAATAAGTAATTCTTAATATCATCACATAGTTGCATATTCATCATTTCTTAGAACATTTGCATCAATTTAGAAAAAGCAATAAAACCATAATAGAGAAAAAAAAGTTATACATACCATATCCCTTACCCCTCGCTTTCATTTACACTAGCATTTCAAACTAAATTTATTTTAACATTTGTTCCCCCTATTATTTATTTTTATTCCATATGTTCTACTCTTTTGTTGATATGGTAGATAAAAGGAGCATCAGACACAAGGTTTTCACATTATAGAGTCACATTGTGAAAGCTATCTCATTGTTCAGTCATCATCAAGAAACATGGCTCTGGAACACAGCTCTACATTTTCAGGCAGTTCCCTCCAACCTCTCCACTACATCTTGAACAACAAGGTGATATCTACTTAATGCGTAAGAATAACCTCCAGAATAACCTCTTGACTCTGTTTGGAATCTCTCAGCCACGACACTTAGTCTCATTTTCTTCCCACTTTTGGTCGAGGAGGTTCTCTCAATACTTTGATGTTAATTCTCAGCTCATTCTAGGGTTTTTCTCAGTCCCTTGATGCTGAGTCTCAGCTCATTCCAGGATCTCTGTCCCACGTTGCCAGGAAGGCCCACACGGCCAACTGATTTTTGACAAGGGGCAAAGACCACTTGATTGTAAAAGAATAATTTCTTCAACAAATGGTGTTTGAAAAACTGGATCTCCATTTGCAAAAAAAAAAAAAAAAAAAGAAGGATCCTACTTCACACCATATACAAAAATCAATTCAAAATGAATCAAAGACCTTATGATAAGAGCTAGAACTATAAAATTCCTAGAAGAAAAACATCTTCAGATCCTTGTGTTAGACATGGTTTCTTAGACTGTTCCAAAGCACTAGCAACAAAAGAAAAAGTGGATAAAATGGATCATGATAAATTTTGACCTTATCAAAATTTAAAACTTTTGACCTTCAAAGGACTTTATCATGAAAGTAAAACTACAACCTGTACAATGGGAGAAAATATTTGGAAACCATATCTCTGATAAAGGAATAATATTCAGAATATATAATGAAATCTTTCAACTTAACGACAAAAAAAGAATCAAACCAATTTAAAAATGGGTAAAAGATTGAGCAAACATCTCTCCAAAAAGATATAAATGACCAGGAAGCATGTGAAAAGATACTAAACAGCATTTTAAATTAAGGAAATGCGAATGAAAACCTCACCCATTAGAATGCCTACTATTAAGAAATGGAAATAAGGGTTGAAGAGGATGCATAGAAACAGTGACACTCACTCATTGCTGGTGGCAATGTACAATGGCGCACTGCAGTGGAAGACAGTTGTGTAGTTTCTTAGAAAGCTAACTGTAGAACTACCATAGGACCCAGCAGTCCCTCTAGTAGGTATATACCCAAAAGAATTCAAAGAAGGGACCCGAATGGTCCCTGCACATTGATGTTCATAACAGCATTATTCATAATTGCCAAAAGATGGCAGCAATCCATATGTCCATCAACCAATGAATCTATTAGTGAAATGTGGTATATACATGCAATGGAGTATTGTTCAGCAGTAAAAAGGAATGTTGTAATGATACACGGGACAACATGGATGAATCTTGAAGACATCATGCTGAGTGAAATAAGCCAGACACAAAAGGATAAATGTTGCATGATCAGACAGTTAGAATAAGCAAACTCACAGAGTCAAAATCTAGCAAATAGATTACCAGGGGATGGAGGGGGTGATAGCGGAGGGAAGTTAAGACTTAAACATGTACAGGGTTCTTATTTGGAATGATGGAAATGTCTTGGTAATGGATGGTGGTGATGGTAGCACAACATTGTAAACACAGTTAAAGGCACTAATATAAATATATATGAATATGATTAAAAGGGGAGATGTTAGATTTTTATATATGGTAATAGCATAAAATTTTTTTAAAAAATCCATGGAACTGAAGTATACAAGCAGTGAATCCTAAATTAAACCATGAACTTTAGTTATTGGTGCAATTATGAAAAGATAATATCATCAATTTAACAAATATTCCACACCAATGCATATTGGTGGTGGAGTGATGTGTGAGGGTCCTGTATTTTATGCATGATTGTTCTGTAAACCAACAACTTCTCCAAAAACATACTGATTAAAAGATATGATTATTATGCTGTTATTCTGAATGGATCAAACTAACTTTGATCTCTTCATGATAGTTGCAACAGAAATACTATCTCTTACAGAGTATTAGAGGTTACATAGATAAGGATCTTAAGAGAAAATTTCTTGATTCCAGGGATATACTTAAATTCTTCTGAATTAAGTATTTGGTTTCCAAATCACAGGAGGTATAGGCTCTTGCCTGTAAGTAGGCAAACCTTAAAATATTTTATTAATTGTTACAGAAACTCTCCATGTTTTTAACTAGAATTGCCTCAGAATTGAGGGATTCATTCAGATTCTGGGACTTAAGGGCAAATTTCCCCATCATTTTGCAAGGTAATATGTGCTATTAGTAATTGGTTTGCCAGGAAGCACACACCCTCTCAGACTGCCACATGTGAACTGCTTGCATCCATTCTGACATTTGAGCCAATAGTGTAAGCCTTAGCCACTTGACAGAGCAGGGAAAGATCAAGTTTTCAGAAGAATATTTCAAGCACTGTATGACATGAACTTCCATGTAGGTTGAGGTGCCAAGTTAATTTGAGTCCATCCTGTGATGTGAAGCAGCAGATACTGGCTCATTGCTCTTTAATACTAGTGGCCTCTGATTATATTATAGTTTATATTCATTTTGCCAACTTCAAAATTTTGCTCAGATAAACACAACTAAGGAGATACATAACTGATTAATGCCATGTGACAGAGAAGGAGCTTCTTCCTTGTCTCCTGCCTTCATATTAACAGACATATACAGAAGCCTGGATAACTCAGCATCCTTGAATTCGGCTGTACCTTTGGTAAAGTCAAAGATCCTGGCTGTGACTTTGCATGATGCCTTACTTAGAACTGAGCATGTGATAAGGTGCTTCATTAACATCTGCTGAATGAGTGAATTCATGAATATCTATGGAGTTTGCTCTGTGTTGGGAGTCAGGAAAGTTCTCAGTTCACTAGAGATCCCATTGGTTAACCCAATACATTTTTGTGGTGATTCTATTTTTAATCAAGAAGTTTCATGAAACTATTATAGATCAATATGATTTTTTGTGGATATGAGAAATTAGGAAGTTGTATTGGGAGAACAATATGTATATATATGTATATATGTGTATAGAGAGATAACCATAATTATAAGTGAACACTATCACAAGATGATAGTGCATCTATTTTTACATTTAAGGCTGTCTAACAAAATATTCTAAAACCCTGTGGCTTAAAAAAAAGAACCATTTATTATTGTTCATGAATCTGGGTCATATAAGTAGTCCTGCTGATTTTGGATGGGCTTGTTTCTGAGTCTAAGGTCAGAACTGTGAGGTTTGTTAGGTGGCTGAGCAAGAAAGGACATATCTAGGATAACTGAGATGGGTCAGTTCTTTTCAATATAAATGTCTCTCACATCCTTCTAGCAGGCTTGTTCAGGCTTGCTTTCATTGCAGAGGAAGGGGTTCAAGAACAAGCAAGAAGAAACAAGCAAGACCTCTTGAGGCATAGGCTTGGAAATGAGACAGTGTCACTTCTCCTGTATTTTATTAGCTAAATGAAGTTAAAGCTGAGCACAGTCCAGTTACTGGTGTAAATGAAGTTACAGGACCAGATCAGATTCATGAGATAGAGAGTAGGGTTTGCATCTTTTTGGGAGCAGTGAAGAATTGGGATTATTACTGTAATAAGTTTACCATGAGAAGGGAAGAGCATTAGCTAGAATTGTCAAGCATAAGCTAGGAAAAAAATAATAATCAGAAATAAATTTTCTTTAATACTTAATTAGAGCCTTCTGCCAAAGCTGATTTAGGATTCGAGGTTTAGGTGAGAAGACCCCGTGGATACATGGAGAAACTAGGACCTCTAAGCTGGACAGCAGTTCTGTAAGCTAAGATAGATAATACAGGTTTAATATGATATGAGTACAATGAAATTAAGTAGATGAAAATCCCAAGATAACCACCTAGGGATAGAACCGATCCACATATTTATTTCTTCCAGGTGTAATTCTGCTGTGTCTCTATCTAGAGAGCCAAAAAGAGGCACTGACCTGCTCTATCACCCTTGTGAATTCCAACCTTAAACAAATATTAAGAGGGCCAAGAGTGAGAGGAGAGAGCTTATATACTTCTCTGTATATCCCTGACCCGACCCCTTCAATCCTATTTCTATTTTGATCTCCGTTTAAATGGAGGTAGGAAAGGGAGAAAAATTAAAACACCATCAAGAGAGTCAGTGATCTCATTTTGTACTTCTCAGTAGGTCTCTAAGTAGCAAAACTTTTGGTGTAAAAGTTCTGTTGTAGGAGACAGGTAAGCAATTCTGATTAGATTTTTGAAAATCTAAACTAATCTAAATATCTATTTGCATATACTTATCATGTGACACTGAATCAGTTGTCAATCACTAATCAATAAATTGGCCAGCCAATCCATATTGAAAAACTGTTATCTTCATCTCTATTATGAGGAAAAATAAGAACCAGGTGCCTACTGCTTATAAGCTTTAATTCTGGTTAAATTTACCTTTTAAATTTGCTAAACGTTGGGTTCCTAAACCGAGACCAAACAGAAGTAACTACCCTTGGCCTAGCTACTTTACAGAGCTGATATTGAAAAGAAATGGAACAGAATGTTAATGAGATTTTGAAATAAATGCCTTTAGAATATTATGAATTACTTCAACTGAAAGAAGGTGGTCATTTTTTCTTGGGCCACTGTGCATAAAAGGAGCACTGTCGAGTGATATGTCCTCATTTCAGTCAGGACATTTCATGCTGAGTGTCAGGAACATGTGTGTGGTCAAATGCATGATCAGTGGGCAATAAACAAGTATGTTACTATACTCTAATCCAGAATATGACATAGGAGTCCAATTGTTTAATCTGTATTGGCTATGCTCATTCTTCATTTAACATATTGTGCTATTGGTTTGGAGTCATTATCCCCACTGACTTAAAGGGCTTCCTGAGCTGGTGCTGCTGATGTTGACACTGTTCCAAGTTGGAGTTGATACACTGAACTGTTTTGGAGAAGCAGAGACTCCCTTCAATGCACTAGATTGTGCAACTGGCTCCTAAAGCTGAGCACAGTCCAGCTACTGGTGCATCTCTATTGAGTTCCGTGGGATGTGGATAGCACTGATTCTTAGAACTGAAAAGGAAAAAGATCAAGAAGCCTACAATATGGTAGGATTGATAAGCCTGTCAGACATAGGCAATTAAGAAAAAGTTAGCACATTGATGGTGTTAACAGCTTCCACAATGTATTGTTTGTACATCTAGTTTGCATTTATCCAGGTTTTCTCTGTGTTAGCTGTGTCAATGTCTGTCCCACCACTAATGTGTAAGTTTTTGAGGGGAAAATACTGTAACTTATGGCATTGCATAACTCTCTTGTTCAAAATCCCTTCAGTAGGATTTTTACGTCAGGCCATGACAGAATTTCGGATATCAAACTCACCCTCCCATGATTAACAATGAGGACACTGAAAAAATATATAAAACAACCATTTTCAGATGTTAGAAAATGGGTAGTGATTCCAGACAGAAAGGAAGCAAACAAGATGAGCCTTGTGCCCCAGCTTTTTAAAAGCATTTTATGCAATTTTATTGAGGTATAATCTGTCCAAAGTACACAATCAATTGTTCACAGTGTCATTACATAGTTATTTAATCACCACAACCCAGCTTTTTTTTCTTAAACATTTTTATTTTGAAGTAGTTTCAAACTTAGGACAGTTGCAAAAAAACCATTGAGAACTCTAACACAGCACCCCCTCAGACACTCAGATCCACTCATTTTACCATTTTGCCATATTTAAAGTATCATTCTATCTATCTATCAATCTGTCTATTTAATGATCTATTTTCTAAACATTTGAAAGTAGGTTAATTGCATTATGTTCCTTGAATGCACAATACTTACATGTACATTTCCTAAAAACAAAGATATTGACTTATTTCCCCACCTGAAGTATGGTTCAGGAACTCTAACAATAACGCAAATTTATATACTACATTCCATTATTTTTCATACGTCCCAGTAAAGTCAAGTTATTAGATCCTGTCCAGGATAATATATTGCATTTAGTTATTATTGTCTCTTTAGTTGTCTTTTTCAAGATTGTGAAAACGTATTCACAACATAAACTTTCTGATCCCAATCACTCTCAAGCATACCCTTTAATAGAATTAATCACACCCACAATGATGTGCTACTGCTACCACCATCCTCTACCAGAACTTTCCCCTTACTTCAAACAGAAACCCTAAACCCATTATACATTAACTCCCCAATTCCCACCCTAGGTAACCTATGCTCTATTTTCTGCGCCTCTGCGTTTTTATATTCTACTTATTTCATATAAGTGGGCTTACACAATATTTGTCCCTTTATATTTGCCTCATTTCACTTAACAGGATGTCTTCAAGGTTCGTCTATGTAGTGGCATGTATCAGAACTTCATTCATTTCTTTTGAAGGCTGAGTAATTTCCCATTGTATGTAGATACCACATTTTGTTTTTCCATTCATCTACTGATAGACATCTGTGACTAATGTTGCTATGAACATTGTTGTATAGATATCTGAATCCCTGCTTTCAATTATTTTGGCTAAATACCTAGGAGTTGGATTATGGAGTCATATAGTAGTTATACATTTAACTATTTGAAGAACCCCAAATTGTTTTCCATGGTAGATACATCACTTTATATTTCCACTGAAATTTTCTGCATCTTCTGCTGGAACTTCATATTTCTGTTTTTTTATTTTTACTAATAGCCATTCTAGTGGGTGTGAAGTGATTGTGGTTTGGATTTTCATTTTCCTATCGGCTAATAATGTTGACCATCGTTACATGTGCTTATTGGTCATTTGTATATTTTCATCGGAGAAATATCTCATCATGTTCTTTGGTCATTCTTAAAATTGGATTGTTTGTCTTTGTGTTGTTGAATTGTGGGAGTTCTTTGTATTTCCTGGATATTAAACCATTTTCAGATATATGGTTTCTAAATATTTTTTCCCTTTCTGCTAATGGTCCTGTCACTTCTTGAGAAGGTCCTTCTTGAGAATTCATAATGTTTTAAAATTTTAACAAAGTCCACTTTATCTATTTTTTCTTTTGTTGGTCATGTTTTGGTGTAAATTCTAAGAATCCCTTGCCTAGTAAAAGATCCTGCTGATATTTCACTATGTTTTCCTTTAAGAGTTTTATAATTTTAGCTCTTATATTTGTGCCATTGATCTATTTTGAGTTAACCTTTGTATATGATACAAGGTAGAGGCCCATTTTCATTCTTTTGCATGTGGATATCCAGTTTTCCCAGCACCATGTATTGAAGAGAATATTTTATTTCCATTGTATAGACTTGACTACCTCCTTAAAAATCAATTGGCCATATATGTGTGGTTTTGCTCCAGCTTTTTGCCTGGAGGAATATTCAGACTGTGTGCAGGGAAGAGAAAGGCAAACAGATCAAAGTAGTCTTGCTGAGTTAAGCAGATAAAAATTGAATTTCAGAGAGGTAAATACTGGGAACAAACACTTCACAAAAGAAGATACAGAAATGTCCAAGAAGCACATAAAAATGTTCAAGATCATTATTTATCAAAGAAATGTAATTTAAAATCACAAGAGTTGCCCCTACAAACACACTAGAATGGCTAAAATAAAAGAAGACTGGTGTTCTGGCTAATTTATGCTCATTCTTCTTCAAATATCGTTTCCCTAGGGGGATCTTTCTTGAAGCTCCAACTTAAATTATTCTCTTTAATAGCACCTTATAATTTTTCTTCCTAGCACCTATAATACTTCTCTGTGTGTGTGTGTATATATATATATATACACACATATATGTGAATGTATATATGCATACTTAATATTTATGAATAGTTAATGGTAGTCTTCTCCTCTAAAATATAAGTGCTATGATGACCAGTTCACCATTTTGGTCACTTTTGTATATTTGGAAGCTAGCCTGACACTTAAGAGAGTATATATAATTGATTGAATATATACTTACTTAATTGAAATATATTTATATTTGAATGAATGAATGAAACTCATAGAGTGGCCAGAGACTCATATATAACAAATCTTTATAAGTGTTTGTTTTAATGGAAATCGAATGAGGGATATTGTAAGTTCTCATTGGTTCATCATTTTTATAAACTCCCTAACTAGATGAATAATTCGGGATAATCTCATATCTTCATTTGAGAAATGGAATTCTGAGGTTAGAATCAGTTTTATTTCATCTGTTCTCAGACGCTTCCACTAGGTGAAGACAATGTCTTCAGATTTTCAACACATTCTCCTCATGCCGATTTGGTCATTCTGTATTTGAGCATTTTCTAATCCTAGTATCTATACTCCACTCGCCATGGAATTTTGTGATTCAGGGTTACTGAGAAGCAACTGAAAAGCAGACTGGTTCACTCACAGGTTTTTTTTGAGATCTCTTATTGTTTTCGTGGTTTTTAGTATACTATAGGAGGGAGACTGTGTTCTGATCCAAGGGTGACTTGAATGAAGGGGCTTTGACAAGACCAAATCCAGTAGATTGACATTCCGGCTAGATTCCTGCCAATTCTACTCCTTCTGTCACATGACATCCCACATTTTACTAACAAGGGAAGAATTAGGCACAGTTCCTGATGTTTCTCTCTTCTCTTTGACTCTGTATGCATAGCACTCTTCCACTTTACACACTCCTCCCCGTTCTGAAGGTATGTGATGTGACTTACCTGATTGGAAAATGTGGACAGAATAAACTAGCCATCCTCAGCTCATTTTGAACCTTATTTTTCTTGGGAGCACCCTGCCCATAGAAAGCACAGTCTCTGCTGCTACAGGTCACCATGGTTAAGCATTATTCTGCCTAGGGCAGGTAAGTTTCTCAAGTTCTGGGAACTGGGTTTTAGGATCCTTGGTTCTCCTGCTAAGCTATATCTTCCAACTTAGACTTTAACAGTAATCAGGTGGTACTTTTATTGCCACTCCTTTCCTTTGTTTTAAAGTTTTTCTCGGAAGTTAGGCAGGGAAGAGAGGTATTATTTGGGGGGTTTCCACAGAGATCTCTGTAGAGTCATCCTCTGATTCTTTAACATAAGAATTAGTAATAATTCAACTTTAACTTATAATAATGCATACCAATCAGCATCATTGACCTAATATGTTCAGTGAAATGCACAGTCAAGATGTACGGATAAATATGCTTTTGTGGATTTTACGACCTAGCTAGAGAGAACACATGTGGATTAGTTTAACTGTTGCAAATTTGATCAATTTTTATTTTATTAAATTTGATCAATGTACAATTCAATAACTTTTAGTATATTCAAAAAGTGATGTAATCGTGACCACCACTTAATTACATTTGCATCACTCAATCCTATATCTATTAGCAGTCATTCTCCATTCATCCCTCCACAGTCCCACTAACTACTAACCCTGTTTCTATATCTATTAATTTGCCTATTCTGGACATTTCATATACACTGTTTGTCCTTTTGTATTTGGCTTCTTTCATTTAGCGTAATGTTTTTAAGGTTTGTCCATGCTGTAGAAATGTTCGGTACTTCATTCCTTTTTATGACCAAAGCACGTGAATAGATCACATTTTCAATGCACAGGAAAGACAACAGTGGCAACAGCATTTTAAGAAGCTCTAAAAATCCTCTCCTTTACACAGGCAATGAGAACCCTGGCAAAAATGTCAACACCAGCTTTTTCTGAACTCTAAACATTAACCAATGGTTTGCAACAACCGAGGTAGCATTTTTTAAGAAAAATTACTGAATTTCCATAGAAACAGGGAACTTTGTGGTATTTTAATATGCCCTATTCCCATTCTTCTCTCCCCAGCTCTGAGGGAGACCTCTGAGCTCTGCAATCACATGCAAGCCAAAGCTAGCAGCCACTGGAGAATGGTGTTTGGATCTCCTCGAAAGCCCTGTTCCTAGATATCTGCCTAGCAGTTCACTGGAAATGCCCCATTTGCAGTGTTTGTCTTCATTGGACCTAACTCAGAGCTCTTCCAGGATGAACAGCCTTTCTACAAAGGTGACTGTTAAAAAAAATATCGACACGAATTGTTTAACATCTCAGCTGCCTGAGGTGGTGATTCCATTTGTGGAAAACAGTAACCTGGCCAAGAGAACTAAAAAGGAAAAGCTGAAGAATGAAATGTTCATAGGAAACATTCAGAAGCTCTGAAAATATTCCTGGAAATCTAGAAGCAACTTATATGTGTAGGGCTATGTGCATACCCAAGAAAGACAAGAGAAAGTCCCAAGTTCTCACCTTGGGCTGACCTTCAGATTCTGTACAAGTAGGAAGTGAAGGCTAAGGCAGATTGTAAATTGCCTGCTTGAGGATTGGTAGAGGAACCATAAACTTCAAACTATGATTGTGGATGTATTCTTCTTTACAGTTCTTTCCATTTCTGCCTCATAGTTTTGAAGCTTTATTGCTCTGTGCATACATGTTTAAGATTATTATGCCTTTTTGGGGAATCGACTCTTTAATCGCTATGTCATGTGCCAATTTTATTTTTGTTTCAAACTCTACTTTGTCTCATATTGATGTAGCTATTCCATCTGGACCAACTTCAAATTCATGACTGTTTTTGAATCCATCAGAGATGAGATGACAATGCAAACCACAAATGAGTGTTTGCTTACCTTTGTTGGATGGAACTCGACACTGGTAAAGAGGTCAGCTGGAATAATTGATTTAATTTGTGAAATCTGAGTGTGACTAGTGGGACGATATGAAGCTCCTGGGATCTATAGAAATTGTGTGCCTTCACCCTCTTTCAGGCCATTTCTACGATAATCCCAATAAGCACACACAGAAAAGAGCCTGAAGAAAAATATCTTGGTGAGGGTGTCAAGAGGGCTATTCTCTGTTGTTCCAATAAGGCCACAGTCTTAGGCAGATCCTGTTTCTCTGGTTCTCAAAGGTGTGGTTTTCTCAGTTCTCGTCTTTCCACCAGTGTAGTTATTTCTGAGTCCAGCACATATTCCTGCTTCTCCCCTAGGAATAGGAACTTTCTCTCATTTCCTTCTCCCAGTTGCAATAGATTTTTACAGTTCACTGGGAGCAAAAGTGTGGCTTGTCCTACTCCCCCTCTGATTAGGTAGAGAGAAATCAGGAACGGATTGGGCAGAATTTCTCCTGAGTAGTTACTGTTCTCTGCCTGTCTCTAGGTCTTTGATATGGTGAAAACTTTCCTATGGCTTTTCCTTATTTTTTTTTTCTGTAAACACTTATGATTGTCAGTTAAAACACAAATCCAGACTTGGTAAAGAAAGGCTTTGTTTGAGAGGAATGCTGCAAAGTAGGAAAGGATCTTTTGCAGTAGAAGGAGAGGATTACTGCATTAGAGAGAACACTCTGACCATAAGATCTGCAAGCATCTCAAGGATTAGGGGAAAAAAATGGGTTTTCTTTTATAGAGAATAAACAAGCTAGAAAGATAGATGAGGGAAAGTGGGATGAAAGGGCAGCATGAGCAGATAGCAGATCAGAGAATATTTTACTACTGATGCTAGCCTTTTCGCTATTTCCCATTAGGGGTCCTTAAGGAAGGGCTGTATGCTGGCTCACGCTGAGTTAAGACTAAAGTTCAGGGACCTGAGGGCAAGAGAAAAACTTAACCAAAGTTTCATTAACAAGCATTTTGTTCCCATCAGTTGGGAAAAATAGTTCAGCTAATCACTGACAATGGCAAAGGGTCTGTGGAGTCAGTATCTGACCTTGACATAGGTAAACATATTACAGTCATTTCAGGAAGGGCAGTTCTTTGCAGTTAACTGTTTTTGGAATGCAAAGGGTAGAGGATTTCTAAACCTCCACTATTTTCCAGGCTCTTGGGGCTTGAGTCAAATTCGACATCATCAAGATTCATGGAGAAAGAGCTTAAAAGAGGGTAAGTATTCAATTTCTGCAGCTTCCAGGGGCTCCATTCTGTCCCTTCAGACCACACTCAGCCTTCGCCAGTTCATCAGATATTCCAGCAGAGCTCTCATTACTCAAGAGCAGTCGTATCTATTACAGCTAACCAAGTGCACACATCCCCTTTCACCTCTAGGTGGCTGTCTCTCCTCAGATTTCATGTCAGTTGTTTGCTCTGCGACCTCCCCTCCCAGATGATTTTCTTCTTTTAAAGTCACAAGTTAGTCTGGCTGTTTTTTATTGTATGGGTGGGAGTTATGCTTCATCATCTTGGTAGATGGCAGGGTGACTCACTTCTGATCTAAACTCCAGTCACTGATTGTGCTGCTGTCACTCCTTCACAGCCAGAACAAGCATTTGTTGGCTGGGTCTGATGCTTGCTGTGGCTGTGAATCTCCTCAGGGCACCTCAGGCTTTAAGGTCCTCTGTCTGTTCTTTGCATTAGTGGTGGGGCTTTTTCGCTGGGAAGTTTTTTTTTCTAGGTGCCTCCACCACTCTCAACTTGATCCTCTCTTAGCACTGCCTCTCAGAGACATCTTCTCATGCAACAGGCCCAGCAGTATCCCATTATTATGTATTGCCAGATACCTATTAGTCTCAGGGCGGGGGAGGGGAAACCACCTTTTCTGATGTGCAGAACCGGCATTAATCTTAGAGGAGTACTTGGCTTTGGGGCTCAGATTGTTCCTCTCCCTCCTTCACTGTATCTTGGAAGCCATAATGTATTTCTGCCCCTCTTCCAGGGGTAGAGAAAATTTTCTACATCCTTCCCCCTGTTGCAATATTGTCCTTCCTCTTACAGATAAATGCTCTTGTACCAGAGGTGGTATGTGGGGAGAGAGTTCTGGACAGCGCTTTGTGCCCCTCCCTTAGGTGGTTATTGTTTCTCTCTCTGGGGCCTGCGCACCGTGGGGAGCCTTCTTAGAACTCTCCCCTCCCTGGGGCGTGGTAAACTGAATTTAGGCATGTCCTTAATCGTAGTCCACATTCCTATGGGAATGAGCCCATTGTAAATAGATCCTCTTGAAGATGTTATTTTTAGTTAAAGTGTGAACCTACTGAAGGAGGGATTAATTGGATATTTAGAGGACTCATAAACAGAAAGTCTCCGAGAGAAACAGGGAAGCCAGGGGCACCAGGAAGAGAAAGCGGAGGTCATCACTATGCAGAGGGAACCCTGAAGAACCCCAAGGATTGCCAGCTGGGCACAAGGCTACCGATCCCTGGAGAAAGCAAGCCTTCTAGCCTCCAAAACCATGAGATGATAAATTTCCATTGTTTAAGTCAACCCACTGTGTGGTATTTTCAAGAGCAGCTTCATAAACTAAGGTATGAAGTTTGTGGAGAAAACCCGAGCAAGAGGATGCAAGCACCCAAGCCTTCGTATTTGCGATTCCCAGTGGCCTCACTCTTTTCTATCAGCCCACAGTTGCCCTTCACCTCAACTATTCCAGCTGACTTTTTACCAGTTGTCTGTCTGTGTCTGCCCCAGGTAAGCAAGTGCTCAAGTCTTTCCCTGCAGACATCTGTCACTCCCCAGATTTCAGGGAGATAGGCGTGGCATTTTGAGCTCTCTACATTTCTGAGAGGAAACCAGAAATCACAATATATTTTTATAAATGTATACATCGGTATAACCACCAACCAGATTGAATTTTTCCAGCACCTTCTCCTTTGTTAATAATCCTACAAAGATAATCATTATTCTGACCTTCATCACCATCAATAGTATTGTCTGTTCTTGAATTTCATATAAATGAAATCATACAGGTCAAACTTTTTTGTCTTTGACTTCTTTTACACATTATATTTTCAATACATATCCATGTTCTTCTGTGTTTTAGTATTTCGTTCTTTCTAGTGTTCTGAATATAGCATTGCATGAAAGTACTTTGACACATTGGTTTGTTTTCCAAATGACAGAATTTTGTTGTTTCTAGTTTATGCTATTATGAACAAAGCTTGCTCCCTTGAAAATTTAAGTATGGCAGAAGCAGATAAAAACAGTAAAACTGAAAATACGAATTGAATGAACTAGTTCCCATATATGATATGATTTCAATATTCAAACTCTGGAATAGCTGAACAGACCTAACCTGGTTAGTATTTTTCTATGCTGCAGCAATGAAAATAGAGCAGAGGTTCACAGAGTCTAATGGTGCTTCTTCACTAAACACATATATTTGCAGGTTTACTCAGAGTCCTTATTAACCTTTGTCCTTCCCATTAGCTGGGCCAAACACTGAGGGATGAAGAGCCACATTCATCTTGTCCATCAGACAAGTCTTGCTTAAAACAGGAGAATTGTGTGCAAAGAGTCTAACATTTTTTCACCTTCCTGACATTTGACACCTGAGACCATTTTTTTTAAGCCATAGCACTTAGGAGAATAAGCCTATCATTAAATAAACTACACTCATAATAACCCCTAGGAACTTCCCATTTCATTCCTATTACCTAAATAGTACCCGTTCTTTAGCGACAAGATTATGTCCTATCTCTTCCCAAAACCTTACTTTGACCACTTTGGTCCACAATGAATTCTTCTTGGAATTCTCTGGCCATTAAAGCAGAATGATAGCACATTTAGGCAGAGGTGGGGCACTGGTAACACAGTTTCTGGCTAGCTGGGTTTAAAGTAAGAGACAGAGTGACACAAGGTTAAATACAGTCAAGTGGGAGGACCCACTGCCAGGCTGGAGAATAATGGATCTGAGAATGGGCTCTGAGAGTGAGACAGAACTATAGTCCACCTATTTTCTCCTTCATACATGGGAGGACATTGTACTAATTTCCTGGAGCTTTTGACCTCTGAGAGCTCAGTGATTACAATCCCCTAGCTAAAGCCCTCTTAGAAGACTCTTCACAATACGGTAGGCATGAATCCTTTGAGTTTGGGATTATTTAGTTTCATAATTGGGCTTCCCAAAAGCCATGTGAGATTGTGACCTAGTCCTTATGTATTAGGACAGCACACAAATTCGTGAGAGGCAAGCTGCTGGGGAGAAGGAGAGTGTATTAGATTCATTTGGAGACAAATAGGTGGATGAGTCTCATTGCCATCATCATACCATCTTTTTTCTCTTTTAACCTTCAGAATTAGACATGAGGGCTGGGTTTGCTTTCATTATGATAAAGGATTTCTAAGGTTTGGTCATTGTTAACAAGTTTTTGTTATGTTGGGCAAATCAAACTTCTGCAGGAACTCGACATTGCAGCCCCTTTGCCCTAGTTACAATTATGCACTCCTTTATGCACACATAAATTATTCATTTCTTTCTTAATAATTATAGCTTGCTTTAGCTGTTCATTCCTCTTAGATGTCTAAATGTTGAAATAAGTAAAATTCGAACTGTAATATTCTTATGTGGGAATTTTAATTTGTATCTAAACTTGTCTCATGCTATAGGGAATTATGTTATTATGTAATCAGATCTTCAGAAATCAGTCACTTTTATGCAATTCCTTAAAAGATATATTCTGGGCAGAGACCTGGGACCTCACATCTTTTGCATGAATTTCTGGCAGTACCACTCTGGTAACAGCATTTGATAGCTTTTCTTAATAGGAGTTAATAGTGCATTTTGTGCTGATAAAAAAAATTTAAACCTCAAGAATTTCTCTTTTACTATAGGGCTCATTTATAGAAGGATTACAAAATCCATAAAAAGATGGAGAGGAAAGGCATTAACGTTAAATGAGCATCTATTGAATTCCAGGCCTTATTGAATGTACTTAAATAAAACAATACATGTACTTGTTACAACAACTATTGAACTATTAACCTCAAATTCCAATAAATGAATGGAGACTTAGTAAGGTTAAGTGAGCACCTGATGCCAAAAAAACTGATAAGGTAAGGAGCCAGAACTGCAAACCTGGGCAAGTAGCTACAAAGTCTATCCGCTTCCTTTTAAATTATACTGCCTGAAAAACAAGCTGATCAGTGTTTTGAACTTTTTAATTAGACAGCATTATGTCAAGGCAATTGCTAGGTAGACATACCCTTCATTTGGCTTTTTCCTTTGTGATACATTTTATTTTTTGCCCACCTTTTATACTGTAGTCTCATATCACCAAAATATGTGCAGAACATTACAAAATCAGTAGTTGCCCTTAAATAATGCAATTGGTAAAATTTTGGCCAAAATAAGTAATTCAGGGAAATCCATGCTAAGGAACCAGAAATATATTAATTGGCTGGAGATATAATCCCTCCAATTTTGGCTAATCTCTATTTCTCACTTTATTTTTTGACAAGAACTATTAGATGCATCCAAATTTGTTGTTCTGGTATTTGCAACCCTACTTAACATCAATTGTATGAGGTTCATTTGACTTGACCAAATATGAACTAATTTGAGTGATTTATGTGCAATATTTATACCAACCACTTTGTAGCTTGGTTATATTAATGGTATCATCATAGTGAAGTATTTCTTTATTTGGTAAAGAATTTGCTTTCTCATAGTGAATTAAGAGTCATTACTTCTTATTATAGCACATTAAGATCCTGCTGGGAGTTATACTGGTCTGAAAGTATTATGCACCCTAGAAAAGCCATGTTTTAATCCTAATCTGATTTTGTGGGATCGACTATTTCTTTTAATCCTAATCCAATACTGTAGGTTGGAATCTTTGACTGGATCATCTCCATGGAGATGTGACACATCCAATTGTGAGTATTAACTTTTGATTAGTTGGAGATGTGACACCACTCATTCCAGGTGTGTCAGATTAGATTACTAGAGTCTTTAAAAAGGCAAACTTTTTGGAGAAACGACAGAAATGGCAGAGGCTAGAGAAACAACAGAAGACTCAGAGCCCACATATACTTCATAGTAGAACTGACACAGATGCAGACACATGGAGAAACAGAGACACGGATGTTTGGAGATGCTTGAAGCCCAGCAGATGTTGCCATGGGATGTTAAGCAAGACAGAACCTGGAGAGGCAGATGCCAGCACATGACTTACCCAGCTGACAAAGGTGTTCCTAACTCATGGACCTTCCTTGAATTAAGGTAACCTCTTGTTGGTGCCTTAATTTGGGCATTTTATTGCCTTAGAACTGTAAACTTGTAACTTATTTAATTCCCTTTATAAAAGCCATTCCAGTTCTGGTATATTGCATTCCGGCAGCTTACTAACTAAAGCAGGAGGTTGGTGAACAATCAGTGGGAAAGAACAACTGGAGAAGGTCAAACTCTTTGGACATTTATAATTTTCAAATTTATCCTTTTTAAGAAGAGAACAAGGCACTGATAGCCTTCATATAAACAGAAAGCTTTAGATTCCATTTCCATTGAATTAACAGATAAAAAATGTTGTGAGATTACAAACTAAGTTCTCAATTTCTAACTAAATGATCTAGAAATTATATAGACAAGGTCCAAAATAATCTTTTGTTTATAAAGAAAATAAAAACGAATCTATTCTATTTTAGCACCTCCCCTAACTCTCACTCTTGCTCCTTATTAATTCCATAGTGGTATTAATGATGCATTATTTTTCTAGGAACTCAGAATCAAATCATTCCCCTCCCTCATACAATTTCTGAATCCTAATTCTTCTTTCTCTCTTCATTCTTTTGCCCTATGCCCTCTGATTCAGGATATAAACTAAAGAAATCTGGGCCACTGTCCATTGGCCTACTTACTGAGCACTCACTGCCAAAGTTGCTTACCCAAGTCCAAGCTCCCCAGCCAACCATTAAAGGCTCTCTAGATTCCTCCTGGTCTGCAAATTCTACAGCTTGGTATTCACATGCATACTCCTTACCTTAATGCCTCTGCAGATTTGCTAATGTTATTTCCTTTTGGATTACCACTTTTCTCATCCCTTCCTATCCAAATTCAGTTCATCCTTCAGGATTGATCAACTTCTTTTTTTTTTTTTTACATAGATAGGCATCAGGATAGGAACCCGGGCCTCCAGCATGGCAGGTGAGAACTCCTCCAGTGAGCCACCATGGCCTGCCCTGCCCTGATCAACTTCTTTTTAAGACCTTTTCTAATTACTTCCTGAAGAAGCAACTGCCTCTTCCGAGAACTTCTAAATCTTTGTCTAATCAGATGCCACACATCTATTGCTTCCTTATGCCATTATGTATACATGCTTTTATCTTTGCCATTATATCATGTTATTCGTGAGGGCATGGAGTAAGTCTTATACATCTTTTTTTATTTGCTGTATGGCAGGGTCACATTTCATTATTTTCCCATGAGAGAATCCCATTATTGTAGCACCATTTGTTGATTTTTTGTTTGTTAGTTTTGCTTGTTTGTTTGTTCTTTGAGAAGTACGTGGATGGAGAACCGAACCCAGGTCTTCTGCATGGCAGGCAAGAATTCTACCACTGAACTACCCTTGCACCCCCAAATTCTTATATATTTTATATCTCCCTAGGATCGAGCACATTTTCTAGATCATACCAGATTTTTAAGTGAATGTAAACTTAAGAAAAGGAACTCTGTTCCAGATGACATATACCTGTGGGACCAGCATTTAATATTCACCATAAATCCACATATTTTTCTATATGCCCCAGGAACCTATGCAGTTAGACTGGGGCCACTTTACTAGTTCTAGTTCCTGGAATATTGGTGAAAATGACCTATTTTCTCCCAGACTGAGGCATGAGATAATTGAGAGCTGATGAATCTTTTTCATCTGTCTCTTTCCTGTCACCTTATAACTATAGGATAACTCATGCTGACTGAAAAATAATGCAGAGGTTATAGCATAGCTTATATAGTTTTCCTCAGAAAGAAGACACTTTTTGTTTTTAAATGTGAAATTTTTACACTAGTGCTTTGTACATCTATCTATCTCAAAGTGTTTCCTTTCTATTATAGTCGACAAACAATTCATTCATTTTTAAATTGATAATTTTATTTGGGGTATATTTACAATTCCAAATAAATTCCTTAATTATTAAGCCACCTACCTAGTGTATTAATTATTTACTTAGTTAACATGTATAGAGTTATATTTATAACTCAATTTATTCCAAGCTCTAAAACTCACAAGGAGCAAGAAAGTAACCAAGAAATTAAAACAGCGTATAATAGTAAAGATCGAAGTAGGACAAGTTTGCAACAAGGAAGAAATGATCAACTCTTCTTTAGAGTAATAAAGGGTAGGGAGATATGGAGCAGATCCAGAGACAATGACTGTGCTGGTTTGAAACTGTATGTACCCTAGAAAAGCCAAGTTTTTCCTAATGCAATCTTGTGTAGGCAGACCTATTGCTTAGGATGGGACCTTTTGATTAGGTTGTTTCCATGGAGATGTGACCCAACCAGTTATGGGTGGGATCTTTTAGATTAAGTTGTTTCTGAGGAGATATGACCCACCCAGTTATGGATGAGACCTTCTGATTTAGTGGTTTCCATGGAGATATATTTCTGCTAATTCAAGGTGTGTCTTAATATGCTTGCCAGAGTCCTTTAAGAGGGAACCATTTTGGAAAAAGCACAGAACTGACTCAGAGCCATTTGGAGATGTGGAAAGAAAACACCCCCAGAGAAACTGTTTGAGGCCAGAAGTTAGGAAATAAATCCAGCAAATGTTGCCATGTGCCTACCCATGTGACAGAGAAGCCCTGAATACCATTGGCCTTTTTTTTTCAAAAGTCAAGGTATTTTTCTCTGCATGCATTAATTTGGACATTTTTATGGTCTTAGAACTATAAACTTGTAACTTAATAAATCCCATTATAAAAGCCAACCCATTTCTGCATTCCAGCAGCTTTAGCAAATTGAAACAATTCGAATCTTGAATTGAAACAAGAGCTGAATCTTAAAAGAAGTAGAAGTTTGTCTGGAAAACAAGATGGACCATAGCATTTCAGGTAGAAGGGTCGGATTGATCAAAAACTCTACTGTGAGTGTGCATATGGGTACAATGTGAACCACAAGTAGTTTGAGAAGGGTGATGGGTGGCATGTTTTTGCTGGGCAAAATGATGACAGGAGAATGACATAATAAAACTTTTATTTTACTAAGGTTGCTTTGGCATGTTCCCCCTACAGGGAAATGGACAAAGAGATGCGGACTGTTGGGGGACTTCTGTAATGATCTGAATGAGAAATTACAAGAGGCAGAAGCATTGTTAATGGAGTGAAAGGGGCCGCATAAAAAAGATATTTAGGATGCAGAACTGGTAGTATTAAAATCTGACATCTCACAGAGGAATCTAGAAAAGCAGGGGAAAAGAAGATATAGCTGTATCTGCATTACTCCAGATGATGTAAGAATAGCAAATTGCCTGGTTAATCTGGTGATTATTTATAGGCACAGTATATGAGTATAGATATTGCATTTCAGTTAGGTCTTCTAGACATCTATCAAGCATAAAATAAACCAGTGTCAATAACATTTGTCTTAAGTTATCTGTAGTTATCTTAAGGAGGTGATTTTTATTTTTAGAGCAGTTTTTTATTTATAAAAGAATAAAGTTCCATATATTTCCTTGTGCACACCCACCCCCCAATACCTCCTATGATTAACATTTGCAATAGTGTGTTACATTTGTCAAAATCAAAGCACTGGCTTTTGATCAATCCAGTTTCTCTGGGGTTGTTTTCTTTCCACATCTCCAAATGACTCTGAGTCAGTTCTGTGCTTTTTCCAAAACGGTTCCCTCTTAAAGGACTCTGGCAAGCATATTAAGACACACCTTGAATTGGCAGAAATATATCTCCATGGAAACCACTAAATCAGAAGGTCCCATCCATAACTGGGTGGGTCATATCTCCTCAGAAACAACTTAATCTAAAAGATCCCACCCATAACTGGTTGGGTCACATAAATTATTGTTAACTACAGTCCATAGTTCACATTAATGTTCAATCTTTGTGTTGTACTATCAGGCTGTCTTCCAAAGTGACTGTTCCATTTTGGATTCCCACAAGCAATGAATGAGAGTGCCTTTTGTACCACATCCTCCATAACACGACACTTGGAGTTAGTATTTCAGATTTTAGCCATTCTAATAGGTGCGCAGTTGTATTTCACTATTTGTTTTAAGTTGAAATTCTCTAATGCTATATGATGTTGAGCATCTTTCCATGCACATATTTGTTATCTGTGTACCTTCTTTGGTTAAGTGTTTGTTCATATTTTTGCCCATCTTTAATAGGCTTGTTTATCTTTTTATTGTTGAGTTTTAACTTTTTTTGAGTGTATATTTTGGATGCAAGTCTTTTATCAGATGTCTGCTTTGCATATATTTTCTCCAATCAGTGGCTTGTCTTTTCATTATTTTAAGAGATAAAGTTTGTGATGATTAGGTTCATGTATTAACTTGGCCAGGTGATGGTGTGCCATCAAGCAAACACTAGACTAACCATTATTGCAAGGACATATCTTGGCTGGTATCATGGTCAGGTTCATGTGTCCACTTGGTCAAGTGGTGGTAGCTATTTGTCTGGTTGGGCAAGTGCTGGCCTATCTGTTGCTGTTGCAATGAGGACATTTCATAGAATTAAATCATGATCGCATCAGCTGCATCCACAGCTGATTCCATTTGTAATCAGCCAAGGGGAGTGTCTTCTGAAATGAGTGATGCTTAATCTAATCACTGGAAGCCTTTTAAGGAGGATTCAGAAGAGACAGGCTCTTTTCCTGCTTCAGCTGGCAAGCCGCTCCTGTGGAGTTTGTCCAAACCCTCCACCAGAATTGATGGAGGTTTCACAGCCTGCCCTGTGGATTTTGGACTCTGCACTCCCACAGTTATGTGAGACACTTTTATAAATTTTATGTTTGCAAGTGTTTCCTGTTGATTCTGTTTCTCTAGAGAACCCTAACAAATACAGCTGGCTTATTAAATCATCAGTCAGTTGATTGCATCTATGGATGATTATGTCTATGATCAACTAAGGGTAGTGTCTTCTTTAATGAGAGAATCCAATCCATTAGATTTAAGCCAATTATCTGGAAGCTTTTCGAGGAAAAGTGATGATTTCAACAGTCAGAAGAGAGAAATTTTGTCTCTACTTCAACCAGCCAGCCTCTCCTATAGAATTCATCAACAACTTCATCATTGTTGCCAGCCTTTGGCCTGCTCTATAAAATTTCGACTTGTTCACCCCTACCGTTGTGTGAGACACTTTTATAAAATCTCATATTTACAGATATCTCCTGTCAGGTTGGTTTTCCTAGAGAATTCTGACTAGTACATAATTTTAAGACAATGATACTTTTAACTGAAACAAGAACATATGTAATTTATGTACACATTTCAAGGAGTTGGGGGGATGATTTACTCCAACATCAAAGAAATAAGGAAAGATATTCTTATTTTTTTCTAGCTGGAAATCCCTGAAGTAGAACTCATGGAGAATCATAGTTAACATTTATGACCAAACAATAACAAAGTATTTATATATAGTATATATTGTCTAGAAATAACTTATCAATTATTTATATTTTAAAAAATATGACTGGAAACTTAGTAAGCCTCTTCTTTGTCATAACTGAAATAATTTGTGTATTTCCACTACCCCTGGTCCTAATTATGTAGGGTATCCTCAAGTGGAATAGTTCTGTATTGTGACTTCACCCTACTGTAAGAGCTTTACTGGGTAGTAGAGATTTGAAGTAACTGATGTCTTCTATTTTATTTTTTCTCTATTGGAGAAGTTGTGAGTTTACATAGCTATCACGCATTAACATAGAATTCTGATATACCATGTATTTTGGTTTGCTAAAGCTGCTGGAATGTAATATATCAGAAGTGGAAGCGTTTTTTAAAAGGAAATTAAGTTGCAAGTTTACAGTTCTAAGGCCATGAAAATGTCCAAATTAAGACACCAACAAGGGGTTATGATACAAGAGGTTACCTTCACTCAAGATAGGCTGATACCATCCAGAACCTCTGTCAGCTAGGAAGGCATGTGGCTGGCATCTGCTGGGATGTCTGGAAACCTCTCTCATCTGGGAAAGCAAGTCTGCTGTCTTTCTCTTCTCATTTTCATCAGGCTTCCCCAGGCCATTTTCCTTCTGCATCTCCAAAGATCTCTGGCTATGTGAGGTCTGTCATCACTTAAGCTTTTTCCAAAATGTTTCCCTCTTACAGGGCTTGAATGGATGGAGACATATCTTCATGGAAACTATCTAATCAAAAATTACCACGCACAACTGGGTGGGTCACATCTCCAAGGAAGCAATCAAAAAGATCCCACACAGCAATATAATTTGTATAATGTATGATGGGGGTCATATTTCATTCCTCTTCCATGCGAATATCCCGTTATTGCAGCCCCATTTGTTCAATATTTTGAGGGGGAGGTGTAAGGTGCATGAGCTGGGAATTGAACTTGGGTCTCCTTCATGGCAGGTGAGAATTCTACCACTGAACTCCCCTTGCACTCCCCACCCCCATCTTGCAATATTGAATGAGGATTAAAGAGCATGGCTTTTCTGTGGTACACAACAGTTCTGAACTGTCACACTATACTACCAACAACAACTTGCATTGATGTGCAACATTTGTTACAGTTGATGATATCTCGTTTTTATAATTGTACTATTATTAAAGTCCATGGTTTAACTTAGGTTCCTTGCTTGGGTAGTGTAGCACCATGGATTAAAATATATATATTATCATATATACAATCTAACATTTCCCCCACCCCACCCTCTCCTTTTTTTTTTTTCATGAACAGGCACGGGGAATCGTACCTTAGTCTCCAGCATGGCAGACAAGAATTCTACCTGTTAAGCCACTATGGCCTGCCCACATTTCCCCTTTTAACACCATGCAAATGTATAGTTCAGTGTTGTTAATTGCAATCACAGTGTTGGGCTACCATCACTACTGGCATTGCCCAAACATTCCCATCACTCCTTTTAGGAGCTATTTACAGTTTAGGCTTTAACTTCCCATTTCCTACACCTACCTTATCCACTGGTAACATATTCTAGCTTCTGACTTGATACTTTGCCTATCCTAATTGTTTCAAATCAATGCTATTATACAATGTTTGCCCTTTAGTGTTTGGCACTTAACTCAACATAATGTTTCAGGTTCATCCCTGTGGCATGTGTCAGAATACTATTCCTTTTATGGCTGAGTGAAATTCCATTGTATGTCTAAAACATCTTTTTTTTCATTCACTCATTGGTTGATGGACCCTTGGGTAGCTTCCATCTTTTGACAATTGTGAATAATGTTGTTATGAACATTGATGTGTAAATACTTGCTTTCAAGTCTTTGCTTTCAATTCTTTGGGGTATATTCTTGTTAGTGGGATTTCCAGGTCATTTGGTTGTTTTAACTTTTCTGAGGAACTGCCAAACTGTCTACTACAGTCACTGTAACATCTTTAATTGCTGCCAGTAATGAATGAGTGTTACTGTTTCTCTGTACAATTGTTATATTTTCCATAGTTATTTTTAATAGCAGCCATTCTATTGGGTGTGAAATGGTATCCTGTGATTTTGGTTTGAATTTCTTTGATGGCTAATGATATTGATCATCTTTTCATGTGCTTTCTGGCCATTTGTGTATCTTCTTTGGAGAAATGTCTGTTCATTGTTTTACCCATTTTTTTTAACTGGGTTGTTTGTCTTTTTGTTGTTAAGTTGAGGGATTTTTTTATACATCATGGATATTATTCCTTTGTCAAATATGTGGTTTCAAAATATTTTCTCCCATTTTGTAGGTTCTAGTTTCACTTTCATGATGAAGTCCTTTGTGGAAAAAAATTCTCTTTTTCTTTTGTAATGTGCACTTTGTTGGTAGGAAACCATTGCCTGACACAAGATCCTAAAGGCACTTCCCTACATTTCCTTCCAGGAATTTGATTGTTCTACCTCTTCAAGTGTTTGATACACTTTGAGTTAGTATTTGCATATGGTGTGAGGTAGGGATCCTTCTTTTTTTTTGCAAATGGAGATTCAATTCTACATTTCTAAAGAGGCCATTCTTTCTCCATTGAGCAGACTTTGTCACTTTGTCAAAAATAAGTTGATCAGAAATATCAGGGTGGATTTTTGAGCCCTTAATGTATTCTGTTGGTCTATATGGCTGTCCATGGCCCTGTACTATGCTGTTTTGATTACTGCAAATTTGTAATAAGTTTTAAAGTTAGGAATTGTGAGTCCTCCAAATTCATTCTTCTCTTTCATGATGGCTTTAACTATTTGGGGCACTATACTCTTCCATATAAATTTGACAGTTCACTTTTCCATTTCTGCAAAGAAAAACTGTTGGAATTTTGCTTGGGATTGCATTGAATATATAAATTACTTAGGGTGGTATCAGCATCTTAATGATATTTAGCCTTCCAATCTATGAACATGGAATATCCTTCCCTTTACTTTGGTCTTTTAAAATATCCCTTAGTAATATTTTATAATTTTCTGTGCACAAGTTCTTTTATATTTTTGGTTATATCTATTCCTAGATATTTGACTTAGTTAGTTACTCTCGTGAATTTTTTTTCTTGCTTTCTTCTTCCAATTGCACATTGTGTATAGAAGCACTACTGATTTTCAGGAGACCATCTTGTACCCACCACTTTGCTGAATTAATTCATTTATTAGTTCTAGGAACTTTGTTGTAGATTTTTCAGAATTTTCTGCATATAGGATCGTATCAACTGCAAATAAGAGAAGTTTAACACTTCATTTCCAATTTTAATGGCTTATATTTATTTTTCTTACATAATTGATCTGGCTAGAACTTCCAGTACCATATTGAATAACAGTGGTGACAGTGGACATCATTGTCTTGTTCCTGATCTTAGAAGAAAAGCTTTTAGTCTTTGACCATTACATAAGATGTTAACTGTGAGTTTTTAAAAGTGCCTTTTATCCTGGTGAGGAAGTATCCTTCTATTCCTAGTATTTTTTAGTACAATTTTATTGAGATATATATTCACATACTGTATAACCATCCAAATTGTACAATCAGTGGTTCACAGTATCATCATATAACTGTGCATTCTTCATAAGAATAGATTTTTGAACATTTTCATTACTCCAAAGAAATAAAAGTAAAAATAAAAGTGGAAAAAAACACCTAAAACACCCACATCCCCCTCACCCCTATTATTTATTTATTTATTGTCTTTTTTTTCCTTACTCATCTGTCCATACTCTGGATAAAAGGAGTATCAGTCACAACATTTTCACAATCTCATGATCATACCTTAAAAGCTTTATAATATTCAATCATCTTGAAGTATCAAGACTATTATAGTTCAATAGTTTCAGATATTTTCCTCTATCTATTCCAATATACCAAAAACTGAAAGGGGATATCTATGTACCATATATGAATAACTTGCAGGATGACCTCTCAACTCTATTTGAAATCTCTTAGTCACTGAAACTCTATTTTGTTCCATTTCTTTTTCCCTTTTTGGTCAAGAAAGCATTCTGAATTCCTTAATGCAACTCATGGTGACAGCCCTGGGAGTCATGTCCCATGTAGAAGGGAAGGTATTGCATTTATTTGCAGAGCAGATTAGAGAGAGGCCACATCTAAGTAACAAAAGACGTTTTCTGGGGGGTGACTCTTAGGCATAATTATAAATAGGCTTAGTTTCTCCTTAAAGTATATTTTAACTGATATTAGCATAGCCTCCAAATCTCTCTTTTGGCTACTACCAGCATTTTATATTTTTTCCATCCTTTCACTCTCAACATACCTGCATCTTTCACCAGAACTGACAGAGCCAACAGAATGGACAGAGCCCCAGGGAAGCTGATGATGAGGAAGCTAGCAGATCTTGCCATGTGCCGTTCCAGCTGAGAGAGAAACCCTGAATGTTATCAGCCTTCCTGAACCAAGGTATCTTTCCCTGGATGCTTAGATTGGATATTTTCATAGCATAGAACCAAAAACTTGCAACTTAATAATTTTCCCTTTTTAAAAGCTGTTCCATTTCAGGCATATCTTATTCTAAGAGCTTGCAAACTAGAACAGATTTTGGTACCAGAGTAGTGGGGTGCTGCTGCAGTTTGTAAATACCAAACATGTTGAAATGACTTTTTAAATGGATAAGGGGAAAAGTCTGGAAGAGTTGTGAGGAGTTTGATAAAGAAGCCTAAAATGCCTTGAAGAGACTGTTGGTAGAAATGTGGACTCCAACGATATCTCTGACAAGGCTCAAGACAGAAATAAGGCACGTGTTATTGCAAACTGGCAGGAAGGTGATTCCTGTTTTAAAATGGCAGATAATCTGCAAAATTGACTAGTGACTTTCACCGAAGGGCAGATTTTAAAAGCCGTGAGCTTGGATAGTTAGCAGAAGAGATTTCCAAATTAAATGTGGAAAGTGCAGCCTGCTTTTTTCTTGCCACGTATAGTTTAATATGACAGGAAAGAGATAATATGAGAACTGAAGTCTTGGGTATAAAGAAACCAGGATTTGATGGTCTGAAAAACTCTGAGATCCAGAAAGGGAGACCCCAGAGAATAGTGCCCCATGTGAGGATTTAACCAAATGTGGAACCAGTCAACCATTAAAGAAAGAAAAAAAGCAGATCAGAGGTGGAGTTATCCAGGAAGGATCTGTGGATTCTTCTTTTGTCTGGTGGGCATGATCCTTGCCTACTACACAGAAAGCCAATAAGAGTGTTGCGGGATCTGTATAAACAGAACCACTGCCAGTCTGGACTGAGAGGGGTAGAAAAGGGACACATTGTGTTGTGGGGTGCACCAAAAGAGAGACCACATAATTCAAAGAAATCTGCAAGCCAGTTTGGAGTCTTTATTAGCTGACTGGCGACTGCCTCAGAAACCCCCAAGAAGGAGGATTCAGAGAGCAGCCCCAAGAGGTTCTCAAGGGGGGATTATAAAGACAAAAACCACAAATTTATCCACAAAAGCAGGAAAGGGGTATTATCTTTCTAGAGCCACATATTGGTTTGCAGCTGCAAGCAAGCAAGCTTATCTACAGAAGCAGGGAAATGCTGTTAGCTCTTGCAGAATACATACCATTCTTTTAGTTTCTTAACAATGATTATTGTTCAATTTTTAACTCTTGGGAATTTTCCACCCTGGATCTTGTGACTCCAGATACCTTCTTCTTGCTAGGGCCCGATTTATTGCTCCTGACCCCCCACAATTGGAGGAAAAGTAACATCAGAGGCAGAACTAGGGAAGCTGAAGTCTGAAGTCAAGAAACCTTGGGCTAGAAGAGTGGACGCACCCAAGTACTTGGAGAGGGAGTTTGCCCAGCAGGCAGAAAGTGGGCCTTTCACCCCATTGCAATAGAAGAGTTGTGTTGCCTTAGGCCTTTGGATAGGGTAGAGCATATTCCTTGGGGATTGGGGAAAGCCTGGCTCCCATTACATGGAGGGATAGAGGGTGTGCCCCAGAGATGGCAGAGAGCCTGGATGTGGCCCCGAAGCTCGGAGAGGGTGGAGACAAGCAAAAGATGATCTCCCCAGTGCCTTCCAATGTTGTATTTGGAGAGAAGCAGGCCACTGCATAGGCCCTTGGAAAGGATGGGGTTGCCGCTTTCATAAGCCCCAAAGATAAATGACTCTCAAACTTTGAAATCTAATGGAGTTACCTGTACAGGTTTTCAAAACTGCTTGGGTCCTGTGGCCCCTGAGTTCCTTCCAGTTTCTCTCTGTGGAAATGGGAATACGTATCCTATGACAGTTCCTCCTTTGCATGTTGGTAGCAGATAAATTATTTCTATAGGTCCAGAGCCAGAAGAGAATTTTGCCTTAGGAAAGACCATGCCTATAGCTAACTTTGATGAGACTTTGTGCTGTTTCTGACTTTGTGTTGTATTTGTATTGCTACTGAAATGGTCTATGGCTTTCTGATACTGTTATGGAATGAAGGTATTTTGCATTTGGAAAGAACATGTCTTTTGGGGGTCCAAAGGTTGGAATGTGCTGATTTGAATCTGTTGTTACCCCAGAAAAGCCATGTACTGTAATCCTCATTCAATATTGTAGGTGGTATCTTTTTTATGGTTTCCATGGAGATGTGACACACCCAATTGTGGATGGTAGCTTTGATTAGATAGTTTCCACGGAGTTGTGTCTCTGCCCACTCCAGGTGGGATGGCCTACTGCAGCCCTTTAAGAGGGAACCATTTTGGAAAAAGCTTTAGAGCCACAAGAGCCATCAGAACCAACAGAGCCAACAGAACCAAAGAGCCAATAGAATGGACAGAGCCCTGGGGAAGCCGTTGAAGAGAAAGCTAGTAGATCTCATCATGTACCTTTCCAGCTGAGGGAGAAACTCTGAATGTCACTGCCTTCTTGAACCAAGGTGTCTTTCTCTGGATGGCTTAGATTGGACATTTTCATAGTCTTGCCTTAGTTTGGACATTTTCACAGCCTTAGAACCGTAAACTTGCAACTTAATAAATTTCCCTTTTAAAAGCCGTTCCATTTCAGATATATTACATTCCAGCATCTTGTAAACTAGAACACCTTGTTTATAGAAGTTTGATTTTCCCCTCTGTTTCTCAGGAGACCAACCTCCTTCTCCTGATTATTTGATGCTGGCAGGCCTTTGTCTCATGATATGCAGCTTTATTTACACATCTTTCATTGTTTCTAACTGCTTATACCTGGGGACAAATTCTGATAGGAATGTTGCCCTGGAGGGGATTTTCCCAAGTCAGTCTTCCCCAACCAATCTAAGGCCAGGGACCCACAAACTGTGCATAGAACAAAGTGCCTTGAAGAGAGAATCAGGAAGCATTCCAAAATCTTCTCCAATAGCTCCCTGAATCTGGGCCTTTGGATTAAAGTTGCAGTCCTTCAGATTACTCTCCCCTGCAGACCTGAGGAAGCACTGCATCTTTTAATCTATTCTGCCTCCCGTCTCTCCAGTAAGGTTAAAACAATGGCTATGATCAGCAATTGGCAGTGCTCACCCTCACCACTGTTCTTAGGGAAGGAGACTTTTATGACCCTTTATGTCACTGGTGGGCTCGCCAGGCACTTCTCCCCAAGGTGGCCTGCTGCATGAGTGGGGCATGGGTGCCAGTAGCTGCCATGCAGAAAGAGCAATTAAGTGCTCTTTGCCATAGTTTATCAGCCTCTTCCTGCTCTTTCCTAGTTGCTGTACAATGTTCTTCTGCCTCTGGACTTTAAAAATAATTGTCCCAGAGACTTTCTGCCTGTTTAATAGTTGTTTCGGTGGAAGCACGGAGTCCTTGAGCTCCTTACTCTGTCATCTTCCCTGGAAATCTCTCTAATAAGTGTTTTGGCACCAATTTATATCTATTCTCTTCTCAGTTGCTATGCAATGTCTTCAAGAACAGGAGGGGATGAACTAAAAAATATATATATATATATATTATGATATCACAAGATCCTGGTTTTGTAAAACAGGGATTAAATCTTTTTGGACAACAGCTAGAGTCAAATCTTTTATGTCTCTGACCCTGGATAATTTCTGGGAGCTATTGCATGAAATGGATTCTTCTTCCTGTTGTTACTGTTATTGTGGCAGTTTGAACCTGTGCACACCCTAGAAATAGATATTCTAAATTCAATACATTCCATGGGGATGAACCCATCTTAAGTGGGGCTTTTTGATGAGGTTACTTCAGTTAAGATGTGACAATTAGGACAGTTCTTAAGCTTATTACTGGAGTCCTTTATAAACAGAGAGAGTGGGAGCAAGAAGCTTAGATTGGACATTTTCATAGTCTTGCCTTAGTTTGGACATTTTCACAGCCTTAGAACCGTAAACTTGCAACTTAATAAATTTCCCTTTTAAAAGCCGTTCCATTTCAGATATATTACATTCCAGCATCTTGTAAACTAGAACACCTTGTTTATAGAAGTTTGATTTTCCCCTCTGTTTCTCAGGAGACCGACCTCCTTCTCCTGATTATTTGATGCTGGTAGGTCTGTGTTAGAAGCAAGAAGCTAAATATCAATAAAACCCAGAAGACTAGGAAGAGACCAGGAGATGCCACCATGTTCTTTGCCATGTGACAAGTTAAGGACTAAGTTCACCAGCAGCCAGTCCCAGAATGACACAGACTTCAGAAGAAAGCATTGTCTTTATGACAATTTGATTTGGACTTTTTCCCAGCTTTGCACTGTGAGCAAATAAATTCCCATTGATTAAGCTGAACCATTGTATGGCATTTGTTTGAGCCTTTCAGGAAACTATACCAGATTTTGGTACTGAGAGTGAGGTGCTGTTATTGTTAATAACAAAAATGTGAAGATGGCTTTGGAATTGGACTTGGAATATTATTTACGGAGTAATAGTAATAGAAAGGAATATTATTTAATAGTGTTCATTTTCCATGGGTATCAGAGTTTTATAATTATTCTTCATCTTGAATTTAAAAGACCAAATATATCCTAGGTCTTAATAGGACATTTGGGCATTTAATAGTACAAATATCTAATCATCATAATTAAAGGATTAAATCTTTTCTACTTCTCAGACCCTAAGTAATCCCACCATCACACACTTTATGTTCTTCTCTCCATTTCATTGACATTGTTAGATCCTTCTGTGGGACTTCTCTAGTCAAGACAATGGTCTACAAGTAGAGCTCAAAAGTGAGGGTTGGAAAGGGAAAGTTCCCTGGACTGTCAACTTGTTTCCACTTAATCACCAATCAAAACTGAAGCTAAGCTGCCAGCTTTAAATACAAACTGATCAAATCCAGTGTTATCCAAGAACGCAGCGATCTCTACAATTTCTTAAGTCAAATCAGGATTTTCATCTTGCTAAAGCAGAGGGAACATTTTGCTGCTTCCATCTCTGGAATCAAATTTCCAAAACATGTCTACACCACTGCAAAGGACTCATTGATTTCTCTGATGATTTGAATGTTTTATAGGAACTAACAACCAGGTATAGTTGTCCTCTTTCTGCCAGGTGGCTTCACTCTCCAGGTCCAGTGGCTCCACCACGTCCAGAAAACACCAAGTGGACAAGGGTGGCACAGCAGCTCCCCCTGTGCTGTCCCTGCATCCCCGGACTCTGGCCACCCGCCACCAGCATGGAAGAAACCCGCCTGGGCTTGAAGTAGACTTCGGTCTTCCATGCGGAGGTTGCCTGCTCTGGGCCTGGTGGAGATGCAGTCTCTTCGCCCCCAACCACCCTCGGTACTGAATTCCTAGAGGATGCCCTCGCACAGCCCGGGGCTGCAGCATCCACCTCCAGGACAGGCTGAAAAGTGAAGCCGAACAAACTAGAGTCCCTCACTTTTATTTTGTTTTGAGGTAAGTTTTCATATTGTGAAATGAGCAGTTCTTTGGAGTATGATTTGCTGAGTTCTGGTTAAGTTTGCCATTCCAGGTAACTAACACCTTAGTTGAGAATTTTTTCCATCATCCCCAAACGTTCCTTAGAGCCCCTTCCAGAGAAGCCCAGCTTCTCCCTAGAGTCACCACTGTTTTGGTTTCTACCACCACAGACGAGTTTCTGGGTCCCCAACCAGGTGGCACAACCTCCCCCGCAAACCCCTTCCCTTCCACCTCCTCCAGCCGCCTGTTTGCTCCCTCTGCCTTCTTTTTTTCCCTCCAACTGGCTAGGTCCACCTGGAGGACTTTGCACATGCAGTTTCCACTGCTTGAAGGCATCCTCTATGTCTCTTAGATTGACTGTCTTTTCCTCCTGTAACAGCTTATATATCACTTTTTTCTCATGGCATTTTTGAGCACTTGAAGTTATCCTGTTCATTTGCTTACCATTTCCCTCACCCCCAAGACTGCAAAGAGAAAAAAAAAAGGATGGTGGTAGGAACTGGAAGAATTGTGAGGTAATTGATCCAAAAGACCTAGATTTCTTTCTGAATATTGTTTGTAGAAGTATGGATTCTAAAGATAATCCCATTGAGGTCTTAGAAGAAAATGATGCATGTGTTTTCGGAAACTGGAGGGAAGGTGAGCCTTGTTTAAAAGTGTCAGATAATTTGGTGAAATTAGTACTGTTGTTGGATGTAAGGCAGAACTTAAAAAGGAATGACTTGGATATTTAGCTACGGAGATTTCCAAGCTAAATATGGAAAGTGCAGTCTACTTCCTCCACAGAGCTTATAGTAAAATGTGAGAGGAAGGGGATAAGCTGAGAACTGAACTCCTAGACACAAGGAAACAGGAAACTGATGTTGCGGAAAATTCTGAGCTCCTGGAGAGTGAGTTCCTGGAGAATAGTGCTTCATTGTTTAATTGAACATGGAAGCAGTCAAACACTTCAATGGAAGTTACAGTTGGAAATGCAATTTGTAGGTAAGATGTGTGGAAGGTTATACTTTCTGATGATTTTGACCCCATGAACTACACACAAAACCAAGGTTTTTGTGAAATTTGTATGAACAGAACCAGTTCCAGCCTCAATTAAATGGACAGAGAAGGAGCAAATCAAAGGAAGAGTGACTTCAAAGACAGAACCATGAGGAAGATGAGGTCTGAACTGAAGACATCGCCAATGGTCAAGAAATTGGGCCCATCTATGTATGTGGAAAGGGCAGATCTGACTCTGTGCTTGGAGAAGGTAGGACTTCCATCCCATTGTTCAGGAAGAGTATATCCAACCAAATGCTCTGTGATGGTGAGACCTATGCATTGGGATTTGTGGAGAGTCTTGTGGCCACCCCAATACTTGAAGAGGG
Organism: Tamandua tetradactyla; assembly: GCF_023851605.1. NCBI lineage: Eukaryota > Metazoa > Chordata > Mammalia > Pilosa > Myrmecophagidae > Tamandua > Tamandua tetradactyla. The sequence goes on along the minus strand of NC_135342.1, from coordinate 39,141,082 downwards.
TGAGGCTGTGCTCTAGAGTGTGGAGAGAGCATGACTGCTATGCAAATGTTTGGAAGGGGTAAGGTTGCCCTCCATCAGGCCTGAGGCACAAACCATTGATTCATGGATGACTCTTATACCTTGAAATTGAATGGAGTTTGCCCTGCTGGGTTTTATAATTGTTTGAGACCTGTATTACTTTGTTAAGCTGCCAGAATGCAATATACCAGAAATGGAATGACTTTTAGAAAGGGAATTTAATAAATTACAAGTTTATAGTTCTAAGGAAATGAAAGTGTCCAAATTAAGGCACCAACAAGAGGTTACCTTCACTCCAGAAAGGCTGATGGCTTTTCTGAAGACCTCTGTCAGCTGGGAAGTCATGTGGGTGGCATCTGCTGGTCCCTTAATTCTGGGCTTCATTGCTTTCAGCTGTAGGTTCTTTACTTTTCCTCTCCTGGGCTGGCTTTCATCTCCTGGCTTCCCTTGGTTCTCTCCAGGTTCTGGCTTATTTAACATCTCATGAGAAGCCACATAGCAATGTCTAATGGGCTTCAAGCATCTCCAGACATCCATGTTTCTGTTCTCCAAATGTCGGCATCTGTGTCAGATATGTTCTGAGTGCTCTCCAAAATGTTTCCTCTTTTAAAGGACTCCAGTAAACTAATCAAGACCCACCTGGAATGAGTAGAGTTATACCTCCACCTAATTAAAGGATCCCACTCATAACTGGGCATGACACATCCCCTGGAGAAAATCCAATCAATAGTTTCCACCCTACAATGTTGAATCAGGATTAAAATAAATGGCTGCCCACACAAGATTGAGTAAGGACTAACACGTGGCTTTTCTGGGGCACAAGATACTTTCAAACTGGCACAGGATCCATGATGCCTGTTTTCCTTGCAATTTCTCCCTTCTAGAATGGAAACATTTATCCTATGGCTGTCCCTCCATTGTATATTGGAAGCAGGTAACTTGTAACTATGAAATCTAACTCTAGATTTCACAAATCTATAGACAGAGGGGAATTGTACTTCAGGACAGACTACACACATAACCTATTTTCATGAGACTTTGTACCTAGTATTATTACAGAAATGACTTAAGGCTTTGGGGCTGTTATGATGGGATGAATGTATTTTACATGTAGAGAGAACATGTTTTTTTTGGGTTCCAAAAGATGGGGTGTGGTAGTTTGAAGCTGTATATACCCTAGAAAAACATGCTGTTAAAACATTTCTGTGGGTGTGAACCCATTGTCAGTAGGATGCATTAATGAAGTTATTTCAGTTAAGATGTGGCCCACCTCAATAAAGTTGGATCTTAATCCTATAGTCCCTTATAAAGAGAAGGAAATTCAGAGTTAGAAGTCACAGGAATCGAGAAGCTGAATATCAACAGAACCTAGAAGAGTAGGGAGAGACCAGGAGATTCCACCATGTGTCTTACCTTGTGACAAGTTAGGGACTAAGGATCACCAGCAGCCAGTCTTGGAATGCCAGTCTTTATGAAGAAAGCATCACTTTGATAAAGCCTTGATTTGGACTGGACTTTTTCCCAGCCTCAAGCCATGAGCAAATAAATTACCATTATTTTAGCCAGACCACTCAATTATATTTGCTTGAGCAACTCAGGAAACTAAAACAGTTATGTTCTTACAGGTTTTATGAAGTCCTTTGTTTCAATGACTTAATCTTTCAATGCAGTTGCCCCTCAATCTTCCATTTATCATTTTTCCCCATTTATCTTTTTTTGAAAGCCATTTTATTGAGATATATTAGCATAGAATATAATCCAGCCAAAGTATGCAATTAGTGGCTCACAGTATAATCACAAAATTGTGTATTCATCACCACAATCAATTTTAGAACATTTTCATTACTACAAAAAGAAAAACCACACCTCTTATCCTGACCCTTAGCATTCGTGTGGTAAATTTGTTACAGTTGATGAAAGAATATTAAAAACTACTATTAACTATAGTCTATAATTTGCATTAGGTGCATTTTTCCCACATACCACTCTATTATTAATCCTGGTACTAGTTATTCATATTTCTTCATGGAAGAACATTCTTAAATTTATACTGTTAACCACAGTCATTGTCCACAACAGGCTTCCCTGTGTCATCCCATTTATCTTTTTCAATGAAATATTTTAATTTGAGTAATTAAAAGCTATGAGTACAGAGAAGGCCACAGTGTGTCCTGATGTATGTATGAATAAGAGGTACTTGGACATCAGGATGGATTGGAAAGTTGCTAATAGATTGTGTTCTTAGCCTGATATCATGTTAACTTCTTTTTCTGAGTGTTTCTTCTGCCTTTAATCAATGACACCACTCCAGGGCCCACATAACAGGCCTTACAGAAACTGGGACTTTCAATGGGGGAAGAAAGCCAAACTACAGTGACCCTGAAGAGAGGGGCCCATGGAATACTAATCTCTTATTTCTTCCTCTGACTTCCTATGTTTTTCTTCAATGGCCGAAGTCCCTTGGAAGTCAGATGGGTAATATAGTCCACTGATATATTTCATACAGTCAGTAGTAAGTATCCTTGGGCAAAGACCAGGGTGGAAAGTAGACTGGAGGGAAAATGGAAAATATTCAATGTATTTCTAATCAAACCGTTCAGTTTTCTCTCACTCTGCTTTTATTCATACATTTGTCTTCTATAATTATTTTTTCAAATCATCTTCCTAGGAAACTTTACAAACTGGTGCTGACTTGGACCTGTATGTTTTGGTTCTCTGAAGGATCACTTTAACTTAGTTGAGTAGGTAAAATACAACTTGTTATTAGCAACATCACTAACCACTTAAAATTGCAAAACATTTCGAAAAGCATTAGAATTAATCCAAGTTTAACAAGGATTTGAACACACTAAATGTTTAATGAAATGAATACAGTAGGTTAATTTACTTTTCCAAGAGAATTCATATATATATATAGAACAAAGATCACAAAATTATAAGCAACTGATCACATCTGGTACATACATTTTTTTCCCCAGAAGAATGGTTTTGTTTGTCTAAATGACTGAATATTTGGTTGTTTGTTTTTAATTTAAAACATTTTATTAGAGAAATTAAATGATTCTAGAAAAATCTTGCAGAAAATTTAGAGTCCCCATATACCTCCCTCACACAGTTTTTCCTATTATTAATACTTTGCATTAGCATGGTTACTTTGTTACAATTGATAAAACAATATTGTTATAATTGTATCAATGTACTATATACTATAGTCCATAGTTTACACGGGGGGTTCACTGTGTGCTGTGTATAGTCCTATGGGTTTTTTAAAGTTTATTCTAGTGACACAATACAGCCTAAAAATTTCCCTTTTAATCACATTCAAATATATAGTTGTATTGTTAACCCCATTCATGGTAATGTACTACCACAACTACCATCCTTTACCAAAGGATTTTTACCAAAGTTTTACCAAAACTTTTCCATCACCTGAAACAGAAGCTCTGTACCAGGTAAGCATTAACTCCCCATTCCCTACCCCCACCTTGGCCCTGGCGAACTATATTCTAGCTCTTGATTCTATGAATTTACCTGTTCTAGTAATTTCATATCAGTGAGATCATACAATATTTGTCCTTTGTGCCTGGCTTATTTCACTCAACATGATAGTTTCTGATAAGAAATCTGCATTAATCTCATTGGTACTCCCTCGTATATGACAAGCTGCTTTTCTCTTGCAGATTTCAAAACTCTACCCTTGTCCTTGGCTTCAACACTTTACTATGTGTCTCAACATGGTTCTGTTTGAGTTTATCCTGTTTGTGATTTGTTAAGCCTATTGAATATCATGTATTTCATTAAATTTGGGGAATTTTCCACCATTTTTTTCTTTGAATTTTCCTTCTGTCCCTTTCTTTCTTCACCTTCTGGGACCCCCATAATGTTTATTTTGATACTCTTGATGGTGTTGCACAGGTCTCTTAGGTTCTGTTCACTGTTTTTAACTCTCTTTTCTTTCTGCTCTTCATCCTGAATCATTTCAATTGTCTTGTCTTCAAAATCACTAATTCCTTCTTCTGCCACCCACAATCTGCTGTTGAAACCCTACTGGGAATTTTTCATTTCAGTTATTGTGGTCTTCAAGTCCAGCATTTCTATTTGGTTCCTTCTTAAAATTTCTAGCTCTTTATTGAGATTCTCATATTGTTCATTCGTAGTTTTTCTCACATCCTTTATTTCTTTCTCTGAATTTTCCCTCATCTCCTTGAGCATATTGAAGATCATTTTTTAAAAGCCTTTGCCCGATATTCCCATTCTGGTTTTCTTCATTTATAGTTTGAATTATTCTGTTCCTTTGGAAAGGCCATAATTTACTGATTCTTTGGTAATATTTTGTTGTGCACTGTCCATTTTAATGTTTAAAGTATTAACTCTGAGATTTAGTCCTTAAGCTATATCTTCCTTAAGTAAGAGCAGTATTGGTAATTAAAGACATCTTTCAAATTGAAAGGGCTGACAGGAGATTCAGGTTATACCAAGAAAATTTAAGACATTGTCTACAGAAAAAAAAATGAATTTTGCTCAGACTTCTTCCATATACTTCGTTTACTCTTGACATTTTGATGTATTACATCTTAATGAAAGTGAAAAATCCAAGAAATGATTGCTCTTTGAGAGAAAATAATTGCAAGGCAAAGTTTAATGTATCCAGAGATAATCTTTCAGCTCTTAAATGGATAGAAATACACTAAAGCATTTGATATTTTCAGGATAAGTAATTCTTCAATGAGTCTAGAAATGAAAGTGTATCTGAAATGAATCATATTGAAAAAGTAAACAATTTTGTTGGCGAAGTCGTGGGCTTGAAATATCATTCTATTCAAAGAAATATTATTTATCATATATGCTCACCGTGGTAAAGTAAACTCCACTGAATGGGCAATGATTGCTTTCAAATACATCTTTGAGATTTATTTGGAATATGTTCTTTAAAAATATGTCTCAGAATTTTTCAGCAGACCATTCACACTTTTTTCCAATGAATGAAAAGAGGACCATTATCATTTTAAAGCAGCATGTATCTTTAAAAACCACTAGTTGTAACACATCTTTTGATTCAGGAACTATTTATTTGGTAGTCTATGAATATTATGGACTTGATGAGCAAACTTCAGACTCGACTTGTATATTGGCTTGAACTGAATGAATAACTTCTAGATAATTATTGTTTATATGCTTAGGATTTTTTTCTCTTTCTATATATATACATGTTTTAAAAATAATAAATACATTTATATAGGTATGAATGCATTATCCCTCCTATAACACAACTTTATCAAGGGTAGCAAGGAGTAAATTCAGAGAAATTATATTTGGTCATTTTTTACTTGTTTATAAAACCAACAGTATTGAAATATTCTAATTTATATTCTGAAGAAGCAGATTGTGAAGGTTTCACTTTAGCTAATATTTGAAATAGAAAGACATGGAAATATGTACCTCACTAATGATTTAAAACATCAAAGCTGTTCAAAACAATGATCAGAGGCCAATAATTCATACAAGTTGTATACTGCACATAATATTGACTACCCTCAAATTAAGCAAATGCTCAAATATTTGTTCAGATGATACTCTTTCCTCTTCAAGGTAAACATTAAATATGCATTCATCAAGTCTATAAAATATTCTGGTTTGTATGGAAATTGTTTTAGTTTCCTAGGCTGCTTAGATAGCACTAAATGCATTGGCTTAAACAATGCCAATTTATTGGCTTACAGTTTCAGGCCATGAAAATGCCCAAATCAAGGCATCGTCTATGTGATGCTTTCTTCCTGAAGACTGGCTCCTTGGCCACATGGCAAGGCACATAATGACATCTGTTGGTCTCTCCCTTCTCTTTTGAGTTTCATTGATTTCAGCTGCTTGCTTCCATGGATCTCTCTCTCTGTTTCTCTCTTTATATATATTCATTAGGTTTATAAAGGACTACAGTAAGAGGATTAAGACCCATCCTAAGTGAGGTGGGTCACAACTTAACTGAAGTAGCCTCATCAGAAGGTCCAACTTATGAATGAGGGAAGACTCCGTTAACACGCAAGAAAGCACCTGAGCCTCTGAGAAGTGTACAAAACTTTTGCTGGCAGGCCCAGAGGACTTCTGTCCAAAGTAGAAGCCCTGATATTCTTTGTCTCTAGATTATATAGGCTAGTGAGCAAGGCAGGAGTTACTATGGGAATGGGTGGTAAACACTGAAAAAGTACAGAAACAGAACTTACAGGACGGGAGTTACTATCTGGCCCTTAGCTGAACTCCTTTGTCTGAGATAAGGGAAGCTCCTGGACATGACAAGAGGTCTGGCAGCCTCCCTATTTGCACACATATATCTTTGGACATGCTTGAGTAAGCCTGGACATGATTTACAGCATGGCAGAAGTCCTGTTTTTCTTTGTTTCAAGAAAGCTTACATTTATATACCTTTATGAATGCATAAATTTACAGAGTAATGCACACAAATACACAGAGTAATATGCATAAATGTATAAAGTGATGCAAATAAATTCATAGAGTTATACAATAATACTGAGGTTATACTTGTAAACTACCTCACTTACAATGGGTTTTACATGCACAGGAATTTATTGAATTTAAGAACATGTTTTTCTGAGGTACTTACAGCTTCAAATCACCACAGAGATAGGAACATGAAATTCATAAATTTAACTATAAGCCAAAGAATACTAATTTGGTTTGTATACAGTGAATATAAATGTAACATCAAAATTTCCAATTTGTGAAAGTTGAAATAGTTTTTGAAGTATTTTGATGAGATTGTGAAATAAGAATCTGTTTTATAATGTACTGACTTCTTTCTGGATTTTAAATAATTTATCTTAAATGCTTTGTCCTTTGTAAATACAACCATTTTGTATTCATTTTATGAATATTAGCTTAATACTCTAAGTATAGAATATAATTTCATCTGAATTGTCCTGTGTGTATATATATATATCGTTATAAGATTTATAAATTTTTGGCAGCATCTGTTATCCAGGCACTAAAGAGAACAATTAAAATTCTTCACACAGTCTTTGAAAATTGTGTCTGCATTGGCTGGTGTTCTCCTTCAGTTTTCCTATCAAGAAACCTAAGACAAAGTGAGGTGCAGAGTCCTCTCCATCTTTTCTGAATCTTTGTCCTGGACTTGTGCTTGCTAGTGGTCTTAGGAATCCCCCCATTTATAGGAATTCAAATATCCCGACAACTCCCTGTGAAATAGACTTTCTCCCACTCCCAGAAGCTCTCTTCTATGGCTTTAATGGGGTAATCCTTTGCCCCAGACCTCCTTGGAGTGGTTAATTGTTTCTACACTCCTTTGTCTGTCTGCAAGCTGATTGTGCCTGCAGGCAGGTTCTGAGAGAGCAAGCCAGAGACGAGTTTCCTAGTTCAGTCTTTCAGGCTGCCACCTGATAGATTGTCACTGACATATCGACAGCACAGTATGTGCATAGGGGCTTCTCTTATCCTATGGTTTAGGCCCAGAGATGCATGTGAAAGTGCAGGCTGGCTCAGCACTGTGCAGAGGAGGGGTGGAAGAAGGACCAGAAAGGACATCACAAGCTTCTCATCATTTTTTCCTTCTCTATTTTCTTGATTTGGCACTCACCCATTTACTGCAACTCTTTAACTCTTTTCTGAAGTTCTGAGAAAGATGGCTCTGCCAATTTTTGCTAGTTCTTCAAAGTTTCTACTGGGGTACAGCACCCTGGAGCATTTTACATGCCTGTTTGTCGACCAGTCAAATCTGCATGTTGATCTGTTTTAAATTTTATTAATACAGACAATTTTGAGCTTTACAAAAGTAGTAAAAACAGTATTATGAATTTCTATGTGCTCATTATCCAGCTTCAATGATTTCTAACTCTTGTTAGAAAAAATCTTGTTTTATTTATATCCCCATCAGCTGATCCAATCCAGACTACTTTTTAAGTAAATCCCAAGCATCATACCATTTCATCTTTAACTATTTGAAAAATAATTTCAAAAGATAGGAGTTCTTTAAAAATCCATAATCACAATATCATTTCATGCTTTAAAAATATCAACAGTTCCTTAGTACCATTGAATATTAGTGTTTGCAGTTCCCTGATTATTTTGTAATGTAAATATTTGTTTGAAATAGAATTCAAATAAAGCCCATATGCTACAATTGTTTAATGTGTCTCTTCTTGATATTCTTTTGTTGAAGAAGCCAGATTTTGAACTGCAGCTTCTCACCTTTTAGATTTCGATGATTGCATGCTTGTAGTGCTGTCTTTCCTGTATTTCTTGTAAATTAATTGTTAAATCTAGGGGCTTGATCAAATTCAAATTTGATTACATTTTGAAGATTACATCATGGATAGTGTGATTTCTCATCAGCAAGTGTCTCATGTCAGACTGTCTCTCGTTATTTTGAAATTAGGAGTCATTGATGGTCATTGCCTAGATTCCTTAGTTCATCGGGATTTACGATATGAGAATATTGTATTCTAATTCTAACACTAATCCTTCAGGTTTTAATAGTCTATAAGGAGACTTTTCCTCTTATGGACTATTTAGATATTCAATGGTATTCAGTGGAACTAAGGAACTGTTGATATTTTTAAAGCATGAAATGATATCGAGATTATGGATTTTTAAAGAGCTCCTACCTTTTGAAATTACTTTTCAAATAGTTAAAAATGAAATGGTATGATGCTTGGGAATTACATTTTGTATAAAAAGGCAAAATAAATGTTTGATTTTCTCTTTTAATTTACAAGTTGTGATTAGCAGCCTTTAAGAGAGTCCCCAGTGTTCCTTACCTCCTGATATTCACTTCCCTGTGAAATCCTTTTTCCTTGAATATAGGTCAGAACTATTGACTTGCTTTCAACAAACAGAATATTGCAAAAGTGATGGGATGACACTTCTACTTCAGAGATTAGCTTATATGGAGACTGTGCTTTGTCTTTGGTGCTGTATCTTGCTGACTTGTTCTGAAGAAAGCCTGTTACCTAATTGTGAGTTGCTCTATGGAGAGACTGACATCGTAAGGAACTGGTGTCTGGAGCCAATAACCACTGAATACTAGCCTACTAACAGCCTACCAACAGCTTAGATGTGGCTCCTATCCCTGTTGTACCTTGAAATACCTGCCCTGGTCAGTACATTTCTGCCTTTTGAGAGACCTTGAACTAATGGCACCAAACTAAGTCATACCCACATGACTGTTCCATATAAACTATGAAATACAATTTCATTGTTTAAGGCTGTTAGGTTTTGTGAAATTTGCTCTCTTTCCTTCCTGTGGGAAGAGAGCAAATTCCTGTGAAATTTTCTATAATTTCCTATTATATAAATATAATATTTTATATTAAGGAAAGCTTATATTTCTGAGCTAGCATTTATACCAATAACTTTTTTTTTTCACACGGGCAGGCACTGAGAATTGAACCCGGGTCCTCTGGCATGGCAAGCGAGAACTCTGCCATTGAGCCACCATGGCTACTGAGCCAGCTATCCCCACCTTTTCAAAATTATTGTCTTGGCTCATATTTTCTTTCTTTCCTTGAGTATCTTGAATGTATTACTTAATATTCTCCTGGCATAAATCATTACTGCCGAAAGTCTGATGACAATCTGTGCGGGATGCTGTGATAAATCACTTAGGTCCCCTTTGGGAAAAGGCAGCCATTCTCCAGCTGACAGAAGTGTTGGCAACTGACCACTTTCAACTGAGCTCCTCTCTGGAAGTTTACCTGTGACAATTTGCTCAAGGCCATGTCCACAACCAATGACTGAAAAATTTGCATATGGTAATGTAAACATTTGCCTCTTACCCTCAAGGTGGAACAACTCTTAAGGGCCAACCCAGTTTCAGAAATAAAGTGGGATTATTTGAGTTCTTTTGTTTTACTGAATTGAAGTTCACTTCCCACCTCATTTACTCTGCCACAGGTGTTGACCTTGAAGTTATTCCACAATCAACTTTCTGTAGACAAAATCTGTCTCAGTATCTGTTCCTAGACTAAGACACAACCTGAAATCTGAATTCCTTTCCTTTATATGTGACTTAAGAATTTTGCCCGGGTGCTCTAAAGATTTTCTCTTTTATTTTAAAATCAAAGTATTTCACTAGAAATGTCTTTGAGTTGACAGTACTGGGAGAATATTTCTAGGTTCCCAGCATGTTATTTCCCTGTGAGTTGGAGGTTTCTTTCTTAATTTCATAATTTTTTTTCTTGGCTTTATAGTTTTTAATTGCTTATTATATTTTTATTGTTTTTCCCCTTTCAGAGATTCCTATTGTGGTGATTTGAAGCTTTCTGTACCCCCAAAAATATGTTCAGAAACTTAATCCATTCCTGTGTGAACCCATTGTAAGAAGGACATTTTGATGAGGTTACTTCAGTTAAGGTGTGGCCCAGCCCAATTAGAATGGGTCTTAGTCCTGTTACTGGAGTCCTTTATAAGTGGAATGAAATTCAAACAAAGAGAAAAATCCACACGTAGCAGGAAGCTGTACGTTGACAGCCTCTTGAAGAGAAGGGGGAGACCAGGAGATGCTCTCATGTGCCTTGCCATGTGACAGACAAGCCAAGGCTCACCAGCAGCCAGCCCTAGAATGCTGAAGTTTCCAGGGAGAAAGCAGCAAGTTGATAATGACTTGATTTGGACATTTTCCTGGCATCAAATCTCTAAGCAAATAAATTCCCATTGTTTAAGCTGACCTGTTTTATGATATTTGCTTCAGCAGCCTAGGAAACTAAAATGTCTATTATACGTGTGTTGCATTGTTCCCCTCTCATCTGTATCTATCATTTTTTCTTGCATCTTTTTCAACTCCTCATTTCTTTTTTTTTTTTTCAAATTATATCTATATTTTGTTAAGTATATTGGTACAGATCAAAGAGACTTAAGATGTACTGTGAGGTTAAGGGTATGGGGCATTCTTATGTATTGTTGATGGAGATAACAATGATGTTATCATAATTATGTTATCATAATAATGATACAAAAAAATCTTAAATTATATTTTTCGTGCATAAATCAAGTTGCTGAAGAGTATATACAGTATCTACTAATTTGATAAAAGAAAAACTATGCACAATGACAAATATTTGTTTATCTACTATATGGTTTACATAGACTCATGTATGTGGAAATGCACACACATTACTCATACACATACACACATACACACTCAAAAAAAGACATTAGAAACCGATAATAGTAGTTGTCTTTTGGCATAAGGAAATGAAAGTGTGGGAAACAGGATTGGGACAAATACTTATTTTTACACCTTTGCAAGTAAGTACAAATAATTTTTTAATAAAATAAATCATTAAATAAATAATTATCAGAGAGCTAGGGATTATTAAAAAAATAATTTCATATGCTATGACTCCTACCTTCCTTCCTTCTTTCCTTTAACTCTTGGATGTCCAAATTAAATAGGAAATGGGACCTTCTGTTAAGCAATTCATATGGGCTAGAATCTCGTGGGCTTTTTTTTTTTTCTTTTTTAACTTTTGAAACATAGAACATATTTTAATGTATCAGGTGAATATGAACATTAACAGATTAAAATTTCAATTAACTTTTGTTTGTCATACTCACATCATGCAAAAAAACCCACCAGAGGAAAAAAATGAAAAATATCAAATGAAGAAAAAAGCTCTAGAATTCATTTCAAATGTTAAACTTGTGAATGAAATGACTATAAACTTATGTACTACAACCATGCTATGTGCTAGAATTTTCACTTAATTTCTACTTATCAAAAACAATTGTAGACAATAAAAAATGAAACACAGAAAGAAAGGAAAAATAAAGATAAAACAAAAAAATGCAAAAAAGCAATTATAAAATTATCATCCCATTTTGATAGAACAGACAACATTCATAACTTGATCAAGGGAGTGCTATTTGGCTTTTAAACTACCACATCCATCCTCCCTTCTTTATCCCAGAAACCTGTTTTATTTTGTTCACATCATTTTACATTCTGAAATGTCCTTATTTATTCATCTTTATGCCAGTTTGAAAGTATTATACGTCCCAGAAAAGCCACGTTTTAATCCTGATCTAATCTTCTGGGAGCAACCATTTCTTCTAAAGGAATTCAATACTGTAGTACACACGCTTTGATTACATTATCTGCACAGAGATGAAGCATGCCTAATTGTGGGTGTCACCTTTTTATTAGATGGAGATGTAACTCTGTCCATTCAGGGTGGATTTGATTAGTTTACTGAAGTCCTTTAAAAGAAGAAACGTTGCAGAGACAGAAATGACAGAAACCTCAGAATTGACAGAGAAAGCAGATGTAGATGCTTGGAGAACAGTTGCTTCACAGAATAGAGACAAATGTTTGGAGATTCTTGGAGCCTAGCAGATGTTGCCATGAGATGTTTCTGACTAGTGCTCCCTCTAGTATTTCTTGCAGAGCTGGTCTCTTGGTCACAAATTCTCTCAGTGACTTTTTGTCTGAGAATGTTTTAATTTCTCCCTCATTTTTGAAGGACGATTTTGCTGGATATAGGAGTCTTTGTTGGCAGTTTTTCTCTTTTAGTAATTTAAATATATCATCCCACTGTCTTCTAGCCTCCATGGTTTCTGTTGAGAAATCTACACATAGTCTTATTGGGTTTCCCTTGTATGGGATGGATTGTTTTTCTCTTGCTGCTTTCAAGATCCTCTCTTTCTCTTTGACCTCTGACATTCTAACTAGTAAGTGTCTTGGAAAATGCCTATTTGGGTGTAATCTCTTTGGGGTGCACTGCACTTCTTGGATCTGTAATTTTAGGTCTTTCATAAGAGTTGGGAAATTTTCAGTGATAATTTCTTCCATTAGTTTTTCTCCTCCTTTTCCCTTCTCTTCTCCTTCTGGGACACCCACAACACATATATTTGTGCGCTTCATATTGTCCTTGAGTTCCCTGATACCCTGTTCAAATTTTTCCATTCTTTTCCTGATAGTTTCTGTTTGTTTTTGAAATTCAGATGTTCCATCCTCCAAATCACTAATTCTATCTTCTGTCTCTTTGAATCTATCATTGTAGGTATCCATTGTTTTTTCCATCTTTTCTACTTTGTCCTTCACTTCCATAAGTTCTGTGATTTGTTTTTTCAATTTTTCTATTTCTTCTTTATGTTCAGCCCATGTCTCCTTCATGTCCTCCCTCAATTTATCGATTTCCTTTTTGAAGAGGTTTTCCATTTCTGTTCGTATATTCAGCATTAGTTGTCTCAGCTCCTGTATCTCATTTGAACTATTGGTTTGTTCCTTTGACTGGGCCATATTTTCAATTTTTTGAGCGTGATCCGTTATCTTCTGCTGGCATCTGCGCATTTAGACAGATTTCCCTGGGTGTTGGATCCAAAAGTTTGGAAGATTTTTCTGTGAAATCTCTGGGTTCTGTTTTTCTTATCTTGCCCAGTAGGTGGCGCTCGTGGCACACGTTTGTCTGCGGGTCCCACCAGTAAAAGGTGCTGTGGGTCCTTTAACTTTGGAAAACTCTCGCCGTCCGGGAAGTTCACTAGCCGAAGCGGCTTGGAAGAATGCCAGCCGACCCGGGGTCTGAACGTGGGGAGGGTCGCTGGCCGCCGCAGCCCGGGAAAGCGCCCGTCCGAATTTCCTAGTCGGCCAGGGGCGCCAAGCGTGGCGGGAGGGCGCCAGCCGCAGCGGCCCGCCCGGGAGAGTGCACCATTCCCGGGGAGTCACGGGTTTGGAAGGGCTCCCCCCCATCACCGTTCTCCGTGGCCTGGGGATTTCCGATCCAATTCTCTCAGTTGGTCCGGGGGGCCGCGCGTGGTGTGAGCACCAGCCGCCGCGGTTTGAGGGGACCGCCTGTTCAATTCTCCCAGCCGGCCCAGGAAGGGGGAAGGGAGTGACTCCGGCCGCTGCCGCCCTGCCCGGTGAAGCCCACGCCCCTCGGCGATCTCACCAGAGCGGGTTCTCTCAGCCAGCCAGCCGTTCCAGGATGGGGTACGCTGTCCTTTTTATCTCTGTCGTGGCTTTGGGAGCTGTTCTGTATCGTTTCTACTCCCCTAGTAGCTGTTCTGGAGGAGAAGCTAAGATCCGCGTGTCTTACTAAGCCTCCATCTTTTCCGGAAGTCCTTATTTCTTTTTGTTTTAAAAGATGTCTTCCTCATGATCTTCGAATCTTCTTTAAGCATTATCCACTGTTTGTTTGCTCTTGCATTCTTCATAGTTCAATAATCAAATCTACCTTTGAATCCAATTGTCCTAATTAAAATTTTTTTATAAATCTAATTTATGCTTTTCTTTTATACCTTCTATACTTTTTAGTTTATTTAATACATTTTGAAATATTGTTACAGTTTTCATCTTTTTGTGGTTATGTCTCTTTGTTGTGCTTTCATTTTCATAGAAAATTTTCATTTTCATTTTCTATAGACACATTATTCTACTTCATCTTTCTCCTTTTCTTATAATAATTTTACATAAGATTTTACTATAATCATTTTCTGTTACTCATCTGTATGTGAAAATGTTCTGTTTCAATTTTGTGAAAAACAGGAGGGTCAGGACAGAATTTTTAGCTTCATGGCTTTGTAAGTATTTCTTCAGTTCATTACATGAAGTGATTAAATCTTTTGAGACCTGTATCCTATACTACACTTCAATGTGGAGCTTATTGTATCTGTTCTGCTCAACTTGTATTCTCCTTTCCAAAGTTTCTCCTCAGTGTAGAGTCTTAATATAAAACGGAGCCTGAAAAGTTTCTTCACAATTTATGGAGCTGCTCCAGATTTGTCTGACACATGTTCTGTGATGTTGGGGTTTCCTGGCTGTCAAGACCATCAGAAACGCTATTATATTTCTCCTATTTTCTCTCAAGCAGCTGTTGATTTCATGAAGTTATGTGAATAGTCTGTTCCTTTCTGTTCATATTTTCTATCTCATTCGGTCACCTAGCTTGTGCTAGATATTTTCCAAAGCATTTTGCTTTTCTCTGTCAGGCAAGATTTTAAAATATTCTGCTGCATATTTTTGTTGCTTTTTTTGTAACTACAATTTAAAATTTTATATTTCCTGCTTTCTGTCAACAATTAGAAGATATGGCAAGACTGAATCTATTTCATTCATATGTGAATGGCTTGAAGAGAGTCTAAACTTCCCCTTTTAATCAGGTAACATTAGGCCCTATTTCCTATCATCTTCACTTAGACCATTTCAGTTATTTTTAATATGCCTGACTCTTCTTGACTGTTGAGTGTGTAACCATTCTGTACACAACCCTTAAACATTTTGATCTGTAATATGATGGGAGGAAAATACTTAAGAGAAAAGTTTGAGTGAGGATATATTCATGATGTTATTTGCTTAAGAAATAACAAAATCCAATGTATAAAGACTTGAGAGAGGTTCAGAGGAACCAGGCATGAAGGTAAGTGTGGAAAAGGAGGTGGTGTTAGGTATAATTTGAGGGCACAGAGATGGCAGGCAGATGGACAGAGTTCAGTAGTAGTCCTTAGGAGGAGAGTCAATGGAGGTGTTTCAGCTCGACTTCTATAGAAAGGAAGATGATGATTTTTTTTTTTAGCTCAGTGAAGTGATGATGTAAGAATAAATTTATTGCCTTGTTTGTGTCAGAAGGGTCGGGGGATGACAGTGAGATTAGTTATAGGACTTCAAGCTGAAAGTACTGCTGTCTATATTCCCAGGTTCTGGAATTGAATAATTGAAGAAATGTTAGAAGCTTGGCAAGAGACAATGGAAATAAGTTTTTAAGAAGTGGTAGACTCTCCCTTTTTGGGGGGAGAAATTTTACCAGCAAGGCAGGCACCCTGTATCATAATACAGATTGCTATGAAGGATGGAATTCAGGGTTTCAGTTCTGGGGGAAAAAAAAAACACAGTGTTTGGCTAATCTTTTATCCAAAATTCTTTCTCTTCTTCTCTTGGGGCATATTGGCATTTTTATCTTGAAAAATGTTTTCTTAATCACAGGTTGGGGCAAACTCACAAGTGTCACAAACTGGCATAACTTAGCTTGAAGTCTTATTTTATCTGAACAGCATAGTATTGTTAATTTTTAAAGATTTGAATTCCTTTAGGTGGAGCATGCATGCTTCATTTTTATAATCTCTACCTATTTTATGTTTTTTTACATCTGGTCAATTATACTTATTTAGGCTATCTGTCAGATCTTTGTGGGGATTTTATTTTACAATCTCAAAAGAATTTGCTGGACTGTTTCAGAAGCAATGGCAACAATAAAAGATCTGCGTATGTGTACTTCCCATTAGAGTTTATAAAAGAAGGTAAAATTTCTCTTTTGATTTATAACCAGCTGTTAGATATGAAGGCTAGAGAAACTGAGATCCAGAAATAGAAAGTGGCATGCCCAGCTTCATGCAACTAATAGATGATAGTATACAAGTCCAGGTTTCCTTTTTGACCATTAAACAACACTGCCCTTCAGTCACTGGCTGCTTATACCATGTTTCCAGCATTTCTGAATAGATCAATTGTGACCCAAAAGTAGCCTTTAATTGTCCCAAATGCACCCCAATGATTGCTAATCATTGTGATAATCATTAATAAACTCTAATACGGTATAGAGACATTGATAACTAAGATTCAGGTTTAATGCAAACACGGTTACACTCAGCTATTATTTTCTGAGTGAATGGTATCACACTTGTGCTTTGTGCAGTGTGGGGAAGGCCCACAGGCAGACATCTGGCCATCCAGGCACATTGCAAGGAGCAGGGAGGGTGGGGAAAAATACCTGCGTTAGGGCCAGAACTTGGGTCTATGGGACTTCAGGCTTTCCTGAGTATGACATATCCAAATGATTCAGCACGGTAAATAAGAAATTCAGTTTGGCCAAACATTTCCAAATATAGTGGATTCATAGTGTGTCATACCATACACGCATTAAACTTACACACAGACCTGAAATGCACATACACAGCAACAGCAGCAAAAAGAGGGGGAAAGAAACATGACAGGATCACAATTTAAATAGCATCAGTAGCCATTCCATTTCAATGAGTATATGCCACCCAGAATGCAAATGAAATGGACAATTTGAGCCTGAGCCTCCACCCACATGGCAGATGGCCTTCACGTGGACTCCTGCCATTTGCACATACTTGAAGTGCTGAGGAACTCTTGAAGTATTCAGGGACTCATCATAGAGAAGGTGATACTAGAGTAGAATATTGAGAGAGGAGCAAGACTTTTCCAGAGGAAAATGACATTCTGGATAGAAAGAATAGCATGGAAAAAGGTCCTAGAGAGAATATGAAGTGGTCAGAACATTGGGGTTATGGTTAAGAGTAGAGATGTGGTAGTGATCACTACTCCACATGTGATTGCTCCGGTGGCAAGAACTTTGTGCAAATGGAATAAAATGATGCTGCTGAAATCCAGATATCAGTGGGGCAATGATAACTCTGCCAAGATCATGCCAAAAGATACTTTTATTTTTATTTTGAGATGATAATACTTTTTCTAAAATGTTTATTAGATGGATATTTTATAAATGACCAAAAGATTCAGAAATATTAATTCCTGCCAAGATCACACAACTGTGAATTGAGAGAAAAGGAAGTTAAACCAAAATCCATATTCTTTTTTTTATAATAAACTGCTTTAAGTGGAAGAGTCACTCCTTATCTTTTTACCTCATAACCTTTTTACCTCACCTCATAAAGACTGAGGCCTTGGGATGTAACCCAACCTCACAATATCTGAAGAAAGTAGTTGTCAGTTACTTTTTAAATTTTCTGTAAACTATACACCTTAGTTTACACTAATTGTATTTCCCCCATAAACCACCCTACTATTAACACATTGTAATAGTGATAAACATTTGTCCCACTTCGTATGAGAACTTCCTTTTATTTGTATAATTAACCACAGTCATCATCCACAACAGGTTTTGCCATGTATGCAGTTGAATGATTTATCCTCTAGCTTTCCTTCTAATGGTATACACACCCTTAGCCTTTCCCTTTCAAACATACTCACATTCAGCATTATTACACTTAAAGTGTTGCACTACCATCATCTCTATCCATTTTCAAACATTCATAATCATCCTTATTAAACATTCTGTATGCTTTAAATATCATCTGCCCATTCTTTATCATTTTGCTATTTCCTGGTCACCTAAACTTTATATTTTAACTCTCAGAGTATACTCATTATATTTAGCTCATATTAGTGAGATCATACAATATTAGTCCTTTTGCATCTGTCTTATTTTGCTCAACATAATGTCCTCAAGATTCATCCATGTTGTTGCATGTATCAAGACTTCATTTCTTCATACAGTTGCATCATATTCCATTGTATGTATATGCAACAGTTTGTTTATCCTCTAATTAGTTGTTGGACACTTGGGCTATTTTCGTGTTTAAGCAATCATGAATAATGCCACTATGATCATCGGTGTACAAATGTCTGCTTGCATCCCTGCTTTCAGTTTCTCTGAATATATGTCTAGTAAAGGTACTGCTGGATCATATGGCAGTTCTATACTTTGCTTCTTCAGGAACTGACAAATTTTCTTCTAAGGCAGCTACACCAGTCTATATTCATACCAGAAGGGAATCAGGATTGCTATTTTTCCACATCCTCTCCAACACTTGTAGTGCTCTGTTTTTTATGGTGGTCATTCTACTAGGCATGAAAGGGTATCTTATTGTGGGTTTGATGTGCATTTTCCTGGTGATGTTCCCTAGTGATGTTCCCTAGTGATGCTAGGGGTGTTGGGCATCTTTTCATGGGCTTTTTATCCATTCATATTTTCTATTTTTGATAAGTATCTATTCATGTCTTTTGCCCACTTTTAAAATTGAGTTTTTTGTCTTTTAGTTGTTCAGTCATAGGATTTCTATATTTCTCAATTTGAGTCCATTGATAAATATATCTATCCTTATGCCAGTACCAAGCTTTTTGACCACTATAGCTTTGTAATGTGCTTTAAAGTCAGAAAGTGTGACTTTTCCAACCTTCTTTATTTTTCTCAAGATGGATTTTTCTATTCAGGGCAACTTGCCCTTCCAGATAAATTTGATGATTGTTTTTTCCTGATAAATTTGATGATTGTTTTTCTACTTCTGCAAAGAAAGGTGTTGGAATTTTAGTTGGGATTTCATTAAATCTGCAAATCAATTTGTGTTAGAATGACATCTTGGCTATATTTAGTCTTCCAATCTCTGAACATGTATGTCTTTCCAACTATTTAGGTCTTCCTTGATTTCTTTAAGCAATATTTTGCAGTTTTCTGTGTATAGCTGTCTTTGATTAAATTTATTTCTAGATATTTCATACTTTTAGTTGCTATGGTAAATGGATTTTTTTTTTCATGATTGCCTCCTCAGATTGCTCCTTTTTAATGTATAAAAACACCACTGATTTTTGCATATTGATTTTGTATCCCCAACTTTGCTGAGCTCCTTTATTGACTCTAGTAGCTTTGTTGTAGTTTTTTGTGCTTTCTAAAAATAGGATCACATCATCAGGAACAGTTCAAAGTTTTACTTCTTCCTTTCCAATTTGGATGACTTTTATTTATTTTTTTTCTTACCCGATTGGCTAGACTAATTCCAGCACAATGCTGAATAACAATGGTGACGGTGGGCCTCATTTTCTTATTCCAGATCTTGGAGCAAAAGCTTTTCTTTGTCTTGCTTTGGTATTAGGGTGATGTTGGCTTCATTGAATGAGTTAGGTAGCATTCCCTTCTCTGAAATTTTTGGTAGTGCTTGAGCAGGATTGATATTAATTCTTCTTGGAATGATAGAATTGGTAGAATTCACCTATGAAACAATCTCATCCTAGGCTTTTCTTTATTGGGAGGTTTTTAATAACCACTTCAATCTCTTTACTGCTATTTGCTTTGGTGAGGTCTTCTATTTCTTGTACAGTCAATGTAGTTTGTTCAAGTGTTTCTACAAGTTGCCCATTTCATCTAGCTCGTCTAGTTTGTTGGCATACAGTTGTTCACAGTATATCCTCTTATGAAACATTTTTATTTCTGTGGAATCAGAGGTAATGTGCCCCCTTTCATTACTGATTTTATTTATTTATTTAGATCTTCTCTCTTTTTTTCTTGGTCTGTTAGATGAAGGGTTTGCCAATTTTATTGATTTTCTTAAAGAACAAGCTTCTGGTTTTGTTGAATCTCTCCTTTTATCTCAATTTTACTTATTTGTGCTCTACTTTTTGTCATTTCTTTCCTTCTGCTTCCTCTGGGGTTAGTCTGTCTGCTGGTTTGAAAGGATGTTTGTACCCTAGAAAAACCATGTTTTAATCAAAATCTCATTTCATAAAGGCAGAATAATCCCTGTTCAATACTGTATGTTTGAATCTGTAATTAGATCATCTCCCTGGAGATGTAACTCAATCGAGAGTGGTTGTTAAGATAGATTAGGTGCAGACATGTCCCCACCAATTTGGGTGGGTCTTAATTAGTTTCCTATATAATAGAAAACATTTGGAGAATGAGAGAGATTCGGAGAGAGTGGAGAATGCTATAGCTCCATGAAGCAGAGTCCACCAGCCAGCAACCATTGGAGATGAAGAAGGAAAATGCCTCCCAGGGACCTTCATGAAACAGAAAGCCAGGAGAGAAAGCTAGCAAATGATGCTGTGTTTGTCATGTGCAAACCCTAACTGTTTTCACCATGTGCCTTCTCACTTGAGAGAGAGAGACCCTGAATTTCATTGGCTTCTTGAACCAAGGTATCTTTCTCTGGATAGATCTTTCTTAGACTTGTTTTCTTTCTATAGACTTGTTTTAATTGGGACATTTTCTCAGCCTTAGAACTGTTAACTAGCAACATATTAAATTCCCCTTTTTGAAAGCCATTCCATTTCTGGTAGATTGCCTTCCGGCAGCTAGCAAACTAAAACAGTTTGCTATTAATTTTCTAGTTCCTCTAGGTGTGCAGTTAGGTCTTCAATTTTAGCTCTTTTTTCTTTTTTATGTAGGCATTTGGGCAATAAATTTCCTTCTCAGCACTGCTTTTGTTGCATCCCATAAATTTTGATATGTTGGGTTCTCATTTTCATTTGTCTTGATATATTTAGTAAATTCTCTTGCGATTTTTTCTTTGGTCCACTGATTTTTTTTTTTAAAGAGTGTGCTGTTTAATCTACATATATTTGTGAATTTTCCTGTTCTCTGGCTGTTGATGATTTCTAGCTTCATTCCACTATTATTAAAAAGTGCTTTGTATAATTTCAATCTTTTGAAACTTATTGATACCTGTTTTGTGATCCAACATGTGGTCTATCTTGAAGAATGATCCATGAGCACTTGAGAAGAATATAAATCCTCCTTTATCAGGGTGCAATGCTCTGTAAATGTATGAGTTTAGTTCATTTATTAAATTATTTAAGTTCTTTGTTTCCTTATTGATATTCTGTCTAAATATTATATCTATTGATAAGAGTTGTGTATTGAAGTCTCCAACTATTGTTGCAGAGACATCAATTTCCTCCTTCAGTGTTGCCAGTGTTTGCTTCATGAATTTTTGCATCCCCTGGTTAGGTGCATAAATATTTATGATTGTTATTTCTTATTAATTAATTGCCCCTTTTATTAGCATATAATGTCCTTCTTTGCCTCTTTTAACAGTTTTTCATTTAAAGTCTATTTTTCTAATATTAGTATAGCTAAGCCCACTCCTTTCTGGTTACTGTTTGTAAGAAATGTGTTTATGTGGAACATCTTTTTCCAGCCTTTCACTTTCAATCTATTTGTGTCCTTTTGTCTAAAGTGTGTCTCTTTGAGACAGCATATAAATGGATCATATTTTTTTTACCCATTCTGCCAATCCATATCTTTTTATTGGGGAGTTTAATTCCTTAACATTTGATGTTAATATATAAAGGCAGTACTTTCTTCAACCATTTTACCCTTTGGTTTTTGTATGTAATGTCTTATTTTTGTCTCTCTTTTACCCTTTACTTGCCCTTACTGATTTTATTCATTTCTACACTCTCTTCCAAACCTCTCTCTACTGTCTTTTCCTCCCATCTGTAGCACAGTGTGTTAGTCAGGGTTCTATAGAGAAACATAATCAACAGGAGAGATCTGTAAATATGAGATTTATAAAGGTGTCTCACATAACCAGGGGAATGGAAAAGTCCAAACTCTGTAGGGCAGGCTGTGAAGCTGATGGCTCTGATGAAGGGTCTGTATGGACTCCACAGGAGAGGCTCACTGGCTCAAGAAACCAAGAAAGAGTCTCTCTTCTTCCTTAAGAGCCATTAACCGATTGGATTATCTCATTGTAGGAGATGCACCCTAGCTGATCACATATATGACCAG
The DNA here is from genome assembly GCF_023851605.1 of Tamandua tetradactyla. Taxonomy (NCBI): domain Eukaryota; kingdom Metazoa; phylum Chordata; class Mammalia; order Pilosa; family Myrmecophagidae; genus Tamandua; species Tamandua tetradactyla. Next base: position 39,118,775 of record NC_135342.1, on the reverse strand, counting down.
TCACAGATGCAATTAACTGGCTGATGACTTAATATACCAGCCTTCCAGTCTATCAACCAACCTTCCAGTCTATCATCCAGCCATGAAATATCCTTGTGATGATACTCAGGCAAGTGCTTGCCTGACCAGACAACTGGGAATAATCACGTAGCAAAGTTGACATCAGAACCTAACATCACATATTCCCTTTAGCATTTCTTGTTGGGCAGGTCCCTTGTTAATGAACTCTCTCAGTTTCTGTTATCTGCAAATATTTTAAGCTCTCTCTCATTTTTGAAGATCAGTTTTGCTGGATAAAGTGGCCTTCACTGGCAGTTTTTCTCTTTTAGTGTCTTAAGTATATCTTACCACTGCCTTGTTGTCTCCATGGTTTCTGGTGAGAAATTGATGTTTAATCTTATTAAGCTTCCCTTGTATATGATGAATCACCTTTCTCTTGCTGTTTTCAGGATTCCATCTTTGCCTTTGGTATTTGACAATCTGTTTAGTCAGTGTCTTGGAGCAGGTGTGCTTGCATTTATTGTGTTTGGAGTGCATTGCACTTCTTAGACTTATATGCTGATGTCTTCCACAGGGCCTGGGAAATTTTCAATTATTATTTCCTCAAATATTCTTCCTGCTCCTTTTCTCACAACTTCTCCTCTGGGACGCCCATGTTCCTCTGTATATTTGTGTGCTTCATGCTGTCATTCAATGACCTAAAACCCTGATAAAATTTACCATTCTTTCCCTTATCTGTTCTTTCTTCTGTATGATTTCAGATGTCCTATCCTAGAGTCCACTGATCCTTTCTTCTGCCTCTTCAATGCCTCCACTGTATTTTTATCTCTTTTATTGTCTCTTTCGTTCCCGTAATTTCTGTTAATTTTTCCATGCTTTTGAATTCTTTTTTTGTGCTTACCCAGTGTCTTCTTTATATCCTTTATCTCTTTTGCCAAATTTCCTTCATCTCCCTGAATCTATTTTGGAGATTTGTTTGAACATCGTTAACGAGTTGTTTCAATTCCTTTATATCATCTGAAGTTTTAGCTTTTTCCTTTGACTGAGCCATACCTTCCAGTTTCTTAGTGTGACATTATTTGTTGCTGATGTCTAGGCATCTGATTTTCTAATGAGTTTATTCTGAAGGTCAGTTTCTCTTTCTTGCCTTGAGTTTACTTGTTAATTGACTTGTGCTAAAACACTTCTTTGATACTTGGTTCAATTTAATTTAGACATTTAGAATATCTCATATTTAACTAATAATAATTTTTAGAGTTCTTATTTAGCAGATTCTTGTTCTGCATATATGGTATGATTTTTTTGAGATTGCACAATTTAGGTAACTGTTTCACCTCCAGGAAAAATCTTCTTTTTCCTTCCTTCTCCAAGAATGTTGATCTTTTATTTTATTTTATTTTATTTTATTTTATTTTTATTTGCTTCTATATGTTTTTAACACTCCTTTTGTTATCTTAACTGCTTTTACTTGGAAGGCTAATTCTAGGAAAGGGGAACCCTGAGAGAACCTACCCAAATCAGTTTTTCCCAATCAAAACATGGCCAGGGTATACAAAGTTGATGTAGGTCAATTCCAAAGTTTATTGTGAAGGAGACCTGGAAGGATGCCAATCTTCTTTATACCTTCTCCTGATCCTGTGATTTCCACTCCTGTCCAGTAGATGGCTCTTTTCAGCTAACTGTTGCACATTTTCCTAAGGTGGTACTGTGCCTTTAAGTCTTAGCTGACTTCACCCCTGCCAAGTTTGTGACTGAGACAGAGGATTCCAACTGCTTTTTTTTTTTTTTTTTTTTTTTTTTTTGGTCTGGGTGACTTGAACTGTTGTTCAGATCCCAGAACCTGGATTCTGAAGTTTCTAATCAACAGCTGAAAACTGTGCTGGGCCTTGCCCCCAAACTTTTTGTGTGGAAAAGCCATCCTTCAGCAGCCTGTCCCCCACCACCCTGAGAGGTTATTGTGTCTCAATCAGTCTAAATTCCACCACCATTGGAAGCAGGGCAGAAACAGAGGTTACCAACTGCTTTCTGTAATGGGCTGTTTATAAATGTAGTTGTTCTTAGAGCTGGAGTCCAGCACCCCAAATTCACCAACAAAGAGCCAGAATTCTTGCCTGGCCCTCTCTCCTTATTTTTGGAAGATCCATCTTTCAGCCAGCTGATCTCCCCACCCCAAGAAGACTGTCTCTCTCTTTCCATTGTGCTTCCTCCCCTGTTTGGAACAGGGTTGCAACAGAAATTGCTGCGTTCTTTCTGTCCTGGGTGAGTTATGAATTTAGCTGTGTTCAGCTAAATTTTTTACTGTACACAGCAGTCCACATTTGCTAATCAGAAGCCACAATCCATAGCCAGCTGAGACCCCTCTTCATTCCTAGAGGAGTGGGCATCTATTTCCAGATAAAGAGTGGCTCCCAAAAGAAAACTGTTGCACAAGTGGGGGTTGGGGACTAGCTTCCTCAAAGTGGAGAGACCTACTCATTGCTCTTCACCACAATTTATTAGTCTCTTCCTTTCATGCATTCCTGGATAGTGTATGGTTTTCTTCTCATCTTGAGACCTCCAAAAACAGTTGTTTCAGACAGTTCCTGGCTATTTGCTAGTGGCCCTGATGAATGGACTGAATTCTAGAGCTCTCTACTCTACCAACTTGGGGAATCATACAGAAGATTCTGATTGTGTCATAGGTGAGACTGATCAGCATATCCTGAAAGATCATGGGTAAAAGCCTTAACAGGTTTGTATATACATGGATATACATTGTCTTTGCATGGAAGCTAAATGGAAGAGGAAGATATGTCCAAAGTGAAAAGAGAGGTGAGGAGATATCCAAAAGGAAATCTGAAGAGAATTATTTGGTAAAACGAGCAGGTACCTTTAATTGAGAGGCATTCAGAATGATCAAAGAATAAATGCCACTTAGTAAAGTTAATCAAGTTAGAGGTGCAGATATGACAGCAGTCTTCATATTTCTTCTTCCTGGAGAGCCAATTCAGGGGTGACATTGAGGATATTCATCAGGTCTGGGGCTTCCAATGAGGTTTATTTCAGCAATGACCTTGTTATTGAGAAGCCCTGCTTGTCTTCTTGTGTTTTTCTTAGTACAGCCTTGGTCACCCAAGGATGAATCCTCCCTGCAAATTGATATGACACCTTCTTTTCTGCAAATTGATATGACATCCACTCCACATGACCAATAGGGAATGTGGGCATTCACAGTTCACTCAAAGAAGAGAAGCACAGCTGCCTGCACGAGAACCAAAGTCACTAGAAAGAAGAGGTGGGAATTTATGCCAGCTGATTCTGGGGGAAGAGGGATGACGTTAGGGTTTTGGAAAAGTAACTTTTTTCCTCTTAGTTTGAGTGATTTGTGGACTTTCATATTTTGGGTTCCTCCCAAACAAGTCCTAAGACAAAACTTTGAATATAAGTATTTTGGTTTTTTTCTTTGAGTGGGAACACCAGTAGCAGAGTGGGATATAGTGAGTCACTGGTGCTTTTACTATAAGTAAACTGGGAAATGGTGAAAGAAACCTGCCTCATAATTATCCAATGAAGGGGAATAGTCAGTGACTAGAGGTTGCCCTAAAGAGGTAAAATTCCCAGCACTCTCAGGCTGATAAATATGTGATTTCAGAGGAAGTCCTCAGGAATAGAGGGGCAGAGACAGCAGGGCACATTAAGATGGAAAGTTCTGATGGATATGTGAGGGTGTCTGCTATGCTAACTTCCTCCAAACAAGAGAAAATGAACATATCAAAAGGCTTGTCCCCAGCCCCCTAGATTTCTATAGATAGAGTGAGGAATAATAATAATAAATTTTACTGAGCCTTTACTACATGCCAGGCACTTTACATGCATCATTTTATTGTATCCTTCCAACAGCCCTCAAAGGCAGCAGTAGCATTCCTACTGCATATAGGAAGACATGGATGCATGGAGGAATCATGTGACTTTCCCAGGTGGCTCAGCAAGAACATGGAAGAGATAAGGCTACAATGCAGGAATGCTGTACCAGAGTCCACCTTGTCATCATGACACTATGGCATAACTAGTGCTGAGGGGTATGTGAGCTCTTAAGGTCCTGGCAGGATTGACTTTCACCACTTGCCTGTCCCACGAGCTTGCTGCTTACGTGATGTATTGTACTGTCCTGAAGGTAGTCAATGTAGCCTTAGGGTGTTCCTTGCTGCCTGATGCATTTCCTGGTCTTTGATTTCTGCTCAGTTAGCATCTTAGTCATGCCCTTTGATAATGCTCAGACTTAACTCACAAAGCTCTATGCATTGCCTCCTTTCTCTACTGTACCAATTTGAATCTATTGTGTACCACAGAAAAGCCATGTCCTTTAATCCTCATTTAATATTGTTGGGTGGTATTTTTTTATTGTTTTCATGGAGATGTGACCCACCCAACTGTGGGTGGTAACTTTTGATTAGATGGTGTAGTAGTAAGGGTTCTCTAGAGAAACAGAATCAACAGGGAACACTCATAAATATAAAATTTATAAAAGTGTCTCATGTGACCATGGGACTGCAGAGTCCAAAATCCGCAGGGCAAGCTGTGAAGCTTATGACTCCAAAAGAAGGTCTGGACAAATTCCACAGGAGAGGCTCACCAGCTGAAGCAGGGATAGGACCTGTCTCTTCTGAATCCTCCTTAAAAGGCTTCCCGCAATTAGATTAAACACCACTCATTGCAGAAGACACTCCCCTTTGGCTGATTACAAATAGAATCAGCTGTGAATGCAGCTGACATGATCATGATTTAATTCTATGTAATGTCTTCATTGCAACAGACAAACCAGCACTTGTCCAATCAAACAGGTACCACAACTTGGCCAAGTTGACACATGAACCTGACAGTGACAGTCCACCCCTTGACAACTTAGCAGCTATATATATATCACCTTAAACCATACCCAATTTCCAAATAAAAACAATAAAACACACATTTTTTTCTTTTACCTAACAATACTCAACTGTCCTGGATATAACTGGAAACACATTAAATCTCTCCAGAATAGGGTGAAAATCGTTGGGCAACATGCATTCTTAAACTTGATATCATACAACCTAAATAGTATAGCATGCACAAAAAGCATTACAGTCCTTGTTTCTGTAACCAATCACATGGTCAAAGTTCATATTTATCACTACCTTCTTTCACTACCCATTCTATGTTCCCTTTACCCTCAGCAAGCACTTCAGCTGCTCGTGGTTCTTTGCTTTGTGGGGTGACCCAAACCTTCATTCCTAAAGTTTCAGAGCCTTTGGTAGTCCTGCCTAGATTGGGTTGTTGCAGTTTTCCATTGATTTTAATCACAGGGCATGGTAGTACTAAAAGACGCCCTAGGGGATCTCCTATATTTCAAGAAAACTCTTCTTTACCTCCATTATGTAGTTGCAGTCCTACTTCCCCCTGATAGTCAGGGTCAATTACCCCAGACAATAATGTAATCCCCTTCTTGGCTTGTTGATCTGGTGGCATAAGTAGCCCAAAGTGACCAGGTGGCAGTCTTAACTTCCAGTTCAATGGAATCATTGTTGTTTCTCCTGGTGGAAGCACTCCCCATTTTGGAACTAAAACCTGTAGACCAACAGAGCTCAGGGTCCCAGGGACAGGAAGCAAAAATTTTCCTAGTGGATCACTAGGGGTAATAGTGAGTGGAACCACACTCATTTCCACCCCTTGGTTCCTGCACCCATGGGTCCTGGCTATGGGAGAAACAGCACCATACAGCGGATGCTGAGTCAGAGCATATACATCTTCCTGGAGAACATTACCTCAGCCTTTCAAGGTATTGCCACCCAGTTGGCACTGTAATTGAGTTTTCAAAAGGCCGTTCCACCGTTCTATTAATCCAGCTGCTTCTGGATGATGGGGAACATAGTAAGACCAGAGAATTCCATGAGCATGTGCCTATTCCCACACTTCATTTGCTGTATAGTGTGTTCCTTGATCAGAAGCAATGCTATGTAGAATACCATGACAATGGATAAGGCATTCTGTAAGCCCACAGATGGTAGTTTTGGCAGAAGCACTGCATGCAGGGAAAGCAAACCCATATCCAGAGTATGTGTCTATTTCAGTTAGAACAAATTGCTGTCCCTTCCATGAAGGGAGTGGTCCAATGTAATCAACCTGCCACCACGTAGTTGGCTGGTCACCTCGGGGAATAGTGCCATATCATGGCTGAGTGTAGGTCTCTGCTGCTGGCATATTGGGCATTCAGTAGTGGCTGTAGCAAAGTCAGCCTTGGTGAGTGGAAGTCCATGTTTCTGATCCCATGCATAACCTCCATCCTTACTACCATGATCACTTTGTTCATGAGCCCACTGGGCAATGACAGGAGTTTCTGGGGAAAGAGGCTGACTGGTATCCACAGAACAGGTCATCTTATCTGCTTGATTATTAAACCCTTCCTCTGCTGAAGTCACCCTCTGGTATGCATTCACATGGTATGCAAATATGTTCATGTTTTTAGCCCACCCAGGAAGGTCTAACCACATACTTCTTCCCCAGACCTCTTTGTCACCAATTTTCCAATTATGGTCTTTTTAAGCCCCTGAGCATCCAGCCAAACCATTAGCAATAGCCCATGAGTCAGTATACAAATGCATCTCTGACCAGTTTTCCTTTCAAGCAAAATGAACAACCAGGTGCACTATTCGAAGTTCTGCCCACTGGGAGGGTTTCCTCTCACCACTGTCTTTCAAGGATATCCCAGAAAGGGGTTGTAATGATGCAGCTGTCCACTTTCCAGTGGTACCTGCATGTTGTGCTGAATCATCTGTAAACCAGGCCCGAGTTTTCTCTTCCTCAGTCAATTCAGTGTAAGGAACTCTCCAAGAGGCCATAGAACAAGAAGTCTTGGAAAGAGAAGGTAATGTGGCAGGAGTGGAGATCATGGGCCACTTCTTCATGTAATTTACTTGTGCCTTCAGGACCTGCTCTGGCCCTATCTTGTATATACCATTTCCATTTTACAATAGAGTGTGGCTGTGCATGCCCAACTTTATGGCTTGGTGGGTCAGACAATACCCACCTCATGATAGGCAACTCGGGTCTCATGGAAACTTAATGGCCCATGGTTAAGCATTCAGTCTCTACTAAAGCCCAGTAGGAGGCCAAAAGCTGTTTTTCAAAAGGAGAGTATTTATCTGCAGCAGATGGTAAGGCTTTGCTCCAAAATCCTAAGGGTCTGCATTGTGATTCTCCTATAGGGACCTGCAAAAGGCTACAGACAGCATCTTTGTTTGCCACTGACACTTCCAGCATTATTGGATCTGCTGCATCATACGGCCCAAGTGGCAGAGCAACTTGTACAGCAGCCCAGACCTGTCAGAGCCTCCTCTTGTTCAGGTCCCCACTCAAAATTAGCAGCTTTTTTGGTCACTCAATCAGTGGGCCAGAGTAGCACACCCAAATGAGGAATATGTTGTCGCCAAAATCCAAAAAGACCAACTAGGCATTGTGCCTCTTTTTTGGTTGTAGGATGGGCCAGATGCAGCAACTTATCCATCACCTAAAAGGGATATCTCAACATGCCCCACACCACTGGACACCTAGAAATTTCACTGAGGTGGAAGACCCCTGTATTTCTGTTGGATTTATCTCCCATCCTCTGACATACAAATGTCTTACCAGTAAGTCTAGAGTAGTTGCAACTTCTTGTTCACTAGGTCCAATCAACATGATATCATCAATATAATGGACCATCATTATAATGGTCTTGTGGGATGGAGAAACAATCAAGGTCCCTGTGTACAAGATTATGACATAGGGCTGGGAGGCTGATATACCCGAGGTAGGACAGTGAAAGTGTATTGCTGACCTTGCCAGCTGAAAGCAAACTGTTTTGTAGTGGTCCTTACTAATAGTTACTGAGAAAAAATCATTTGTCAGATCAATAGCTGCATACCAGGTACCAGGGGATGTACTGATTTGCTGAAGCAATGACACCAAATCTGCAATTGGACAGCAGCTGCAGTTGGAGTTACCACCTGGTTGAGTTTACAATAATCCACTGTCATCCTCTAAAACCCATCTGTTTTCTGCACAGGTCAAATAGAAGAGTTGAATGGGGATGCGGTGGAATCACCACCCCTGCATCCTTCAGGTCCTTAATAGTGGCAGTAATCTCTGCAATCCCTCCAGGAATCTGGTTTTGCTTCTGATTTACTATTTTGCTCAGTAGGGGTAGTTCTAGTGGCTTCCACTTGGCCTTTCCTACCATAATAGTGCTCAGTGCATGAGTTAGAGAGCTGGCATGGGGATTCTGACAGTTGCTCAGTATGTCTATGCCAATTATACATTCTTTAATTGGGGAAATAAGTACAGAATGTGTCCAGGGTCCACTGGACCCACTGTGAGGTGGACCTGAGCTTAAACTCCATTGATCACTTGGCCTCCATAAGCCCCCACTCTGACTGGTGGACCAGAGTGATGTTTTGGGTTCCCTGGGAGTAATGTCACTTATGAACCAGTGTCTAATAATCCCCAAAATATCTGATCATTTCCTTTTCCCCAGTGCACAGTTACCCTGGTAAAAGGCTGTTGGTCTCCTTGGGGAAGGCTTTGAGGAAGATTAACAATATAAATTTGTGTCAGTGTAACAGGGTTCTCTCCCAAAGGGACCTGGCCTCCCCTTCATTCAAGGGGCTCTGGGTCTGTAAACTGTTTCAAGTCTGGAAATTGATTAAGGGGCCATGACTCTGTTTTTGTAATTCAGGTTAGACTTCTGTTCACTTGACCTAGAACTCTTTTGTTTACACAGCTCAAACAAGAATTTAGTAGACTGCCCTTCTATTGTATTTCTAGGTACCCCATGATTTACTAGCCAATGCCACAAATCTCTGAGTCATATAACTATGACATCTGCTTTGAGTTTGCTGTCTATTATAGTAGCCATGTCTACCCTGTCTTTGGTGATAAAGTGTTGCCACTTGACATCTGTCCACTCAGGATCCCATCATCCCTATTGTGTTTAAGGATTCCAGCTCAGTGACAGCAGTTCCTACAGTAATATCTGACCTACAGAGAAGTGCAACCATAGAGCTCTTCAGGGATGCTGGTGCTGGTCTCACAAATTTATTTCTCTCAGTTATGGTAAAAGGTGCATCCTCTGGAAATTCTTGGGGTGTGAGAGCAGGCTTTGCATGATAAATCCCACTCTAACATTCCAATCTCTCTAAGCCTCTGGATCCCCTCATCTACATTATACCAGGGCATTCTGGCATTTCAACCTCAGATAATGTAGGCCACCTTTTGATCCATGTTGCAACCAACCATCCAAACAAACTGTTAATACCTTTTCTAACCCCCATGCTATAACATTTAATGCAGAATCTCTGCTTAGTGGGTCCATATCAATAAATTCAGCCTCATCCAGCCTTATATTCCTCAAACCATTATTCCACACCCTTAAAATTCATTGTCACACATATTCCCCTGATTTCTGTCTACATAAATTGGAAAACTCACACACTTCTTTTGGAGTATAATGTACCTCCTCATGTGTGATATTTTGTACCTCACCTTTAGGGGCCTGTTGGGACTTTAGTCTAATTATACGTCTGGAAGAAATGAGGGGTGATGGGGGTGGGTCATGAAAAGAATTAGAAATATCTTCCAAGCCATTTGCTTCAGGGCCTTCATTTGCAGTTTCATCTGGTGAAACAGGATTAATCACTCTAGGGCTAATCCCTTCAGGAGGAGGTTGGGTGGCCAATTCCTCAAGGCAGGCTGGAGGTGGGGGTGGGGGTTATGTCCTCAGGCCAAACTATTACAGTTATGTAGAGAAAACTCAGCGTGATCTAGAGATTCAACCTCACCCCTGACATCATTATCAATCCATATGTCACCATCCAAGTTTTCAGGGTTCCATTCTTTTCCAATCAATGCCCTCACTTTAACGGCAGACACCATGCAAGATTGATATTTCAGTTTATGTTGTAAAGTTGCTACTCTACCAATAAGATTCTGAGTCTGATTTTCAGAGGTCTCAGGTCTACGGCTACAGGAAATAAAATTTTCCTTCAGGATACTCATAAAAATGTCTACATCTGTCATACAGTGCTTAAGCTTCTCATTTGAAGCCTTAAGCCCATCCCTTTTACTCCTTAATGCAGTCAGTGTATCTAACAACAACCAGTCAACATCTCTATACCTCTTATTTCTACAAAACTCTGTAAAGGTGTCAAAAACATTATCCCCCAGAGCCTGGCTTCGTACAGTCAAAGAATTAGGAGAATCGAATGGTGATATTTTGATTATCTCTTTTGCCAACTCACTCCATAGATTGGGAGTGTCATTCTGATTATGAGAATCAGAGTCCTTAGTGTCTTTGAGTCCAGTAGTATTAGAAAACCATTCATAGAATCCTATTTTTAAGATTCTGTTTCTTAAGAACCACTCCTGGTAGCAAGATGTATCAGTTAAGGTTCTCTGGAGAAACAGAATCAACAGAGAACACTCACAAATATAAAATTTATAAAAGTGTCTCACGTGACCACAGGACCGCAGAGTCCAAAATCTGCAGGGCGGGCTATGAAGCCGATGATTCAGATGGAGGGTCTGGATGAACTCCACAGGAGAGTCTCACCAACAGAATCAGGAAGAGCCTGTCTCTTCTGAATCCTCCTTAAAAGGCTTCCCGTGATTTGATTAAGCATCACTCATTGCAGAAGACATTCCCCTTTGGCTGATTACAAATGGAATCAGCTGTGGTTGGAGCTGATGTGATCATGATCTAATTCTATGAAATTTCCTCATCGCAACAGACAGGCCAGCACTTGCCCAACCAGACAAACAGGTACCACAACTTGGCCACGTTGACACATGAACCTGAGCATGATAGTTAGATATCTTTTTTTTTTTTCTTGCATGAACAGGCACCAGAAATCGAACCTGGGTCTCCAGCATGGCAGGTGAAAACTCTGCCTTCTGAGCCACTGTGGCCCACCCAATGATAGATATCTTCTGATCCCTGACATGTTTGGAAATATTTTTATCCTAAGACAACAGACTGGGCAGGATAGCTTTACACTGTGGCCTTTTATTCAGAACTTTCTGGGCCTTGCTCTAGTGTCAGCTGGTTTTGTAATACCAACGATCATCTTGCAGTGGACATAGATCCTGCTTCTGCATTTTTTTAAAAATATATTTTTATTGAGAAACATCACATATGAGCAATCCAACTACATCATACAAGCAGTGAGTCACAATATCATCACATAACTTTACCATAACAATTTCTAGAATATTTGCATCACTCTAGAAAAAGAAATAAAAAGGAAAAACTCATCTGTCCCATACCCCTAATCCCTCCTTCACATTGACCCATAGTATTTCAATCTATCCAATTTTCACCCTTCATGTCCCCCTATTATTTACTTTTTTTTTTTAACTTATCTCTCCATACCCTGGATAAAAGGGAAACAGGCAAGGTTTTCACAATTACAGAATCACATTGTAAAAACTGTATAGTTATACAGTCTTCTTCAAGAATCAAGGCTACTGAAGCACAGTTCAAGAATTTCAGGTACTTCCCTCTAGCCACTCCATAAACTAAAAAGTGATATGTATAAGGATAACCTCCAAGATAACCTTCCAACTCTGTTTGAAATCCTTAGCCACTAAGATTTCTTTTGCTTCACTTCTCTCTTCCCCTTTTTGGTCAAGGCTTTCTCATTCCCACGAGGCCCAGGTCCTGGCTTATCCCCAGGAGTCAGGTCCCACAATACCAGGGAGATTTACACCCCTGGGAATCATGTCCCATAACAAGGGGGAGGGCAATGAGTTCACCTGGCAAGTTGACTTAGGCCACATCTGAGCAACAAAAGAGACTCTCTGGGTATGACCTTTAGGCATAGTTATCATAAGCTTAGCCTATCCTTGCTTACAGGTATAAGTTTCACAGGGGCAAACCCCAAATTGAGGGCCCAGCCTATTAAATTGGCTGTTCCCACTGCTTGTGAGAATATCAGGAATTCCCCAGATGGGGAAGTTGAATATTTCCTCCTTTCTCCCCAGTCCCTCAAGTGGACTTTGCAAATATTTTTTTATTTTCTGCCTAATTACTCTGGGATGTATCAAGGCATCATACTAACCTGTACAAATCAACAAGATCTCACACCTTATTAAAGAATCCAGGAAATTATGGTGTTCAAGTAAACTGACCACATAAGTTAAATTAGATAATGTGCTACCAAAAATATAAATTTTGCACCAAATAAACACCTCTCCCTTCGATCTCACACAGAGGTTGAAGTTTGAGAAATGGGCCATATCATCCTTCGCCCATTATTCTGATTTACCTTAGTCCTATCCAGATCAGCTCTATTCATATCTCTAGACAAAGTCTGAACACTTTTTCAATGTTTCAAAGTGTTGGATGGGGTAATAGTGACTTTCATAGCTTCAGTACTCCAATTCTGAGTCTCAGGTGTTGCATATATACTCGAAGTTTCAGGGAGCAAACAGGCTATACACAAATAGCTCAGTATCAGCATTTAGAAGTATCAGTTACAGGTCCTGAATATATGTGACTGCTGTAAGAGCTTACAATCTAGGAACCTTTACAGTAGGTCTCAACCTGCTAACCCATGCTCTCAACTTTAATTTTCTGAGTTTGTATGCTATAATTAATCCATATGAGTGAGACATGATAGTATTTGTCTTTTTGTTCAACATACTGCCCTTAAGATTCACACACCTAATTCATGCCTCACAATTTCATTCTTTCTTACAGCCACTCAGTAGTCCATTATATGTAAACACCACAGTTCCCTCTTCCATTCCTCAGTGATGTGCTCTTAGGACCCCTCCATCCATTGCAAATCTGAACACTGCCACCATAAGTACCATGTGCAAATGCCCATTCATGTACCCACTCTCAGTTTCTCCAGGTATATATCTAGCAACATGGTTGCAAGATCAGATGGCAAACCCACCTCTAGCCTCCTGTGGAACCACCACACTGCTCTCTGGAGGGGCTGTACCTCTCAGCTTCCCTACCAAAAGTGAAAAGGTATATATCTCTTTCTCCACATTTTCTCCAGATTTTTTTTCTCTCTGTTCATTCTGAATCAATTTTATTTGCACATCATATAATCCAACCTAAGTAAATAGACTTATGCCTGCACCACCATAATCTATATGAAGACATTTCCTTTTTTTCTGCAAAGAATCCATACTCCTCCCCCATGCCTGCCCTCCTGCTTGTTAAATTTAATTTTGGCATAATGCACTTGCTACATCCAGTAGAAGCATATTACAATGTTACTGTTGACTATAGACCCTAGCTTGCATTGATCGTGTCTTTTCCTGTATACCATCCATTTTCCACCCCTTACAATGTTGACATTCATTTTTTTTCCCTCATGCAAAAACGATTTTATATTTGTATATTTAATCACCATCATTGTCCACCCTGGGCATTCCTAAGTTATACTGTCTCATTCTTTATCCTCTCTCTTTTCTTCTGGTTTCTTATATGCCCCCATCCCTTCTCCCTCAACCATACTCAGCTTCATTCAGTGCACTTATATTATTGTGCTACCATCAGGTATTATTGTGCTATTAATTTCTGAATTTTTATTATCAGTCTGTTGCACAATCTGTATTCCTTCAGCACCAAATGCCCAATCTCAACCCTCTTTTTGCCTCCTGCTTACCTGTGTTCTTAACTTTAACTGTCAAAATTTACTCATTAATATTGTTTCATATTAGTAAAACTACAGTATTTGTCCTTTTGTTTATGGCTAATTTCACTCAGCATAATGTCCTAAAGTTTCATTCACATTGCTACTTCTTGATGACTTTATTCTGTGTTACAGCTGTATAGTATTCCATCATATGTATATACCACATCTTGTTTAGAGCTAGCCTGTTGGTGGGCATTTAGGCTGTTTCCATGTCTTGGTAATTGTAAATAATGCTTCTATAAATACCAATATGCAAATGTCTGTCTGTTTCCTTACCTTTAGTTCCTCTAAATATATGCCTAGTAATAGGATTGCTATATCATCTGGCGATTCTATATTTGGCCCCCTTAGAACCTACGAAACTGCCTTCAGAGTGGTTGTATCATTTTACATTCTCATCAACAGTGAATAAGTGTGCCTCTTTTTCCACATCCCTTCCAGCATTTGTCATTTTCTGTTTTCTTTTTTTATAGTGGGTGTGAAATGATATCCCATTGTGGTTTTCATTTGCATTTCCCTAATAGCCAGTGAAATTTAGCTTTTTTTCATGTGCCTTTTAGCCATTTGTATTTCCTCTTCTGAAAACTATGCATTCCTGTCTTTTGCCTCTTTTTAAGTTGGGTGACTTGTATTTTTGTTGTTGAGTTGAAAAAACTCATTATGTTTTCTGGATACTAAACCCTTATCTGATATGTGTTTTCCAAATATTTTCTACCATTGTGTAGGCTGCCTTTTTACTTTCCTGACAAAGTTCTTTGATGTACCGAAGTGCTAATTTTGAGAAGATCCCATGTATCTATTTCTTTTTTCAATGCTCGTACTTTGGGTGTAAGGTCTAGGAAACCACTGCCTATTACAAGATTTATAAGATAATTTTTTCACTTTCTTCTAACAGTTTTATGGCCTTAACTCTAATATTTAGGTCTTTGATTCATTTTGAGTTAATTTTTGTATAAGGTATGAGATATGGATCCTTTTCATTATTTTGTATATGGATGTTCAGTGCTCCAAACACCATTTATTGAAGAGGGTTCTCTGTCCCAGGTGGGTTGGCTTGAAAACCTTATCAAAGTTCAACCATCCATAGATGAGAAAGTCTATTTCTGAACACTCAATTTTATTCCATTGGTTAGTATATCTATCTTTATGCCAGTACCATGCTGTTTTGACCACTGTAGCTTCATAATATGCTTTCAAGTGAGATAGTGTTTGTCCTCCCTCTTCATTTATCTTTCTCAAGATATTTAGCTATTCAGGGTGCAGTGTCCTTCCAAATAAATTTGGTTACTGGTGTTTCTATTTCTGCAAAGTCAGTTGTTCAGTTTCTAATTATTATTATATTGAATTTATAGATCAATTTTGGTAGATTAACATCTTAACATATTTAGTCTTCACATTCATGAACATGGTATGCCCTTCCATTTATTTAGATCTTTTATGATTTCTTTTAGAAATTTCATGTAGTTTTCTGTGTATAGGACTTTTGGATCCTTAGTTAAATTTATTCCTAAATATTTGATTCTTTTGGTTGCTATTTAAATAGATTTTTTTCTTGATTTCCTCCTCAGATTGTTCATCACTAGTGTATAGAAACACTACTGATTTGGGTTGGGTTAATCTTGCATCTTGTGACTTTGCTGAACTCATTTATTAGCTCTAGTAATTTTGCTGTAGATTTTTGAGGATTTTTTTCATATTGTTTCATGTCATCTGCAAATAGGGAGAGTTTTACTTCAGCCTTTCCAAATTGAATACCTTTTATTCCTTTTCCTTGACTAATTGTACTGGGTAGAACTTCCAGCACAATGTTGAATAACAATGGAGGCA
This sequence comes from Tamandua tetradactyla, assembly GCF_023851605.1. Lineage (NCBI taxonomy): Eukaryota > Metazoa > Chordata > Mammalia > Pilosa > Myrmecophagidae > Tamandua > Tamandua tetradactyla. The sequence continues at coordinate 39,103,245 of NC_135342.1, read as the reverse complement.
GTTGGCACCCTTGTCTTATTCCTGATCTTAGAGGGAAAGCTTTCAGTCTTTCCCCATTGAGGACGATGTTAGCTGTGGGTTTTCCGTATATTCCCTTTATCATGTTGAGGAAGTTCCCTTCTATTCCTATCCTTCAAGTGTTTTCATTAAGAAAGGATGTTGAATTTTTCAAATGCTTTTTCTACATCTATCAAGATGATCATGTGATTTTTCTGCTTTGACATTGATATGGTGTACTACATTAATTGATTTTCTTGTGTTGAACCAGCCTTGCATACCTGGAGTAGATCCAAGTTGATCATGTTGTTAAATTCTTTTAATGTGCTGCTGGATTCAGTTTGTAAGTATTTTGTTGCAGATTTTTGCATCTATATTCATTAAGGGGATTGGTCTATAAATTTCTTTTCTTATATCATTTTCTGGCTTTGGTATTAGGCTGATGTTGGCTTCATAGAATGAATTAGGTAGTTTTTCCTCCTCGTCAATTTTTTTTGAAGAGTTTGAGCAGAATTGGTACTAATTCTTTCTTGAATGCTTGGAAGAATTCACATATGGAGCTATCTGGTCCTGGAATTTTCTTTTTTGGGAACATCTTGATAACTCATTCAATCTCCTTACTTGTGATTGGTTTGGTGAGTCTTCTATTTCTTCTTGAGTCAGTGTTGATTGTTTATGCCTTTTTAGGAATTTTTCAATTTCATCTACATTTGTCTAGTTTATTACCATACAGTTGCTAATTATATCCTCTCATTAATTCCTTTATTTCTCTGGGGTCAGTTGTTATGCCCCCTCTTCCATTTCTGATTTTATTTATTTGCATCCTGTCTTTTTTTTGTCAGTCTAGCTAAGGTTTCATCGATTTCATTGATTCTCTCAAAGAATCACTTCTGGTTTTCCTGATTTTCTCAACCGTTTTCATATACTCAATTTCATTTATTTCTGCCCATGTCTTTGTAATTTCTTTCCTTTTCTTTTCTTTGGGGTTAGTTTTCTGCTGTTTCTAGTTCTTCCAAGGGAAGAGTTAATTTCTCAAATTTTTCTCTTTCATCTTTTTAAATATAGACACTTACGGCATTAAAATTCCCTCTCAGCACTGCCTTTGCTGTATACCATAAATTTTGATATGTTGTGTTTTCATTTTCATGTACCTTGAGATATTTACTGGTTTCTCTTGTAATTTCTTCCTTGACTTACTGGTTGTTTAAGAGTATGTTGTTTAGCCTCCAATTTTGTGAAGTTTCTGGTCCTCTGGCTGTTACTGATTTCCAACTTCAGTCTATTATGATCTGAGAAGGTGTTTTGTATCATTTCAATCTTTTTAAATTTGTTGAATATTGCTTTGTGACTCAGTATATTTTCTGTTCTTGAGAATGAACCATGAGCATTTGAGAACAATGTATGTCCTGCTGTTGTGGAGTGTAATATTCTGTAAATGTCTGTTATGTCCAGTTTATTTATCACATTTTTCAAAATTTCTGTTTCCTTATGGATCCCTTGTCTAGATTCTATCCATTGATGAGAGTGGGGAATTGAACTTTCCAACTATTATGGTAAAGGTGTCTAATTCTCCTATTAGTGTTGTCAGTGTTTGCCTCATGTATTTTGGAGCACTCTGGCTTGGTGCATAAGTATTTATAATTGTTATGGCTTTTTGCTGAATTGTTCCTTTTATTAATACATAATGTCCTTTATCTCTTTTCATTATTTTACATGTGAAGTCTAATTTGTTGGATATTTGTATAACTACTCATGTTCTTTTTTGATTGTTGTTTTAATGAAATGTCTTTTCTCAACCTTTTGCTTTCAACCTACTTTTGTCCTTGGGTCTAAAGGGATTCTCCTGAAAATAGCATATAGATGGATCTTGTTTTTAAATCCATTCTTCCAGTCCATGTCTTTTGATTGGGAAGTTTAATCCATTAACATTTAATGCTATTACTGTAAAGGCAGTACTTTATTCTACCACTTTGTCTTTTGGATTTCATATATTGTATTTAATTGTTTTCTCTTCTTACCTTTATTGATAGTCTTCATTGCTACATTTTTCTCCAGATCTATCTCTACTGTCTTTTCCTATCTGCCTGTAGTACTCCCTTTACTATTTCTTGGAGAGTCAGTCTCATAGTCACAAATTCTACTAGTGATTGTTTGTCTGAAAATATTTTAATCTCACTCTTTTTTTTTTTTTTTTTTACATTTTCTTTTTCTTTATTGAAAGCAGATTCAGGTCTCTTGCTTAGAGAATCTACAGAAAAGTCTAATATAGTTAATATTATCAAGCTATACTTTATCTACAGAAATAAAAGTTAAAAACAGCATACAAAATAAACTTTACAGAAATATAGGAATTGGTTTAATGCACAATTTAACATTTCAAAGCAGGTTAATGAATTATTATCAATTAAACATTACTATTTGGAGGCTGATTTATGATGTTAAATGCATCTACTATGTTTAATATTTAAAAAATAAATTCCAGCATTTATGATGATGATACCATTCATGTTAAATACATTTTGAAGATTTTCTTTTATTACATTACATAATTAATGGACACTTTAAATGGAAATGCATACTATGTTATAATTTTAAGTCAGAGACAATATATGCATATTAAAATTCTATATATTTCAATGAGGTAAAAAATAAAGCTATATAAACTGATTGTTACGTTTTTTCTGCAAAAGTAGAATCACGCTTTCATAATACTTTCAACACATTTTCATTAAAGCTTTGTTTATAGACGCAAATCAGAAGATTCTCATTACCATTCACCTCCCCTCTAGATTAAAAAAAAATCTGTTTGCCAACTGACATTTTTCCTGTTTTTAAAGTTATAAACAAGTAACTTCCAAAAGAAATGAAGACTGCAAGAAACTGCATACCACACTGCTATATTGTCAAATAAATAATATTAATTTTAACATAAAATAAAAATGGTTGTGTTAGTTTGTTATTAGTGCAAAACATATGAATATAGTGGTCTTGAAAAAAAAGGCTAAAAAACTTCATTCATGTTGCATTGAACATTGGGTTGATGTCTAACAATAAAAAAATCTTATAAAAGCACAAATGAGATATTTTTGTAGTTAAAGCTGCAAAAAGCCCAATAAGCCAAACTAAGAAGTTATATAAAGCTTATTATTGTCTAAACTTGTCATTTTTTTTTTACTCTCCTTCATTTGAATCTCCAAAATCTACTTATTTAGTCCACACATATACCAGTCATATTATCAGTGTGAGAGTTACAACCCTCACAGATATTTTATTTGGTCTACTTTCTTCACCCTTTTGATTCAAATACACAAGAAGGGTGATGTGGATTTTAATACGAGTTGCCAAGAAAAGGAAGGCTTTTTTCTCCTAGCTGACTTGTGGCATAGGGCTGGCCTCTCCTGATGAATCTCACTCATTTTTGAAAGTCAGTTTTGCTCAATACAGAATTATTGTTTGAGAGTTTTCTCTTTCACAGCCTTGAATATACCATACCACTGCCTTCTCAACTCCATGGTTTCTGCTCAGAAATCCACATAGTCTTATCCAGTGTTGTATGGGATGGATTGTTTTTCTCTTGCTGCTTTCAGAATTCTTTTTTCTTTGACATTTGACAATCTGATTGATAACTGTCTTGGAGTATGGCTATTTGTATCTATTCTGTTTGGGTTATATTGCACTTCTTGGGTCTGTTGTTTTATGTCTTTCATAAGAGATGGGAAATTTTCAGTGATTATTTCCTCCACTAGTCTTTCTCTTCCTTTCCCTTTCTCTTCTCCTTCTGGGACACCCACAACAGGTGTATTCATCCTCTTCATGTTGCCATTCTAGTCCTTGAGACCCTGCTCATTTCCTTCATTCTTTTCCCTATATTTTCTTTTGCATGTCAAATTTTATATGTACTTTCCTGTAGTCCAGTAATCCTTTCTTCTGCCTCTTCTACTCTATTGTTGTAGGTTTACATTATTTTTCATCTCTTCTACTGTGCATTTTAGTCCCATAAGTTCTGTGATTTGTGTTTTCAAGTTATTCTCTATGTTCACCCAATGATTTCTTTATATACTCCCTAAATTTGTTAATTTGCTTTTTGATGAGATTTTGCATGTCTGTTTGAAATCCTGAATTAGTTGTTCTAACTCCCATATCTCATTTGAAGTGTTGTTTTGTTCCTTTGACCAGGCCATATCTTTGATTTTCCTAGTATGACTCACTTATTTTTTGCTATCATCTAGGCTTTTGATTTCCTTAATTAGTTTATTTTGGAGGTTGTATTTAACTAGGATTTTCTTGCTAGATGGCTTTGCTCTTTATCAATTCTTTGACATTCAGTTCAGCTTATTTTGGACTTCTAGCATAGGTTCTATTTAACTGATCTGAATTTTTCAGTTCTTGTTTTTGTTTCTTGCCCTACCTATATGGAACATTTTTGGGGGTAGGGTCTCCTCACATATTATAGACCTCAGTTACATTTTCCCAGACCAGGCAGGTCCAGAGCTCAGGAGGAGAGAGTTGCCAGCATCAGTTTTCTCTGAAGGTGAGACCCAGCCAGTTGTTAGACTGTCCTATGAAGTTTCTAGGCTTTATGCTTTTCCTATCCTGCCCAGTTTATGGTTCTTGTCTTCCTTCAGCTTCTCACCAGTGTGAAATAATGTCATGCCTTTAATTTCAGCAGGTTCTCTCTGCCAGGGGCATGGTTGATCCAGAGATGAGTCAGTAGGTGAGCTTTAATTGCTTCTGTTTTCCAGTCCCTGGAGCCTGAATTCCTTGAAGGAGTGATTCCACTTGTACTGGGTCCTGCCCCCTTTTCTTGGGGAAGATATGCCCTTTAGAGAATTTGCCCCTTTCACCTGAGTAGTTACTTTGTCTCTCAGACAAGCTTTAGTGCTGAAGCCTGATAGTGCTTGCAGTTCTATCTAATAAGCTGCTTAAGAAGTAAAATAAAAGCAAAAATGCCTTTTCAGAGCTGGACCCTGCTCCTCATGTTTGCCAATCAAGTGCTTGCGTTGGTGCATGGCTGTATGTATCTCCAGGCTCTATGCACCCACTTTTTGGGGGGATTCAGCCCTTTTCCAGTATTTTGTGCTGTCCAACTCAAAAGGCCTGTTCTTTTTTAAATTTTTCTGTCAGCTCCACCCTCTCTCTTCTGGGGCAATACTTCCTAGTTCCTTTCATGCTTATTCCAAGTTTATCTGTGCTGGGAACCTGTTTTTAGTGGTCACAATTTGTTAATTAATTCCACAACTGGAGCTTGCTTGAGCTAAGCCCTTGTTACTAATAAAGTTTGTTTCCACTCCCCTCAGGGTACCAGCCTGCTGTGCCCATGCAGGAGGGGCCCATGCCTCCACAGCATGGGGGCTTTACACTTCTGTGTGGGATCTCAGCCATTACACCTGGCCTAGACTGGTGTATGCTGTATGTCTGGTTACTGATGTTCCCCCAGCAGTTTTTCTGTACAATTCCTGGCTATTTACTAGCTGCTCTGGAGGACAAACTAAATTCCACACCTTACTATGCCACCATCTTTCCCACAGACCTGCAGGATCTTTTTGAATGAGCCAGTAATGGCCATGTGACCAGAGTAGCAATTTCCCCCTTTTGAGTTCCTGTTGGTGCCTTTTCTTCCTATTATATTGTCTTGTCTGTTTTTGAGCCCCTGAAAGGAAAGGAGAGTCTAAACATACATTTATATAGACATCTGGCTTTGCACCCAGGTTGGACCCAGTTGAATGAAACAGACCCAGTGAATGATATTAGAGAAACACTTCTGCTGCAGACACAATCCTTGAGGACTTGGCTTCAGCACTGAGTGAAAGACTGCAAAAATGACCACTCTTTATATTCTGGTCTCCAGTATACCCCAAATGCATTTTACTTATATAAAACATAAAATATTGAAGTGCATTTAAAGCTAATGCTGCTCTTCACTTTATTGCTACTGAAGCTTTCAACCTATACAGGCAAGGTCAAATGTGTGTGTAGAAATCGAGGCTATTTATATATTCTTCAAAGTGACAGATGGGCTGCAGACAAACTAGAAAGATAAATTTGATACAAATTCACGTACTGCTTTAAAAGAAGCTTCTCACCTGTTTGTCATGGCTTGTTCTTATTCAGTAACCTGAATCTGTAGGATTGAGATTGAATAAGGGGTTTTAGGGTGGGATCAAGGTCTCCATTGTCCAAAATTGAAGGTCTGTTTCCTGGCAAAACCTTTGTTAAAGTGGCTGCTCTCATCTCTAGCAACCCTACATTTATTTTTATTTTTGTTAAGTTCTTACCTGGTATGACTTTTGTTTTAGATTTTTATTCTAAGAAAAGAACATGTATTAAACTTCTGGAAATAAATCCCTAACAGTAATAATAATAATAGTAATAATAACTCATTAACCACCTGAAGAGTTTTGTGAAATTAGGTCAGGACAGATCTGTGTGTCACTAATATTATTGTTGTTATTATTTTTATCCCTTGAGTTAACAGAAAGAAAAATCTGAAAGAGAAATGTCTTTGTCTCTGAGGCTTATGCTTACACTGGGGATTTTGAAAAAGATATTACACAGAACTCATCATGTGTTGCCATAATGTTGTCAATAAATGCTTGTGATAGGAACAGTAAATGAGTGCATACAATATTGATAAATATGTTCATAGATATATAAGCACATTAATAGCTATTTGTCCTAATGTTTTTATACTCTATGGGGTCAGGTTTGGGCCTCTTGAGAATTGGTGACTGTTAAGTTTACACTAAACTGCATTAAATTCCTTTTTGCTTTCCATCTATCATATGTCTTACATTTTAAAAATTTTATAATTATTTTATTTTTTTAAATCAGATTCTCTTCATTCCTTTTCAATGTACAACATCTTTAGTTCCCAAAGTCCTATCTGCAGTTATCCATCAAGAAAAGTGTTTTTTTCCCTTGTTTTTATGAGGAAGAGAGTATAGTAAAATTATTCATTTAAACTTAGATTATATGAATTTGAATATCACTCCACCCCTTCTTAACTATGGGGCTTTGGGAAAATTATTTATTATTTATGAGCTTATTTATTCTTTATGTGCCTTCCTTCCCCATTTGTAAAATGTGATGATGATGATGATGATGATAATAACAGATAACTGTAATAACTGTCTCAGAGGTGGTGATGATTAAAGAAGACATTGCATCCAAAAGCACTGAGAACAGGGCCTGGCATATGCTAAGAATTCAATAAATATTACCTGTTATTATTATAATGATCAAATGTTCACAAATGTAGTAGTCAGTTGGAGTAGTTAGGTTCAGGTGTTAACTTGTCCAGGCATGCCCCACTGTTTGGTTGCTAAGGGCTTAAATCATCAGCTTGAGAAATTCATCTATGGCTAATTGCAGCTGTGGTCAGCTAAGGGGCATGCCTTCTGCAATGAGTAACTTTTAATTTAGCTAGCTTGAACCTTAAAAGAGAGAGGTCAGAAGAGAGCTTAGCAGCTCAGCATACTTCATTACAGTACTCGGAACTCAGACCCAGACATTTGGAGATAAAGGTATCACCCCAGGGAAACCCGTTTGAACCCAGAAGCCAGGAGGAAAGCGCAGCAGATGTCCACCTGTGCCTTCCCACATGACAGAGAAAGCCAGAGGAAAGCCATCAGCCTTTTCTCTGAAGAACTATAAATTTGTAACTAGATGACTCCCTTATAAAAGGCTGGTCCATCTCTGGTGTGTTGCATTCTGCAGCTTTAGCAAATTATATCATTAAGTCTGTAATTTATTTATACCTATTTAATAGTTTATGATCTATAGATTTCTGGTTACAGATGGTATGACACTTGCATTTACTTCCTTACTATCCATCCCACCCACATACCCCATAATGGTGAAGGACTCTTATTTTTTTTAAAGGTAACAATTCTGAACAAAGAAACAAGAATGGAGACTAGAAAACAAAAATATTACAGTCTGGCAACCGAGCAGAGGAGACTCAACACCTGAGGAAGCAGTGGGAAGACAAAGAAGGCACCCAATTTATGAAAACATTAGGGTTAATATCTCATGTGCGTACAATGAAGGAGAATTGGGTGGGTGCACCAAAGGTAGTGTCTATTGTATTGCAATTTGGACAGATTGTAGAGCCTTTATTTTGGAGGAGGCTGACTTTAAACTGACTTTAAGGAGGGATGGTTTGCAAGCAACAACATAAATGGGTTTAAGTAAAATTTGTTAATGAGGAATATGTTGCCTTCAGATGCCAAAAGCCTGAAAGATGTTTGGCCTGTTCATTATTGTGTGTGCTAAGAGGGTCAATAGCTGTTTAAATACCCTGTCATGGATAGAGTGGCCTTGGTCTATGAAATCGTTTTCAGGAATTTAACCAAGGTGGTATGACCTTGCATTTTGTGAGCTTCTTTTTCAGTATTGGTATTTCCTGAATAAGTGGATCAAATGAATCTTCTTGAAGAAAGATTTCATCAGTGTGATATACTTTCATTCTTGGAGAAAGTTGTAAGTAATTGAGATCTTGCCTGCAAAGATTCTGTGTAATGGCAAAGGTGTTGAGGTGGCCCCCAAGTGACCAGGCAAAGGCATATCATGTTCTTTTAGGGGTAAAGAAAAACTGCTGTTGAAATAGGCACTGAACAGACATGTTAGCCAAAGCTATAATACCAAAATGTCTACTGATTACCGTCAGATGTAGTTAGTAAGTTTATAATATTGGGTATGGGAGCCTTACTGGCCTCCAAGCATTAAGGATTCAATAATTCTCTTTGCAGCACCATTTTTTTCTTTCCAGACTTAAAAATAGATCACAATTGGGTCTGTTAAATGGAGAAGCAGTGGAGAAAATCACCACTCACTACATAGATTTTGTATAATAGGTTTCAGTACTTAAGGGTCCTGCTCTGATTTATATTGGGCTGTATTAACTATGGGAAAGGTCCATGGAGTCCCATTTTGTCACAATTTGTCAGTGCCAAAGTTAAAATTTAATTTAATTTTATTACTCACTGAGTCAAATCATCCATACCCACCATGGGATATTTTAGAGAAATAGGTGCTACGACAATGGGAATCCTGTGGTTAAGGTGAGGCATACCTTCTTGTCCTCTATTTTGCATTAAGAAACTATTCTAAGATTATTGGGGGATAACAGTTAAATTTAGTGGGATTCCCAGGTGTGTTAGCCAGGGTTCTCTAGAAAAAACAGAACCAACAGGAGATATCTGTAAATATGAGATTTATAAAGTTGTCTCATGTAACCATGGGAATGGAAGAATTCAAACTCCACAGGGCAGGCTGTGAAGCTGGTGGGTCCAGTGAAGGGTCTGCATGAACTCCACAGGAGAGGCTTGCTACTTGAAGAAGTGAAAAAGCCCCTCTTCCTCCTTAAAAGCCTTCAACTGTTGGATTATCTTTTTGGGAAAACATGCCTTAGTGGATTTCAGATGTAATCAGACACAGATGCTATCAACTGACTGATGATTTAATACACCAGCCTTCTGGTTTATCAACCAGCCATGAAATATCCTTGCAACAATAGGCCAGTGTTTACCTGACCAGACAACTGTGTATAATCACTTGGCCAGTTGACACCAGAACCTAACCATCCCACCAGGTATAATCTGAGTACAAGCATTAAATCACTAATGATTTGCCAATTGATGCATTTCAGCAGCTGTTAATCTGAAACCTAGGTTGGAGAGGCACAAAAGCCAATCAGTACCCTTTTATTTTTTTTTGTTGTATATATTCTTTTGTTTTAAATTTTTTTATGAGAGAAATTTTGAGTTCACAGAAAAATCATACATAAAATACAGGATTCACAATACACCACCCTATTTTAATACTTTGCATTGGTGTGGTATATTTGTTACAATTGGAAATATCTTTAGTCTGATTTAACTTAGGGTGCATGTTCTTTTTTTTGTGCAGCTTCATGTATTATTAGAAAAAGTTTTATTCTAGTATCATATGTACAACCTAAAATTTCTCATTTTAACCACATTCAACTATGTAATTCAATGCTGTTAATTACATTCACAATGTTATACCCACCACCACCATCCATTATCAAAATTTTTTCACCATCTCAAACAGAAACTCTGTACATTAAAGCATTAATTTCCCATTCCCTACCCCACTCTGTATCCTGTTAACCTATATTCTAAACTCTGACTTTATGAGTTTGCTTATTCTAGTTATTTTATATCAATGAGCTCATACAATATTTGTCCTTTTGCATCTGTCTTATTTCACTCAAAATGATGCCTTCAAGGTTCATCCATGTTACATGTAGCAGTACTTCATTCCTTTTTTTGGCTAATTTTATTGTGTGTATATACCACATTTTGTTTATCCATTAATTGGTTGATGGGCACTTGGGTTGATTCTATCTTTTGGCAATTTTGAATAAGGCTGTTATAAAAATGAGCATGAAAATATTTCTTCAAGCCCCTGCTTTCAATTATTAGGGATATATACATCTATAAGTGGAATTGCTGGGCCACATGATAGTTCTATTCTTAACTTTCTGAAGAACAGCCAAACTGTGTTCCACAGCAGCTGCACCATTTTTAATTTCCACCAGCAATGAATGAGTGTTTCTATTCCTCCACATCCTCTCCAACACTAGTAATTTTCCATTTGTGTAATACTAGCCCTTTTAGTAAGTGTGGAATGTTATCTTATTGCAGTTTTGGTTTGCATTTCCCTAATGGCTCATGGCGTTGAATAGTTTTCACATGTTTTGGCACTATCTTCTTTGGAGAAATGTCTATTCAAGTGTTTTTTGCCCAGGTTTTATTTGTGCTGTTGTTTTTTATTGTTGAGTTGAAGGATTTCTTTTTATATTCTAGATATTAGACTCTTATCGGATATGAGGTTGCCAAATATTTTCTCCCATTGTGTAGGTTGTCACTTTACTTTCATGATAAAGTCTTTTGATGCACAAAAGTTTTTAATTTTGATGAGGTCCCATTTGTCTATCTTTTTATTGAGATTTTCACATTGTGCATCCATTGTTTTCCTGATATCCTTTATTACTTTATCTGTATTTTTCTTCATCACCTTGAGTTATTGAAGATCATTGTATTAAAGCCTTTGTCTGGGATGTCCAAAGTCTGGACTGTTCATTGCTGTTTTCTGGCTTTTATCCTCTTCCTTTGACCATGCCATTATTTACTGTTTCATTGTTTTCTTTATAATTTTTTGCTGCACACTATACATTTTCGTATTTTAAAATGTTAACTCTGGGATTTATTCCTTGTGATGTTTATTTCTTAGACATGTAACCAGTTGATGATATGACAGAGATTTCCTAAAGTGACAGCCCTCCTATCTGGAAGGTCTGCTCAAGGTGAATGCAAAATGCAGGCTCCTCCCTGTCTTTTACTTGACCTGTGTCTTGTCCTGGGTTTGTGCTTCCTAGTAGTTTAGGAGTTCTTCTCCTCACAGGAATTCAAAAGGTCCCTTTAACTTTCTATGTGAGAGATCTTCTCCCTCTCCTGGATGGTCCACTGCTGGACTTAAATCTGGTAAGCCTTTGTACTATGACTTCTGCCTCAATTGTTTCTTCCATTGTTTACTTTGTCTCAAGTTGTTTTTGCCTGGAGGGAAAATTCTTGGAGGCAGGCTATACTGGAGAGGAGTTTCCCAAATCAGTTTTTCCCAGGCAGAAAAAATCTAGAGACCCACAAAGAGAGTGCGAATGCCACCCAATTCCAAATTGATCTGGGGAGGGGATGAAGGCAAGGCCAGAAAGCACAGCTGGAAAGTTCCTCCATGCCTCCCCTCCCCAAGGCTGTGATTGCTTGATCTTCCCAGCAAATGTAGCCCTTTAACTGTTCTCTTCAGCTCTGAGGAGGTGTACCATCTTTAAGACTCTTTTGTCCAGGGCAGGTTGGAAATATATCTGCCCACAAAGCCAGTCCCCAGAGATCCAAAATCAATAATCAAAAGCTGTGATCTGCAATTTGCCCATGCCCACCAAGGATCCTGGGTAAGTTATTTTCATGTCCCTTCCTGGCACCAGCAATTTATGCTGCAGTCTGGACCCAACTGTATCCTGTGGAGAGAGTGGAGGATGAGCACCACTCACCACTGCACTAAGAAAGCAATTTATTGGTATTTATAATAATTCACTAGTCTCTTCCTCCCACTTTTCCCTGAACACTGAATAGTATTCTTCTGCACTCTAGAGTGTTAGAGTAGTTTATTCAGACAGGTCTTTCCTGCTTAATAGTTTTAGTAAGGGGGCTGATTCCTGGAACTTCCAATTCTGCCATCTTCCCACAATCCTCCTGTATAAATTATTTTATTAAAATTTAGATTTACAATTGTGTCAAATGGGACCTTTGCTTTATCTTTTTAAACTTCCTCTTCCTGTAGCCAGTTTCTTTTTCTCTTCTTCCCTCCCTCTTTCATTTTTTATTTTGAGCCTTCATCTTTCTTTCATTTTTTTCTTTCTTTCCTTTCTAGTTTTGGTTATCTTTGTCACTAAATGTACTTTAGGGGATGGCAGTTCCCTCTACCATGTTCATATATATAAATTTCTTCTTCCAGAGAAGATCATATCAGTGCTATCAGGGTTAGTGGTCTCTCTGATGGCAATGTTGGTTTTATAGGGCTTAAGCACCCTAGGTATAAATTGAGTTCTAATGAACTACTCTGTTATACAAAAGCAGTGTCGTGGGTGTTTATCTTTATACCACTGAGGATCAGGCTCTTTCTTATGCTTCTTATGCTTCCTTATGCTTACAGAGGCATACACAGTAACAGCAGAGGAATTTTAGAGTCCTGGTTGGGCTTTCTGCTTCCTATGAGTGTAGACTTAGCACACCACCTAATGACTGATTTGTTTCTTTCACTTCCTAAAAAACTTGTCTTTCATGAACAATCACCCAATAGGTTCAGGCTATAATCTTTCTCCTGATTGTTCTATAGATCAGAGGTGAATGCCTGGTCAAGAACCCATGACAATTGACCATAGCATAGTCTTTCCCATGAGCCTAGTGCCATTCATGCTTTTATTCTAAGAGACAGATAAATCTGTGCTATGACAAGACACATAATCCAGTGTCACTTTATGGAAGGTTCCAACCCCATACTCCTGTCTCTAAATGCTAATTAATTATTGAAGCAGCAGACTTGAGTTAGCTACATCCATAAACGAAGTTCAGTAGGGCTAAACAAGGCAGCATAGCTCAAAGCACGAGATAGTCAGCATGTAATAGATTAAAGTACATGCTTGCTCTCAGGCAGGAGAATCAGTTATCAAGCCAAAGCAAGAGCAAAATGACTCCCTGTGTCTCAGTATCACACTCTCAGTGTCAATTGTTAAAGTTACCTGCAGAGGCAGATGAACTCCCACACAAAATTTCATTCAGATACCAAGACTGTGGACACCATTCACAGACACCAAGAGAATATTAAAAAATTTATTACTTTCACAATTGAGGTCACTAGGGATATCAGGGCAGGCCATTCAAGCAAGTCCAAAATGGCTTAAGAGAGCAAGGAGACTGACTTGGATTTTTATTTGGTTAGGAGTTGAGGCTGGAGAGAGAACTCCTATGCATGAAAAGAAACTGTGTGTTTTCAACCTCCCACTGGTGTCAAAGGAGGGAGCATCCTAGTTTTCTTATCAGCTTGCCCAGATGTAGGGCACAAGGGGAAGAGAGAGGTATGAGGCTAAAAAGTTGTCCATACATCACGTAATGGATTCAGTATCCTCATTACAACCTTCCAGGCAAGAGGACTAGAAGAATCTCTTCTGGGGAATCAGATCAATCTGAGAGAAATGATTTAAAAATATTTATAATAAAGCTTCCCAGTGAAATGGCCTATACAGATTACTCTATATAGAAAACAGTCCACAAGTACCACCCATGTGTAAGAGATTCCAATCAACTTTTTAATGGACTGCTTTTAAATATGAGTATATATATTGGAGGATCTTCAGACATCAGAAATAAATTATAGTACAAGATACAGAAAAGGAAGTAAATAATAAACAACTTAAAGAAAATGGCTTTCAGAGAAATGACATCTTCCAAGTAATTATTGCTATCAATATGGAGAAGATAAGAAAAGACACTCAATCTAAGGGATAATAATACGATGCTTTAAATAAGAAGAAAGTGGGAGGGTGCAAGGATAGTTCAGTGGTATAATTGTCATCTGCCATGTGGAAGACCCAGGTCTGATCCCTGGTCTATGCCCTTCCCAAAAAACAAACAAGCAAAACAACTAAACAAACAAAAAAACAACAAAAGAAACAAAAATTCAACAAAAGGTGCTGCGATAATGAGGTACTCACATGGAAAAATAATGAAATGTGACCTGGCCATATAGCATACAAAAAAAAAAGAAGAAGAAAGCACTCTCAAGAATTTAAAATATACCATACATTTTAAAAAAGTATTCAATAAAAATTTGACAAGGTGAAACATCTAGAATGGTGGAGTGAGAACTTCTGTAAATCTGTCCTTCCATGAAATCAATGAAAATACAGACATAAATAATCAAAATGAACTTTTTCAAAACTCTGAGAATTAAACAAAAGCTTGCAGCATTCTGTGGACTTATTATTCAAGAAAAATTGCCAAAGCTTGGTAAGAACAATAGGGTTTATTGCATTATAACTTGACCTATTCCCACGCCGCTCTCCCCAGAAATGTGGTTGCCTTGAAAACTATCAACTTTGTAACCACTGTATTTGTGAAAACCAATCGAATTTCATCCACCAGAGGGGATAGACCAGAATTAAAGCCCTTCAGAAAGTCATGTCCCAGCGTATTGTCACTATTTGACTTTCATTGCAATTCTCTGGAAAAGAACCATTCACTATGCCCAGGGCATTTGTCAAAAACAATATGTTTTTGATGAATTGTTTAACATTACAGCTGCTAGAGAATGCAATACTAACTTCTCAAATAGGAGCCTTATAAACCTTAAAAGAAAAATATTGTAGAATGAGATGAACATAGGGGACTTTAAAAAGTCCTATCATATCTTGGGCATCTTAAAGTCTGTGCACATATCCAGGGCTCTTGTTCAGAGAAGACCTGAAAGTTCTCTAATCTCTCCTCTCTGGCTGAGTTTGTGACACTGCACAAGCAGAAGCAGGAGTGATGACTGAGCCAGCGTTTTAAACTTCCTGAGCATTGAAAGTTTGAAATTCTCTCACAACACATAAAGTCCCTTGTCAAAGGGTGGCAGACTTACTGATACATGACTTTTAAGGAAATCAATAGCCCATCATTAACTATGCACTAAGCTATCCGAGCAGAGACTTAAGTCCTCACACTTCAGAAAATATAGATTTTACAGAATTAACCCAGAAATTTCACAAGCAAACAGAGAACAACAACCACAGCAACAATAAACCTTGTGGAGGGGAAATCCAAGTTCCAGAGTTGCCTCATTGTATTATCTAACAAAAATTTATCAACATAAGCTATTAGACACTCAAAGAAATAGGAAATTATGTCCCATACACAGGAAAAAGGCTGTTATTTCAAATGTTTCCTGAGAGGGCCCAGATGTTGTGATTACTAGACAAAAATTTTATTCAGCTATTTTGAACATGTTCAAAGAACTAAAAGGAGAAATCACTAAGGAATTAAGAAAGTAGGACAACAAACAATCAGAATCTATTTATTTACTAAATAGAGAATATCGACACAGAAATAGAAATGCTTTTTTAAAAAGAATCAAATAGAAGTTTGAAAATCTAAAGTGCAATAACTGAAATGAAAAATCTACTAGAGGGGTGCAATAGCAGATTTCAGTTGTCAGCAGAAAGAATCCAAAACCTCCTGCATTTGATGAAAAATAATCTACACATCCAAGGCGATTGTAAAACTTCTTGTAGGTTAAACTCAAAGAGACCCAAATTCAAACTTGTCAAAAGTCAAAGACAAAGGGAGAATCTTGTTAGCAGTGAGAATAAAATAACTCATTATGTTCAAGTGATCCTTAATAATTAACAGCTGACGTCATCAGAAACCATGGAGGTCAAAAGGCAGTAGGATTGCATGTTCAAACTACTGAAAGAAAAAGAATGTCAGTGAAGAATTCTAATCCAACAACATATCCTTAAAAATGAGTCACTCTCAAATGAACAAAAATTGAGAGTTATAGAGACATTATAAATGTGATTTCTATGTGATATTCTTTTCTTTTTCTACCTGATTTAAATGAAAACTCTATAAATCAATAAATAAATGTTAAAAGAAACAAAAATAGAATTAAAATAATACGTTAGAAAATATCTAACACAAAGAAGATAATAAAAAAGAATAAAGGGACAAAGATATAAGATATTTAAGGCATAAATGGCAAAGTGGTAGGCATAAATCTTATTTTATCAATAGTAATATTAAATATAAATGATTTACACACCCCAATTAAAAGGCAGATGTTGGCAGAATGGATAAAAACATAAGATCCAATGTGGAACATCATTAAGGCTAGATCATATGCTAATATATAAAACAAGCCTCAATACATTGAAAATGAAAGCACATAAAACATGTTCTCTGTCCAAAATGGAATTAAATTAGAAATCAGTAACAGAAGGAAATTTCCAAAATTTGGAAAATTTGGAAGTTAAACAATACACTCTTAAATAACCAATAGTTAAAAATGAAATCACAAGAAAACTTAGAAAATTATTTGTGATAAATAGTAATGAAAACACCACATACCCAAACTTGTGGAAAGCATCTAAAGTAGTGACTAAAGGCAATTTTTAGTTGTAATTTACTATAGCTTCAAAAGAGGAAAGATTCCAAGTCAACAAACTAATAAACTAGAAAAAATAAGAGCACTCTAAACCAGAGATAGCAGAAAGAAGAAAACAATAAAAATTAGAGTAGAAACAAATTAAATTAAGAATAGAAAGCAATGGGAAAAATCAATGAAACCAAAAGCTTTTTATTTTTAAAAAAAGACAAATTGACAAGCCTTTAGTTAGACTGAGAAAAAAATAAAGAGAACACTCAAATTACTAAAATCAGTATTGAAAGAGAGGACATTCATACCAACCTTACAAAAAAAAAAAAGAATTTAAGGGAATGCTGTGAACAACACTATGCCAACCAGTTAAATAATCTAGTCGTAATGGGCAAATTCCCAAAAAGACACAATTCATGGAAACTGACTCAAGAATAAATAGAAAATAGGAATAGAACTATAACAAGGAAGAGATTATTAATTTTTTGATAACTATTAATCAAAAGTATTTCTCAAAAGAAAAGCCCATGGATAGATGACTTCATTGGTGAATTTTACCATGTGTCTAAAGACTTAACATGAATCCTGCAAAAACTCTTCCAAAAAATAGGAAATTAAAACATACTCCTCAACTTATTCTGTGAGGTCATTATTACCCCACTACCAGAAGAAGACAATCATATCACATGAAAGGAAAACCACAGACCAATATCTTGCATGGATATAGATGAAAAAATTCACAACAAAATACAAGCAAACCAAACCCAGCAACATATAAAAAGAATTATACTCCATAACCAAGTGATATTTATCCCAAGAATGCAATGTTAGTGTAATATCTGATAATCAATAAATGCAATAACCTATATTCATAGAATAAAATACAAAATAGTGATTCATCTCAGCAGGTGGGAAAAAAAGAGAAGCATTTGACAAAATGCATCATATCACACTCTGTCATGATTATAAACAATCAGAAAACTAAGAATAGAGAGGAACTTTCTCAACCTGTTTAAGGTATTTATGAGAAACCCACAGATAACATCATATTTAATGGTGAAAGACGTAAAGCTATCACCACAAGATAACATATAAGTCAAGGATGGTGAGTGACCACTAATGGGTTTGGAGTTTGTTTTGAGGTTGATAAAAATATTTAAAATTAGATTTGATGATGGTTGCATATCTCTGTGGATGTATTTGTTAAAAATCACTGAGTTGCACACTTTAAATGGGTGAATTTTATGGCATGTGAATCATATTGCAATAAAGATGTTTGAAAAATTTGAAGAAATATCAACATAAAGAAAAAAGGTAGAAAAAGGAAGGAAAAGGAGATGAACTAAGAAAATAAACTCAGGAGTCTCAATATCCAATTAATAAACATGCCCAAGTCCCCGAGAACGAACAGAAAAACTGGACAGAAGGTTGTTAAGGAGAAGTGTTCAAGAAGCGATGAACTCAGTTTGCCAGTTTGAAATGGCTAAAATGTGCCTAGCAAAATGGATGAAATAGTCCAGGGGCCAGCACAATACTGTGAAATCTAGTCCTCCATCTGTTTTTGTAGGGCCTAGGGCTAAGAACAATATTTTCATTTTAAAGTATTGTGCTGTATTTTATATATATATAATATGTACGTATGTATATAATATCCTCTGTTTTGCCTGTAGGACCACAAAGTTTAAACTATTCTTCTATGGCCCCTTACAGAAAAGGTTTGCCAACCCTTGATTAATACACCCAAACAAAGGCTGTAAAAATTTTCAAATGAAAGGGACAAGAGAACATTTTGAGTGATTCTAGAGAGGAATGAAAAATAGATTACATGCACATGATCATTGCTTAGATGCTTTCAGATTTCTCCATTACAACTCTGGAAGCTAAATGGCAATGAAAAAAAGGCCTTTAAAATTAGGAGAGGAAATATCTAACCTAAAATTTGATATCTTGTCAAACCATTCATAAATACAAAAATAGAATTAAATTATTTTCAGACTATAGGATGTCAAAAATTAAATTACCCATACACTGCCTCTTAGGTAATTAATAAAGAATGTCCTCCAGCAAAATGAAGGAGTAAATTAAGAAAGAGTGAGACATATGGCCAAGATAATAAGGGAGCTGACTCAATAAAGAAGTGAAGGGATGCCTGGATGACAGTGAAGGAAGCACTAGGATGACAGCCATTTGCCAGGTCCAAAGGACAAGCAGACCATTTTGGAACTGCTTTTGCTTTGGGAGAGTTATCTTCCCAAATGAAACTGTTAAAATACCTGATGTGTTTAAGAGATTTACATAACTGACTGAGATTTGGGGAGATGAATTAGTGGCAAGTACATAGAAACCTAAGAATAAGAAGGACCAGGATAAACTCTAGGAAAGTGGAACTTGTATGAGAAAGACACAGCAGTCATAAAATAGCCCGTTGCCAGTCAGTTTTACTTATGCAATAGAAAGTGTCCATTTTATTTCCATGTTATTTTCAATAATTTCTGTCTGCATCTACTCTGTTTATATGTATTGAACATCAACTACCTGACAGGCACTATCTTTATTGGAGCATTATATGCATCAGTCTAGTAATCATGCAAAATCCTGTGAGGTTGTTAGAGTAACTAAAGTTTAGAGCAGTTAGTAGCTTCATTAAGTTCATATAGCTACTGTTCCAGGATTTGAACACAGGTGAGTTTTCTAACCCTAAAGTTATTTTCTTTATATCATTTGTATCTACCACATTGTGCTTGATAGAGAGGTAGGGAACCTCTCTGGAGCTGGAGGTAATTTGAAGGGGAAGGGCCAGGAAAGAACATCTGCCTGCCAGCCCAGCTAGAATGCTGCAACTTGTAAGAGTAGCCATGAGTAAAATACTTTTGTAATTGAGATGAGAAAAAGGTGAGGTTGTGCTAGTTATCTGACTAATCTGCAACCACAGCTGCAGCCAGGTCACACAGCCTCTTTCCAGACACAGAGGCCCATACACCAGTGACAACCCTACCAATAGACTAGCTTATGAAGACTGCTCTGTAGAATTATTGGAATACTTTCAGATAAATTAGAATTTATCTTGCTTGAAAACAGAAATTTCAAACTTAATGAATCCTTTTTCTTTTGAAAAACCAAATCAATATATTATATTCTTTTTTGGAAGTGCTGTAAACTCATTTCAACAAATTAAATAGAAAAATTTCTTCTAAAGTTAGGCTGTGTTTCTTAGCAACATAGCCATTTCTGTAATGGGGATCACTTTATCCATTTTCCTAAAAAGCAGATTTTTTTTATTAGAAAAGTTTAAGTTTGCAGAAAAAACATGTACAAAATAGAGTCCGAAATGCCACTCTATGATTAACACCATGCATTAGTGTGGTACCTTTGCTGCAATTGATGAAAGAACATTTTTAAAACTTTACTATTAACTAGTCCATGGTACACCTTAGGTTTCAGTGTTTTTGTTGCACTGTCTTATGGATTTTTTTTTCATTTTTATTTTTATAGGAGTAACATACACACAATCCAAAATTTCCTCCTTTTAGCCATATTCAAATATATATATATATAATTCAAAGCTGTTAATTTCATTCACAATATTGTGCTACTGACAGTACCATCCCTTGACAAAATTTTCCAATACCCCAAACAGGACCTCTGTAAATTTAAGCATTGGCTCAATATTTCTTACCCCTAGCCTGGGCCATGGTATTCTGCATTCTAGTTTATGAATCTATATAATATAATAGTTAGACTTTTCTGTCTGGCTTATTTCATTCAACACAATATCTTCAACATTATCCATGTTGTTGAATGTATCATGTTTCAGTTTGCTGAAGCTGCTGGAATGCAACATATGAGAAATGTGTTGGGTTTTACAATGGAGATTTATAAGTTTACAAATTTACAGTTCTAAGGCCATGAAAATGTCCCAATTAAGGCATCAGCAGGATGATATCTTCTCTGAAGAAAAGCCAATGACATCCAGGGTTCTTCTGTCACATGGGAAGGCACATGGTAGGCATCTGCTGAAACTTCTCTCTCAGGTTCCATTGCTTTCTGGTTCTGGCTTTTTCAGTTCCTGTGGTTCCTAGCTTGCTTTTTGGGCTTTTCTCTCCAAGCTCTCTGGGTGTTTCTCTCTTTCTCCCTCCTCTCTCTGAGCTCTCTGGGCTTTTTCTATCCTTTATCCTTTCATAAAGGACACCAGTAGTGGATTAAGACCTACTTTTAATTGGGAAAGTCACATCTCAATGGAAACAATCTATCCAAAAGATCCCACCCACAGTAGGTCTGCACCCACAAGAATGGATTAAAAGAGCATGGCCTTTTCTGGGGTATATAACAGCTCTAAACTACCACAAGATCAGAACTTCATTTCTTTTTATGGCTGAATAATATTCCATTACCTGCATATGACACATTTTGTTTAACTGTTCATTGGTTTTTGGACACATAGATTGCCTCCATCTTTTCATGATCTAGAGTAATGCTGCCATGAACATGGTGCACAGATATCTGTTCAAGTCCCTGCTTTCATATGCCTGGAAATGGGATTGCCAGTCATATGGTAATTCTGTACTTAACTTTCTGAGGCACTTCCAAACTCTCTTCCACAGTAGCTACACAGTTTTTAAATTTCCATTAAAAATGATTGAGTCTTCCTATTTCTGTACATCTTCTCCAATAATTATGATTTCCAATTTTTAAAAGTAACCATTCTAGTAGTTGTGAAATTGTATCTCATTGTGGTTTTGATTTGCATTTTCCTATCAGCTAATGTTGAGCATGTTTAACATGTACATGTTCATATAGTTTTTTGAAAATTTGTGTTCATTCTTTGGAGAAATGCCTAGTCAAGACTTTTTGCCCATTATTAAAGCTGGGCTGTGTTTTGGTTTGCTAAAGTTGCTGGAATGCAATACAGCAGAAATGGGTTGGCTTTTACAATGGGGATTTACTCACTTATACTTTACCATTCTTAGACCATGAAAATGTCCACCTCAAAGCATCAACAGGAGAAAACTGAGCTCTGAAGGTAGGCTGCTGGCATCTGGGACACCTTTTGTTACATGGGAAGGCACATGGGCAGTGTCTGCTGTCCCTTCACTTCCAGAATTCATTGCATTCATATGGGGGTGAACTTTTGGTTAGCTAAAGATGTGACTCCACCTATCCCAGTTGGGTCTTCCTTACTTTACTGGAATCCTTTAAAAGGGGAAACATTTTGGAGAGAGTTAGAAATGACAGAGCTGACAGAAAATTCAAAGCAGAACTAACACAGATGCCTGATGCTTGGAGAAGAGAGATAAGGATGTTTGGAGATGCTTAGAGCCAGCAGATGTCGCCATGAGGTGTTAAGCAGGCCAGAACCTGGAGAAAGCCAAGGAAAACCAAGAGACAAAGCCAGCCTTGGAGAAGCAAAGTGAGGACCCCCCACAGAAACAGAGGCTGAAAGTATAGAGCCCAAGAGCAAGGGACCAGCAGATGTCAGCCACGTGACTTCCCAACTGACAGAGATGTTCCTGACCCATTGACCTTCCTTGAATTAAGATATCTTTCCCTGGATGTCTTAGTTTGAACATCTTTATAGGCCTATTAGAAATGTAAATTTGTAACTTATTAAGTTCCCTTTATAAAAGCTATTCCACTTCGTGTATATTGCATTCTGGTAGCTTGCAAAATAACACACCACCACAGGCTGTTTATCTTTTTGCTTTTGGATTATAGGATTTATTTATATATCATGGATATTAAACCCTTATCAGATATGTGTTTTCCAAACTTTTTCTCCCAAAACGTGTGTTCATTACTATTATATAGAAACATTACTGATTTTTTTGTGTTGATCATGTACCTGCCATTCTGTTGAATTTGTTTATTAGTTCCAGTACCTCTGTTTTCAATTTTTTATGATTTTCTGTATTTATCATTATGTCACGTACATAAAGAAAGTTTCCCTTCTTCCTTTCCATTTTGAATGCCTTTTATTTCTCTTGCTCAATTGCTCTAAGTAGACTTTCTAGTACAATTTTGAATAACAGCGGTGACAGTGGGCATCTTTGTCTTGTTTCTGATCTTAGAGGAAAAGTTTTCAGTCTTTCATCATTAAATATGATGTTAGTTGTGGCTTTTCTTATATGCTTTTTTATTACGTTGAGGAAGTTTCCTACTGTTCCTAGTTTGTAAGTGTTTTTATCAAGAAAATGTGCTGAATTTTCTCAAACCTCTTTTCTATATCCAAATAGTCATGAGGTTTTCTCCCTTCATTCAATATATTTGCATCGTATATATTGAGACATATAGTTGTTATTTCTTCTTTTCTTAGTTGACTGCTGTGGTGGTCTGAAGTGGTATGTATACCAGAAAAACATGTTCTTTTATATTTAAAAAATGTATTTATTTTAATTAGAAAACTTCTAGGTTTACAGAAAAGGTATGCAGAAAATTCAGAGTTCCATATACCTGCCCCATATACATGTTTTTTTAAACATTTTGCATTAGGGTGGTAATTTTGCTACAATTTATGAGAGAATATTATTATAATTGTTCTATTAGCTATAGTCCACAGTTTATGTCAGGTTTCACTGTTGGTATTGTACAGTGAGCTTATTCTAATGTTCTTTTTTTATTTAGCTTCAACTTCTTCCTAATTCTATTATAACACTTTCAATTTGTTTTTCATTTTCAGAGCAACAAGTTTTCATTTTTTCCCAGTAATATAATAACCATTCACAAACTTTGATAAATCAGTTATATATTCTTATATCAGGAACATTTGCCAGTTACACTCTCAGACTTTCTAAAGTTCTTTTAAAGAGAATAAAATTCAGATCAAAAGAGTGTGAGTCACAGAGGAAGCAACGATGATCGGAAATCAATGGAAACTGAAAGTCAGGAGAGACTAGGAGAGGCTGTCTTGTTCTTTTCCATGTGACAAATTAAGGACAAAGGATCACCAGCAGCCAGCTGCAGAATGCCTCTCCTCAAACACTTTGGGGAGAAAGCATCACTGTGATGTACCTTTATTTTGAATTCTTTTAGTCTCAAAATGATGAGCAAATAAATTCCCACTGTTTAAGCAAACCCACTGTACGGTATTTGCTTGAGCAGCCTAGGAAACTAAAGCAACCCCTTTTTCTTTATATAATGATCTTTGTTCCTTGCAACAGTTTTTTAATTTAAGGTCTATTGTATCTGATATTGGTATAAATACCCTAGCTCCATTTTTGCTACTACTTGCATGGTGTCTTTTACAACCTTTCACTTTCAAGCTGCTTCTGCCTTTGAATTTAAGGTCAGTCTCTTGTAAATAGTATGTAGTTGCATCATACTGTTTTATCCTTTCTGCCATTCTCTTCTTTTTACCTAGAGAGTTTAATTCATTTACACTTAGAGTCACTTCTAATAAAGCAAGACATTCTTCTGCTATTTTGGTATTTATTCTTTGCTATTCTTATTTTTCCTTCTACAATTCTTCCAATAATGTCTATATTCATATTTGTTTGCTTTTGTGCAGGGATCCCGTTTCGGGTGGAGGTCCTGCGACTTGCCTTCCACGGACCCGCCTAGGTGCTCTTCATCCGAGTGGAGGGGGAACCTTCCCTGGAGACCGCTTCAGGGAGAGGTATGGGGCGAGACCATTACCCGAAGGATGGTGCAGAGAGCCACTGACAACCACACAAAGGGGGTTAGCAGCAAGAGCGTAGTTTATTCGCAGGAACTCTCTACAGGGGCACGCTCGGTAGGCAAATCCCGAGGAGCCTCCTCGCAGGCGGAAGGGGCTCAACTTATATAGGTACAAGACAATAGGGGGAGTGGCAAAGGCGGGGACAGGAGGGAGCGAGGACCCCCATATGCGGAGGGGAGGTGGCGAGACAGCGGAGGTTTACATATTCATAAGTTGTTATATAATTTTGTGCATGCACAGTCTAGGAATACTAATAACCTATGAGAGTGCAAGACCCAAGTTACTAAGGCACGTGACTAAAGATTGGAGAAGAAGGGCAGGAAGTGGGGTGGGGACAGAGGGAGAGGAACAGAGGTTCGAACTACAGAAAGGTATGCAACAATACCTCTCTTTTTTGTTTTTAAGCAGCGATGCGTCACAAGATAGTCAAGGCAGTAGGTCCACCAGGCTCCCCAGGGGCAGCATGCAGATTAACTAGTGTGCAAATCCCACGCTCCCGCAGGGTGATCAGTCCTGAGGGTGGGCGACGCCGGCTAACCACACCTGCGCTTGCTGCCGGTGACTAGCATCGGAAAACGGATTTTGAAGTTCCAGAGCCGCCAGGGCGAGAAGTTGAGTTTGGTGTTTGTGGTGAGATAACTGTTTGCAAAGACATTTTAAAATTATGAGAATAAGGATTAAGGCGAGAAGGATAATACCATAGCAGATTAAATTAGAAGGTTGAAACAGGGAGGTGAATTTGAGAAGCAAGTCAGAGTATGGAAGAAGAGATTTTAGGGATAGTTATACCTTCTAAGGTTAGAATTTCTGGCTGTAATTTATGGGTCATATTCCAATAGGAGTCATTATAAGCAGTGAAAATCCAGTCACGCAAGGACAATCTGGGAAGGGAATGGTTGACAGGCACCGGGGTAATACAAAAAGAGGTAAAGGGGTATCATCCATCACAGGCAGAGGAGGCAAGTTTATATAAAGCTTCTACATCTAAGGCAATTAAGTCTATTTGCTGCTGAAGATTGAAGACAGCACTGTGCATGAGGTGGTTGATATTGTCTTGAATTCCCACAGCTTTGGCGGCCATCTGGGACACGTTGAGTAGGGTCTCCGCTGTGGTAGATGTTTTAGTAAGGGCCACGGCTGCGACGGTGGAGGCTGCAACGGCTGCAACGATGGCGGCGGCAATGGCGGCTGAGATGCCAAAGTCCCTTTTGTTCCATGCTAGGCTGGAGATGGTCTCGGTTCCTACGGAATAAGGGAGCTGGGGGGCCACCCATGTGGTGGCGTTTACTGGAATCCACAGGAGTCTAGGCTGTATGACTATAAAGACATATTGGAAGGAGGAGTTTAGGAAGTTAGAAAGCATGCAGGATAAAGTAGGCTTGGGTAAGTCTTGACAAAGAAGAAAGTAATAAGGGGGTTTGAGGAAGGGATGGCCTATGACCGGCCGGGATGAGCCGTTTGTCCAGTCTGAAAAATTGGATCGAGGGGAAGTGAAATTTTTAAGAGTACAATTGTCCAGACAGAGGAGCGGGCAAAGGTTTAAACATTGGTATTTTCCACATAGGTACATATTAGAAAAGGTTGGGGCACCCGAAGAAAAGGAGACGTTGGCGTAACTTGGTTCTGAGGGTGGATTAGACTGGTTGTATCCAGAAAAACCTGCTGAAAAGAGAGCGAGTTGTTGCTGTTGGGGGGAATAAACAACATAATCGGGGGGGGTACACGGGGTCCACCTAAACGACGAAGCGGTGGGTTCTTGCTTGGGTGGTTTCGGGCGATTGCAGGGCTTCCCTGGAGGACGAGCTAAGAGGTAAGGAAAGGTTTCATTAGAAGTAAAATTGATAGCCGGAGTAGGGGTGGAAGCATTGGCGAGTCAGATACCAAGGCTTTTGTTTTGATGATCATCCCAGGTGTTGGCGAGGTCCCCAGGTCCTAGAGGAAGACACATGGGAAAGGAGGATTCACATGGAGGGATAGATTTGTTACGGTATATAATGAAATGTAGAGCTTGAAAGGGCGCTGTTATGTTTATATCTAAGGACTGTTGCCTAGGGAGGAGAGAGGTATCGCAGGTGACTGAGAAGTTACAGGAGCTGTGAAAAATAATTGGGAAAGTAGGACTATCTGGCGTTATGAACAGGAGGCCGGGGAGGTTGTGAACCGCTGTCCACAACTCCGACAATGAGACTGCAGGGAGAAGTGTAAGCATAATTAAGAAGATTTGTTTTAAGCTAGGAGGGGGGTTACCACAACATTTTCGAGTTTCATCATAGAGGTGCAGAAGCTGTCGCTTCATTTCCTTCTCTGGGTTGTGGCAGAGAGGCTCTGTAGACTTTAGATCGGCATGGGTTAATTGCCACGCCAGACACCTGGCGTGCCGGCGTACGCGCCTGATGCAAAATGTCCCGTTTCTCCACACCTGAAACAGCCAGACGTTAGGGTCATGACAGTGGCAATGGCC
This sequence comes from Tamandua tetradactyla, assembly GCF_023851605.1. NCBI lineage: Eukaryota > Metazoa > Chordata > Mammalia > Pilosa > Myrmecophagidae > Tamandua > Tamandua tetradactyla. The sequence continues at coordinate 39,076,402 of NC_135342.1, read as the reverse complement.
TGAGCTAACGAGGTTTCACTAGAGTCTATATTACTGCAAGCGAGCACCCAGTCATGCATGGCCTTTTCTTTGATGGGCAATATGGCCTGTTTGCAGGCCGGATTTGTGCCTTCAAAAATAAGCTCTTTAGCAAGGGTGGTTTGAGCTTGTTCACCTAGAACTTTGCGCTCACATGTTTCAGTGACTCTTGAGACGAAGGATGCAAAATCTTCGTCCCTGCCTTGTGTAAGCTTGGTAAATTTTTCAGGCTTGGCCGCAGAGCAGGAGCGGAATGCCGGCAGGGCGACTTCCCTTAGTTGCACCCAGAAACCGTTAGGGGCCTGCAGATATACTGCTGGGTCAACATAGGGTCCCATTCCTAAGAAGGCTTCTAGGGGCAGACTTAAGCCCGGGGGACCAGTATGGAATGTCTGTAAGACCTGTTTTTCTGCCTCTGCGTTAAAATGGGCACGCCAGTCAACATATTGACCAGGCGTGAGAATAGCCCGAGCCAAGGAGGTCCAGTCATGGGGAGTGCATAGGTTTGTGGAAATTTCTTCAAGGAGATGGGTGGCATAGGGACTGGCAAACCCATCCTCTTTCACTGCTTTGCGTAACCGCTTGGTGTCCTCTGGATCCAGAGGGTACCAGGGGAGCGGGCGCTGCGGTATAGGGGCCATGTTCATAGGGAAGCAAGCAACCGGTGGCGGCAAAACAGGTTGAGGGGCAACCGGGCCGCTGGATGGGCCAGCATTGCGCGGCCACAATGGCGCTGCCGATTGAGGGGCGGAGGCGCAAAATAATGGGCCTGGGGTGTTCCCCGCTGTATAAGATGGCGGCCAAGATGGCTCCGCCGGCAGGGGGGCCGGGGCACAAGATGGCAGACAGGGTGGGGGCGGAGCACAAGATGGCGCCGCCGGCAAGGAGGCCGGAGCGCAAGATGTCGGACAAGGCTCCTCCCTCGGTGGAGGGGGGGGTAGTCAGGAGGCACTTCCCCTTTTTGGTTGAAAGAGAAGAGGAAGGGCGGGGTAAAGGCACTTCCTGTTTTCTTTGTCTCTGCTCGACAAAGGAGGAAGTCCGCCATCTTGCTCTGTCGCCAGGTTGTTAAGCGTGGGAGGACAGAGCTCGAGCTCATTGTTTAATTGCTCAAATAGGGACTCCGTTTCCAATTCTGAGTCAGAGGACGAGGTCCCGGTACCCGCGGTAAGCGTCTCAGAGATTTTTTTGGTGGATGGAGGACGGGAGCCCTGAAGGGAGGATTGAATGGTGATAAGCGTAGGCAGGAGCCCTGGAGGGAACTTTTATCCTTCGTGCTCCATTTTTTTGGTAACCCGGTCAATAAGTTGATCATAAGTTTGAGGGTCCCAGAGGTGGCAGGTGGTCAGCCACGGATTAAAGGGGAGCAGAAGGTCCCAATAGACTTGCAACTGCCGGACAGAGACTTTACACTTATGCGTGTCTAAAAGCGCGGCAAGCGTGTGGATCTGGGGGGCTTGGGGTTTGGAGATGCGGGTTCCCATGGTAAATGAGTTTAGGGGAAGGCAGCAATGAGGGCGAAAATGGTTAGGGTGCAGAAAAAGGCAACCAGAAGGAGAATCGTTTCCCCCACTGTCCAATCAGGGGGAGTTAAGACATATAAAAAAATGGCCCAAATAACTATGAGGCAGAGTAACAAAAAGGCCCAAAGAAAAATCATATAAGAGGCGTGAAATTTAGAGGGGCCCCTGGCCGTGGAGAAGGGCGGGAGTCCTTACCTGGTCCGCGACGGCCGGATGAAGAGATGAGCGGGGGTCCCTGTTCGGGCGCCAATTGCGGGGATCCCGCTTCAGGTGGAGGTCCTGCGACTTGCCTTCCACGGACCCGCCTAGGTGCTCTTCATCCGAGTGGAGGGGGAACCTTCCCCGGAGACCGCTTCAGGGAGAGGTATGGGGCGAGACCATTACCCGAAGGACGGTGCAGAGAGCCACTGACAACCACGCAAAGGGGGTTAGCAGCAAGAGCGTAGTTTATTCGCAGGAACTCTCTACAGGGGCACGCTCGGTAGGCAAATCCCGAGGAGCCTCCTTGCAGGCGGAAGGGGCTCAACTTATATAGATACAAGACAATAGGGGGAGTGGCGAAGGCGGGGACAGGAGGGAGCGAGGACCCCCATACGCGGAGGGGAGGTGGCGAGACGGCAGGAGGTTTACATATTCATAAGTTGTTATATAATTTTGCGCATGCGCAGTCTAGGAATACTAATAACCTATGAGAGTGCAAGACCCAAGTTACTAAGGCACGTGACTAAAGATTGGAGAAGAAGGGCAGGAAGTGGGGTGGGGACAGAAGGAGAGGAACAGAGGTTCGAACTACAGAAAGGCATGCAACACTTTTGAGTATCATACTTTTTGTGTCTCTTCTCATTTCTATTTGGATATATTTCTCATATATTTTCTTTGTGGTAGCATGGAGTTAATACTTAGCATCCTAAATATATACAGTGATAATTTTGTGTTTGAATCTAACTGCACTTCAATAGCCTGCAATGGCCTATTCTTAAATCTTTCCTTCAACCCATATTTTTATTCTATACTTGATACAAATGATATCTTTGTATCTTGTATGTCTAAAGCCATATATTTATCATTACTTTTTTTGTGCACTTGCATTTCGGAACCCATAAGAAATAAGTTGAGTTGCATACAAAAAAATACTATGTAATAATATTGGCTCTGCTGTTTTGAAACTATTATGTACCCCAGAAAAGCTTTGTTATTCTAATCCAATATTGTGGAGTCAGACCTATTATAGGGTGGGAAATTTGCATAAGTTTTTTTTTTCCCATGGAGATGTGACACACACAATTATGAATGGGAACTTTTGATTAGATGGAGAAGTGACCACCACCCATTCAAAGTGGGTCTTAATTCCCTTGTGGAGTCATTTAAGAGGGGCACATTTTGAAGACAGAACACAGATGCTTGGAGAGCCTATACAGAGTATAGAGAGATGCAGACATTTGGAGATGCTGAGCAGATAAATAAAATCCAGAGTTTTCCCTGGAGAAGATAAGAAAGGGCCTGCAGATGTTTAGAGAGAAAAGCCACTAGAATCAGAAGCTGAAACCAGTGAACCAAGAGCAAGGACCAGAAGTTGCAAGCCACATGCCTTCCCAGCTGACAGAGGTATTCCAGATGCCAGATGCCTTTCCTCTGTGAAGGTATCCTATTGTTGGTGCCTTAATATAGGCATTTTCAGAGCCTTATAATTACAAATTGTAATTACTAAATCCTTTTTATAAAGGTCAATCCATTTCTGCTATATTGCTGCTGTAGTTTTTTAATGCTTCCAGAAATGCAATATACCAGAAATGCATTGGCTTTTATAAAGGGAATTTACTGTTACAATTTACAGTTCTAAGGCTATAAAAATGTCAGAACTAAGGCATCTGGATAAAGACACCTTGACTCAAGAAAGAGTGGATGATGTTTGGGGTTTCTCTGCCAGCTGGGCAGGCACATGGTGATGTCTGCTAGCTTTCTTTCCAGGATTCTCATTTCAAACAGTTTCCCTGGGAGCACTTTCTTTCTGCATCTCCAAATATCTCTGTCTCTGTCAGCTCTGAAACTTTTTCCAAAATATTTCTCTTTTAAGAGACTTTAGTAAGTGACCCACTTTGAATGGGTAGAAAAACATCTCCATAGAAACCACCTAACCAAGAGGTCACACCCACAATTGGATGGGTAATATATCCATGGAAATGACTTAAACAAAAAGATTCCGCCCAACAATATTGAATTAAGATTAAGGAACATGGCTTTTCTGGGCCACACAGCAGTTTCAACCCAGCACAATTGCCTTCCAACAGCATTAGCAAACTGGAACAGATTTGGGTACCAGAGAAGTAAGGTGCTGTAGTTTGCAAATGCCATACATGTTGGAACAGCTTTTTAAATGGATAAGGGGAAGATTCTGGAAGGATTATGAGGGGCTTGATAGAAAGGGCTTGGATTGTTTAGAGGAGAGTGCTGGTAGAATTAAGGACACTAAAGGTTCTTCCAATAAAGCATTAGACAGAAATGAAGAATGTGTCATTGCAAACTGAAAGAAAAGTGATTCTTGTTTTAAAGTGGAAAAGAATTTGGCAAAATTGTGTCCTGATGTTGAATGTAAAGTAGAATTTGAAGGCAACAAGTTTGAATATCTAGCTAAGGAAATTTCCAAACTAAATGTGGAAGTTGCATCCTGGCTGATTCTTGCAGTTTACAATAAAATGTGACAGGAAAGGGACAAGCTGAGAACTTAATTCTTGGGTACAAGGAAATGAGAAACTGATAGTTTGGAAAATTCTGAGCTTTTGGACAATGAGATCTCAGAGAATATTGCCCCACATGAGGATTTAACTAAACGTGGAATCATCAGCCATTCAGAAAGAGGCAGGGTTGGAGAAAGTCCTACCATCTGGTGGTTTTGACCCCTAAATGCTGCATACCAAGTTAACATTTGTGTGTGTGTGTGAGATCTGTATGAACGGAACTATTGTCAGTCTGGACTAAAAGGGACAGAAAAAAGACAAATTGAGGGAAAAACCCTCAAATGCAGAACCACAGAAGCTATGGTCTAGAGCCAGGAAATCTCAGGCCAGAAATCTCCAAACACGTGGAGGGGGTGAGTTTGTCCTGGAAGCAGAAGTTGGGCCTTCTGCCTCATTGATCAAGAAGAGTTTTGCTGCCTGCAGCCTCAAAAAGGGTGGAGCACATTCCCCAGGGATTGGGGTAAGCTTGGCCACCACCCTACTCTTTTGAAGGACTGAGCATCCAGAAATGGCTGAAAGTCCAATTGCTACCCAGATGCTATGAGAGGGTGTGGTAGTTAGATTCAGTTCTCAGCTTAGCCAGATGAAGGCACCTAGTTCTGTTGCAGTGGACATGAGCCAAAGGTACATGAACCTCATCTGTTGCTCTTTACATCTGCAGTCAGCTAAGAGGTGTGCCTGCTACAATGGATAATGTTTGATTTAATTGGCTGGTGCTTAAATGAGAGAGCACAATGTAGCACAGCCCAAGCAGCTCAGTGTACCACATCTCAGCATTTGCAGCTCAGCCCAGGCCTTTGGAGATGCAGAAAAGAATCACCCCAGGAAAGTTGTTGGAACCCAGAGGCCTGGAGAGAAAGCCAGAAGAGATCATCCTGTGCCTTCCTGCATAAGAAAGACCCTCAATTAAAAGTTATCTGCCTTTCCTCTGAAGAACTAATGAACTAAATCCCCTTTTACTAAAAGCCAATCCATCTCTGGTGTGTGGCATTCTGGCAGCTAGCAAAGTAGAACAGAGGGTGAGGCCAAGGCCAACATGATTTCCCCAGCCCTCCTTGTTCTAATTTGCTAGCTGCCAGATGTGATATACCAGAAACAGAATAGCTTTTAAAAGGGGGAATTTATTAAATTGCAAGTTTACAGTTCTTAGGCCATGAGAATGTCCAAATTAAAGCAAGTCTACAAAAGTGTTCAAATTAAGGCACCAACAAAAGGTTACCTTTGCTCAAGAAAGGCCAATGAAGTTCAGGGTTTCTCTCACAACCGAAAAGTCACATGGTGAACATGGCAACATCTACTAGCTTTCCCTCCAGGCCTCTTGTTTCATGAAGCTCCCCCAGGGACATTTTCCTTCTTCATCTCCAAAGGTCTCTGGCTGTGTGGGTTCTCATCATTCTTGTAGCCATGTTGTGGCCCTCCAAAAATGTTTTCTCTTTTAAGGGATTCCAGTAACCTAATCAGGACCCACCTGGAATAAGTGTAGTCACATCTCCATCTAATCAAATGTTAATACCTGCAATTGAGTGAGTCACATCTCTGTGGAGATAACCTAATCAATTTCCAACCTAAAGTGCTGAATAGGGATTAAAAGAAACAGTTGCTTTCACAAGATGGATCAGGATTAAAACATGGCTTTTCTGGGGCATACAAAACTGGCACACCATGGTTTTTAGGATGGATACTGTCCTTAAGTCTCCATTCTCACTTCTGCCTGGGAAGTTTGGGAAAACTGACTGCCCTCAGAGCTGGACCCCCAACATTCTGAAGCAGCTAATCAAAATCAATGATTATGAATCAGTCCATATGCCCCCAGATCTTAGGGAACTAGGTCATGTTGTAACCAGGAATTTATGATTTAAGGGATGATTATGGTTGCCAAATCATTATATGAATATTCTTTTGTGCTTTTGGCATATTGTAGTAAACAGAGGGAAGTACCTGAAATTTTTGAACTATAATCCAATGGCTGTGGTCTCTCATAATGATTGTATGGCCTTTACTGTGTGTCCTTATGATTGTGAAAACCTTGTGACTGACCCTCTCTTGTACACTTTTTATTGTTTTTTTTTTTAATTTGGAGTTTTGTGATCACTAAAGACACTCCTAATGCTTATTAATAAAGGGACTTGGGTTAACCCAGAACTAACCCACCCCAATTCCACTTATCTTTATAACCAAAAGTGGATCTAACTAAAATGGGTCTGCCTGACGTGGACAGTAGTTTAGACTTTAACTTGTAAGTGACCTTACCTCATTATAATACTAAAAATCATGCCCATTGTGCCTGTTTGAAGCTCTTATGTACCCCAGAAAAGCAATTTCCTTTTTCCTGATCCAATTTTGTGGGGACAGATGTCTTTATTTTAATCCTGATTCAATATTGTAGAGTAGAAACTTTGAGTGGATTGTTTCCATGAAGAATTGGTATGCCAGGTTGTGGGTGTGATATTCTGATTGAATTACTTCCATGGAGATGACATACCCAAATTGGGTGCGACCTTTTGATTCGATGGAGATGTGACTCCACCCATTCAAGGTGGATCTTGATTACTTTACTAGAGTCATTTAAAAGGGAAAACATTTTTTAAGAAACCTTAGATGCAAACACTTGGAGAACAGTTGTTTCAGAGCTGACAGAGACACAGATGTTTGGAAATGCTTGAACTGTCAACAGAAAGAGCAAATGCCTAGACATGGGCAGAGCCCAGCAGTCATAGCCATGTGCCTTCACATGAGATGCTAAGCAAGCCAGAACCCAGAGTTGTGTCTGAAGGAGCTATATGAAGGCCCACAGATGCTTGGAGAGGAAATCACTGGCATTAAAAGCTGAATTAATGGAACCAGGAACAAGGACCAGCAGACATCAACCACATGCCTTCCCACATGGCAGACATTGGCCTTTCTTTGGAGTTAAAGTATATTTCTCTGGATGCTTCAATTTGAGCATTTTTGTTGCCTTAGGACTATAAACTTGTAATGTAATAAATTCCTTTTTTAGAAGCCATTCCATTTCTGGTATATTTCATTCTGGCAGCATTAGCAAACCAAAACAGAATTTGTTACCAGAAGAAGTGTGGTGCTGCTGGGGTTTGTAAACACCAAACATGCTGGAACAGATTTTTGATTGGATAAGGGAAAGATCCTGGAAGAGTTGTGGAGATCTTGGTAGAGAAGGCCTAGAATGCTTTGAAGAAACAGTTGGTAGAAATGTGGAGTCTAAAGAGATCTCTCATTAGGTTTTAGACAGAAATCAGGAATTTTTCACTGCAAACTGGAAGGAAGGTGACCCTTGTTTCAAAGTGACAGAGAATTTGGCCAAATTGAGTACTGCTGTTGGATGGAAGTTAGAATTTAAAAGTGGCAAGCCAGTGTAGTTAACTGAAGACATTTCCAAACTAAATGTGGAAAATGCAGCCTAGCTTCTCCTTGCAGCTTATCGTACAATGCAACAGGAAAGAGGCAAGTTGATAACTGAAATCTTGAGTACAAAGAAAACAGAAATTGATGGTCTGGAAAATGTTCTGGGCTTCCAGAAAGTGAGACCATCTGGAAAATATTCTGGGCTTCCAGAAAGTGAGACCATCTGGAAAATATTCTGGGCTTCCAGAAAGTGAGACCCCAGTGAACATAGCTTCATATGAGGATTTAACCAAACATGGAAGCAGTCAGCCATTATAGAGCAAGTGATGACAAGAGATGAAGTTATCCAAAAAGGATTTGTGAAAAGCCCCTATTGTCTGATAGGCTTGATCTCAGTATTCCACATAGAAAACCAATAAGAGTGTTGTGGGATCTGTTAAATGGAACCATTGCCAGTCTGGAGTAAAAAGAACAAATTTAAGGAAAAATAACTTCAAAGGCTGAACCATGGAAGCTAAAGTCTGAAGCCAAGAAACTTCAGGCTGGAAGAGTAGACCCACCCTTCCTCTTGGAGAGGGTGAATTCACTCCAAAGGCCTTCTGACTCAATGCCCAGGAAGTTTTTCCACCCCAGGCATCAAGGAGGGTAGAATGCATAAACCAGGGATTTTGGGGAGCCTGGCTGCCACCTCATTGCTCTGGAGGGATTGAGCACACCCAGAGATGGCAAAGAGCCTGGGTGCTGCCCTGATACTAGGAGAGGATGGAGTGAAGTAAAGGGTGGTTCCCACAGTGAACCCCATCTTGCAACCCTCACCCTAGTGTTTGGGGAGAGCAAGGCCACCGCACAGGCCCTTGGAAAGGGTGCTTTCTAATGCCCTAAGGATGAATGACTCAGACTTTGAAATCTAATGGAGCTTGCTCTTCTGGTTTTCAGAACTGTTTGCCTCCTATGACCCCTGTTTACCTTTTGATTTCTCCCTCTGGCAATGGAAACATGTATCCTATGCCTGTCCTTCCTTTGTATATTGGCAACAGATAACTTGTTCTGAGTTTACAGGTCCACAGATGGGAGAACATTTTGTCTTAAAGTAGACCATGCTTATAACTGATTTTGATGAGATTTTGTGCTGTTTTTCACTTTGGTGTTTGTTCAGTATTTTTACTGAAATGGTTTAAGGCTTTTGTGATATTGTGATAGAATGAATGTATTTTGTATATGGGAAAAACATGTCTTTAGGGGGATCCAAAGGGTAGAATGTGCAAGTTTGAAATTGTCACATGCCCCAGAAAAGTCATTTCCTTTTTCCTTGTCTAATCTTGTTGGGACAGCCATGCTTCTTTAAATCCTGATTCAATATTGAGGTGGAAACTTTGATTGGATTATTTCCAAGGAGAAGTGACATGTCCAGTTGTTGATGTGTTATTTTGATCATGTTATGCCATGGAATTGACACACCCAATTGTGGGTGTGACCTTTTGATTAGATGGAGATGTGACTCCACCCATGCAAGGTAGGTCTTGATAGGTTTAATAGAGTCCTTTAAAAGGGGAAACACTTTTGGAGAAACCCCCAATGAAAATGCTTGGAGAACAGTTGCTTCAAAGCTGACAGAAACACAGATGTTTGGAGATGCTTGGAGTGTTGAGAGAAAGAGCAGATACCTAGACATATGGGCTAAGTCTAGCAGTCATAGCCATTCCCTTCCCATGAAATGCTAAGCAAGTCAGAACCCAGAGTTATGTCCTAGAGGAGCTTAGTGAAAGCCCACAGACACTTAGAGAGAGAACTACTGTGAAGCTTGAAGCAACAAAAACCAGCAGACCCCAGCCATATGCCTTCCCAGGTGACAGACATTGGCCTTTCCTTGGAGTTAATGTATATTTCTCTCAATACCTCTATGGCTTTGGACATTTTGGACATTTCTATGGCTTTAAAACTGTAAACTTGTAACAAATTCCCTTTATAAAAGCCATTCCATTTTTTGCTATATTGCATGCCAGCAGCATTGGCACACGAATACACCCATTGTCATATTAAGACCACCATTTTCTTACACACATTCTGTGACTAAGCATGTAATCAATATGCTCATGTTTATTAATTAAAACAACTCAAATGACATGCCATGGAGGAATTTGTGCTTATTGTCCTAAAACCTGCACATGTTTTCATACTATAAAACTATCAGAATTATTGCAGATTGCAAAAACAGATTTTAGGCTGTTAAGCCATCTGATGTCTTGCTTCATGCCTAGCAATAATCTGTTTCTCTCTTTGAAACCCGTGTCTCAGGAATTGGTCATTGAGCTCATCAGGCAGAAAATCCACCCTCTTTGTCCAGTAAAAATTTGGCAACCCAGATGGGATGCCAACCAAAGCTCCAGAGCCCTGGTATTATACGTAAGTGTGGTAACTAATCCTTTTGTGGCTGCTGGACGATATCTAATTTAAAGGCTTGGCGATCATTTTTTTCCATCTCTTGCTGGCACTCTCAACTTCTTTGGTGTCATAAAAAGCTTCACAGAGAAAAATAATTTCCAGTTCCATGTTCAGACATCTGACTTTGTGAGTGGGTCATAAGGGTAAAAACAGATTGGGAAATAAGTTGAGCAGTTGGAGTCCCCAGACCTGGGCTTGAAGTAATGGGCTTGACTTCCAAAATGAACTGCTTTGCTCTGGCCTCTACAGCTTTTTGTTTTCTGAGTACCATTATTTTTGGGGTTTGAGGCCCTGACCTGAATCATTCTTTTTAGTATACTCCTGGAAAATAAGTGATTCAATATTGGTTGGTGCTCAATGAAATATAAGTATGCTTATTTAACTGTTAACTGGTGTATTACTGAGGTATAGTAAGTGCTTAATTCTTGTTTAATTGTTAACCAGTGTGTCACTTAGATATAGTAAGTGTTTAATGCCTGTTTAATTGTTAATTGACATGTTTGGTCTAGTTATTAATGGGTATGTTACTTAAATGTGTTGTAAGTGTTAAGAACTTTTAAATTTATTAGTTCATGTCTTCGTGCATTTGTACTGGTCAAGTGTTCCTAATTGGTTACTGATTATGGGAATTCTTTAAAATGGGAACCTATGGCTTATATTGAAAAATTGGAAAAAATTTAATTATGAGTCTATGAGAGAAAGTTTTATTTCTTTAACATAATATGGCCTCAATATGATTTAGAATTAGGGAAGAAATGGCCTGAGAATGGGTTTAAAATTGTTCTTCAAAAGGGCAGAAATGGGATAAGATGATTTTTATTCAATCCGTTATTTGTCACTCTCCAAAGTATTTCTGGGTTTCTGTCTCTTGTGACTAAATTTCACAAGTTATTCTGTCTGCCTATTCAATCTATATTCTAAGACCTCAGGATGGTAATAGCAAATTAACAGAAAGTTCTTAAAAAGCTCTATTTGAATTGCTTAAAAATAAAAAAGCACTTTGTGTGTGTGTGTGGGGGCAGGCTCTGGGAATCAAACCCAGGTCTCTGGCATGGCAGGCAAAGAACTCTGCCACTGAGCCACCATTGCCCACTCCAATGAGTACCTTTATATATAAATTATTACTCCTAGTGTCCCAGACAGGGGAAAAAGAAAATCACTTTGGGCAACAGGATTCAAATCCTCAGTTTTTGTAATTACTGTAAACAAACCTGGGCACTAGAAAGAAACTGCCCCTGGAATTTCTCTAAGGCATCAGAAGGCTGCCAAAGGGCTGCCTCTGAAAAAGGCAAAGATCTTTTCTAATTGTCTGGGTCACAGCTTTAAGTAAAATAGATCTGATAATTGGGACTAATTAAAGGAAGAGCACAGGAAACTTCAGATCCCACCACCCTTGCCTAAAACTTTTAAATCCAAATTTAACAGGCCAGGCCTCATTATGTCTCTCTCACCTATTCCTGACCCCAGGGCTTAACCACCTAAAGCATCTCTGGGGCTGGATGAAGAAAGATTGGGAGGTGTGGTTTAGAATTTGTTTTTTAAACTAGGTGTGGAGATTAGAAATTGTAAGCATAGACGAAACAGCTCAGATTAGGCCATGTTTGCTAAAATTATTTTTTTTTCCAATAATACCTTTGCAATGGTAACCATAATAAATGAATCATTATTAAAATATATAAGAATTATAGGAGTAATTGAATGAGATCTAATTGCCAAATTTCAATAGGAAAAATGAAAGGTCATTGAGAACTATGGAATAGTTTTCCTGGATTTAGGCTTGGGGCAAATTAAGCAATTACAGTATATTTTCTAGAGCTTGATAGTCAATGTCCTTTTAAGGTTGTTCATAATTTTAGGATATTATAAACACAAAGATTTTTTAACTTCCAGTAGAAGTCATAAACAAGCAAATATAGCTACAAAAACTGTGGTGACAAAGTCTAGTCTGATACCTGTTTTTATGATGAATTTTTGCATTGAAAAAATGCAGTGTTATTCTGTTTAAATATATTCTGCCTACATTTATGCAAGATTACTGATAAAATAAGATATAAGTACTTTCTCAAAAGTCTTCTTAAGAATAACTTAACCCTTCATTTACTGGTGCCTGCCCATGCAAAAACTAAAAATAAAAAGTAACAACTTGACATTAGTTAAATTGCTGAAACTGAGCAATGTACCTTGTAATAATAACACATATATAATACAATAAAATAAAGATATCTGATGCTTCAAATATGTCTTATTTAAGAAATCAGTTAAGACTAGTAAGAGGTATAAATGAGACTTGTGTAACCTTGATTACCCAGATTTTAAAAATCTGGCTTTTTTATTACTTTGCCACTTGTTCCCTGGTATGTAGAAGACTTTGAATTTGTAGTGGCTTTGTTAATGTCAGTCAGTATATATTTTTAGTAAGTGCTGTCATGAATGGAGAAGACAATTTCTTAGCTTCAAAGAGTTTAGATTATAGTTAGAATATACATGTACCAGGGCATAGTATAAGGCAGCATTAATAAAGGAATAAAAAGCTAAAAGAATTTTAAAAAATGAATAAAGAATGTTAGCAGGCTTCATAAAAGAGATGACACTTGTAAGACCATTAAATAAGAAAGTAGCATTTGAATAAATCGAGTTCTGAGCTAGTTTTAAAATGCCATAACTTAATTCTGTGAACTAACATATTCTTGGAATTATATAATATTTGTGAATAATATTGAGACAAAATTTGAGCTTTTATCCTGGAGATAAATCCTTTAATTATTGAACATCTGATTATACTCTGAACTTCGTCTCTTCTGACCTTTGAAGGTAGTGCCGGATTGGACTGAGAGATTTTAAGTGTATTGCAAAGTAATCTTTTTTTTGTTTTAAGTAAAAATTATGTAAATGCCTGGCTGTGTTCCAAGCAAAGATAAATTTCTTCCTCCTTCTATTATTATGTAGTATCTATGTCTCTTATCCCCTTCATAAATACTGTTATTGGAAGGTAGTATGCATATTCAAGGTGCTTTGTAAATTTGTTATCAATTTTTTTCTTTAAAGAATGCTTCACGAATTTGCATGTCATCCTTGCACAGGGGCCATGCTAATCTTCTCTGTATCATTCCAATTTTAGTGTATGTGCTGCCTAAGTGAGCACTGTTATGAAATTTATTTCTAATTTTATGCAGTCTGAACAAATAAAGACTATAGGTGGGATAGAGAGTATTTTTATTATTTCCTTAATATGACTATCATACTCTCTGATTAAAGTGAATTTTGTTTGCTGTAGTCAGTGCTCACTACAAGTCCTGAATGAATAAGGCATGTTATAGAAGGTATATGAAAGTAAATTCTGCCTGTCATAGTCAATACTGACCAAAAATTTTATGTCTATTTTATTAACCAGGATTCTCTAGAGAATCATTACCAACAGGAGATATCTGTAAGTATAAGATTCATAAAAGTGTCTCATGCAACTATAAGGATGCAAGAATCCAAAATCTGTAGGAAAGACCATAAGGCTGGCAACTCTGATGAAGTTCTTCAATGAATTCTGCAGAAGAGGCTGGGTTGCATGGGATATAAGGGTCCATCAGACAAGCTGTGAGGCTGGAAACTCCAATACTGGTCCTTGACAAACTCTACAGGATGTGCTGGCTTGCTGAAGAAGTGAAAATTTTCCTTTCTCTCTTAAAATTCTTCAACTAATTGGATGTAATCCAGCTCATTGGATTCTCTAATTGTGGAAGACACACCCTTAGTTGATCACAGATGTAATCAGCCATAGATGCAATCAACTGACCAATGATTTAATAAACCAGATTTCTGGCTTATCAACCAGCTTTAAACTATCCTTGCAGTAAAGGTTAGGCCAGTGTTTGCCTGGCTAGATAACTGGGCACCATCACCTGGCCAAGTTGACACTTGATCTTAACCGAAACAGTCCACCCCTTGTCAACTTGGAAGCTATACACATCATCTTAAAGCATACTTAATCTCTAAATAGAATGCAATAACAGACAATACTCAACTTTCCTGCATACAATGAGAAACACAGCAAATCTCCCCAGAATAGGGTGCAAGTCATTAGGTAATGTTCACTCTTATACCTGATATGCTATAACTTAAATCCTATAACATGAATAATACAATTTATATAATAAAAAGAAAACAAGACATTTGCTTATATACAAATGCAACCATACCCATAACAAACCAAGGAGGGGTTATTCATACTATCATGATCTTTTTTTTGTAATGCATCACATGATCATAGTTCCTATTTATCACTTCCTTCTTATGCATTCAATGTTCCCTTTGCTCCCAGCAAGCACTTCAGTTTGCCATGTTTGCTTGCCTGGTAGGGTGACCCAAACTTTCATTCCTGAAGTTTATGGAGCATTGGCAGTCTTGCCTGGCTTGAATTGCTGCAGTTTTCCATTGACTTTAATCACAGGGTATGGTAGCAGTAAGCGATGCACTAGTGGATCTCCTGTATTGCAGGAAAACTCTTTTTCATCTATATTGTGTAGTTGAAATCCTGTTTCCCCTTGAAAATCAGGATTAATCACACCAGCCAATATAGTAATCCTCTTCCTTGCCTGTTGATTCAGAGTCATGAGAAGCCCAAAGTAGGCAGGTGGCAGTCTTAAGTTCCAGTTCAAGGGAATCATTGTTGTGTCCTTGCAGGAGCACTCCTCCTTTTAGAACTATGACCTGTAGATCAGCAGAGCCGAAGGATGAAGGTACAGGACGCAAAATTTCTTTTTAGGTAATCACTATGGGTGATAGTGAATGGTGCCACTCCCATTTCTATCCCTTGATTACTGCACCCATGGATCTTGGCTATGGGAGAAAGAGCACAATAGAGCAAACTCTGATTCAGAGCATACATAGCCTCCTGGAGAGCATTGCTCCAACCCTGCAAGGTATTGTGACCCAGTTGGCATGGTAATTGTCTTCAAGAGATCATTCCACCCTTCTATTAACCCAGCTGCCTCTGGATGATGGGGAGCTTTGTAAGACCAGAAAATTCCATGAACATGTACCCTTTCATGCATTTCATTTGCTTTGAAGTGGGTTCTTTGCTCAGAAGCAATGTTATATGGAATGCCCTGATTGTGGATAAGGCATTCCATAAGTCCATGGATGGTAGTTTTGGCAGGAGTATTATGTGCAGGGAAGGCAAATCAATATCTGGAATAAGTATCTATTTCAGTTAGAGCAAATCACTTCCCTTCCATGATGAAAATGGTCCAGGGTAGTCAACAAGGTATCATATTGATCCCCTCAAGGAATGGTGCCATATCAGGAACTGAGTGTGGGTCTCTGCTGCTGGCAGATTGGGCACCCAACAGTGGCCATAGCCAGGTTGGCCTTGGTGAATGGAAGTCTATATATAACTTCCAACCCTACCATGACCACTTTGTTCATGATCACATTGGGCAATAATAGTGGCTGGGAAAAGAAGATGACTTGTATACACAGAACATATAATCTTATCTGCTTGGTTATTAAAACCTTCCTCTGCTGAAGTCACCCTCTGGTGAGCATTCACATCAGACACAAATATCTTCATGTTTTTTGCCTACTCAAAAACGTCTATCCACATACCTCCTCCCCAGATCTCTTTGTTGCCAATTTTCCAATCATGATCCTTCCAAGTCCCTGACCATTCAGACAAATCATTAACAACAACCCATGGGTCAGTATACAAATACATCTCTGGCCAGTTCTCCTCCCAAGTAAAATGAGCAACCAGGTGCACTGCTTGCAGTCCTGCCCACTGGGTGGATTTCCTCTTGCCACTCTTCTTCAGGGACATCCCAGAAAGGGGCTATAGTGTCGCAGCTATCTACTTTTGCCTGGATATATGGTATCTGCATATTGTGTAAATCTGTAAAACAGGCACAAATTTTCTCTTTCTGAGTCAACCAATTGTAAGGAAGTCCCAAAGACACCATAGTTTTGGGCTGGGAAAAAGAAGATAAAGATAATGTGGCAGGAGTGTTGGCCATGGACAGGTGGGTCACTTCCTCATGTAACTTACTTGTGCCTTCAGGACCTGCTTGAGCCCTATCTCTCACAAACCATTTCCATTTTATGATGGAGTGCTGTTGCACATGCCCAACTATATGGCTTGGTGGGTCAGACAACACCCAGCTCATAAGAGGCAGCTCAGGTCTCATGGTAGCTTGATAGCCCACGGTTAAGTGTTTAGTCTCTGCTAAGGTCCAGTAGCAGACCAAATGCTGCTTCTAATAAGGAGAGTAGTTATCTGCCGAGAATGTTAAAGCTTTACTCCAAAATCCTAAGGGCCTGTGTTTTGATTGTCCTATAGGTGCCTGCCAAAGGCTCCAGACAATATCTCTATTTGCCAAAGACACTCCCTGTACCATTAGATCTGCTGAATTGTATGGTCCAAGTGGCAGAGCAGCTTGCACAACAGACTGAACTTGTTGCAGAGCCTCTTCTTGTTCTGGTCCCCCCTCAAAACTAGCAGCTTCCCTGGTCACTTTGTAAATGGTCAGAGTAACACATCCAGATGAGGAGTATGCTATATCCAAAGTCCAAAGAGACCAACTAGGAAGGGTGCCTTTTTTTTCTTGGTTGTAGGAGTGGGAAGATGCACCAGCTTATTCTTCACCATGGAAGAGATATCTGAACATGCCCCACACCCGTGAAAACCTACAAATTTCAATGAGGTGGAAGACCCCTGTATTTTTCTTGGATTTATTTCCCATCTCCTGATACACAAATGCCTTACCAATGAGTCTAGAGTAGTTGCTACTTCTTGTTCACTAGGTCCAAAAAACATGATATTATCAATAAAATGTACAAGCGCAGTGTTGAGTGTGACAGGGAATAATCTAGGTCTCTTTGGGTAAGATTATGACATAGGGCTGGAGAGTTCATATACTCCTAAGGTAGGACAGTGAAAGTATACTGCTGGCCTTGTCAGCTGAAAATTAACTCTTTCTGGAGGTCCTCACTAGTAGTTATTGAGATAAAAGCATTTGCCAGATCAATAAGTGCATACAGGTATGAGGGGTTGTGTAGAATTGCTCCATCAATGATACCACATCGAGAACAGCAGCTGCAATTGGAGTCACCACTTGGTTAAGTTTATGATAATTCACTGTCATCCTCCAGGACCCATCCGTTTTCTGCACAGGCTAAATAGGAGACTTGAATAAGTGTGTGGTAGGAATTATCACCTCCAAGTCCTTGAAGTCCTTAAGGGTGGCACTAATCTGTGCAATCACTCCAGGAATTGGGTATTGGTTCAGACTTACTATTTTGCAAGGCACAGGCACTTCTAATGGCTTCTTCTTGGCCTTTCCTACCATAAAAGCCCTCATTCCATGAATCAAGGAGCTAATGTGGGGATTCTGCCAATTGCTGAGTATATCAAATTCAATTATGCATGCTAGAACTAAAGAAATAACCACAGAATGGGTCCAGGGACCCACTGGGCCCACTGTGAGATGGGCCTGAGCTAAAATCTCATTGATAAGCAGATCTCTGTAAGCCCCACTCTGACAGGTGGACCAGAATGACATTTTTGGTCTCCTGGAATTAGTGTCACTTCTGAACCAGTGTCTAGTAATCCATGTGAAATATCTGATAATTTCCTTTTCTCCAATGCACAGCTACCTTCATAAAAGGCCATATGTCTCCTTGGTGAAGCCTTGGGAAAATGTCAACAATGTAACAGGGCTCTTCCCCAAGAGTACCTGAATTTCTGCTCATTCAGAGGGCTCTGGGCCTATAAACTGTCTCAATTCTGAAAATTTATTAAGGGTCAGCTAGCTGCTGGAATGCAATATGCCTGGAATGGAATGACTTCTTAAAAGGGAAATTTAATAAGTTGCTAGTTTACAGTTCTAAGGCCAAGAAAATGTCCCAATTAAAACAAGTCTATAGAAATTTCCAATCAAAAGGCATCCAGAGAAAGATACCTTGGTTCAAGAAGGCCAATGAAGTTCAGAGTTTCTCTCTCAACTGAGAAGGCACATGGCAAACATAGTCAGAGCTTCTCACTCAGCTGGAAGGGCACATGGTGAACACAGCATCATCTGCTAGCTTTCTCTCCAGGTTTTGGTTTCATGAAGCTCCTCAGGAGGTGTTTTCCTTCTTCATCTCCAAAGGTCACTGGCTCATGGACTCTGATTCGTGGTGCTGCAGCATTCTCTGCTCTCTCCAAAGGTCTCTCATTCTCCAAAATGTTTCCTCTTTTATAGGAGTTCAGAAACTAATCAAGACCTACCCGAATGGGTAGAGACACATCTCCCCTAATCCAGTTTAACAACCACTCTCGATCACTCAAGATCACATCAAGATGTCACTCCCTAAGTCACATCTCCAGAGAGAAGATCTAATTGCAGTTTCAAACATACGGTACTGAATAAGGATTAGAAGAAACATCTGTCTTTACAAAATGGGATTAGGATTAAAACATGGCTTTTCTAGGGTACATACATCCTTTCAAACCGGCATAGTCCCTGACTCTCTGTTTATGTAACTCAAGTTAGTCTTCTGTTCACTTGACATAGACCTCTTCTGCTTATACAGTTCAAATAAGAATTTAGTAGATGGCCCATCTAATTTACTTTTAGGTACTCCATGATCTATTAGCCAATGTCATAAATCTCTGTGAGTTAGATTATATTGGCTTCTGCTTTTAGCCTTCTGTCCATTATGATAGCCATGCCTGAATTGTGAATTGTCTATGATGATAAATTGTTGCCACATTGCTTTTGCCAACACTGGATCAGATCATCCCCTTGTGTTTAAGGATTCCACCTCAGTGGCAAGATAATATCTTACTTACAGAGAAGGGCAACTACAGAGCTCTTCACGAATGATGGAGCTAGTCTCACAAATTTATTTCTCACAATTCTGGTAAATTCGTGTGGACATTCCTGTGGTGTTTGAGCATGGATATCACTTTCCATGATAAGTCCACTGCAACATTCCAAACTCACTAAACCTTTGGATTTCATCATTTACATTATACCCAGGCAGTTCCAGCATTTCAGCCTCATTTAATGTTGGCCATCTTTTGATCCATGTTACAGTCAACCACCCAAACAAACTGTTAAGTCCCTTTCTAAATCCTTGAACTAAAACTCCAAAATGTTTCCTCTTTTATAGGACTTCAGAAACTAAACAAGACCCACCTGAATGGTGGAGACACATCTCCTCTAATCCAGTTTAATAACAACTCTTGATTACTCAAGATCACATCACGATGTCACTCCCTAAGTCACATTGAATGCAGGATCGTGGCTTAGTTGGCCCATATCAATAAATTCAGCCAGCTTTCTATTCCTTCCACCATTATCCCACATCCTTGATATCTATCACCATATATATTCCCCTGATTTTTGTCTGTATAAGTTAGAAAATGTATGCTGTTCTTTTGAAGTATAGCATATCTCCTTATAGGTCACACTTTGTACCTCAACTTTCAGGGTCTGTTGGGCCTTTAATCTAATTTTAGGTCTTGAAGAAAAGAGGAGTTTTGGGGGTGGGTCATGAAAAGGCTTGCAAGTGTCTTTCAAGTCAATTACTTCAGAGCATTCCATTGCAGTTTCATCTGGCTGAAACGGGATTAGTTGTTCAAGACAATCACTCAAGACCTTCCCCAGGGGAGGTGATTACAGATTTAATAGGCATTTAAGGGTTAATTTCTTTAAGGAAAGGTTGGACTGCAGACTCCTCAGGGCTAACTGGAGGCTGGGAAATTATACTCTGAATGTAGGCTGGAGGCTAGGAAGCTGTTTCCTCAGGACAGGTTGGAGATTGGGTTGCTGTTCCCTCAGGACAGACCATTACAGGTTTATCTAGCAAACACTCAGCAGAATCCAGGTTTTCCATGTCTCCACTGCCATCGTTATCAACCTATATGTCTATGTACTCATCCCAAGTTTCAGGATCACATTCTTTTCCAATCAAAGCCCTTACTTTAACAGCAGACACCCTGCAACCTTGAGAATTTAGTTTCTGTTGTAACTCTCTTACTCACACAATGAGATTCTAGGTCCTGTTTTCAGATATCTCACATCTGTGATCACAGGAAATAAGACTTTCTTCCAGGGTGCACATAGAATCTTTTACATCTTCTGTACAGTGATTAAGTTGCAAATTTGAAACTTTCATCACATTACTTTCTCTCATAACAAAGAGCATATCTAAGACCAACCAACCAACATCATTTACTGCTTAACTCCACAAAGGTCTGTTAAGGTATGAAAAGCATTGTTACCCAAAGCCTTGCCTCTTATAAGAGTATGATTAGAAGAATCAAACAGTGATGTTTTGCATATCTCTATTACCAATGCATACCATGGACTGTCAATGCCATCTTGATTATTATAAATAGAGTCATTAATGCCTTTGAATATAATCAGAGTAGAAAACCAATTGTGAAAACCCATTTTTAAGATTCTTTTTCTCATGAACCACCCCACTTCTGGTACCAAACATTATTAGTGTTCTCTAGAGAAACAGAGCAAACAAGAGATATTTGTTAATATGAGATTTATTAATGTGTCTCACACAACTATGGGGATGCAAGAGTCCAGAATCTATAGGGGAGGCCACGAGGTTGGCAACTCCAATAAAGGTCCTTGAAAAACTCCAAAGAGGCTGGGTGGCTGAAGAAGTAAAAATTCTCTGCTCTCCCTTAAAAGTCTTCCACTGATTGGATTAAATACAAATGATTGCATTCTATAATTGTGGAAGACACACTGTTAGGTGATTGTAAATGTATTCAACCACAGCTGCAATCCTCTGACTTAAGATTTAATAAACTAGCTTCTGATTTATCAACCAGCCATGAAATATCCTTACAGTAATGGTTAGTGATTGCCTGACCAGACAACTGGGCATGATCACCTGGTCAAGCTGACACCTGAACCTAGCCATCACACCTGTTTACAATATGTGTTTTAAAAAAGAAGACTTTATGTCAGACTGTGTATTCATACAAAATAAAATTTTAGTTTTCTTTCCATTACAATAATGTAAATTGTTAGTCTGCTTTTAATGAAAAGTTATAAAAAGTCTTTCTTAGCCATCTGAGTACTCTGTCTAGAAGACAATGATTTTATATCAGAACATTATTCATGTTAATGTTTATGTTGATATTGTCATCCTGTATTTCAGAAGATGTCTTCTTTTAAAAGAAAATTGTTAACAAAGGATTTGTTCTTTCATCTTGTAAAAGAAAGTGCTAAAATAGTGTAACATATTACATAGGAGGTGTTTGGGATGTATAAGTGTTCAAGGGCATTTTCTATCCCTTTGTTAGCTAGATTTTTGTGGGTGAAATGTTATTCATATATTTACAGCTTATATAAAATTCCTACAATTTTGCAATATTCTCAGTGTCCATGTTACATGCTGATATTGATCTGATAGACAACAGTATGAGGCTGTTAGTCATGGTTTTAGTTATTTTCAGAAAAGGGCTACAGATCATGAAAACAGCTAAATTTAATTGTCAGTTGCACTGCTTTCTTCTAATGCATCTCAAAATGTGTATGTGGTCAGCTTTATGTCAGAGTTTCATCTGCAACATGAAAAATGTTAAAAGAGAGGTAGAACAAATACATAAGTAATGCTTTACTTGCTAAGTAATGTGACTCTGGTAGAAGTGTAAATGTGAAACAAGACAGACCTCTGCTATGGTTTGTCAATATAAGATAACTGTCAAATGTTTTTATTTCTGAAAGCAGCTTCATTTAAAATGCTTATAATGAAATTAGGGCTTGGATTATAAATTCTTATAGCAATCACATTTACTAAATGTTATTTCTAAATTCTGAGGTGCTTTGCTCATTGTATAACCTGGTAGTTCCATGAAACTTTAAATATCTGCTTAACACCTGAGATTCAGAGTTAGCATTCTCCAGCTCTGAAATTCAGCATTACTCCAACTGTTATGAAACTGAAAAACAGGTCAGACTTTGATTAGAGATGTGAATGAAACTGATCTGGTTAAGACTAAGATAAATCAGAATACAGGATAAAAGATAATATTTTCTATATTTTAAAACTTTAACATCTGTGTGAGACCAAAGAAGAGATGCTTATTTTGTTCAAAATTTAAATTTTCTACAGCACATTATCTAATTTAACCTATCTGGTCAGTTAATTTAAACAATCTAGTACAACTTTATTTGACATGGAACGTAGAGTAAGTAAAAAAACTCAATATTCTGTATAAGTTAGTTATATCCTGCTGCATTTCCAAGTATTTTGGGGCAGAAAATGAGAAAATACTTCCAAAGTCCCTTGAGGGGACTGGAGAAAAAAGTTGAATTATTAATCTTCCCCACCTACGGAGTTCCTGATATTCTCTTATGCAATAGGGGCTCCCAGTTTAATAAGCCATGCCTTTGATCTTGAGGCTTGTCTTTACGAAATTTATTTCTCTAATGACAAAGCTAAACTTACTTCTAATTAATGCCTAAGAATCACCTAAGAGATCCCCTTTAGGGAATCTTTCTCTCTAAGCCAAACTCTCGCAAATAAATTGACAAAACCACCCCCCACACACATACACACACATGGGACATGACTTCCAGGTGTGTAAGTGTTCTTGGCAACATGGGACATGACTCTCAGGGATAAACCAGGTCCTGGTAGTGTGAGATATGACTCCCAGGGATGAGATTCTCCTTGGCGTCATAGGATTGGATGAACAAAAGATGGAAAAGAAATAGAGTGTCAATGGATAAGACATTTCAATCAAATTGAGAGGTCATTCTGGAAGTTACTCTTATGCAAGTTTTAGCCAGATATTGCAAACTGCCACAGTATGTCATGCTCCAACAGTGTTCCTGGAAATCTTAAAAAGATGCTTTGGGCTTTATGAAAGTTTTAATTACTAAGTTTGTCTTTCAAAGATTTAAAGTTTCCAGACTGTTCCAATGACATATAAGCTTTGAAACTCGGAAATACCGGTCTCTCCAAGAATAACCAGTTTCATCCCTCTGATCCATAATTTTGATGCCCCTCTTCAGCATGAAGAAGTTAGAAGAACTATCACCCACATATCCCTCAAACTTGAGAGAATTATCAAACAAGAGGGAGGAGTTGTAATTGAGAAGTAGGATTTAAGGGATGATTATGGTTGCCGAATCATTATATAGGTATTTCTTTGTGCTTTTGCATATTGGAGTAGATAGAGGGAAATACATGAAATCTTTGAACTGTAATCCATCTGCCTTGGTTTCTGATAAGTATTGTATAGTCTTTATTGTGTGTACTTGTGATTGTGAAAACCTTGTGACTGACCCTCACTTGTACCCATTTTATCCTATGTTTAGTCTTTGCCTTCTTTTGATCACTAAGATAGCTCCTACTGTTTATTACTGAAGGGCTTTGGATCAGTCCAGAAAAACTCACACCAATTTCAGTTATCCTGATAACCAAGATTGGATACAACCAAAGTGGGCCTGCTTGACATGCACAGTAGCTTAGACTTTAACCTATAAGTGACCTATACCTCATTTTAATACTAAAAATCATGCCCATCATCATGTTAAGGTTGCCATTTTCTCACATACGCTCCGTGACTAAGCATGTAATCAATCCACACATGCTCAATAATTAAATCTCCACTAATTACATCATCTGGAGCCATTATGCTCATTATTCTAAAACCCATCCATCTTTTGATAGTATAAAACTGTCTGAATTACTGGAATTTGGGGAGACAGGTTTTTTGGCCAATAGGCCATCTGATCTCCTGCTTTGTTCCTACCAATAAACTCTTTCTTTCTTTGAAACCTCAGGAATTGGCCATTGAGCACTATGGACAAAAAATCCACCATCTATATCCAGTAATATTTATAATGAAACTTGGCACAGCAAGCTGAACCAAGGTTGGGGTTGAGTACCTCACTGCTGGGTGTCATAAGGGTGGGGATACATGATGATGCTTCTGCCTGGAAAGTGCACTTCATCAGAATTTACTGAAATTTACCAGCCTCTTCCTCTTGTTTTTTCCTGGATGCTGTACAGTGTTCTACTACACTCTGGTGCTTTAAAAGAGTTGATTCAGAAAGTTCCTACCTATTTAATGGTTGTTCCAGTGTAATGACTGATTCCTGGAGCTTTCTTTTCTGCCATTTTCCCACAACCATCTGTTGAAAACAGATTAATGTTGACATGTTCCTGATCCATTGAGAAAAGTGTGGACAAAGTCAGCTGTAATACCCTTTTTCCCTCTGTTGACCCTCCCTGCTGATGTCAGAGTTAGTTTGGGAGTAATATTCTGCAAGCCTAGCTGGAACCACATAGCTTTGCAATTTGTTTAATAACATTTTCCTACAGTTCTCAGACTTGTCTCTTCTCTTTAACATGCAAGTCTGATTTGCATATTTATTAGAGAAGGTTACCACAAATTTACACTTACTACATTTTTAAAAATAACCAGAAGTTGTCCTCAGGTTTGGAAATGGGCAATCATTTATACCAGCCCAAAGATTTAGGCTTAGAAGTTAAGCTTGAACCAAAATTTGAGAAAAGTAAAGAAGGGGATTTGAATTATAAGGAAGAATGGAAGAGAATGAGATACTGAGCCAGAGAGGAACACAGAAAACACCTCCTCTGCCTTAAAAATTAAGGGGAAATAGGAGAAAGAAAAACAGGGTCACTCTGATATCCTTTATTCCAGTAATTTTGCTTTTAACATTATTAATTATTATTTTATCCCAGCACATGCGCCAACCTCAAATCAAAATCATAGCTAATTATGAACAATGTACAGTAGTCTGTATATTGCAAGAAGAATACTAAAAATGTATAGATTTATAATAGGCTACAGCATAATGTAAAAAGGATCTGCACACGAAAGGTAATTGCCTTTGAGAAAGGGAACTTATTACCACCAAGAGCATATAAACTTCTTCAAATGTGGGAATTGCTAATTGATCAATTCTAAAACATTCCATAAAAATTACAGCCTCAAAGACACTGCTGTAGAATGTGGATTGGAAAGACTCTGTAACAATGCATCACTAGAAGATTGGAACTCAAAAAATTAAAGAGCGCTTGCCACTCCTCCCGCCCCCACGGGCTCTTCCTTCTCAGCCGCCCCTGCTGGGTGCTCAGCTGCAGCAAGATGACAACATAGCAGCAGGACCATTAGGACCGTGCGCAACTGATGGGGCCCGAGGGGGCACACCCTGGGATGCTACAGTGTCCCGTGTTCTTGGTGGTGTGCGAGAAGCCGACGCAGGTGTCCTGCATGCCTGCAAGAATGTCTGAAGCTGGGGAAACCTGTCTGTGGGGTCTGTCGCAGCGCTCTAACCTGGCGTCTGAGCCGTGGAGTTCCAGCTGCAGATCGAGAGCACAGAGACTTCTCGCCATGACTGCCGTAAAAATGATGTCTTCCTATCCAAGATCCGGGCCCACGTGGCTACCTGTTCCAAATAGCAGAATTATGTCATGGAAGGTGTGAAGGCCACCACGAAAGATGTGTCCCTTCATGCAAGGAATGCCCCAAATCGTTACACCTTGCCTTGCCATTACTGCCCGAGAGAACTTTGATCAAGAAGAACTTGTGGAATACTGAAAATTATTCCTTATCACAGATACCAAATCTGTGGTTTGTCCCATATGTGCCTTGATGCCATGCATGGGGAGACCTCAACTACTGCAGTGCCAACTTCATGTAGCACATCCAGGGCCAGCACCGGTTTTTTCTTTTTTCTTATGATACTTGTATGGATCACAATGTGGATGAAGAGAACATGATGAATCAGATATTGCAGTGCTCCATCATCGATCAGTAGACAGAGTGTCTGCTAATCTGTCTCATATTCCAGAGCTCCCATTACTTGTTAAGCGTGAAACACCTGACCCACATACTTTAAATGTACAACAAACTTGGGATTGAGCTGTGGCATTAAGAACAGAGAAATACGGTTCCCAGCTCAGAGCCCTCTTTTTCTCTTTGGGCTCTTTCCAAAGCTGTTTTTCCCTACTGTTAACCTTGCTTGTCACATGGTCTAGTCTTTTTTGGTCCTCAGCTACTTCCTAGAGCTACTTCTGGAAGAGAATCCAGCTTCTCCACCTGTTCTTGCTGTTCACTTGTTCCTCCCATTCAGTGTTCATCTCTCAGGTCCTCCAAGCCAGCCAGGATCTTTTCTGGGTCATGAATAGCACAAATGAAACATGTGTCTCCTTCCCTAGACCCTAAGATGTTTGAGCTCTGGCAGTGGCATGTTGACTGTGAAGAAGCTCCCTGTGTGCTGTGGCACTTCTTTTTAGTTGGCCTTTGGCAGGAGGTAGGGTTACTGTTCTAGGGAGCACTTAAAAAAGTCCTGCTGTGTGATGTTCTGGGTTTAGTATGGTCTGATGCTGGAAGTTTTGATTAGTGATATTTTCCTACTACTGCTGTACACCCTTGGAATTAACTGGTTCAGTCTTAAATGCCTGCATAGTGCCTTTTTAGGATAAAGTGTAACCATATATTTTTAGTGAAAGTAGGTGTTTCTAGGTTAGGAAAGTTAAAAAACCTGTATATTCATAAGTGGGAAAAGGGTTTAGCTAAATGATAGAAGGGCCAAAGCTTTTTGGTTCTGATTTTCAAGTTAATGAGGTACTTTTGAAGGTCCACTATACCTTTTTATTTGGGGATCGCTTACTTTCTTGTCCTTGAAGTTTGAAAAGGAGTTCTCAAATGAATAAGGAAGAAGCATGGAGATTCCAGTGGGGACTGGTTCTTTTACCTTCTATTTAGTAACTTAGGTTAAACTTAGCATTGTTTTTCGGTCACAATTGTTTCCTTATAAACCTGATTTCAACCTGTAAATGGATTTGAAACCTGCTTTCTAAATGTAAAGAGAGATTATAGGAAACCTGATATCACATTCAGTTGTCTCTTATAAGACAGACTGTTCAAAAGGCAAAATGCGTCTCCTGATTAACAGTTAACAAAAGTGGTTTCTTGGAAATTTGCTTGGATAATAGATCAAGTCACTTGAAGTTAAAGATATTTCACAACTATTAATAAATGTAAGGCTAAAAAGCTGTCAGTCTAACATAGGAGCAGAATCCCTACAATCAACCAGAAGGTATATGAGAATTAGGTCTGTTTTTTTATGTCCAATATTGTTTAAATGTAAAAATGTTTCTAGTCAGTGGCTGAGGTTGCAAATGGTGGAATGTGTTGGGACCATGCATAGCTGCTGTGAGCCTCCCCCTGCAGGCCAGTAGATAGCTGGGAGATCCAGACATTAAGGTCAGCCTCTTCACTGTAATTTCTGGAAAAAGTTCACTCAAAACTCCTTGAGTTGAATTTATCTTTTTAGAAATTTGGAGGGAAATTTGACAAAGCCTTCATTTGAGGGAACTGATTAGAGCATTTCCATTTCACTGGTAGTACAGAGAACTTGACTTATTTTCTTATATCAAGTGCACTTCATGTAT
Source organism: Tamandua tetradactyla (assembly GCF_023851605.1). Lineage (NCBI taxonomy): Eukaryota > Metazoa > Chordata > Mammalia > Pilosa > Myrmecophagidae > Tamandua > Tamandua tetradactyla. The sequence goes on along the minus strand of NC_135342.1, from coordinate 39,048,891 downwards.
TTCTGTTTTTTTATTTTTTTATTGTATAATATAACATATATACAAAGCGAAGAAATAAAAAAGCAATAGTTTTCAAAGCACTCTTCAGGAAGTAGTTACAAGACAGATCCCAGAGTTTGTCATGGGCTGTAATATGATCCTCTCAGATTTTTCCTTCTAGCTGTTCCAGAATATGGGAGGTTAGAAGGCATAAATATTTTTTATCTCAGTCGACGTTTTTTTCTTTTTTGTGAAAAATAACATATATACAAAAAAAAGCAATCTATTTCAACACAGCATCACAATTAGTTGTAGAACATATTTCAGAGTTTGACATGGGTTACAGTTCCACAATTTTAGGTTTTTACTTCTAGCTGCTCTACATGTATTTCTAATAAGATGACTTTCCAGAAAGTGAAATTTGTTATGTTCTGGCTTTTAAACAGTGAAATATAAATAAATTTCATAATTCATCCAACAGTAATAAAAATTTAAAAAGCCATAGTATTTCAAAATTCATTGTTGCTCTAGAAAAAGAGGTCTGGATAATCTTTTGAAATGACATGGCTGTTTTGATGAGTCATCTTGTCTGCCTTTGCAGTAAAAATAAATGCCAAAGTGGGGATTAGCTACTGTAGATTAATGGTCATCCATGACTTACTTATTTTCAAAATGAAGCAGGTATAGGTTTAGTGGATAATGACAGGAAATGGGAATCTGTAATATCTGTATGTAGAACTTGGGTTCCATGCCAAGAACAAAGAATTGGAGGAAAGCATAAGATTAAATGAACTGAGCATCAGTTTGACCCAAAGTTGTCACCTCTCCCATTACCAAAATCTCCATAGGTTAAGTGATTTTGCTCTGTGTTAGGTCCTGTGCTGTAGCAGGCCCCTGCATCCAGAGATTCCAGAGTATCAAGAGACTAAGAGGCACACACTTTAAAGATAATGTCAGTTCAATGCCGGAAGGACTGCTTGAATGTTAGGGAAGTTTTAGGTCAAGTTAGAGTTGGGAACGATTGCATCATATATTTAGGATCAGAGAAGTCTTACAGGAAGTGTTGGGATTCAAGAGGATTTTTACCAACAGATGCAGGCATGGGATATTGCTTGCACTAAAATGTGAGGAGAGAAAATTCAAGGTGAGGAATTCAGTTTGGCTGATAGGGAGGATGAATCTATGAAGCAGAGTTGGGGGGATTGTTGGGATGAGGAGGCCGTGACTTTCAGTGCCACTAGGAGACAGTGAGAAGCCAGAAACAGTTACACACCAAGGAGGAGTTGGGTCTGCAGCAACTGGAGCTGGGTGGTGGGGAAGAAGGCCATTGAAGGCTTGAACTAGGCAGTACTTATTTTGGGGAGTGGTGGACTAATATCAGTTTCTGAATGGACAGACATTCAGAATGTTTCATTGTTTGGCAGAGATCTAGCCCTGGCCTTCAATTGCCAAGTGGTAGAGGGAAAGCGGACGAGGAGCCTCTTCAGTTCTCCTCCTTGTTGCTTAGGTAAAAATTTCTCCCTAGCTGCAGGTGGGCCTGCTTTGGCAGGGTTGCTGGGCCAGTGCTGTTGTGACCACTCCCACAGGCATTGAGTATCTGGCCTCATTTTCTTTGTCTGCAGAGTGTATATACCTGCACTGTAAGGCCTTTGCAGGGAGCATGCAAATAATACACTAGGTAAAAGTTTATAGTTTACAGTTCAAGGTGTTATCATCACTCTAACTTCTGGTGTGGTATGCACTCAATATATACTATTGGCCCAGGGATTTTTTTTTTTTTCCCAAACATCTGACTAGGCCTCTTATAGGAACAAAAACTGCACTTGTTTAAAAAATGACAGAGATTCATTGGGAAGTTGCCTGGAGTAACCTCTGGGAGAAATTTAATACCAGGAAATGAGGAGACCTGGGGGATTAGGAAAGGAGCTGAAGAGGAAAGAAAGAATCAAGGCAGTAGAACAGTGTCAATAGCCTTAGGCACAATCCAGTGTAAGAACTGCCACCTCTCAAGCTATCTATACTGAGAATGCAGGGAAATTAAAGTATGATTAGATGAGAGCAAGGTCCTGGCTATTCTTGTCTGATATCTGCATAACACAGTGAACAAACATTTAGATATTTAGTCGAAGTAGGGAGTTGAGGAAGGAATAGGATGCTAGGCCCCTGGCAGGCCTGACTTGAGAAAGAAATGCAGGGAGCATGAGCCTGGACACATGTTCTCTGTGAAGGGCAGGGGTCCAAGGGTCACAGAAGATAATCAGGTGAACAATCCTGGGCTAGGGTCCCCAGAGTTAAGTGGAGAATAGGACTGTCCCTGGCATTTGCTGCCCTCCACCCACCCCTCAGGACCTCTCTTCTGCCACTTTCCCTCAGGCCTGGCTCTTCACTGGAGACCTTCCTTTCATAACAGCTTAAAAGAACAGTCAATGTTCTTTTCATCATTTGCCTTTAGAAGACTTTGTGTCTTACAGAACTGAGGATCATGAAGACTTCTATTTGATTCAGCAATCATTCTCAGCACTCCTAGTTTTTACAAGGATCTAGCTTGATGCTGCTGGAGTGGGGAAGAAAAAAGCACAAGGAAGTCCCAACTTCTGTCCTCAAAGCACCCTAAAACTAGAGTAAGAGGGAAGAGAGACTCTTATTCACGGCAGATAAGGCTGGGTGATCTAAGAGACATGCAAACAGTGATTGTGGGGCACTCCTGTTGCTTTGTGGCCCTCCATACATTCTTCCTTCTGGACACAGCACCTTGATTTTCCTTTGGAGAATCCAGTGGCTCCAGATCTCTACCCTTAGAGTCCATCTGGTTGAGATGGGACTGGATTCATTTACCTACTCTTCATCCCACCCCAGGGATGGGCATGTGACCCCAATTGATCCAAGAAAATTCAGTCTCAAGAGTTTTTCTGAAACTGTTGGGAAAATAAATTTCTTTCTATGAGGGTGGTCATCAGCAAGGATAATATAAACAGCAAGGTGGGTCTTCCACGAGGAGAAAGGCTGCTCAAGATCACAGCCAACAGGGAGGAGGGCAAAGCTTGGGGTCACAACCTCAACTGATACAGTAGTTGAGGTTCTGAGTGTGGAGAGTCAATTCCAGTTGGCAGAATTGAGGAGGGCTTCATGGAGGAGATGGTGTCTAAGACATACCTTAAATCATCCTGTACCTGGACTTTTGCTTGCTGGAAACAAACAAGCTCACTTCGGCAGAAATGACATTTATCACAATTAACAGGAAGCCTGGAAATGTAGGCAAAGAAAATTGAAAGGAAGGTTGGTGAGACTGACAGTCAAACTCACACCCCAGAATAGCCCAGGTAGAAGGACATTACTGCTGATCTTGTCCCAGGTGGGCACAAGAGAATGAAACTTGTCAGACACCTCTCATCCCTGGAAACTTGTTACTGTCACCTCAGCCATGTGAGATGGTCACACAGGTGGCCTGTAAGCTACCCCTGAGCATTTCTGTCACTTATCCCAGACTTGAGGATCCAGGAAGGAGTATACCAGCTATGGGAGACACAGGGGGAGAAAGTGTAAGCCATGGAGGCCTTCACAGACAGAGGCAGAACCTGCCTCCTAATAAGCTGCACAAACTGTTGGATTCTTCAAAAGCAAGAGTGGGGATGAAAAGTGGGGAAACTAAGAATGAAAGTCCAAGGCTTGGGGTGGGGGGAGGGAAAGAAAGCACTCAGAATGTTTGGGATAGACCAGTAGAGGGAAGAAAGGGAATGTTTTAGTTTGCTAAAGCTGCTGGAATGCAATACAACAGAAATGGATTGGTTGTTATAAAGGGGATTTATTTAGTTATAAATTTACAGTTCCTTGGAGGAAAGGCAGCTAACTTTTGTCTGGGTTCCTATGGAATACGGGAAGGCACATGGAGATGTCTGCTGGCCTTCTCTCCAACTTCTGGGTTCAAATGGCTTTCCTTGGGGAGTTTTCTTTCTGCATGTCCAAACATCTGGATCTCAGCTCTTTCTCTCTTTTCTGACTCTAAAGTCTCCAGTTGATCAAATTAAAACATCACTCATTGCAGAAGGCACTCCCTTTAGCCAATCACAGATGTAATCAGCCATAGATGAATTTCATATGCTAATGATTGATGTCCACGGCAACAGAACAGCTGGGCACTACTACCTGGCCAAGTTGACACCTGAACCTAACTTCTACAGTTAAGTTGGAGCAGATTTGTAAAGATCCTTGAATGTTATGTTTTGAACAAAGTCGAAGGCAATATAGGAGGCTTTCATACTCAAGGAAGTACTCACAAAGGATGGAACTTCCCGCCTTGTAGCTGAGTTGTATAAGGATGGTACTGGGAGAAGAAACCTCTCTAACATTACTGTGATTTGGGAAGGGTCAATATGTGACTGATACCAGCATTGAGCCAACAAGTGCAGGCAGAAAGACTGATGGGATTTTTGCTGTGGAAGCTTTTTCTCCAAAGTAGGCTTAAGCCTGCTTGCTTCCAACATTGTGGTCTGCTAAAACCATTGAAGGGCACCCTGTCCAGAGCACCTCAGAAGAGCACATGGCAGCCTGTGACATCTCCAGGTGTTGGCCTTCCTTCTGCCAGGTATACTCTGCACCTGTTACCAGGGAATTCCCTACCCAGGGAAGCCCTGCGGAGGCCTTGAGTGTAGAGTAGTGGGAACTGTCACCACCTTAGGTAGACAGCATCTTCATCTCATCAGTTTTTTTTTCTTTGTATGGGCAGGCACCAGGAATTGAACCCGGGTCTCCAGCATGGCAGGTGAGAACTCTGCCAATGAGCCACTGTGGCCTGCCCACTTCATAACATTTTAAATCTGGTGAATTAGATAGAGCAAATTTTCAGTGCCACAAGAAACTACCCCCTGTTGCTAATTCAGGTTTACTATGCAATATCTCAGTATTTTTGTTATCACCTATATAATCAATTTGTTGTATTAAATTTCCTCTGTTTCAAGTATCTAGAGGTTTCTATTTTCTAACAGAACATTGGTGGATATACCCCACTTTGTCCTGTTTTTGTTTGTGTTTTTTTTTTTTGTTTTGTACACAGACCACACTAAGCGTCTTTTAAACATAGTTAACATTTGGTTTTCAGTACGTAAATTATTCTTGACTTAAGCAACAACAACATGTCCTTCTAAATTTCAGCCTCGTTTTCTTCAGTGAGAGAAGGGGCTCACCCAACTGGGCATCTGATCTGACTGAGTGACTGGAGTCGGGTTGGACTCTGGGAGTGAGGCTGAAGCAAAGACCCCCTGCTAAAGATAGCAGGACACAAAGTCTGCTGCTTCTGGGAGTCATATTGGTGGTAGTGAAGTGTAGCCAAGTCAGAGACCAAATGTGTTAGTTTACATGCTGCTGGAACATGATTTACCAAAACTGAAATGGCTTTTATAAAGAGGAATTTAATGAGGTACAAATTTACAGTTCTGAGGAAGTGCAAGTGTCCAAATTAAGGCACGAACAAGAGGTGACCTTCACTCAAGAAAGGCCAATGGGTCTAGAACTTGTAAGTTTCTAGTACTTGAAGTTTCTGTTGACACTGAGGCTTCTGTCATTTCTCTGTCATTTCTCTTGTGTCTGACTCTATCCAAAATGTTTCCTCTTTTAAAGGATTTTAGTGATCTAACCAATACCCTCCTGGAATAGGTGGAGTCACATCCCCATCGAATCAAAAATTAATACCCACAATTGGGTGTGTCACATCTCCACAGAGATAATGTAATCAAGAGTTTCCAACCTACAGTGCTAAATAAGAATGAAAAGAAACAGCTACTCTCACAAGATTGGATCAGCATTAAAACATGGCTTTTCTAGGATACATACTAATACTTTCAAACTGGCACACCAAGAAAAAAAGCCAGGGACTAAATGCATAGACAGTGAAGGTGGACATGTTCCTGAATAGGTAAGGAATCAGAGCATTTGGAATTGGATAGATTCAATCAAGAAAATGCAGAATAGAACCAAGAAAGGACCCTGAATGGCTCTGGTGAAACCAGGTTTGTGTTTGAGGTTCTTCTACTGAAGATATGACAAAGGTATCATCTGCTTTCCAGTTCCACACAAAGCCACATATTCAGGGCATTGCCATCAATTTTAGGAACTTTCTGAAGATTTTTGCTCTTGTTCATTTATTCATACTCATCATTATGCACTTACCGTATATCCCAGATCCTAGCCCAGAACTTAGCACATGATGAGCAAAATCAGACACAGTCCCTGCTCTCACAAAACTCCTGATTCAGTGAAGGCCAATATTAAATAAATAATCACACTGGTAAATATGATTTTAGACACTGTAATAATTACAATAAAGAGAGATTCAAGATGCCGTGAATCTGTCTGGGCTTGGAGTTTTAACAGCTTTCTCTATTTCTTCCATAGGAATAATTATCTCTGGAATTTTTGCCTCTTGGAAAAATTTTTGACAAGTTATATCTTTCTAAAGAATTGCTTCTTCAGTCTAGGTTTCTAATCTATTTGCACAGAGTTGAACACATGTTTCCTTATAATTATTTTAATTTTTATCCATTTCTGAGACTATTTTTCCTAAAACATTTTCTTGGTTGTGTATATGTAATTTCTCTCATTTTTCATGTTTTTTAAATCACATGTTTTTAAGAAAAAATAAAACATTCCTTGTATTTATTTATTAAATTCTAATATTTTCCAGCACTAGTTTTTGCTTTCATCTTTATTAACTCCATCTCTCTCTCCTCTCCTTTAGTTTATTTTGCTGTTCCTTTTTGATTTTTTGCCTAGATGCATAATAAATTTGTTTTTATGTTTTCCTTTTAGTGATATACGTGTCAATGCAATATTGATAGAGCACTGCTTTAACTTTGTGTTTCAGTAGTTTTGTATGTCATGCAGTTTTCAGCAGTGACTTTTATCTGTAATTTCAGTTCATATTTCTTCTTGGACCTGGAATTAAGAAAGACGTTCGCATTGTTCAGGAAAATATTTCCTGGATTTTATTACTAATATCTAGTTTACATCATGAACAGAGAATGTATTTATACTCCTTCTATATTTTGAAACATACTACATTTTCTTTGTGGCCTAATATTTTTGGGGGGAGGGTAAATATTCCGTTGGTACTTGAAAATGGTAATAAGTTGAATATATATGTGTGCTTGTTAATGTGTGTGTATATATGTATGCATGTATTTATATATCATTTTTATTGATATTAAGTGCTTTCTGAACTTATTTTTTTGTCTTTGATCTTTGAAGGGTTGATAGAGGTGAGTGTTTCTTATTACTGATGTATTTCTATTCATTTTCCTAAAATATCTCTTGCTTTTTGCTTTATGAATGTGGTTGCTATATTATTTGGTACAAAAATATTCATGGTTATTATAGTGTGAGTTGTATGCCTCACCATTGTTCTCAAAGTGCTTTTCTTTTCCTTATTTAATGCTTTTGTTTCTACATTCAATTTTATCTGATATTATTTTCATGATCTGTGCTTCTTTTATGTTTGTATTTGCCTGAAATACTTTCAACCATCCTTTGATGAACCATTCAGACGCTAAGCTACATAGAAGAAATGTTCCTGAATGCAGTGTGTCATCTGAAATTCTTTGCCTTATGTTGGTCAGCTGAAGCTCATTTTAAAGTCCTTTACTAAAGTTCTTTATTAAAATTGACCTTTGGTTTAGCTCTTTCAGTTCTAATATTTCAGAAGGTTTTGTTTTCATCCTAGTGATAACTTCCATAACTAAACATTATATAATCCCCTTACTTTTCTCTTTCTTTAGAGAACAACCCCATTGTAGATAATTAAATGTATATATGATTATTTGGAGGGTAAGGGGGGGATGCCAACTTCTATCACCATGTCCAGACCAAAAGCCTAGAATAACTTTTCACAAAGGTAATTGGCTGCTGTGTGGAGAAAGGATTGTACTGGCTTAGAGTTTTGGGAGAACAGTAAGGAGACTGTTGATGTAAGGCGAGTAAGAGATAAGAATGACTTTTACCGCTATGGTTTAAATAGAGATGGAGAGAAGTAGATTGGTTCAAGGGATGTTTTGTAGATAAAAGCAACAGATTTGGTGGTAGGTTCAATTTTCAGAGAAGAATTAAAGAAAAGTTCTGGCTTGGCCCATTATATAGATTAAGGTATCATTCCTTATGATAGGTAACACTGAGAGACAAGCAGTTAGGGTTATAGGAACAGTCAAGGGTTGGTTTGAAATGCTTGTGGGACGTGGCATTGAGCTGTCTAGTGGAAAATTGGATCTAGGTATGAGCTGGTGCTTCAAGAAAAGGGTGGAAATCTGTGCATGTTCTCAGAAGTACATGGGTGGTATTTAAAAACTTGTTCCGCTTTTGAGCCCCAGATTCATAAAGCACTAAGTTTTTATCAGAGGAAGAAACATTCTTGGCAAAGAGTTTTCAGTCTTGTCATTCTTTGTACCAAGCAGGCAGAGGCACGGAGTGGTACATACTGGAAAGAAGGCCTGCTTGAAAGGGACACAGGGAAGACTGTGCAGGCTCAAAGAGTGGCTAACATTAAATAAAACTTCCTACCTTGCATTCAAAGTTTTTTATTTCTTTTAATTTACATACAGTAAAATTCACTCTTTTTGGTCTATGTTCTATGAGCTTCAACACACGTGTAGATTTGTGTAATCACACCAGAATCAAGATACAGAACATTTCCATCATCCCAATGCACTCCCTTATTTTTCTGCTTTGAGGATAAGTCCTCTCCCATCCCTTGCCCCTTGGCAATCACAGATTTGCTCTCCATCTCTGTAATTATGGCTTTTCCAAAGTGTCATATAAAGGGAACATATAGTCTATTTTTTTTAGGAAAAAGTAGTAAAGTTTATTTAAAAAAAGTTTATAAAAAAGAGAGAGTATATGTTAGAGACTGTAATGTGGGCATGCCCAAGGGAGGGTCACATGCCCAGTGGATTGGGTTTTGTTCACCTTATAGGAAGTCTTGTAGGTAGCAGGTTTCCATAGTAACCTTTGCGTACTAGGTGCCTTCCTTGTTCAGGTTCCCATGGTGATCTTTGGGTGCCAGACAGGCATTTTCTTTGTTTTAGGAGGATATAGTTAACAGCTTTCATTGTTTGTTACCACATACTGAAATTTGTATTTGGGCAAATGGTTAGCAATATTTATGATCCTATGCTTCTGGTCATTAACAAGGAGTTTGTTTTGGGCTCAGAATTCTACTAGCTTTTATGGTTTGGGAAGGTTTCAGTAGTTTGGGGACTTTAGGGAGATTCTTTTGTCCCAGGAAGTTTGCAGCTCTGTATTCGTTCCTTTGGAACTAGATAAAAAACAAGGAACTTACAACTGTCCTGTTAATTCTTTCAAAGCTAAATAGGAGACCAGGGTTCACAGCCTTGACGCCCTATTCTATCTTGCCTCAATTTTCCTCCTGAAAGAGTTGAACACCATGAATTTTAAGGGGTTCTGAGGGGCAAAGGTCCATCTTCTAAATTTCTTCCTGCAGTTTTAAGGGCTATAGACCCTACCTGCAAGGGTGTAAAACTCTTTCTCTACTTTAGTAAGAGTGGGGATAGCTGGTCTGGTGTGGCTTCATATTAATGGGTGAGCATGAGTTTAGTGTGGAAAGTTTGCAGTTTGTTGGAAACAAACTTGACAGGAAGGTTAAAGACATGGGCCAAAGATAAGAATGAGAAGAAAAAGAATTAAGGGGCCTAGAAAAGGGAGGACTCAAGTAGTTAGATTAGGTAGAAAGGATTTCAGTCACTTTCAGCATTGCTTTTAATTTGTTGGGATTGCTCCCAAAGGTTCCATATGTTTTCTTGAATTTCACCTGAGTGATTGACATAAAAGCAGCCCTCTTCTTGTAAGAAGAGGCAAGTTTCCCCCTGTGCTGCAGTGAGGCTCCTCACTCACATCTAAGGCTCCTCTGTTTGGAGCACCGCTGCTGCTAGAGATTCTATCTGGGTCCAGAGGAGGCCTAGAGTTCATGCACTGGCTTCTACACTACAAGTGAACTCTAAGACTGTGGTGGAATTGGTGGCTGGTAACAGGTCCTCGTACACTGAGTTCAGTGGCTGTGAGTGTGGTGCCTAGAGAAAGAGGGATTAGGAGAGATAATGCATGTTTTGGTCAGGAGAACACTGTAAAGGAAGAGGAACTGGGTTAGAGTTTGGTAAATAGGATAATTCTGGGCAAGCATAAACTAAAAAGCAAGAGCCAGTCTGGTTGCTGGGAAAAGTTAAGCAGGTATTAGTTCCACAGAGAACAAATAACCCTTCGTCAGTTTTGAGGGTGACATTAAAGTATAAGGTAGCTAGATGCTCACAGATTGAAGTAATACAGCCAGCTGGTTGCCCAGAATTGATTTGGGTTATTTCACAGGTAGTTTTTCCTTTATCTGCTTCAGGGGCATGAAGGAGTATTTTGGAAAGACTCATTCAAATGGCAGTTATGGGTGACAGAAGAGGTGAGGGTACTTCCGGGTATTCATAAAAAAGAATGCCAGGTTGTTTTTTATTTTGCCAGGTCATATTTATTAAGGGACTTATTACTCTGGAGTCTACTTTACAGCCTTCTTTCTGTTGAGTAGTAGATTTCAAGAAAAACTTGGGGCTTGGCCTGTTTTGGCAGAATTGGGTTCTATCCTGACAGTTAATCAGGGATTGGGCTAAGAAAATTGCTGCTGCTTCATTTAATTTAGCAGTGAGGAAGTAGTTGGGGGTGTGCAGGAAGCAAGGTACACTGCCCTGGGGTTTCCTATGGCTTGGCTTTTGGGGCTTGTGATTGTTACCTCAAGGTAACATGTTACCTCAAGTTTGTCCATTTGGGTTGATGTAAATTATGGATTTGCACAGCCTAGGTGGTATTTTTCCTATGTATGGACCTTTGGTGGAGTTTTTTTTTAAAATGTAAAAAGGGAAAGTGGTGTTAGGAGCTGTTATTACTTTGGAGTATATAGCACCTGTAACAGGAGGTAGGTAGGTTGATGAGCTATAAATTGGTCTAAAAGATAGGAGAGCACTCCTGGGAAGGAATCTAGAGGGTCTCTTATATAATGAAACCAATGTTCTATATATTGCAGAGCTGGAGAAATGGAAAGATTTGCAGTTCCTCAATATGTACTATGGGCCAGCCCAACTATAGTGGATTTAGAATTTTTAGGACGTAGCCAACAATGGGACAGATTGAGGTGATGGGCAGTATAAATTAAGAGGCCTTTTAGGGGATATTCAGATAGGATGTAGGGTGCAAGGAATAGTAGAGTGCTAAAGAGAGATAGAGAGCTCATTGTACCTAGTTCTGCTTCTTTAGTAGGAGTTTTAATGCATCTAATCGTTGACAGCTGTGGGTTTCTTTCTGGCTAGCAGGTTCTGCTGGATCCTGGCTGGGGAGCTTGATCCTGGACAGGTGAAGAATCCAACTGAAGATTCCATGGACTTTAACTGGAAATGCAGGTCTTGAGGACTGGTGCCTTACATGGGAGATGCTACTTGCTTGGGATCTTTTGAAATCATTTCTGCTGGGCTCACAAGAACATGTAACCAGTGCCCTTCTGGCAATGGTACCAGCTGAGCCCCAATCCCAGGTTTGATAGTCTCAAAACTAAAAGAATTTAGAGATGAGGGGGTAGGTAGGAATTAGTAAAGTTTATTAAAAGAGAAGTTTATCAAAAAGAAGAATACACATTAGATAGGTTAACATGGGGATGCACAACAGAGGGACATGTGCCATAAATACAGTCTTTTGAGATTGGCTTCTTTCACCTAGCAAAATGCATTTAAGAGTTGGGACCTCCAGTCCTTCAAAATGATTATATAAGATGCTCCAAGGTGCTGGCTCCAACAGAGTTTTTGAACAACGAACAGAAACTGGCAAAGCCATTTTCCTCAGATATTCAGAAACTATTTAAAGCTGTGTAGCAACTGGACGAGTGCTGAATCAAGAAAAAATAGCTTGAAAAATTGTCGGTGAATCTCATGGTCCACTTGCTGCATTTCCCCCCCACCCCTCACTTGTGCATTGTGAAGCCTGCCTATACTCTTGATGAGGGTCCCTGGCTCTGTTCAAGAGGGAGCAGAGTAACCACCATGTGCTTAGTGGGAGCCTGTATGTCAGTGCCAAACCATCAGATAGACGCCTGAAAGAACCAGGAAACTTGTTTTGGGCTCGCCCTCCCAGAATTTGTTCTGAAGGCAGAGACTCAGCTTGTAGATAGCTAAAGGAGTGTAAAAAATTATCAAGTTGAATAGCCTAGAGCAAAGGACTAACTATTATGTCACTCAACTGATCACCCAAGAGGGGAAATGTCTATTTTATAAGGTGTACAGGGGGCATACAAATTGCAATAAACAGAGGAATTCTTAAGGCCTTTAGCAAGCACAAGTGAGCAAAAAAGAAGTAGGCTCTATTAAGGCTCAAAAAAATAAAGATAAGATCCTGAGTTCAAATTGGCCTTGGACTGATCCTCCTGACAAGGGAGCTAAGCTCTGAATGTGATCATCAGCCAAAGCAGAGCCAATATGCATAAACTGTGAAAGGTGTTTTTTTTGTTTCTTTTGTTTGTTTTTTGGTAGCTCCTGGCACTCAGGAAAATCTTGTCATATCACTATCTACATAAAAACTCAAGGGATGGACAGATGAGGGACTAAATACCAGAGTTAACACATTTAACTCTTAAAATGTACAGTGTGCACAAAAGATTATAAGACTGATGAAGGAACATGAAATGATGGCCCATACAAAGGGACAAGATAAAAATCCTAAAACTGTCAATGAAGAAAAACAGACTTTGGATATATTAAACAAAGACTTTAAAAAGTGATCCTCAGTATTCTCAAGGAGATAAAAGAAAACACAGAGAAAGAAATAAAGGCTATCAGCAAAATAATGAATGAATAATGTGAGAATCTCAATAAAGAGATAGCAACTTTACAAAGAAATACTGGAATTAAAGACAACAAAAAATGAAATAGAAAGTCTCCTAGACAGTTTCAATAGCAGACTGGAGCTGACAAAAAAAGAATCAATAACTCAGAAACAAGACAACTGAAATGATTCTGCCTGAGAAGTAGAAAAAAAAGAGTAAAAGTAAAATCAAGCAAAGCCTAAGAGACCTGTAGGATACAATCAGGCAAGAAATATATGCATTATGGGAGTCCAAGAAGGAGAATAAAGATAACAAAGGGCAAAAGGAATATTCAAAGATTAATGGTAGAAAACTTCCCAAATTTAATGAAAGACATGAATATGTACACTTAAGAAGCCCAATGAACACCGAATGAGATAAACTCAAAGAGAACCATTCCCAGACATATGATAATCAAATGGTCCAATGAAAGAACAAGAGGAGAGTTCTGAAAACTGCAAGAGAAAAGCAATGTATAATGTCCAGGGAAGTACCAATAAGGTCAAGTGTGGATTTCTCATCAGAAACCACAATGGCAAGAAAGCAGTGAGATGAAATATGTAAAGGGCTTAAAGAAAACAATTTCTAATCATGAATTTTATATCCAGCTGGCTTTCTTTCAAAAATATGGTAGAGGTTAAAACATTCCCAGATAAACAAAAGTCAGGGATGTCTGTCGCCACTAGGCCTGCCCTATAAGCAATGCTAAAGGGAGTTTTTCAGAGTCAAAGGAAATGACATTCAACAGTGGATTAAAACAGGATAATAAAATAAAGACCTCCAGTAAAAGTAGCCACATAGGTCATTATAAATTCCAGTACTATTATAATTTTGATATATAATTCCACTTTAAAAATTTATAGGTTCTTAAATGCAAGTGTATAAAAGTAATGATAAATCTATGGTTTTGACATTCAATGTATAAAGATATAATTTCTTACAAAGTAATGATAAATCTATGGTTTTGACATACAAGGTATAAAGATAATTTGCAACAAGTGCAACAAAATGGTGAGGGGAAGAAGGGTATAGGAAGAGCGTATCTGTGTGATGTTGAAGTTAGTTCGGTAATAAATAAAATGTGATTGCTACAGATACAGGATGTTAAATTTTAGCCCAATGGTGACCATAAAAGGAATATATGAAAAATATACATAAAAGGAAATGAGAAGGAATTCAAAATGATACAGTTCAAAAAATCAAATAAATATGAAGTAGACTAATGGAATAATTGAAGGTCAAAGAATGTGTAAGAATTACAGAGACAAAATGGCAAAACAGCAGAAGGAAGTCCTATATTATCAATAGTTACTTAAAATGTATATGTATTAAACTCTCCAGTCATTTGGAAGAGATTGGCTGTATCAATAAAAAGGAATGAATCAATCATATGCTGTTCGCAAGAGACTTCTTAAATTCATGGGTGTGGGTAGGTTGGAAGTAACAGGATGGGAAAAAATACTATGCAAACAGTAACCAAAGGAAGCTGAGATAGCCATACTAATGTCAGATGAAATAGACTTTAAGTAAAAAACTATTACTAGAGACAAAGGTAACAATGTACTGATAAGAGTCAATTGAACAAGGGACAGCCAAATATATGAAACCAATATTGACAAATTTGCAGGGAGAAATTGATGGTTCTACATTAATAGTAGGAGCCTTCAATACACTGCTTATAATAATGGATAGAACATCTAGACAGCAGATCAATAAAGAAATAGAAGACTTGAATGATACACTAAATGAATTAAACTTAAGAGACATACGTAGAACACCTCCATCCGAAAGTAGCAGAATACATGTTCTTCTCTAGTGCACATAGATCATTCTCTAAGACAGACTGTTAGTCCACAAAATGTCTCAAGAAATTTAAAATGCTGAAATAATACAATATTTCTTCTCTGAACCAAGTGGAATGAAGGTAGAAATCAATAACAGAGGGACAACTGGAAAATTCACAAATATCTGAGAATTAAAAATACAACCTTAACCAACCAATGAGCCAGAGAAAAAAATAAGAAAAATTAAGAAGTATCTTGAGGTGACTGTAAACATAAACACAGCATACCAAAACTTAACAAAAGCAGTGTTAACAGGGAAATTTATACCTTTAATTGATTGTATTAAAGAAGAATGGTCTCAAATTATAGACCTAACCCACAACTTCAGGATCTAGGAAAAGAACTAAACCCAAAGGGAGCAGAAAGAAGGAAATAAAAAAATAGGAATAGTGGTAATAGAGAATTAAAAAATAGAAACAACAAAACCAGTGGTCGGTTCTTTGAGAAGATCAATAAAATTGACAAACTTTAGCTAGATGACAAAGAACAAAACAGAGGATATCAACAACTAAAATCAATAATGAGAGGAGCAGCATTACTACTGACTCCATTGAAACCCTCCCCTCTAAGATTAAGAACAAGACAAGGATGCCCACTGTCACTGTTGATATTCAACATGGTACTGGATAGTCTAGCTAGAGCAATTAGACCAGAAAAGAAACAAAGGCATCCAAATTGGGAGGGAAAAAATAAAACTTTCCCTATTTTCAGATTATCTGCTCCTATACATAGAAAATCATGAAAAATCTAGTACAAAACTACCAGAGCTAATAAATGAATTCAAGAAAGTGGCATGTTACAAGATCAATACCCAAAAATCAGTAGTGTTTCTATATACGATCAATGAACAATTTGTAGAGGAAATTCAGAAAAAAACTCCACTTAAAATAGCAAGTGAAAAAATATGATATCTAGCAATAAATCAAACCAAAGTATGAAGGACATGTACACTGAGAACTACAAAACATTGCTAAAAGAAATCAAAGACCTAAATAAATGGAAAGACATTTGCATCATGGATTGGCAGACTAAACACTGTTATTGTGTCAAATGTAGCCACAGTGATTTATTGAGTAAATGCAATCCCAATCAGAATTCCAACAGCCTTCTTTACAGAAATGAGAAAAGCAACCATAAAATGAATGTGGAAGGTAAGTGGCCTCAAGTACCTAAAACCACCTTAAAAATGAATGAAATTGAAGAACTCATACTTATTTTAAATTTATTACAAAGCCACATTATTCAAAACAGCATGGTACTGACACAAGGACAGACATATAGACCAAAGGAATTGAATTGAGAGTTCAGAAATCAAGTTTCACATCATTAGCCAACTGATAGTCAACAAAGGTGCCAAGGCCACTCAATTGGGAAAAAATAGGCTCTTCTTAAATGATGCTGGAAAAACTGGATATCCATATGTATAAGAATGAAGGGGATATCATACCTCACACAATATATAAACATCAACTCAAAATGGAAGAAAGACCTAAATTCAAGAACTAAAACTACAAAATTCTGATAAGAAACAGGATTTTGTGTTAGGCAATGGTTTCTTAAACTTTATATCAAAAGCAAAACAAAAAAAAAGATAAATGGGACTGCATAAAAATTTAAAACTTTTCTGCCTCAAAGGACATAATCATGGAATAAAAAGACAACCTAAATTATGGGATAAAATGTTTGGAAACCACATATCAATAAGGGTTAGCATCCATAATATATAAGGAAATCCTTCAATTCAACAACATAAAGACACACAACCCAATTTAAAAATGGACAAAATGCCTCTCTATACATTGCCCCTTAGAAGATATACAAATGGGCAAAAAGCACATGAAAAGTTGTTCAACATCATTAGCTATTAGGGGAATGCAAATCAAAACCATAGTGAGATATTTCACAACCCTAGAATGGTTACTATTAACAAAACAGAATATTACAAGTGTTGGAGAGGATGTGGAGAAATAGGAACACTCATTCGCTGTTGATAGGAATGTAAAATTGTTCAGACTCTGTGGAAGACATTGTGGTAGTTCCTCAGAAATCTCACTTCTAGACATATACCCAAAAGAACTGAAAGCAGTTCCTCAGATATTTGCACACTAATTTCACAGCAACATTATTCACAACTGCCAAAAGATGGAAGCCACCCAAGTGCTCATATGCCAGTGAATGGATGAACAAAATATGTTCTGATATGCAAGGATATGGATGAACCTTGGAAAGAGCATGTTGAATGAAATGTCATACACAAAAGCCAACTATTGTGTGGCTTCACTGAAATATTAGAATAAGCAAATTCATAGAGTCAGAAACTAGAATACAGGTTACCAGGTGTTGTGGTGGGAGAAGGTAATGGTGTGAAAGGGTACAGAATTTCTATGTAGGGTGATGGAAAATTTTGGTAATGGATGATGCTGATGTGAATGTGATTAACAGCATTGAATTATACAATTGAATGTATTTAATAAGAGAATTGTGCATTGGTTATGTTATAAAAACAAAAAATTTAAAAACATAGTACTCTATAACATAAATAGTTAGCTATAATACAAACTGTGGGCCATAGTTAAATATAGAATTGTAATAATATTCTTTTCTCAATTGTACCAAATGTGCCATACTGATGCAGTTTTTAATAATAGGAGGGTGGGTGGGCCATGGTGGCTCAGTGGCAGAGTTCCCGCCTGCCATGTCAGAGACCCGGGTTTGATTCCCAGTGCCTGCCTGTGAGAAAAAAAACAAAACAAATGATAGGAGGGCATATGGGAACTCTAATTTCTGCATGATTTTTCTGTAAACCTACAACAACTTTAATAAGAAAATATTTAAAATGCATTTAAGTGTTACCCATGTATATTAGTAGTTTATTACTTTTTATTTCTGTGTAGTATTCTATTTGTAGAAATTGATGTTCCGTAATTTATTCTTTTAGCAGTTGAAGAACATCTGGGTGTTTTTAATTTCCAGCATTATGAATATAGATGGTATAAACATTCATATATAGGTTTTTGCATGAACAAAAGCATTCGTTTCTCTTGCATAAATACCTAGGAGTGGGATTGGTGGATTTTATGGTAAGTACATATTTTAGCTTTGTAAGAAATTGCCAAATGTTTTCCATTGTGTTTGCAGCATTTTGCATTCTCATAGCAACATATGAGAATTTGACCTGCATGTTGAAATTCCAAAGCTCTGTACAACACGTATGAACAAGAATCAGATTCCTATGAAGCTCTGCATTGCCTGCTCTCATGGGGACTGATGTGCAGAGAAATAGCCCGGAACGAGCCAGGGCTCAGTTTCTACAATGTGAGAAAGGAAAGTCATGATCACAATTTATATATGGCTGTCAGCCTGTGGACCTGAGAGGTCATGTCCCTCATTAGATTTTGCCCCAAAAGGGTTAGGGTGAGTGAAGCAATTAAGCAGGATTCGAGTAATTGGAGGCTCTGGAAAATCTCAACCTAGAGATAATGCTAGAAGTTACAATCTAAACTTTTGGTTTAGAATAAAAGAGGGTAGAAACTTTACATTTACTGATGAGAACAGGCTCATCAAGTTGTCTGGCTGGTTTTCATAGAAGATGAAATTTCTAACATGCAAGGAGCTCCTCTAGCCATGATATGCCCTCTGTCCCACTTAGGAAGTCATAACTTTTCAGCTTTTCCTGAGATTCCTTGCAACCCTTCCTCTAGGCCCTTCCTCCCATGTATGAACTATTGGTTCAGCTGTTGCACAGGTGGATATCAAATTCTCATCAGACACCCAATTTGAACATTTTTAGTGTTTGAATAACTATCTAAAAATGAGAAATGGCTATGCTTCATCAACAAGATAAACAAACCCTGCCATTACCAGATGTTGATTAAATTACCTTTACTATGAAAATTTTGGAAACCGACAAAGAGAAAATGGTGGATGCCAGAAAATCCTGGCCAAGCAGCTATGCATGGCTAATATTGCCAAGTAGAGGTACCCCACTGTATCTTGGAATGGTCAGCAGTGGAAAAGTGGCTCTGCCCTACCAGACCTAAAGTGGGAACTCTTGAACTGTCACTGCCTCTTATGTTTACCATGCACTTTGAGACATAAAAAATAATGCTCCATTTTTTCCCAAAGCAATTAAAGCTGTTAAAAATTTATGCTTGGCATAAAAAGTTGCTACATTTTTTCCACCATAAAAAAAACAAACAAAAAAATACATCTGTTTGACTTAAAAGCTTCAAGCTCCAAACCCTAAAGATAAATTGGAATCTGTAGTAAAAAGGAAAAGTTTAAAGTAATGAAGCGTTAATATCAACACATATAAAAGGTAATCAAAAGAAAGTAATAGCTGGACTTGAAAGCTTTAACTGAGGAAATATGCCTTTCTCTGAGTCCCATGAACATCAGGAAATAGATATTTGCTGAAATAAAGGCTGGTGCTATGTGCTTTATGGGGGCTCTGAAGCAGGATATGATGAGCACTGCAGGGCCCAGCACAGCCCAAGCCACCTCTGGGAAGCAGGCTGGAAACTACTTGGTCATGAGAAAGTATTACCCAGTCTCAAGCTGATGCTCAAGCTCAAGAAATGCTCCTTTGGGTACCATCTAATTTACTCTTCTCACAAGACAGGAGGAAAAACTGAGTCAAATATCTGTGAGGACACAAATGAAAGAAAGAATCCTCAGAGAGAGTAAGAAAAGGACCCAAATCTACATACCCAAGTTTGAGGCAAAACCAAGATTATTTGTTTTACTTTTCATTCTAATAATATAATGCAGCTAAAAACTGTATTTTAACTACTTTCAAGCATACAATTCAGTAGTGTTAATTATAGTACCAATATTGTACTACTATCACCAATATCCATTACCCCAACTTTTTCAGAGATTATTTATTGCTGCTTTATGTCTTCACAGGCTTTGATTTCAGCATCTGATTTTCTTATCCTTCAGCAAAGGGTATGGCGATAGATGGCCTACTATCCATTTGATGGAATCACAGAGACACAACCCATCTGAGTCTGACCCAAATCCCATCATTAGATCTTTGTTAAGATGATGTTCTTTTAAGGGGTCTTCTTTTTAAATCCCAACACCCCAAAGAGACAACCGTGGTGAGTCTTCACCTCAGATGAGATTTGTTTAGAAGAGAATTCTGTTTTTATCACTTACACTATGCTGGCCTTGAAGGGATTAAAATAAAAATGCTATTATTATTTATTCAATATTCATCTTTCCAGGTAGATTATATGCTTTAAGAGGAAGGGGCCATTTCTGCCTTATTGACCACTATATCCTTACTTCTTAATATAGTGTCTGGTACATAGTAGGTATAGAATAAATTCTGTAGACTTGATGATTGTTATGTGTCTATGGAAGGGAGAGTCTGGAGCAGTCACAGGGAGTTGTCTCTGTAGAAATACTTCTTAAGGGAGCTGGAATACCAGGGAACTAGCATACGTCCATGTGGGAGTAGCAGAGATGTATCAGGGCCTGGAGAATCTCAAAGAACAACTCTTTACTTATGAAACATCATTCATATGGCATCCTACTGTTTTAAAGAGAAGGTGGCATCCTGAAGGATGGCCAAGCCTCTGCCCAGCTTGGTTGGAAACACTCTCTCTCCACCCCCACTCCCAATGTGGGCCAGAAACATGGGAGCTAGTTATAGGCAAGAAGAACGTTCTATTCCCACCACTTTGCATGAACCGTTGAAGTAAATATCTATTCCTAATATTCTGATTAATTTCTCCTTTCTAGACCTATAATTACCCAGCAGCCAATCAATCATTTGTCACACTGTTTATCCTAATTGCTAATTGAACTTAATTTTCAATCATGATATTCTAGCAGAAATTGCTCAAACATGGATGGTTGAAAAATAGGTATCTCTCAAGTACTGCTATTATCATAGCACTATGCAATCAGTACCTCTGGATGTGTATGCGCACACACACACACATTTGCATGCATATGTGTGTGTGTGTGTGACATTTGCTGTTACAGTGTTTAGTGTTGATTAGCTCTGATGTTGTTGATCAACACAGTTGTGGCATTAATTGCATTTCCTCTTCCCAGATGGGAGGGCTTCAGTGAGAATACGGGACACCAGACTTCAGAGATCTGACTTCCAGTCTCTAATCTACCATCCACACATTGTGTGACCTTGGAAAAATCTCTTCTTCTCTCTGAGCCCCAACTTCCTCTCTATACAAAGATGAGGATCAGATGTAACAAGTTCAATAATCATAAAAGTAGCAATTGTCAGAAAGGTAAAGGAAATGAGCAAAATGAAAAGAAATGAAAGAATTAAATACATAATCCTAAATAAATAATTAAATGGATTGGAAGACTAATTATCATCAAGATGTCAGTACTACCCAAAGCAATTTATACATCAATGCAAACAAAATTCCAACAACCTTCTTTTCAGAAATGGAAAAACTAATAATCAAATTTATATGGACGGGTATGGGGCCCCAAATAAGTAAAACCATTTGGAAATAGAAGAATGAAGGTGGAGGATTCACATTTCTCAATTTAAAATTTATTACAAAACCACATTGATTCAAACAGCATGGTACTGACACAAGTAAAGACATACAGACCAATGGAATAGAATTGAAGGTTCAGAAATCAACATTCACATTTATGGTTGAATGATTTTTGACAAGGTGTTAAAGACTAGTAATCTCTTCAACAAATGGAGCTGAGTGAACTAGATGTTCCATTTGCAAAAAAAGAACCCTTATCTCACACCATATACAAAAATGAACTCAGGATGGACCAAAGGTCTTAAGACAATAGCTAAAACTATCAAAGTGCTAGAAGCAAACAGGGAGTCATCTTCAGAACTATGTCTTAGACAATGGTTTCTTGAACTTTACACTGAGCACAAGGAACAAAATAAAAGATAGATAAAACAGATCTCATCAAAACTAAAAACTTTTGTTCCTCAAGGACATTGTCATGTAAGTAAAACAATAGCCCATACGATGGGAGAAAATATTTGGAAACCACATATTCAATAAAGGATTAAGAGTATATAAAGAAATTCTTCAACTTAGCAACAGAATTAAAAAATTGGCAAAACACTTGAATAGATATCTCACCAAAGAAGATCTACAAATGGCCTGAAAGCACATTTCCCTAGCAGAGATATGCAAATCAAAGCCACAATAAAATACCACTTCACACTCATTGAAATGGCTGCTATTTTAAAAAAAGAAAATAAGAGGTGTAGAGGATATATATAGAAATGGGAATACTCAATTTCTTTGCAGGTGGCAATGGAAAATGGTGCAGCTACTATGGAAAACACTGGCAGTTCCTCAGAAAGCTATAAAGAACTACCATATAAACCAGCATTTCCACTACTAAGTATATATCCCAAAGGAATTGAAAGTGGGGACTTGGGCAGTTATTTGCACACTGATGTTCATAGTGGTATTATTCACAATTGCCAAAAGATGGAAGCAATCCAAGTATCAAACCAATGAATCCATAAATGAACTGTGGTATATACATACAATGGGATGTTATTCAGCTGTAAAAATGAATCTTTATTAACTGCAAATTTTATTGAGATATATTCAACTCCCATATAATCCATCCCAAAGTATACTATCAATGTCTCACAATATCATCACCTAGCTGTACAATATCGTCCTCAATTTTAGACCATTTTCATTGCTCCAGGAAAACTCCAGATAGAAATAAAAAAAGAAAACCCTAAGTACCCCTTACCCTTTAGTTCTCCCCATTATTGACTCTTAGTATTTTTAAAAATATTTTTATTGACAAATAATCATGCACATGCATTCAATACATTGTGTATAATCAATGGCTCAAAATATCATCATATAATTGTGTATTCATCACCATGATCATTCTTAGAATATTTCATCACTCCAGAAAAAGAAATATGAAATATAAAGAAAAAAGAAAAAAAACTCATACATACTATACCCCTAACCCCTCCTTCTCATTGACCACTAATATTTTCATCTACCCAATTTATTTTATCCCTTAGCCACCCTATTATTTATTTTTTATCCATATTTTTTACTCATCTGTCCATACTGTAAATAAAATGAATATCAAAGATATGTTTTCACAATCACACAGTCACATTGTAAAAGTTATATCCTTATACAATTGTTTTCAAGAATCAAGGCTACTGGAACACACTCAACAGTGCTAGATACTTTCCTCCAGCCACACTGATACAGCATAAACTAAAAAGGGATATTGATATAATGCATAAGAATAATCTCCAGCATAATCTCTTAGCTCTGTTTGAAATCTCTCAGTCACTGAAACTTTATTTTGACTCATTTCTCTCTTCCCCCTTTTGGTCAAGAAGCCTTTCTCAATTCCTTGATGTCAAATCCCAGCTCATCCCAGGAGTTCTGTCCCACATTTCCAGGGAGACTTACACCCTTGGGAGTCATGTTCCATGTAAGGGGAGGGCAGTGAGTTCACCTGCCAAGTTGACCTGATAGAGAGGCCACATCTGAGCAACAAAAGAGGTTCTCTGGGGGGTGATACTTAGGCTTAATTATAAGTAAGCTTAGCCTATCCTTTGCAGGAATAATTTTCATAGGGTCAAACTCCAAGATAGATATCTCAGATTTGTTTGTCCCCACTCCTTATGAGGGTATCAGAAATTCTCCAAGTGGGGAAATTGAATATTGTCCCCTTTCACCCCCAATTCCCCAAGGGGACTTTGCTAATACTTCTTTATTCACTGCCCAAATTACTCTAGGATATATTGGGTCATCACACCAACCTGGATAAACCAACAAAATCTCACACCCTATTCAAGATTCTTTGTATTTATGGTGTTCAACTAAACTGACCACACAAGTTAAATTAGGTAATGCACTACCCAAAATATAAATTTTGCACCAAGTAAACATCTCTCCCTTTGGTCTCAAACAAAAGTTGAAGTTTTAAAATATGGACAATATCATCCTTTACCCTGTATTCTGCTGTACCTTAGTCCTATCCACATCAGCATCCTTTATATCTCTACTCAAAGTCTGAGCCCTTTTTAAACTTTTTAAGCAGTTCTCTATGGGGTACTGTTGACCTTCATAGCTTCAGAGCTCTATCTCTGAGTCTCAGGTGTCATATAAATACCCGCAGTTTCTGGAAATGACCAGGTTATATGCAAATAGCTCAGTATCTCAGAATTTAGAAATAGCAGTTACAACTCCTGAATATATATGACTCTTGCAAGATCTTACAATCTAGGACCCTTAACAATAGGCTCCAATCTGATAACCCATGCTCTCAACTTCAGTTCACCAAGTTTTATATTATATTTAGTCCATATGATTGATGCATGATAATATTTGTCTTTTCGTTTCTGATATTTTATTCAACATACAGTCCTTAAGTTTCATACACTTAGTTGCATACATCACCACTTCACACCTTTCCATTCCTCAGTCAGTGTACCCTTAGGCTACCTCCATCCATTTTGACTCATGAACAGTAGTGCCATAAACACCAGTGTGCAAATGCCCATTTGTGTACCCACACTCAGTTCCTCCAGGATTATACTGAGCAATGGCATCCCAGCACCATATGACAAACACACCCCTTGCCTCCTGTGGAACCACCACACTGCCCTCCAAGGGACTGTACCTCTCAATTTCTCTACTGACAGTGAATAGGTACATCACATTTTCCACATTTTCTCTAGCACTTGTTTCTCTCTGTTTATTTTGTAAAAAATAATCTTGGTACATGAAACAACATGGATGAAACTTGAAGTCATCAGATTGAGTGAAATAAGCCATTCACAAAAGGAAAAATATCATTTCACTGATTTGAAACAATTAGAATATGCAATCTCACAGAGTCAGAATCTAGAACATAAGTCATCAGGGTATGGGGGCAGGTGGAACAGGGAATGAGAAGTTAAGACTTAAAATGTGTACAGTTCCTATTTGGAATGATGGAAATGTTCTGGAAATGGATGATGGTGATGGTAGCACAACATCATGAATGGAATTAATGGTAGTGAGATATATATCTGATTAAAGGGGGAAATATTAGATTGTATATATGTAACAGATAAAAAATCTTGTCACCATGTAGTTACACTACTCAAACAATGGACCCTAAGTTAAACCACGGACTTCAATTAATAGTACAGTTATAAAAATTGGCTATCAACAATTATAACAAATATTCCATACCAATGCAAAGTGTTTGTGGTGGGGTGACATATCAGAGTACTGTATTTTGTGCCTGATTGTCCTGTAAACCCACAAGTTCCCAAAAACAAAACAAAACAAATTAAGCAAGTGAGTAATGTGGACCAGGATAACTTGAAGATGAACTGAGTGTCATCTTGGTATCTGATAGATTTGCAGAGAACAGGTGCATGAGAAAGATCTGTTGAAAGGAACTATGGAAGTGTCCAGCCTGAAGCACGTAAACAGGTCTCTAGTTATTCTTATCAACTAATGGCTCAATGATATCTTTCTTTCTGTCTACAAAGGTGTAACTTTCATTTCCCCAAATTCAGATATTCAGGCTCTTTTTTGGCCCATCTGTTTCATTCTTTATTCTTCTCAAATTTTGTATTTATTCTACGATTCGTATCTACTTTCTCAGTCACAACTACTCTGAGGAAAGAAAAGTAAAATATAATTATCTTTAATTGAAGCACTACAGAAAAGATGTGCTCTAAGTTTTCATTGTGACTGTATGTAGTGTTCCCAAAAGATATCTATTTATTTAGTTTGGGGAATAAGAGATTTCAAATGAGCACTGTGGGCAAATTAGAATTAAAATATTTAGTTAGAGATATTACCGAATCTGTACAAAATTAAATGGCAGGATGTGTCTGACTGAACTTCTGGTCACATTCCCTCCCCAAAGATCAAATCTGAGGCTCAAACCAGTGTTAGACATTCAGTTTTTCTTTTATCCACTTGTTTGTTAGCTATTTTTTATTTTTATATATTTTTAGAGTTAGCAGATAGAAAATTTATTGAATACACATGTGAGAAGACATAAGCGAACTCTTGCAAGAAAAGAAAGATGAAAGGCAAGAGGCAATAGGCAATGTGGTGCCACTTGTTTTCCTTTTCTTTTGGCATGGGAAGGCACCTGGATGCCACTTGTTTTTGTAAATTAGCTTTACTTACCTCTCTTCCACCATTCTTGTTTAGGATGTACCTTCCCCCTTTCTTTTCTTTACTTCAGGGTGGTGCCTTGTAGTAGATACTGCATTTGGGTGGGGTGGTTTGGCTCTACCCTACCCTGCAGATGACTCACTCAGGTGTGGGTCATTTGGATTCAGGTGGGTCAGCTACCACTGGGTGTTTCCTGTAAGTGGGGAGCCCCAGGTAGGTTATGTGCCCATGACACGTACCCTCCTATCCTTGATTAACCATCCTTGCTCAAAGTCTCCTTCACAATTTTTTTTGCTCTCCCCTCAATCCTTATTCTAGCCTGCATCAAATCCCCCCTCAGAGAGTTCTTGCCCTTAATCTTAAGTTTGCTGAGGGACAAGGGTCTGTTTTCTCTAGATGCTTCCTACTTGTCAGAGGCTATAGGTCCTGCCTGACAAGGATATAGAAGTTTCTGGCTATCTCATTTAAGTTGTGAGGGGAGGAGTTCAGAAGGTCAGTTAGAATGACTGAAAATGTTCACATGAGCATTCGTTTGGTGTGAAAGGTTTCTAGTCTGCAAGAAATAAACTTGGTGAGCAGTTTAAAAATGCAACAGTTGATTAATAGCAAGAGAAAGATAGAAGTGAGCAGACTAGGAGAGGCATTAGCCAAGTAAGACTGGGAAAGAGGGAAGGAGATGACCATTTTTCAGGTTTAAGAATGAATGTTAGTTGGGCAGCTCATTTTTGTTCAAATGAGGAATAAGAGGGCACATGTGTCAAATTAAGGGGTGCAGGAATGAGGCTTAGCAGAATCTCAATTGATTGGGTTGTGTCTTTGGCTGCCGTGTCAGCTCAGTTATTTTTCAAGAGATGTTAGTTTTATTTTTTAATGGCCAGGGCAATAAATTATTGCTATTTTTCTGTTGGTAAGTGTACAACATTTAAGAGATTGTGTATTTCTTGGTGATTAATTGGGAAAAGTCTTAACTTTTTTTAAACTGCTGCATGAGCATGCAGGGCTAAGACCCATAGTTGTTTCCCTTTTCTTAGATCAAGAGCTCAAGTGAGGGCAATTAGTTTTGATTTTTGAGCTAAATTTCTTGGAGGCAGGAATTTGGTGTCACTTTAGTTTGGCTCACTATTGCATATTTTGCTTTATTCTGGGTTTTTTTTTTTTGGCTTAATGAAGTTACTTTTAGAAATAAAAATATTTGACAAATTACAGCAGAAGTTTGATCTTGTTTTACTTTTACACATTTACTAGGTTATGCAAATTAATAGTTGGAATACAATTTTTATACTTGCTTTGCTGTTTGTTTAAAGTCTTTTTTTGTTGTTGAAGATGAAGTTTTGATTCATAGCTTGATGCCTGTACCTTTTAGAGAAGCTTTAGAGTAAAGTAGTGTAACTGATAAGCAAATTCGGTTGTTCCCGTGATTTGTAATTTTAACATTATACAGATTAGTATAAGGATTGAATGTTATTTAAATTTCTAGGGATTTTAAACAATTTTTAAATATATGAATAGCATTTTACCTATGCAAAGTTAGTTAATAGAAAATAGAAAATTTCTTTTAATTATTGTTACTTTACTTTTACAAAGTGAGAGAACAAATCCTTTGTAGCAGCTTTCTTTTAAGAGAGTAAAGATGTCTTTTGAAATAAAGGATGATAAGGTTAGCATAAACATTAACAAGGATATATTTTGATATGATATAAAATTTTAATTTTTAGACAGAGTACTCAGATGGTTAAAAACTTTTTATAACCTTTCATTAAGTGTAGAAAACTAAATTCCAGTTTTGTATGCATACACAGTTTTACACAAGTTTTTTTTTAATATTATAAGTAAGCTTATTAAATTTTGGTTAGCACTGAATATGATAAACAGAATTTACCTTTATACATCTTTTGCAACTTCTTGTAGTTAGTAATGACAAAAACTTACTATTTATAACTTTTCCCAACTTTCTACTCATCCAGGGCTTGTAGCTAGTAACTAACTCCAAAATTCACTTTCTTAAACCTTCTGTAACTCTCTATATTCATTAGTGCTTGTGGTTAGTAATGCCTAAAATAAACTAAATTTACTTTCATATTAGAAATACTGTTAATTCACAAAGTTAACACCTAGCAAGCCCTTGCTCTGAGGAAGTTGGAAATTAGTAACGTTTGCTGCTAAAACATTTTTTAAAATATGGGGATTATTTTGAAACTCTTTGAGCAGCACTGTTTAAATGAGCAGGGCAGGAATTTTATTTTTAAGTTTCTTTCATTTAAAAGCAAATAGGTATTGAGGGTTAGGGTGAAGAAGGATGCAAAAGAGTGTGTCTTTTAAGATTTTGGATAGAAAATTTGCATGAAGTTAGGGATTACTCTTGGGCTAAGCCTGGGATGTCTTCATCCCATACAACAGTTTTATTTGCTTAAGGATCTTTTGGATGCTGATAGGCCTTGACCCAGTAGGAGCCTCATAGTAAACAAGAGGGTAAACACTAGCCAGACTCACTAGTCTTAAGGTGGCCCCCAAGGAGACAAGAAGATCCCTTCCTAAAGGGCGTAGGACATTCAGGGACAATGAGAAATTGATGGGACACTAGAAAGTATATAAACTTACAAAGGAGAGGGATAGGGAAGATTACAGTTTTGGTTTTACCATCAACTTCCATGATTAGGTAAGTCTGAGTGAAGTTTTGCCCAGAGTGGCAGTTTAGGACACAGCAGTTCCGGTGCTATTTAAAGAATTAATAATTTTGCCTGCCATGTTATGTGTAACCCAGGGCTCCTTTAAGTTGGCCAGATGTGAAGTCAGTGGAGCCATACATGGTCCAAGCACCTTTAGTCTTCCTTACTTGTGGCAAGCAGGGCTCGAGGAGCTGTCCTGCTAATGGTGTGTCCTGGGGGTGAGTGTTGTCTCAAGGTTTCTGGCACCCTATTTTTCAGTGGTCTTTTGACTCACAGTTGAATCAAGGCTCTTGGGGCTTGGAGCCATGATTTTTTGGGTGACCTCAAAAAGACTGCAATAAGCTGAGCCTATTCTCCAGTATTTTGCTTACCTCTTTTTGTCTTCTCTCTCTCTTCATCCTTGTTTCAATTGTTAAAGACAGAAAAGGCAGTTTCTATCAAGTCGTTAATGGGAGTTTGTGGGCCCATGGAGAGCTTTTGCAGCTTTCTACAAATGTTAGGGGTATGTTGGCTGATAAAATGGGTGCTTAGCAAAATCTGACTTTACCAGGAATCTGGGCTTACACTAGCAATTTTTAAGGCTTCCACTAACCTTAAAGCTGTTCTCTAAGTTTCCTGTTTCTGGAGGGCTAAAACGAGCAAAATTAAGAAGAAAAGCTTTTTATTTGGCTGCAGTGGGCTTTAATAGAGACTAAACAAGGATTTGGGGTGGGGGTATTTAAAAGGGGATTATTTAAAATACTTCCTTCCACAAAGAGGAGTCACAAGGAAAAGTTCCTGACAGGTCTGTCTGTTATAATGTAATTTGTAAGACCTTTTGTGGATTTGTTCTGATATAAGCCCATAAAAGCTGTATGTAAGGAATTTTTCTTGCCACTTTTCCTTCCTTTTACGGAAGGTATTTTGTTTTAGTTGACTGTCCTATTTGTGGGCAAATACTGGCCATTTTCCAGGTAATACTGCAGCTAGGCAGGATTGCAGTAGAAAATGAGCGTTTTCCTTCTTAGCTCTGTGATAGGATAATCATTCCAATTTCATAGCAGGCAGTCCAGTGTACTGTTAGTTGGAACACTGGGTGCACCACTAATTTTCAAAGAAAAGAGAGAAGAAAAAAGCAGATTTCCCTAGTGGCAGGTCACCAGACTGCCATTCTGAGCACTGATCCCTTAGGTCCAGTGTCTCAGGCTCTTTATCCCCAGGTGTCCCTTGGGTCCTTGAAGACTCAGGAGACAGATGGCCTGGTGCCATCCTGAAGCTGATGAGCTGGCCCACTTATCTTCCTGAGTGTCTGAGCTTTTTACTTACTGCTTAGATTACTGCTTAAGAGAATAGAAAGGATTTGGCACAAAGAAATTTTAAGAAGGGGATTTTTCAGGTGCCATCCCCAGGTGTTGCCATGATTGAGCTAGAGGGAAAGAACATGCAGCAAGAAAATAAGGCTCCTTCTAAGAACATGGGTTAGTGTGCTTTTCAATCAGAAGGGTCTAGGTATGGATGTATTGTAAGATAGGTCCAGGAGTGAGGCTTCTTCCATCCCATACAGCACAGATCTTTTTAAAAAAAGCAAGCACACTCAACAGCTTATTCTCCCCAACTAATGATTTCTTGATGCACAGAGCACCACCTTCAGGAGGGCTAATAGCAAAATGCACCAGGACTCGAGAACTAGTAGCAGATGAAGAGATGGAAAGACCCAGAGAGAGAGCGTGAGAAGTCAGCCATGGTGATGCTGCAACTGATTAGTGTTAGTGACCAAATTTTGTAATTATTGAGAAAAAAGTCACGATTTTCTATTATTTAGCCAGTATAGTGTTTTCTTCTTTGGCAGCTGTCACATTCTCATCAACTTGTTGGAATTACTTTTTATTATTTATATTACTATGATTACCGATAGAATTTACATTAGAATAGCTCCTAGCCCAGTGCTCTGTAGTCTGTGGTCCTCTCTTCCTAAAGCATGTCAGATCTTGAAACCCACCCCTGCCTCCTTAAAGCCCTCTGTTGGATTCCCATGCACTTCAAATACAAAAGGGAAACCCTCTGAATCTGGGCCTTCTCTAACCTGACTGTGCTCTTCTCCCTGTGCCCCAGCCACACAACCTTCTTGATCAGCACAGCAAGGCTCTTCCTGCTTCAGGGACTTTGATCTGAACAAAAAAGAGTATCATCAGAGAATACTACCTGTAATGTGAAACTGTATATGAATGTATTTGAAAGCATTTAAATAATATCATACATTAATTAAGAATACACATAATTGTGTTAAAATCATAACAACATGGACTGGGAAGATAAAGGTATGATATAAAAGCATGATAGTAGTTTTGCTTAAGCAAATAAGGAAGGTAAGGGAACTGAAGATGGTAGCAAATTTTCTTAATTTTACCAGTAAAATTTTATTTATTTTATTAAAAATATTTTGAAAAAAGTATTGCAAGTGGTAAACATTTTCTTTTAAATTCAGGTCTTTGGTTATTTCCACATATGTTGTTTTCTACATTTTTAAACTTCCAAATTAAAAATAATGTAAAATGAATAGACAATTCCTTGGGTTTTATGGTTAAAATTCAATAAAACACTACCTTCTATCTTGTTCTTAAATCTGAAATCCTATGAATTGTTATGAAACCAGCCACATGTTTTATCATGATACTCAGTAAAAGCAAATAATTTTTAGTGGCTATATATTGAACACCTGCTCACATTTGCCATTGCAATTATTACCTGCCCATGGCTATTTCTAAGATATGGTGCTTTAGAGAGTCCAGTTTCCATGTGACACTCCTCTCTTTCCAGCCCTCTTCTGGTCAGCCACTTATTGTATGGATGGCTTCCCACAAAGCAGATGAGTTAGGCCAGTCAAATTCCTCTCCCAGGAGTTCAGTACTAGAAATGAGGGTCAGAAGTTATATAGATGTGGGGTATAAAGAAGTCCATGCCAACGAGCATGAAAGAATTTTAATGTCTTACCTCAGGATTCAGTGACAACTTTCTATACCATTCGAATTTACCCCACCCACCCTCTTTTTTTATTTGATTTGCTTTGAATGGGTCTAATCTCCTAAAAAATGTCTTTCTTTTTTCTGTACTGTCAACAGTCCTTAAGGTAGGAAATAGTAGCTCATTATATAGGTGAAGGAGATGAGACTTTAAGTCCCACAGCTAATGAGCACTGAAGCCATGATTCAATCTGGGTTACCTGACTTCAAAGCTATGCTCTGGTTTGGCCAGTGGGTTCACAGTGCCTGTCAACCATTTGCATATATGGATAGATAGATGGCTACATAGATGAACAAAAAATAAAATAAAATAAAATAGTCCCATGAATGGGGGAATTGACAAGAAATAGAATTTTTAACATTAAGGAGTATACACTTAAAATGGGAAATGTGTGGAAATAAACAAAACCATAGAAGTACAAAATCAGAGCTCTCCTTACCATGTTCTGCCACCTTGCCTGGGATGCATCACTGTGAACGTTGTCTCAAGCAGATCAACATAGAAAAACAGAAAGGCCTCCTAGAGGAGTTGTCAGAGACCTCCAGGAATGTTGAATGAGAACTGGACTGGGTAGAGTTCTGTCTAACCCTAATGTTCCAGCCTCTGACTCGTTGGCCACTGCATGTCTCTCACTGGAAGCCCATAGGAAATAATAAGACAAAAAGATGATTTTATTCATGTATTATTAAGAGCATTATTTTCTACTTTGCATATTTCTAGAGATAAAGCAGCTAAATTCTCATAAAAGAAAAGAGCTTTCTCATCATCTGTCAGCCTCTTCTTTCCTATGTCAGTAAGGCATGATGGCTATGAAGGTCAGGCTCTGCTTCTTTCCATTCTTTGTGTGGGTAAATGTCATTAGTAGAGTGGAGTGAGGCTTGTGGTTTCTGCACAAGGCAGCAAGAGGATAGTTTTCTTTTGATCAACTCTCTACTTCCTCAGAGACTTTTCTATTTTTTTTTTTGGTTAGACAATTGAGTCATTGGCAGGTCTCTAAAGGGGGCAGCAGGGTTTTCTCTCCTTCATGCACAGACTGATGAACACCTCCTAAACTATGGGCAGAATCAAAGGAAGAGTGGGGCTTCCCTGCCCCAACGCTGTACCAGCTCACCACTGCCTCAGAGCGGTTCACCACAAGGGCTTTCCTGGCACAAGTGGCACTCTGAAGTTTGCTTGGCCTGGAGGAATTCCAGTTTTCTTAACAATTGGACTTAAATTCTGCATGCTGATTTGCACCATTCATACAAATCAAGTTTGTTCCATTCTCCAATATAAATCTTTTCTTCCAGATGAGAACTTATCAGGGGGAAATTAAATGAACTTGCAGCTTTCAAGCATGCTTGATTCTCCAAGTCCAATTTTCTCAGATTTTCATATTTTTTGTATTTTATACTTCAAACAAAAGTCAAAGGAAGTTCAGTCCACAACAGAGCAGTCCGCAGTCCATAGTCCACTGTGATTCTCTCAGCCCTCACTCTGTATATATGTGTGTGCTACAAAAGCACATACATTTTTCTCTCTCTAAGATTTTAACTGTTGTGCTAGCAAACTAGGGCTAGAACAGCAATTTTATCTTCACCTTTTGTTGAGGAAAATGAGCAAATATCTCCTAAATCTATGTTATCTGGGAATAAAAGAGCAAGAATAAAACCGAAGGAGAAATGACTGCCGTGGCTGACCTCCCCACTCAACAGCCCTCAGGAGTCTCTGGGCTTGTATCAACCTCATTGGTGTGTAGTTAACAAGGCTCCAGGCTGCCCTGACTCACATCACAAGGAAAACAGCAGTGCTGTGCTTAGAATGTGTACATAGAGCACTGAGCTCAGGAAGATGTCCGATAGAAATAATGCATCTCATCCTGGAGTTTTTCTAGTTCGTCTCCCTCTATTATACCATTTCCTTTCAACAATCACCCTTTTTTCATGGTGAGAAAAATTTCAGTGTTGTTGTATGGTCCATTGGGGATCCTGAGTGTAAACCCATTTTCCCGGACATCAAATTGAATTATCTTCGTATTAAATTGAGGACATCCTGCTGAGTGAGATTAACCAGAAACAAAAGGACAAATACTGTGTGGTCTCAATGATATGAAATAACATTAGCGAATGAACTTGGAGAATTTCAGCTTAGAACAGAGACCATCAGGAGATAGAAATAGGGTAGATATTGGGCAATGGGAGCTGAAGGGATACAGATTTGTGCAACTGCACTGATTGCAAAAATTCAGAAATGGATAGCACAATACTACCTAACTGTAATACAATAATGTTAATACACTAATGAAGCTGAATGTGAGAATGATAGAAGGAGGAGGGCTGGGAGCATAAATGAAATCAGAAGGAAAGATAGAAGATAAACACCAAGATGGTATAATCTAGGAATGCTTAGAGTGTACAATGATAGTGACTAAATGTTCAAATTAAAAAATGTTTTTGCATGAGGCAGAACAAAGGAGTGTCAATGTTACAGGGTGTCGAAAAATAGATGGTAATTCTTATTTTAAAACTTTAACTCATGTGTAAGAATAAAGCAAAAAATGTTTATTTGGTACAAAAAAAAAAGCAAGCAAACCAATAGAGATGGGTGGACGATCTGACTGGGTGATGAAAAAGAGAACATTCACAGATGTTAATAATTCCCAAACTTCTTTTTACTTTCTTTGCAAAAACAAAACCAAAAAGAACACCTTATTTTACTCGTTCTTCCAAAGTGGGGTGGGGAAAGAATTTTTAATTAATTCATCAACAAATATTTATTGAGCACCCATTTATCTAGCAGTCACAGTGTTAGACCCTGGGAATAAATATAGGCTGGTGAAGAAGCAAAACACAGAGTTTGCAGAAATCTTGGTAAAGGAGATGCTCACATTTAGCACTCCAGCTCCCTTTCTCTGGAATGACTTTCTGAATTTAGGAAAATGTTGGGCATCCGGACACTGAATTCAGTTCTCTGCTAGTCAAAAGACATCAAATGGAAAATGAGATGCCTGTTTTTCTCTCCATTAACCAGGGAATCTTTTTACTTTGTTAAGAAGAAATACTTTGAGAGTGGCTTTTGGTATCATCACCGCCAAAGATTTGTGCCTCCTATAAGAATTAGGACTCAGGTGGGAGATGGTGAAAAGCCCAGAGACAAAATGAGTCAGGCCTTAGGCAGCTCAGGAGAGCCCATGTAGAAAAGAAAGTTGGAGCTGGAGATGAGAGTCAGGGGAGAACACAACAGGTGCAGAGCATGCCCAAACAAGCCCAGTAGCAGACTGGGTGCCCTGTAACTAGAGATCATTTTGGCCTGTTATTAGGCTAGAATTCCAGATCAGGAAGAACCAAGACATAGGGTCAGAATGAGAATGGGACAGAGCCTTCTCATCTTTAGAATTGCAGCACAAAACAGAGGTAGAACACAACAGCCCAAACCAGGAACTCAGATAAAGGTCGTATCAAGACTAGAAGACCCTACTGATCTAGACTTCCTTAATTTAAATCTCTCCTACTTCAGGAGGGGAGGGAACTCAGAGATTAAGAAAGAGCCAAACAAGCAGCAGGGCCTAAAGTTCTTTTCAATATATGTGGATTAAAAGTTATAGGGGCCAGGAGCCATTATCTACTGAGATAGGAACCTACTATGTGCTGGGCATTGTTCTAGATACTGGTAATACAGCAGTACTAGACAAGAGCCCTGCTTTTTTGGATTTTACATTCCAATTGGACAGATAGACAACAAACAGACAAATGAATATACAAATCATTCCAGATAATGATAAACACTTATAATGATTAAAGAGGTAATTGGTGATAGAGCATGACTAAGGTAGAGGCCCCACCTTAAGAAGAAGGATAGCCAAGAAAGGCAGTTTTTAAAAGGGTCTATTTGAGCTGAGACTCAAGGAGGAGAAAAGACCAGCATGTGAATTTCTGGGGGAGAGAATTCAAGTGATGCTTTTTAGTATTTCATGATAGTCCTAGTTTATTTATACATTCCTCTAATAATCAGAATATGGGGAATTCCAATATCTTACTTTTACCAAAAAGTCTTGCAGCAAACACATTTGTACATCTCCTTGTGTAAAATGGGCTTTATGTCCCTGCAGTGACATGGTTTGCTTTGGGAATGTGTGCACCACTTATTTATACATTGTTATTCTAAGTATGAATGACCTTAAATCTTAAAGTGGTATATTAGATGCTATGATGTGCCATGAGATTCCGTCTCCAGAACAAAATTGCCAGCAGTATTTTCCTAACTTCCAGGAGTATTAACAGCTGAACCCCTTCCCAGGAATCACTCTTTACAAAAGAAATCTGCCTCGCCCAATTTCCCCTGCTCTCACCCCCACTAAAGGGCAGCCCATTTTCAATTATTGCCTGATGTTGAAACAAAGGCCCAGCCTCACTGGGCCTCTTTGTCATATCTCTAAAGGGCCAATGCTGTGGATTGGCTGAGGCTTTCTAAAAACTGTGTTGCATTTCAGCTTCTTCCTTTGCTTAATCCTACTCACTTCACTCTCTTACAAGTATTGTTTCTGAGAGCACTCCCCATAAACCACCTGCATGCAGATCCCAGCTTCAAAGTGTGTTTCCTAGAGAACCTGATCTACAAAATTTGATGCCAGGAGTGGTTCAAGAAAGCTGATTTTAAAATGTGATACAAGATCTGGATCTCCCACTGGCTGACTGGTTATCAGGACCCCATCACGGGTGGTAACAAAAGTATGGGATGGTTCCTGGCATGGTATAGCAATGTAATTAAACTTTCTATCAGTTGTGAACTGAGTTAGTACACTGGTGGATAAATGATGGGGACAATACTTCAAACATTTGAGAGGTTCTGGAAAAATTGATTGAAGGAGGGAAAGGAAATATTATAGGCAAGAGCTCTGAAATCAGAAGTTGTGCCCTTGGTCCCACTGGGTCCCACAAATACCCATATTTCTGAGGATGAATCCATGGCTGGAACCCCCTTGCTTGTCTTAGCTTTTCCCCATGTGAGTCTGAATTAAAGGCCTGGTCCATGCTGAACCTTGGCAAAGGTTCTTACTTCAAGGCAACCAGCCAAAGGAAAGAGTCATGGAGTCATCACTGTGGTGACTGCAGACTCTTCAAAATTAAGAAATACATTTTGTACCAGGTACATTCTTGACACTACATCGTCATATACAGTAACTTGTGAACCCAGCTCTGTACAGAGGTGTGTTTAACTTTAGCAGACTCAATACACTGTTCAATGTGGTAGTCTGTGGTATGACACAAACTAACTTTGGCTCTGGGTAGATCAAGATGATGCCTTATCTTTGTAGAGTTTTTCAATGAGGAGCTTGGATTCTGGAGTCAGATATTTGAAGCTTGAAACTCATTTTACTTCTTATTTGCTGTAAAACAATAAGCAATTAACCTTTCTTTGCCTCTACTTCATTCATGAAGTTT
Organism: Tamandua tetradactyla; assembly: GCF_023851605.1. Classification (NCBI taxonomy): domain Eukaryota; kingdom Metazoa; phylum Chordata; class Mammalia; order Pilosa; family Myrmecophagidae; genus Tamandua; species Tamandua tetradactyla. The sequence continues at coordinate 39,011,952 of NC_135342.1, read as the reverse complement.
GAGTAACAATATTGATTTTACGGGGTTGTTGTGAATATTAGAGAAGATAAAGCACTTAATATGCTGTGAACAACAATCATTGTTATTGGTAGTATGTTTACCTTGGCATCCTGATCCTGCTCTAGCCACACAAAATGTCTCATCATTCTGCAAGTGCCCCAGTACCTTTGAACATACTCCATTTTCCTCCCACCCAACATTCTTCCTGTGGTAGAAGACAGTCTTAGTGTGGCCTGCTACCTCTTCCTGGGACCCACAAATATATCCTGTCCTCAGGACCAGAAGTGTCAACTTGGCACAGACAAGAATAAGGGAATTGCCAGCACAGTCTTCCCCTTATTGTCCCAAGCACTGGAGACCGTCTGACTATTGTGGGCATGTCCTACAACATCCATCTCATATCCCAGTGGTACATCTGTGCTTGGTAGGGAGGGATCAGAGTTCCCCATTGGGGCAGCTCACAAAACCCAAGAAAGAGGTGTTGTTGTAGAAACACCTCCCTGCATTGACCACAGATTAAAACCTGATCGCTATGGGAAACCAATGCCCCCTAGTAAAGTTGATGTTGCTTTGTTTTTTGTCTATGTGTGTGAAACATCTGCTCATCAGATCCTGTGTTAATTGTGATTTTGCTGGCAACCTCAGCACCTGAATTGCAGTGGATATCTCTTTAGGTGTCTCTCATTTGGACCAATGCTTTCAATGTTGTTTCCTTGATAAGCTCCTGCCCAATCTTCAAGCCAGGTTCACATGTCCTCTCCCTCAAGAAGACTTCCTCAGCCCTTTCTGAAAAGGGTGGACATTTTCTTCCCACCTGTTAGACCCTGCCTTCCACCACACTCCTATTCTTTAATCATTATTGTAACATGTACCCAACTAATGGGTTGCTATTCTATTTTTGTCTGAGTGTCCCAATGAACTGTGGATTCTTAAAGGCCTGAATCACACTGTAACCATCTTCATATTTGAGGAACTAGGACTCAGATCAACTCAGAGAAATCTAAGAAAGACATGAGTGGCATATATGCAGTCATTCACTCACTCACTCATGCCCAGATACCTACTGACCATCTATTGTACGTTAGATGCCATGTCAGGTAGTGGGGACTCAGTGATGAGTGACTCCCATTAAGCCTATGCTTTGTTGAAGAAACAGACTAAAACCAAGTGAACAAAGGAAACAAGGTGAATATAGATAATTGTAGAAGGTGAGCTCAAAGGAAGGGAGATCAAAGGGCAAGATCCTGAAAAATTGAATAGGCCATGGAGTTTGTATGGAGTTTGGACTTTTTCCTGAGTTTGATGGAAAACCATTGTGGTTTTGAGCAGGGAATGATATGGTATGATTTGTTTTTAAAAATTGAAAGATCATTGTCTCTGCTGGATGGAAAATAGGTTGTTGGAGTACAAGAGCAGAAGCAAGAAACCAATTAGGACACCACTGCAGGTTGTCCACATGAGAAAATATAGTGTTTGAATCAGGGAAACAACAAAAAAAGAAGAAAGGAACAGGTATAATATATATTGTGAAACTACGGTAAAATCAGTGTGCTGGTGCTTTCACCGTGGGAGCCAGGAAAGGAGAGAATCTAGGATGATGCCTGGAGTGTTAGCTTGCACAATGGTGGAAAGCAAAACTTCTGTTCATAAGTGAAAGATTCTGATGAGCCATTCAAATGGAGACATTAACAGACTGCTTGATATACCAATTAGGAGCTCAAGAAAGAGGTCCAGGTTAAAGATGTAAACTGGGATGTCATCAGGTCATTTTAAATATTACTTATTTAAAAGTGTTACTTTAAAACAACTTTTAAAGTATTTGACTTTATTTAATTGTAGCTAAAGTATTACTTATTTAAAGTATTGAAAATTGTGAGGCTGGATAGGACCTTTTAGGGAAAGAGTACAGATCACAGAAGACAAAAAGGACCAGTTCCCAATCTTGTGCTCTCCACATTTTATAGGTCAGAAAGAAAAATAATGAGTGGGCTGTGATATAGGCAGGCAGCCAGGAGAAGGCAGTATAAGCTAAGCTCGTGTTAAGTGCATTGTACTTTGCACGTTTGTGTCATTTAATTTTTGAAAGAATCTTGTGAGGAAGAAGTATTTTCATCACCACATACTAAATGAGAAAATTTAGTTTGGAGGGAATTAAATATTCAAGCTTATGCAGCTGATAAATGGATGGTTTGGGATTTGAAATGGGGACACTTTTATTCCAAAGCCCAAGCTCTTAAACACAACTCAAAACTGGAGAAAGTGAGTGTTCCAGTGCTGGAGGTAGTCAAATCAGAAGCCATTGCCAGGGATTTGACACAGCAGATTTGTGCATTGCATTAAGTTACACAGCTGGGCTCTATATCCAAAAGTCTATTTTAATTCTGCAGTCCTCTGACTCCTAGGTTTCTCTGCTGCAGTCCTTCATTTCAGTGGGCTTTCTGGGAGTCCTCCATCAGGTTCAATAGATGGCACCATTGGGGTTTTGCTCCTAAAATTCAGGCTTGAAAAGGTGGTTCTCCCTTCGCAATTCTCTCATTTCTCCCTTTCTTTACAAATTCTGTATTTCTCCCTGCTGATACCTCTTAATTTCTCTCTGCATCTTTTATGTATGATGCAACTTGGGAAAGCATTTTAGAATACAGTTGGAATCAAAATCGAACCACAAAATAAAATCAGCTCATTTTTTTGGCATCTAGGTTTATCTTTCCTGTTTCATAGAGGCTAATCTCTTCCTTGAGCTGCTGGCCAAGGGACTCTAAATCCTGAAAAATTTTCCTTTCATCTGTCCACTGATCAGTCTTAGGATAGCCACAATGTCAGCACTGGAATTTGAGCAGGCATGCACAGGCACTCAGGGCTGATGGCTCCGGGCTAGAATCCAATCACAGCAGATCTGTATCAACCTTCAAATGGATCTGCACGCTCAGGTTCAGCCACCTCCATTGGCTTCCCAGCCACCATTTTGCTCTGCCCAAATTATGAGGGCTGTTGTAGCATGGAGTGAAGCTGTGAGGCAGTCCAAGTGGATCTGAGGTTGAAGTTTCAACTCTTGCCAATTGTTTGACCTTGGCAGGTCATGTACCATCTGATTTTTTTTTTTTTTAAAGAGAGAGGGAGGAAAGGAAGGAAAGACAGAGAAGGAAGGGAAACATTTTTAAACATTTTCTTGTTTTATTATATTTTGTTTGTTTGTTTGTTTTTTACATGGGCTGGGGCCGGGAATCGAACCGGGGTCCTCCGGCACGGCAGGCAAGCACTTTGCCCGCTGAGCCACCGCGGCCCGCCCTGATTTTAAATGTTCTAATTTGTAGAATGAATGTCTTAGGTCAGGTTTCCTGGAAGTAGATCTTGAGATGGGGATTTGTGCTCTCAGGAGAAACTGGTGAGAGAGTGAGGACAGCAACATAGAATAGGGCATGCAGAAATTTGGTATAAAGAAAAATCTAGCTTCAGTGTGAAAGATATAAGCAATAAGTGCAGAATCTGTGGGCAGAATGCAGTGGAACTTTTGTATCCATGCCACAGTCAGTTACTGGCCATAGGTGCAAAAAGGATGGAGGTGGCATAATTCCCAAGCACCTCTGGGCCACTTGACCTTGCTGGAGTATGGACACACTAACTAAAAGGGTAGAAGAAGTCCCAGTGATGTTTTCTTTAATGGGAGTAATCATCTTATGGAATACTTAGTAGACTCAATAAGATAATATTTGTAAAGAAACTAGGGAAAGGGCGGGCCGCGGTGGCTCAGCGGGCAAAATGCTTGCCTGCTATGCCGGAGGACCTCGGTTCGATTCCCGGCCCCAGCCCATGTAACAAAAACGGAGAAACAGAATACAATAAAACAAGAAAATGTTTAAAAATGTTTCCCTTTCTTCCTTCCTTCCTTCCTTCTATCCTTCCTTCCTTCTCTCTGTCTTTCTTTTAAAAAAAAAAAAAAAAAAAAAAAAAAAGAAACTAGGGAAAGCCCTACACATTGCAAACACTCAATAAATGGAAGGAAAATTAGAGTATTTTTTCACTTAAACCAATGGTTCTCAAATTATAAAGCTATTCAGAATCACCTGGAAGCCTTGTTAAAACATAGACCCAATGCCCAGAGTTTTTGATTCAGCTGTTCTAATAGGCTCCAAGGTGATGCTGATGTTGCTGCTCTGGGGAATCATACTCTAAGAATCTCTGGACTAAGCAAGTTAATAGTCTGAACAAGACTCAAGACTTGGCTCCAGTCCCATCTGCAAGGAGCCTTCCCTAAGTAGTTCAGACAATCTCTTCTTCCTATACTGTTTTATAGCCATTTTGTTCCTAACGGCCTATCTTATGTTGTATTCTAAATGTGATCATGGGCCAGAGCTAGCTGATACTAGCTATTGAGAGAGATGATTAAATTTTTAGAAATTTTTAGAAATTCAATGGGGATTGAATTACATTCCCCACAACATGCATGTTTAGATCCTAAGTCCCTTGTCTTGTGGTTGTGAACCCACTTGTAAATAGGATCTTTGAAGATGATATTAGTTAAGAGGCACCCAAACTGAGTGAGGGTAAGCCTTAATCCAATGTGGCTCAAGATCTTATTAGCAAAGAACATTGGACACAGAGAGAAGCCGCAGTGAACAGCCAGAAAATGAAAGTCAATGGGGCCTAGAAGAGAAGGTAGAAGATGCTACCACCTGCATTGCCATGTAACAGAAAAACCAAGGACAAATGCCACTGACTTCAGGGAGAAAGCTTTGCTTGTTGATGCTTCTATTTTGGACCTCTCCTAGGCTCACAACTGTGAGCAAATAAAAATCCTGTCGGGGGCTGCAAGGGTAGTTCAGTGGTAGAATTCTCACCTGCCATGCAGGAGACCCAGGTTCAATTCCTGTTTCATGCACTTCCTCAAAAACAAACAAGCAAGCAAAACAAACAAAAAACAATAGAAGTTCAACAAGATGGTGCTGCAATAACAGGATACTCGCATGGAAAAACAATGAAATGTGACCCCGCCATACAGCATACAAAAAAATGAAAAAAGTCCTGTTGTTTAAGCCAATCCACTGTATGACATTCGTTTTAGCAACTGTGAAACTACAACATTAGTTCTTAAACATAAAAATTACAACTTACAATTATATAAATTATATATTTTTCATGCTCTCTTTTTATATATTTTTAAAGTTAAAGCACCTGCTGGCCAAGCACCATCCCTCCCTCTCTGAGCTTCCCTGTCTGACCCCATCTGACCCTGTCTGACACACCCTCCCCAAGCCCTGTCAACTCCTTCCTTTGGCCTGAAGTCACCAGATTTCTTAGCAATTGGGCTGCTTGTTTTTTTTTTTTTTTTATTTTGTATGCTGTATGGTGGGATCACATTTCATTATTTTTCCATGTGACTATCCCATTATTGCAACACCATTCATTGAATTTTTGTTTTTTTGTTTGTTTTCCTTCTTTGTTTGTGTTTTGGGAAGTGCATGAACCAGGAATCGAACCTGGGTCTCCTGCATGGCAGGTGAGAATTATACTACTGAAATACCCTTGCAACTCCCTTGCTTGTTTGTTTTTTAATGAGAAAAAAAGAGGATAAATTAATATTAATTGTTTGGCTCATTGGTCGAGGCAGTTCATCTTTTTGTTAACCAGAAATTTCCATCCACTCTCTTTGTTGAGAAGCTGCCTATATCAATAAAAAGAAAGCTAATAATTTTTAACCTCTTTCACACTTTTTGATGCATTACATTTCACTTCTCAGTGGCAGGCTAAATTAATGCGTGAGGCTTTGATGAATGTACAAATATTTACCCAAAATGCCAACACAGCAGAAAATAAAGGAGGGAATAATAAATCAACTTTTCCTTAAGCAGACATATCTCTAAATCTGGCTTACAATGGTCCTGCCCTTCTATTATTTATTATTCACTGTAACAACATAGCTAGAATGTCTGCTCTGACCCTTTGTAGAAAAGAGAGCTCATAGTGGGCTAGCAAAGCCAATTCTCCTTAGGAGAGTTCATCTTCGCTTGATTTGGAGGAGAACACAGGCTTCTCTAGGTCAGCCCCAGCTCAGAATATTCTGCTTTGCTAGGGGCATATTGTCAGAGTGGTGCTGAGAAAATGCCTCTATTAGTTTCCAGAGTTAACCCCAAGCACAGGTGTGCTTCACTGGTCCAGGAAACACAAACATGTGCTTTGGCACTTGCTTGCAGCAAAGGACTGCTTTGCTGCTTTGAGCCATGGGAGGTATCCAGGCAAGGAGCCATCAGTGGCCCCTGCCACTGGCTTCCTTGTTTTTCACTACCAGTAGCTCTACCTTTTGTCTGTATGATTTTCATCCAGGGGAAGTCTTGGGGACAGGGAGGGATGGAGGTGGAGGGAAGAAAACAGACTCTTTTCATTTCATCTCAACAAGCAGAACAATACTCATCAATCACTGGAGATGGGCAGATTTTACATGTGCTTTCTGCAGGATGGAGGAATTAGATGAAGAACACCAGCATCCTTAGAGGCTTAATGAGCTTGCTTTATTGTTTGACTCATAGTTGGGTCTGAAATGGATGCCCTGTTCTTCTGGCTGGGGTTGACATGCCTGGGGAGGGAACCCAGAGTCCCTTATTCACAGGTGTTCATATACACCATCTAAATTCATGAGGGCCCCAAACCACTGCATGAGTCTCAGCACTGCCATTATTCTCCCTGTGAAATGGGGCAGCAAGTCGAAGAAATCTTCAGAGTTCAAGTGTCTTTTGCTATAAAGTGGGTTTGATTGAAAGAAAAGAAGTAAAGAAAAAGCCTGCCCTATCTGCCTCACAAGTCTGTCGTGAAGATAAGATGTGTGTGAAAATGGAATACAGTACCACATGTTTTTTCTGGCACACAGTTGAAAGGGGATGTATTCATTTCCTATTGTGGCTGAAACAAATTACCACATATTTAATGGCTCAAAAAAAAACTTATTATCCTGCAGTTCTATAGGTCAGAAGTCTAAAATGGATCTTTACTGGGCTAGGATTAAGGCATCACAGTGCTTTAAGGCATCACAGTGCATCACAAAGGCTTCTGGAGGCTTTAGGGGAGAATCTGTTCCCTTGCTTTTTCTGGGTACAAATGATAGCTCATATTCCTGCCTCGTGGTCCCTTCCTCTATCTTCAAAGCTAGCAGTGTAGCACTTCAAATCTCTCTCTCTGACTCTCTTAGTTCCCTCTTTAATTTATAAGGATCCTAGTGATTACATTGGACCCACCCAAGTAATCCAGAAGCATCTCCTCATCTCAAGATTCATAACTTACTCACATCTACGAAGCTCCTTTCACCAGAGAGGCAAAATATTCCCATATTCTGGGATTAGGATGTGGATATCTGTCAGGGACTCATCTTCTACCTACCACAGGTGCTTTACAACACTTTGATAAACTTGGTGCCAGCCGTCTCCCAAAGGCATGCATGTGTGCTCACAAACACACATGCACACACATGGATTTTTGTTGTGGTGGTGTTGTTTTGAGTAAACATTGATGTAAGGTGCCATGCACAGGGAATACTCTGTGAAAGAGGGCCCAGAGCTAAATCAACCAGGCTGTCTTCTTTCAAAGGGTCCACAGTCTTGTCTAGAGTTTCTTAAACTGAGGGACAGATTACTTGCATCAGAATCACATGGGATGGGAGCTGGTTAAAAGCATTGGTCCTGACTGACCAATCCCCACCCTACAGATTAGGGTTGAATTATGGGAATTGAGTTCTGGGTTTCTGTTCCTAGCAAGCCCCTCCAGTTAATTTTGATGCCGATGGAAGTATGAGAACGTTGCTTGCCCAGGGAGCCACAACATTTTCCCCTTTGAAGAGTCCCCAGGCACCTCCCAGATCTGTAAACTTACTCCAGGGGTCCACCACTATTGTCCGAGGGAACAAGTCTTCCTGTGCTTGTTTTATGTAAAAGCCCTTCCTAGGGCTGCCAGTGACCAGTTAAACAACCTTCCCTAGTTCTTCATTCTCCTCTTCTTCTGCTTTTACCACTCCTTTCCTTATTAAGGCATGTCTGGAGAGAAAGTATTCCAAAAGATATGTGGTGAACTTGTCCTGCTGCTGTCTTGGCAGACTGAGTGTTGTGGCTGTCCTTGGGGGTGAGCAAATATTTTTTGAAGCACAAAACTCTTGTCTGAGGAAAAACATTCTACATATTCATATAAATTAAATTTATATATTTATAAATATCTATATGCATATATTTATAAATTGATGGAGAAATCATAAAATATTGCCAACATGGCTGCCATGGCTAATGCAAGGAAACACAAGATGGCTAACCTTAAATCTCCCCTCCACCCTAGCAACAACGGTGACCCATCCCAGCCTGACACGTGTCCCTGCATGCTCCCAGCCTATATAAGCCTGTGCACTTCCTCAACAAAGCGGACGCCTTCCACTCTCCCCTGAGGGTTGTCACCTGAGTCATGTGCTGTGTGCTCTGTGTCTGTGTGACTGACTCGGTATAGCCACTTACCCCCAGCCATCAGCTAACCAGCCATCAGCTACCCAACAAGTGGTGCCCAACGTGGGGCCCCTTTGGCGGTTCTCCTTGATAGCCGCCCCCTTCAGTGGTTCTCTGTGACAGCCACCCCCTTCTCAGTAAGTGACCCCCTCGGCAGTTTCTCTGTGCATACCGCCCCCTCTAAATTCTCCCTATCATGAGCAACACTTCCTCCTCTGATTTCGTGCCTCAGGCTCATGCCATCTACGCCTTATTGGCCATGAGGCAGGTTAAAATCTCTGAAAAAACCTTGGACAAGTGCTGGGAAGTCCTTAAGCGATTCAACCCCTGACTAGAAGCTGCCTCAATATGGGACCCAAATACTTGGTCCAAACTCCTTCAGTGTGTTCACGCCACTGAGAAACATGAGGGAAAAAACTTCCCTCTAGGTCTCATTCCCACCCTTCTTGCGATACATGCATGTCTCACGGGAGCCCCTTCTGAAGCACTTTCACTTTCGTCTGCCACGCCGGCTTCATCCTCTCCACCCCCCACCTCCGTGCCCTATCCTCTATCCGCTTCCGAGCTCGAGCCTCCCCCGCCTCCAGAGCATCATTATATCCTCCCTTACCCCCACCCCCTATGGCCACCGCCGCCATGGCTGCCCCACCACCTGCTCCTCCTTCTCTCCCCCCTCCTTCCTCTCCTCCCCCTCTACCTCCTCCTCCCCCTACCCTATTCCTTGCAGTAACTGAGGTATGACAAAAATCCCCTAGCTTGAAGGCCTGTTGCTAAATCATTTGTTTAAGATTCATTGCAGACGCGGCCGAGAGGGAATTAAGCACTGGAGGAACATGTTGAAGATTTGCATCGTGAGCTGCTGGCAAAACCCCCTGTGTACCCTTCCTCCTGCTCTCCCATCAGCTGCTGTGTACCCCTGAGTCCCAAGGAAGTCCTTGGGCTCCTTGAGGCCCCCATCCCCCTCCTGCACACTGGTGGTTTCTGGCCTACCCCCCTCCCGTATGCACTCCCGTTGTCTGGGCTTTGGCTTTGTCATAAAGTTGCATCGCCTGCATCTCCACAGTCTCCATTACAGCCAGCCTAAGCTGTGCATCTCAGTCCTCCTGTGTGATGATCAGATCAGCAGGCAGCCAGTGACAGGTAAGACCTCCTGGGGAGGCAACCTAAGACAGGTGCTGCTGCCCCTCGCTTCCGGTGGCTTAGCTGGTAGCCAAAGATGGGTGAGACCTCTGGAGGAGGCAACCTAAGACAGGCACAGTTACCCAGAAAGCAAAAAAACAAAAAAAGAGGAATTGATGGAGAAGCCATAAAATATCACCAACACAGCTGCTGTGGCTGATGCAAGGCAACACAAAATGGCTAACCTTAAATCTGCCCTCTGCCCTAGCAACAACAGTGACCAATCCCAGAAATCTGTCCTCCGCCCTAGCAACAATGGTGACCAATCCCAGAAATCTGCCCTCAGCCCTAGCAACAACGGTGACCAATCCCAGAAATCTGCCCTCCGCCCTAGCAACAACGATGACCAATCCCAGCCTGACACGTGTCCCTACATGCTTCCCAGCCTATATAAGCCTGTGCATTTCCTCAATAAAGCAGACGCCTTCCACTCACCCCTGAGGGTTGTCTTCTGGGTCGTGTGCTGTGTGCTCTGTGTCTGTGTGACTGACTCAGTACAGCCACTTACCCCCAGCCATCAGCTACTCAACAATAATTACATTTTATTTATAAATTATGAATATATAAACTTATATTTATATATACCAGAAGCATGAAAATATATACATCATATAAATATATATAAATAATTGTGTGTTTATACATGTATGTATACATATATTTATATAGAAACACAGACCTATGCTTGTATGTATGTATATATAAATATATATGTATGTGTGTGTGTGTGTGTGTGCATAAATTTGTTTAGCATTAAGAAAACTGGAATTTTTTTCTTTTCAGCACCCCCCTCCTCTTTATTCTACCCCTGACAAACATTAATCTATTCCCACTTATAAAATTTTGTCATTTAAAGAATGCTATATACACGAAATCATATAGAATATAAACCATACATTCTGCTGTTGATCTTATCCATTACACATGGGTTTTTGGTTGCTGTTTTTGTTTTTGCTGTTGTTGTAATTGTGTTTTTCAATACTAACATTTCCATTTGATTGTCTTTATATGTTCTATTTCTTTGTTGAGAGACCTTCTGTTTTCTCATTGTTTCAATGTGTTCATAAATGCTCACTGAAGCGTTTTTATGGTGGCTGATTTAAAATCTTTTACAAGATAATTCTAACATTTCTGTCATCTGGGTATGAGTATCTATCAATTGTTATTTTCATTCAGGATGAGATTCTCCTGATTATTTGTATGATGAATTATTTTCTATGTGGTATTATGTTTTGTGATTCTAGACCTTATTTAAACCTTCTGTTCTAGCTGGCTTCCTCTGACACCATTCTGGCAGGAGAAGGGGTGACATTGTCTCATGTCTACTTGATTGCGATGTAAGTCTTAGTTTCCTACTCAGCTTTGGTTGGCAGCAACCCACTCAGAGTTGGGGCGGTGGGGAGCCTCAGTGCCTAGAAACAGCCTAGGCACACTCTAGGCTCCTATTCAGTACTTCCTGGTAATTGTGAGGACTAGGGTCACTGTTCTGTTCTGCAGTGTTTGGCTGGAGTAGAGATTTTAACATTAAAAGATTTCTATTTTGCTAGGCTGTTCCTCTTCTGGTCATTGGGCTAGAGACAGCAGACTTTTGTGGGCCATCTTTTGTCCACTCCTGTTGTTATTTCCTAGTTGCTGGCTTTTTCATCTCCAAGTCTATGATATATGAAGCACACAGAAAAGTCAGGGAGCTCACCACCATATTGTTTCTGGGATTCCGTGGTCCCTAGCTATAATGCCTTCTTCTCTCCACTTGTAAAAGTCTTCCTATTCTTGTTTTATATAAAATGTCCAGAATTTGTAGTTGTACTTAGTGAGTGGAATAGGAAAATGTCATTCGATATTCCAGAAGCATAATATTCCCTGATTGTCTTTTAAGATGTATTTTTGTTACAGTCAGTGAGTCAACAGATAGAAAAAAAAATTTAAGTTGAGTATATATTGATAAATTCTTTCTCTAGAGATGATAAATATTTCATTCCCACCAGCACAGTATAAGAATATGTTGAGTGTTCTTATTTTAAATGTCTTTTTATACCATCACTAATCAATGTGAAAATGCCATTGCAAAAAATTCCATTTGTTTTAGCAAAAACAAGAAAACAAAAAGATAGCAGGGAAAAACTCAGGAAGAAATTTCAAGCCATAAGCATTGTATGAAGATATAAAATAGTACGTGAGTATGAGGAAAGAGTACATTACTGAAAGCAAAAATAAATATTTTGAAGTTGCCAATTCTCAAGTTATATTCAGTGAAGAATTCATTATCTATATTGACAAGCTAATTTTAAATTATATACTAAAAAGAAAATGAGGAAGGATAGCAATAAAATATTTTTTAAAGGAAAATCAAAGTAAGAGGACTTTCCCTACCAGATAGCAAAATATATTACAAACCAACACTAGTTAAAACAGTGCAGTAGCTGTGAAGAAATGGGTGTCAATTGTAAAAAAAAAAAAAAAAAAAACTGAGGCTTCATAAATTTAACATAACAGAAAAATGATTTTTTAAATCACTGGAGAAAGAATGTACCATTACACAAATAAAATTTGATTCCTGCATCACTATATATGAAAACTAAATTCCAGATGAATTTTAAAGAAGTTTTATTGAGATATATTAACATACCATACAATCCATCCAAAGTGATTTTCAATATAATCACAGAATTGTGCATTCATAAACACAATTGATTTTAGAACATTTTCATTTATCACAAAAGGAAAATCCAATACTTCTAATACCCTTCATTACTGACAGCTAACATTATTGGTGTGATAGCATTTGCTACAATTGGTGAGAGAATATTAAAATATTACTGTTAACTATAGCCCATAGTTTGCACTGGGTGTATTTTTCCTCATATACTACCCTATTTTTAACACCTTCTAATAGTGATGGACATTTGTTTTAGTTCATGGAAGAACATTCTTATATTTGAACTATAAACAACATTCATGGCCCCCAACCAGGGTTGACTACATTACATAGTCCCATGATTCATCCTATAGCTTTCCCACTAGTGACATATTTGGCTCTAAACTTCCTTCAACCACAATCACCCATGCAATTCAGCACTGTTAGTTTATACTCAAAATTATGTGCTACAATCACTCTATCCACTTCCAAATATCTACAATCAACCTTAATAAAATTTTGCACAAACTAAGCATCAGCTCCCCATCACTCTCTGCCTTAATTCTATCTCCTAGTAACCTAGATTCTAGATTCTAAATCCAAAATTTCCTCATTACAAATAGTCCATAATAGTGAAATATTATCCCATTTGTCCTTTTGTGTCTGGCTTATTTCACTCAACATAATGTCCCCAAGGTTCATCCATGTTGGCACATCCATCAATACTTCATTTCTTCTTAGAGCTGAATAATAGTCTATCATATGTCTATACCACATTTTGCTTATACATTCATTGATTGATGGACAATTGTGTTGGTTCCATCCCTTGGCAATTGTGCAAAATGTTTCTATGAACATCAGTGTGAAAACATCTGTTTGTGTCCCTGCTTTCAGTTCTTCTGAGTAAGTGGATTGATGAAGCAAATACCAATTCTACATTTAGCTTCCTGAAGAACCACTAAACTGTCTTCTACAGTGGCTGTACCATTCTACATCCCTAAAAGCAGTGAACAAGTGTTCTTATTTCTCCACATCCACTCCAACATTTGCTTTTTTATTTGTATTTTTTTCATAGTGGACATTCTAGTAGGTGGGAAATAGTATCTCATTGCAGTTTTGATTTGCATTTCCCTAATAACTAGTGTTTTAGTTTGTTAAAGCTGCCAGAATGCAATATACCATAAATGGAATAGATTTCATAAAGGGGATTTATTAAGTTGCAACTTTTCATTTCTAAGGCTTTAATGTCCAAACTAAGACATCTAGGGAAATTTACTTTGATTCAAGAAAGGCTGATGGGTCTGGAGCACCTCTGTCAACTGGGAAGAATGTGGCTAGTGTTTGCAGGGCTCTTCGGCTTCTGGACACCTCTTCATCTCACAAGGCACATGGCAATCTCTGCAAGATTTCTCTACCGGCTCATTCAGATGGCTTCCCCAGGGGCATTTTCTTTCTGCATCTCCAAAGGTCTCTGCTGTGTGCGCGCTGAAGCTTTTTCCAAAATGGTTCCCTCTGAAAAGACTCCAGTAAGCAACCCCACCTTGAATAGGTGGAGACACATCTTGATGGAAACAGCTTAAAAGATCCCACCCAGCAATACTGAATCTGGTTTAAAGAACATGGTTTATCTGGGGTACACAACAGTTTCAAACCAGCACAACTAGTGAAGTTGACCATCTTTTCATGTGCATTTTAGCCATTTGTATCTTGTCTTTGGGAAAATGCTCATTTCTTTAATCCATTTTTTTTGGGGGGGGGTGCATGGTCTGGGAATCGAACCCCAGGCTCCTGCATGAAAGGTGAGCATTCTACCACCAAACCACCTGTGCACCCTCTTTTGCCCATTTTTAATTCAGGTTGTTCATTTTTTTATTGATGAGTTGTGGGATTTCTTTATATATTTTGAGTATGAAACCCTTATCAGACATGTGGTTTTGAAATACTTTCTTCCATTGATTAGGCTTTCTTTTCACCTATTTGACAAAGTCCTTTAAAGCACACAAGTTTTGAGGAGATCCCATTTATCTATTTTTTTCTTTCACTGCTTATGTTTGGGTGTAAACATAAGAAAGTATTGCTAATGACAAGACCTTGAAAATGCTTCCCTACATTTTCCTTTAGGAGTTTTATGGTCCTGGTTCTTATAGTTAGGTCTTTGAACCATTTTGAGTTAACTTTTAATAAGGTGTGAGTTAGGGGTTCTCTTTCATTCAATTGGACAAAGATATCCATGTCTCTAAGCAGTATTTTCTGAAGAGGCTGTTCTGTGCAAATTGAGTGGACTTGACAGCCTTGTCAAAAATCAAGTGGCCATAGATGTGAAGAACTATTTCTGAACTCAATTAAATTCCATTGTCGATATGTCTATCTTTATGCCAGTACAATACTGTTTTGACCACTGTAGCTCTTTAAAATCTTTTAAAGCCAGGATGTGAGAGTACTCCAACTTCATTTTTCTTTTTCAAGATGTTTTTGGCTATTCAGGGTCCTTATCTTTCAAAATAAATTTAATAACTGGCTTTTCCACTTTTACAAGGCACATGCTGGAATTTTGATTGGGATTACATTGAATCTGTGAATCAATTTTGGTAGAATTGACAACTGTATTTAGTTTTCCAATCCTTGAACATGGTTTATCTATTTATGTCTCCCTTGATTTCTTTTAGCAAAATTTTGTGTATAGGTCTGTGATAGTTAGATTCAGTTCTCAACTTGGCCAGGTGAAGGCACCTAGTTCTGTTGCTGTGGACAGGAGCTAATGGTACGTGAACCTCATCTGTTGTTGATTACATCTGCAGTCAGCTAGGATATATGCCTGCTCAGTGAATGATATTTGACTTAATTGACTGGTGCTTAAATGAGAGAGCACAACATAACACAGTCCAAGCAGCTCAGCATACCTCATCTCAGCACTCGCAGCTCAGCCTAGGCCTTTGGAGATGCAGAAAGGAATCACCCTGGGGAAAGTTGTTGGAACCCAGAGGCCTGGAAAGGCAGCAGAGATCGTCCTGTGACTTCCCACATAAGAAAGAACCACAGATGAAAGTTAGCTGCCTTTCCTCTGAAGAACTACTGAAATAAATCCCCTTGTATTAAAAGCCAATCTGTCTCTGATGTGTTGCATTCCTGAAGCTAGCAAACTAGAACAAGGTCCTTTATATCTTTACTTAAATTTACTCCTAGATATTTTATCCTTTTGGTTGCTATTGTAAATATGTTTTCCTTGATTTCTTCCTCAGATTGCTCCTTACAAGTCTATGGAAACAATGCTGATTTTTGAGTGTTGAGCTTGTATCCTGTCACAATTTTTTAAAAATCTAGTTTCATAACTTTTGTACTTTTGCTGTAGGTTTCCCAGGACTTTCTAAATAGAGGATCATATCATCTGCAAACAGTGAAAGTTTTACTTCTTCCTTTCCAATTTGGATGCCTCTTATTGATTTTTCTTGCCTAATTGCCCTATATAGAACTTCTAGCACAATACTGGAAAAAATGGTGACAGTGGGCATCCTTCTCTTCCTCTGGATATTAGAGGGAAGGCTTTCAGTCTTTCACCATTGATATGATGTTACCTGTGGGTTTTTCACCTGTGGTCATGTTGAGGTAGTTTCCTTTTATTCCATTTTTTGGAGTGTTTTTATTAAGAAGGGGTGTTGGATTTTGTCAAATGCTTTCCCCCATCAATTGACATGATCATTTGCTTTTTGCTTTTCTAGAGTAGCATATAACATTAATCGATTTTCTTGTGTTGAACTACACCTGCATAGCTGGGATAAAATCCACTTATCATGGTGTATAATTCTTTTAATGTGATATTGGACTTGATTTGCAAGTATTTTTGAGGATTTTGCAAGTATATTTGTCAGAAAAACTGGTTTGTAATTTTATTTTCTTGTAGTATCTTTGGTATTAGAATGATGTTGGCTTTATAGAATGAGTTATGTAGTATTCCCTCCTATCCAAATTTTTGGAAGACTTTGAGAAGAAGATGCATTAATTCTTCTGGGAATGACTGATAAAATTCACCTGTGAAGCCATCTGGTCCTCTTCTTTTATTTGTTGGGAGGTTTTTGATGACTGATTGAATCTCTTTACTTGTGGGTTGGTTTGCTGAGGTCTTCTATTTCTGCTAATTACAGGATAGGCATTCATGTGTTGCTAAAAAGTTGTACATTTCATCTAAGTTGTCTAGCTTGTTGGCATAGAGTTTGTTTTTTGTTTTGTTTTGTTTTTTAAATACCAAAAAACACCAAATGCAAACATTCTTAAATTTTGATCATTCCATTTTACATATATAATCAGTAATTCACAATATCATCACATAGTTGCATATTCATCATCATAATCATTTCTTGGAACATTTGCATCTATTCAGAAAAAGAAATAAAAAGAAAATAGAAAAAAATTCATATATACCATATCCCTTACCCCTCCCTTTCATTGATCACTAACATTTCAAACTAAATTTATTTTAACATTTGTTCCCCTATCATTTATTTTTATTCCATATGTTCTATTCATCTGTTGACAAGGTAGATAAAAGGAATATCAGACACAAGGTTTTCACAATCATACAGTCACACTGTGAAAGCTATATCATTATACAATCATCTTCAAGAAACGTGACTACCTGAACACAGCTCTACATTTTCAGGCCATTCCCTCCAGCCTCTCCATTATATCTTGACTAACAAGGTGATATCTATTTAATGCATAAGAATAACCTTCAGGATAACCTCTCAACTCTGTTTGGAATCTCTCAGTCATTGACATTTTATTTTGTCTCATTTCACTCTTCCCCCTTTTGGTCGAGAAGTTTTTCTCAATCCCTTGATGCTGAGTCTCAGCTCATTCCAGGGTTTTCTTAATCCCCTGATGCTGAGTCTCAGCTTGTTCTAGGATTTCTGTCCCACGTTGCCAGGAAAGTCCACACCCCTGGGAGTCATGTCCCACATAGAAAAGGATAGGGTGGTAAGTTTGCTTGTTGTGTTGGCTGGAGAGAGAGGCTATATCTGAGCAACAAAAGAGGTTCTCTTGGGGGTGACTCTTAGGCTTAATTTTAAGCAGGTTTGACCTATCCTTTGTGGGGTAAAATTTCATATGAACAAACCCCAAGACTGGGGGCTCAGCCTATAGCTTTGATTGTCCACACTGCTTATGAGAATATCAAGAATTCAACTTGGGGAAGTTGAATTTTCCCCTTTTCTCACCATTCCCTGAAGGGGACTTTGAAAATACTTTTTTACTCACTGTTCAAATCACCCTGGGATTTATCAGGGCATCACTCTGGACAAGCCCAAAAAATCCCATGTCCTACTCAAGGTTCCATGTACTTATGGTGTTCAATTAAGCTGTCTACATAAGTTATATTAGGAAATGAAATAGAGTTTTTAATCGTACCCTCTTATGATCTCTCTTATTCCTTTTGGGGCAGTAGTAATCATCAGTTTTGATATTTTGGATCCTCATTTTCACTTGTCTCAAGATATTTACAGATTTCCTTTGAGATTTTTTCATTGACCTATTCATTGTTTAATGGTGTGTTGCTTAACCTTCATAAATTTATGAATTTTCCAGTACTCTGCTTGTTATTTATTCCAGCTTCATTCCATTATGATTGCAGTAAGTGACTTGCATAATTTCAACCTCTGTAAATTTACTGAGACCTGATTTGTGACACAGCATGTGATTTACCCAGGAAAAAGATCCAGGAGCACTAGAGAGATATGTATATCCTGCTTTTGTGGGATGCACTGTTAGGTAAATGTCTGCTTAGTCAGTTCATTTATCATATCATTCAAGATATCTTTTTTCTTATTCTGTCTTGATGTTCTATCCATTGATGAAAATGGTCTATGAAAGTCTCCAAATATTATTGTATTTTTCTCCACTATTTGCCTCATGTATTTTGGGGCACCCTGGCTAGATGCATAAATATTTATGATTATTTTTTCTTGGTGAATTTCCCCTTTTAATAATATATAGTGTCCTTCTTTGTCTCTTTAAATAGTCTTGCATTTCAAGTATATTTAAAATCTGATATTAAAATAGCCACCCCCACTCTTTTCTGATTGATGTTTGTGGACTATGTTTTTCCAATCTTTCAATCAATTTGTGTTCTTGAATTTAAGGTGGGTATCTTATAGGCCACACAGAGATGGATCATATTTTTTAATCTATTCTGCCAATCTATATCTTTTCATTGGGGAGTATAGTGCATTAACATTCAATGTTATTACTGTAAATGTAGTTCTTGCTTCAACCATTTTACCGTTTGGCTTTTACAGGTCACATCTTAGTTTTGTCTCTTGTTACCCTTTTAGTTACCATTAATGATAACCTTCATTTCTATCCTCTCCTCCAAGCCTTTCTTTCCTGTCTTTTCCCTTCAGCTAGCAAAACTTCTTTTATTATTATTATTTTTTTTGAGGGCTCTTGTTAACGAATTCTTTCAGCTTCTGTTTATATGTGAATATATTCAACTCCCTAATTTTTAAAGGAAATTCTTTGCTGGATAAAGAATTTTGACTGTCAATATTTTTCTTTCAGTGTTTTCAATATATCATACCACTGTCTTCAAATACTCCATGATGCATGATGAAAAATCAGCACCTAATTTTATTTGGCTTCCCTTGTATGTAGCAAATCACTTTTCTCTTGCTGTTTTCAGAATTCTCTCTATCTTTCTCATTTGATATTCTAATTATTTTGTGGCTTGGAGTAGGTCTATTAGTATTTTTCTCTGTTTGAAGTACATTTTGGTTCTTGAATATTTATAATCAAGTCTTCTATAAGACTTGGGAAATGTCTGTTGTTTGACCATTATTTCTTCAAATATTCTTTTTGCCTCTCTCCCTTCTAGTCTCCTTCTGAGACCCCATGATGCATATGTTTATTCTCAAGAGTCATCCACATTTTTTTATGCATCGTGACTTTATTCTGTCTTCCAGCTGTGTAATATTCCATGTATGTATATAACACATTTTGTTTACTAACTCATCCATTGATGGATATTTGGGCTGCTACCATGGGTTACCAATTGTGAGTAATGCTGCTGTAAACATCAGTGTGAAAATGTCTGTTTCTTTCCTTGCCTACAGTTCTTCTGAAAATGTACCTAGTGGTGGGTTTGCTAGATCATATGGCAATTCTATATTTAGCTTCATGAGGAATCACAAAACTGTCTTCCAGAGTGGTTGCACCATTCTACATTCCCACAAACAGTGAATAAGTGTGCCACTTTCTCCACATACTCTACAACAATTGTCATTTTCTTTTTTTTTGATCATGGCCATTCTAGTAGGTGTGAGATTATATCTCCTTGTGGTTTTGATTTGCATTTCCCAAATAACCAGTGAGAAGCATCTTATCATATGTTTTTTAACATGGGCAGGCACCAGGAAACAAACCCAGGTCTCCAGGTTGGCAGGCAAGAATTCTGCCGCTGAGCCACCATTGCACCACCCTTCATATGTTTTTGAATTTGTATTTCATATTCAGAAAACTGTCTGTTCATGCCTTTTGCCTATTTTTAAATTAGTTTGTTTAACTTCTTTTTTGTTGAGCTGTAGGATCTCTTCATATATTCTGGATATTAAAACGTTTTCTGATATGTGGTCTCCAAATCTTGTCTCTCATTGCAGAGACTGCCTTTTTACTTTCCTAAGTCTTTTGATGCATAAAAGTGTTTAATTTGAAGAGATCCCATTTATCTAGTTCTTCTTTCATTGCTCATACTTCACGTGTAAGATCTAGGAAGCTACTTCATATCACAAGATATATAAGATATTTCTTTACATTTTCTTCTAAAATTTTTATGGTCTTTGTCTTAATTTTTACATCTTCAATCCATTTTGAGTTAATTTTGTATAAGTTGTGCGATACGGGTCTTCTTTCCTTCTTTCAGATATGGATATCCAGTTCTCCAAACATCATTTATCGAAGAGGCTGCTTTGTTCCAGCTAAGTTGACTTGACTACCTTATCAAAGATCAATTGTTTTTAGATGAGAAGATTTATCTCTGAACACTCAATTCAATTACCTTGGTTAATATCTCTAGCTTTATGTCAGGACCATTTTGTGTTGAACACTGTAGCTTTATAATATGCTTTAAAGTCAGGTAGTATGAGATTTCTCACTTCATTCCTTTTTCTCAAGATATCTTTAGCTATTCTGGGCACACTGCCCTTAAAAATACATTTGGTTGTTTTTTCCATTTCTTCAAAGTGAGTTGTTGGGATTTTAATTGGTATTGCATTGAATCTATAAATCAATTTGGGTAGAACTGACATCTTATTTACTTTTAGTCTCCCAATCCATGAACACGGCATATCCTTCTATTTATTTTTGTCTTCTTTGATTTTCTTTTATCAATTTCTTGTAGTTTTCTGTGTATAGGTCTTTTGAGCTTTGGTTAAATGTTTTCATAAATATCTCAGTATTTTTCATGCTATTGTAAATGGAATTTTTTTTCCTTGCTTTCTTCCTCAGATTGCTCATTACTATTGTGTATAGAAATACTATTGATTTTGGGGTGTTGATCATGTACCCTGCCACTTGCTGTACTCATTTATTATCTTTAATAGATTTGCTATTGAATTTTTAAGTGTTTTTTTAGTTACAGCATCCTATCATCTGCAAACAGTGAAAGTTCCATTTCTTCTTTTCCAATTTGGATAACTTTTACTTATTTTTCTTGCCTAATTTCTTTAGCTAGATCTTTCAGCACCATGTTGAATAACAATGGTGACAGTGGGCATCCAGGACTTGTTCCTGATCTTATAGGGAAATCTTTCAGTCTCTCTTCATTGGGTATGATGTTAGCTGTAGATTTTTCATATATTCACTTTATCATGTGGAGGAAGTTCCTTTCTATTCCTATCCTTTTAATTGTTTTCATCAGTTAAGAATGTCAAGTTTTTCGGCATCAATCAAGATGATCATATTGATGTGGTGTTTTACAATAGTTCATGTAAAAGTTGATTTTCTTGTGTCACACCAGTCTTGCATACCTAGAATAAATCCCATTTGGTCATTTATAATTCTTTTAATATGTGGCTGGATTTGATTTGCAAGTATTTTGCTGAGGATTTTTGCATCTATATTCATTAAGGATATTCGTCTATATTTTTATTTTTTTGTAGTATCATTGTATGGATTTAGGGTGTTGTTGGCTTCATGGAATGAGTTAGGTAGCTCTCCTTTCTCTTCAATTTTTTGAAGAATTTGAGCAGAATTGGTACCAATTATTTCTTGAATGCTTTGCAGAATTCACCAGTGAAGCCATATGTTCCTGGAATTTTCTTTTTTGGGGGAGCTTCTTGATGACTGATTCAATCACTTTACTTGTGATTGGTTTGTTGAGGTCTTCTAATTCTTCCCAAGTCAATGTTGGTTGTTCATGCTTTTCTAGGAATTTGTCAAGTTTGCTTACATTGTCTAGTTTATTATCATACAGTTGCTCATAGTATCTTCTCATTATCTCCTTTATTTTTCAGGGTCAGTAGTTACATCCCTTTTTCCATTTCTGATTTTATTTATATACATCCCTTCTCTTTGTTTTGTCAGCATAGCTAAGGAACCACCAATTTTATTCATTTTCTCAAAGATCCAACTTCTGGTTTTGTTGACTCTCTCTCTTGTTTTCATGTTATAATTTCAGTAATTTCTGCTCCAGTCTTCATTGGAAAAGCTTTCGATATGTTTCCTCATGCCCTACACAGGGCACTTTGGTATTGGTCTGCACTCTTTTTTAGGGGGTCTCTGACCCTATTTTGGTGGGGAGACGCTGTCATGAGAAACTCCTCCCAGAATTTGGCTTCCAGGTAAAAGCAGCATAACAGTATGGAAGGAGTTTGAAAACTATAGAGACTGAGACAAAGATCTGCCTGCAAAAGAAGCACCCAGGAGAAGGTGGTCTGACTCCTAAGGAACAGATGGGACAACTAAATTCTTGCAAATAAGAAAACTCCAAAACTTTTAACAAGCAAAAGCCCAGGGCAAGACAGAGACTCAGAAAGAAAGGGAAAACCCTGCACATTGCCTTCACACTGAACAGATATTCTTGAATGGAGAAGTTCTGTAAAATATGTCTTATCACCAGTTGGTCACAAAATCAAGAAACAGATATCTCAGGGAATAAGTCCCAGTGTTAAATATTTTAAGTATTGCAATGTAGTACAAAAAAAAAAAAAAAACCCAGCACAATACAAACAAAGAAACAGGAAATCATGGCTTAGCTGAAGAAAGAGGATAAAATTGCAGAAAACACCAACAGAGAAGAGGAGAATATGGGCATATTAACTAAGTCCTTAAAATGATCTGTAAAATGCTCAAAGATATTTAGGAAAGGATAGAGAAGTAGCTGAAGGATATCAGGAAAACAATGAATAAGCAATATGGAAGTATAAGAAATAGAACAATTTAAAAATGAACCAAAGAGGACTACTGGAGTTGAAGACTAAAGTAATTGAAAAGCAAAAAATCCGCAAGAGTGTTTCAAGAGAAAGAATCAGTGAATTTGAAGATAAGATACTTGAAATGAGTCAGGATGAGGAGCAAAAAGGAAAAAGAAATATTTAACATGAAAATAGCCTAATACAGCTGTGGGCAACATCAAGCATATCAATATAGGCATTATGGGTGTTCCAGAAGGAGAAGAGAGAGAGAAAAGGTCAAAAGGTATGGTCAAAGAAATAATGACAGAAAACACCTCAAAAGATGAAAACATGCAAAAGATGAGAACATGCAAATCTAAAAAGGTCAGAGAATAACTGAAAGAATAAACACATAGAAAAATACAATCCATCATATACTGATTACACTACTGAATGCAAAGGACAAGGAGAGTTCTGAAAGCTGAAATGGAAAACCAGTGTGTTATATACAAGGGAGTCCAAATCAGATTGTCTATTTCTACTCAAAAACCATGAGGCAAGAATACAGTGGGTTGAAATACTTAAAGTACTGAAAGAAAACAACTGCCAGTCAAAAATTTTATATTCAGTAAGGCTGAAATGCTCTCAAACACTAGGGACTCCCAAGTTAATATACAAAGCCCCTGTTCTTGATGCTTGCTCTTATGAAACTTATTTCTGTAGTGGAGAAGTTCAGCCTATAATTGTGCCTAAGAGTTACTTCCAAAGAACCTCTTTTGTGGCTCAGATGTAGCCACTAAAACTATCAAACTCCTAGAAGTAAATATAGGAAATCATCATCAGGGTTAGGCAAAGGGTTTTTAGATTTTATGACCCAAATTACAAACAACAAATGGAAAAATAGATAAATCAGACCTCATCAAAATGAAAAACTTTAGTTCTCCAAAGGACTTCATCATGAAAGTAAAATGGCAACAAACTCTTTACATCTGATTGGTTTGTTGGACTTTTCTATATCTTTGTGATCTAGTGTAGATTGTTCCTGTGTTTCTAGGAAACTGAGTATTTCATCTAAGTTCCCTAGTTTGCCAGCATACAATTTTTCATAGCATCCTCTTATGATCCTTATTTTTTTGGGATCCATGATAAACCCCTTCTAATTTCTGATTTTATTCTCATCTTCTCTCATTTTGCCATTGATAGTTTAGCTAAGGGGTTGTCAATGTCATTGGTTTCCTTGTAGAGTCAACTTCTGTTTTTATTGATTCTATTGTCTTCCATTCTTAATTTCATTTATTTCCATTCTACTCTTTTTTATTTCTTTCATTTTCCATGCTTTGGGATTAGTTTGCTCTTCATTTTCTAGTTCCTCCAGATTCACCATTAAGTCTTTGATTTTAGCCCTGTCTTCTTTTTCAATATAGTCTTCATCATACATTTCCCTCCCAAAACTGCCTTTGCTGCATCCCATAAATTTTTTTTTACATTTTTGATTGTTAAATATAACAAATAAACAACAAAGCAACACATTTCCAAGTATATTTAACAAGTAGTTACAGAACAGATTTTAAAGTTTGGTATGGGTTATAATTCCATAGCTTTTTGTTTTTTCTTCTAGTTGCTCAAAGACACTTCTTGAACCTTCAGTATTTCCCAGCCCAAATAGGTCAGGAACCAGTGCAGGAAGGTGTAAACTTGATCTAATTTGTTTTGGGAGAGAATCTGGGAAATCTTCCCAAAGCCTAATTTTGCCTGCACTTTCCAGCCTGCTCAGCAGATGGCACTCTTTGACTTCTGAGTCCCCTCACTCTTATAAAGGCTAGGTGTTTTACTTTTTGCCAAATTCACTTTTAAAACAGTGCTTGGCAGCATCTGGCTGGGAGTAGCTGAAATTGTGGGGAGCTGATATTCTCACTTCATCAGCCAATATCTGTGTCAGGCCTGTGCCCCCTTCTGTACTTGGGGTGGAGCACCTCACAGCTGTCCCAGTTGCCACTGTCCCAGTTGCAGCTGTTCCCCAGGCAGGGATCAGGCCACCCACTGCTGTTCCCTCCAGGATGAGACGGGCACCAGGAGTCATGGAACAAATTGCAGTCTATGACCACAGTTTCTCAGGCTTTTCATTCTGCACTTCCCTGGACATTGTGCTTACCTCCCCTGTTCCCCAGATCTCCCCCAAATTGATTCAGACAATTTCTGCCTGGCTATTCACTGCTTTTGGGAGAGAAGTAGTTTCTGCCTCTCCCTCCATAATTCACCATTTTGGAAGCTCCTCTTGGAGGCCCTTTGGTACTCAGCACTCTCAGTGACGTTGTTCTGCCCTGGGTATCTGTGTACATGGATGCATGGGATTCTAACTCACTACTATGAATGTTTTTATGTCTGTATCCCCAGTAGGAGCTGGGAGGGATTCAGGCTGCTGCCTCTGAGCACTTCTTAAGCTGTGTTGGACCAAGTGAGGGGGAAGATCAGCTGGTCTTAGACAAAATTTTCCTACCTGATATTTTTCTCTTTCTTTGTGTCAGCATTTTTGAAGTCCTTCCCCAGTCTCTACCTTCCTCCAGAGGTCTAAGCAAGTGAAATTTGTCTACATCACTTTTTATGTGAATTATCTGTTTATGTCTTTTGCTCATTTTTCCACATGGATCATATTTTGTTTCCTATTGATTTGTTGATGTTCTTTCTTTATGAAGACTATTAGTTTTTATATGATATGTGGGGAAGATATTTATCCCACTTCATTGTTTCCTTTTAAATTTTCTTTATTTTTTATGTTTATCAGGTTTTTTTAAATTTTAAATCATTTCTGTTGTGAAATATAACATATATACAAAAAAGCAATACATTTCCAAGTACATTTAACAAGTAGTTATAGAACAGATTTTAAAGTTTGGTATGGGTTATAGTTCATGATTTTTTCATTTTTTTCTTCTAGCTGCTCTAAGACACTGGAGAACAAAAGAAATATCAATATAATGATTTAGCAGCCATACTCACTTGTTAAATCAAATCTTCTTTGTTATACTCCTTCTTCTCTCTTTCTTTTTTTGTGAAAAAATAAAATATATATATATATATATGGAATAAACTTCAAAGTACATCACAACAATTAGTTGTAAGACAGATATTAGATTTTGGTATGGGTTATAATTCCACAAGTTTAAGTTTTTACTTCAAGCTGTTGTAAGGTACTGGAGACTAAAAGAAATATCAATGTAATTATTCAGCAGTCATACTCACTTGTTAAACCTACCTTCTCTGCATAACTCCACCATCATCTTTGATCTTTCTCCCACTCTTTAGAGATATTTGGGCTATACCTATTCTAACTTTTTCATGTTGGAAGGGGCTGTCAATAATATGGGATGGGGGATGGAAAGCCTGGCCCCTCTGCATTTCAGGACTTATCTGGTCCAGGAACCCATCTGGAAGTTCTAGGTTTCTGGAAAGTTACCCTACTGCATGAGACCTTTGCAGAATCTTATATAATGCCCTAGGTATTCTTTAGAATTGACAGGACTGGTTTTGGTTAGGGTTTGGCAAGCTATGATAGTTAACACAATGTCTAACTGAAGCTTGTGTTAGAGTGACATCAGAGTAGCCTCTCTGCTCTATTTGAACTCTCTCACCCTCTGAGACCTTATTTGTTATACCTTTTTCCCCATTTTAGTTGGGATAGCATTGTTGATCCCACAGTGCCAAGGCCAGACTCATCCCTGGGAGTCATCTCCCATGCAGCCAAGGAGACTTTCACTCCTGGATGTCATGTCCCACGTAGGGGGAAGTGGTATCTGTTTTAAATGAAATATTCTATTGATTTTTCCTTTATGGATACTTCTATAGCCAAAGATACATATTCAACATTTTCTTCTTTTTAAACGTTCATATATTTTATTAGTTCTTCAATCCACTTTTGTTTTGGTGCATAGTATGATGTGAAAATCAAAATTAGCCCCTTGCATCATAACCTAAAAAAATTAATAATTTTTTATTTGTTCATCTCTTCCTATTTATTGTTTGACCATACAAACTTGAAAAATTTTAAACTCAAAATGGTCAAATATTAGCAATTTCGTTTTGTTCAAACTAATAATTTTCAATTCAAAGTTTTTGTATGTTAATTATTTGAACAATATTTTTTGTACATATAAAACAATATCAGCACTATATATTCCTTTCAATTATATGCTTAAAAAGTGGGGTTTTTTTGTATCATTTCTGACATTTCTGTAATCCCCCTTGTCTTCATGAAACCTGTGACCTATTCAGACTTGACTATTTGCTGATTCTTTAAACACATCTTGTTTTTTCTCATTTTCATGCCTTTCCTTTCTTGCTGTCCTTTTTGCTCATTCAAGTCCTCTTCACATTTCAAGACCCAGAGCAAACGCTATTTAGTCCATAACATTTTCCCCATAATCACATAGTTGCAATTAATTTCTCTTGTTTCATGTTGCCATGCACTTTTAGAATATCTTAAGGGACATTTCTAGATATTGCCTTCAATTTAACATGATATTTCTCTAGAGTGAGAGAAATAGGAGTGGTTAGGAGCATGTCTGTGTTCAAAATTCCTTTCCTTGCATTCTATAGTCATGAAATTTGGAGCTGAAGGTAACCATAAACCATTTTATCCACTTTTATTCATTTAATTGATAGTGAAAATGAGGTCATTGTTGAAAGAAGAAGGATTTGGCCAAAATTTTTTGTAAAGTCCTGGAACACAATTTATCTGACCTACAATGTGTGATTTTCTATGTGAAAAAACAGATTGGCATCTTCTCCTGGTCACTCTCCCTTTCTTCCTTTAACAAACACTAGCTGATCTTTGACTTTGTGCCTGGTGTTTCACTGGGTCTTGGAGACAGGTAGGAGCAAAACAGATTTGGACTCTAATCATTGAGAGCTTATAGGTTAGTGAAAAAGTAAATAGACACAAACAAACAAAGAAACCATTGCATTGTGAGATGTACAATAAAGGGAATTAAGGCACAGTAGAAAGCAGTGATATATGGCAGAGAATATGATGGAGTGGGCATGGCATGATGCTTTACATTCCTGAGGAAAGGCTGCAGGAGGAAGTGGCTTTTGAGCTGGAAGTTTAGAAGTAGCCACCTGGCCGGCCATAGTAATATCTTGGGGGAGGAACTTTGGTCCTGAAGGGGAGATAAGCTTGGACATTATGGCTGGAGGCAACAAAAAAGAGGGATAGTGATGGCAGATAGGATCAAATTGTGAAGGGTCTTAAGGATCACAAAGACATTTGGTTTATACTTTGCAAATGAGCAAAGAGCAATGTAAAACTGCTAATGAACTAGGCCTTTAAGAGACAATTTTATGGCTTCTCAAAACCTTTCTTCCCATAGAGAGACAGAGACTTTTTGAGAGTTGACAGGTGGGACCCAACATAGGTGAAGATGGTGGAAGAGTGATAGCCTGATCTTCCTGCCTGTTTAAATGCTGGACAGAAGATAGGCCCCAGTTGTTGGGTGCTCTTGATTCTCACTCTAAGACCCAGCCTCTCTGCCTCACAGGTTCAAACTTCTAAGCTCAGCCTGTTCCTGGATACAATCAGCAAATGCCAGCTGCCAGGTGGTGAGATGGTTCAGGAGGCAGCCTGGGATAGCCTTCTCACAACTGACTGGGGCTCCTCAGCACTGATTGGTATTTTGGGCACCATTCCTGTTAAATTTTGACAGGTTTTTGCTCAGCTGAGTTGACTAAACTCAAACTTTTGGTATCAAGGATGCTTCTTTGACCTCTCTGCAGTGAATTCTCTCTCTTCTTACCCTGCCCTTGCCCAATGCCAATACATACCAGTTGCATGTAGAACTGTGGCTTGCATTGTAATTAAATCTGCCTTTAGGCCCTGTACTTTCTGAAGGCAATCTCAGGGCATCACAAATGCTCTTAGGGATAGAGGATGGAGCAAATGTTTTATTTCTATTCCCACAGGGTCACTGTTTATATACACAGTGTTATATGCATATGTTTGGACAGATGGACCAAATGTCATTCTTTAGAATGGCTGGACCAAGGTCACATTAATGCCTCTGATACTCCTGGATTACAGGTTCTATTTGGGAACATAAGAAAAAAGGGGACAACTTCTACTGAGTTTTGTGCACTTCCAGGTGAGTCTAAATTCCTAGATTAAATTGAGTAGGCTCATCTCCTTAAAAGGAGAAAACTAAGTTCTAGGTTACTTGTTGTTAGAAAATGAAGCAATTCTGTCTTCCCACCAAACCTGAGTGTGCCATTTTGAAATTATAGACCCCAGAAAAATCATGTCCTTTAATCCTAATTTAATATTGCTGGGTAGGAGCATTTTTATTATCTATATGGAAATGTGACTCACCCAATTATGAGTATTAACCCTGGATTAGATGGAAGTGTGACTCCACCCGTTCCACGTGGATCTTGATTGGTTTATTGAGATCTTTTAAAAGAGGGAACCATTTTGGAAAAAGTCAATAGAGAGTGAGAAACTTGAGAGCCCATGCAGCCAGGGACCTTTGGAGATGAAGAAGGAAGGTACACTTGGGGGAGCTTCATGAAGCAGGAAGCCTGGAGAGAAAGCTAGCAGATGTTACCATGTTTGCCATGTACTTTTTCAATTGAGAGAAACCCTGAACTTCATTGGCTTTTCTTAAGTGAAGGTACCTTTTGTTGGTGCCTTAATTTGGACACTTTAATAGAATTGCTTTAACTTGGACAATCTCGTGGACTTAGAACTATAAATTTACATTTTAATACATTCTTCCTTTTTAAAAGCCACTCCATTTCAAGTATATTGTATTCCAGCAGCTAGCAAACTATAACACTGAGGATGTGGACACACCATGAAAGCAGAGAGAAGCCATCCTCACTGGCATGCCTTTGTTTGATTTGTGTTTATAGCATCTTATTGTATTCTTCTGTGTATTCTAATTCATTACTAAATCAGAAAATACAGGCCTATTTTAATCAAAAGAACAGCCTCTATATCCCTTTATAAAGCTCTTGATTCCAAATTGCTGAGCTTGAGTAACTTTAGAATTTTAAAACCAATTTGTTATTCAGAAAATCAGCCCAGAATATTCCTTAGAGATGTATTTTAGAGGCTCATATACCTATTAGCACATAATGATATTATCAGCATACAGAATGAACATGCCAATTTCCATGGAATTGAGTAATAGGCTACTAAAAGGAGAAAATCAAAGTGGATCCAGAGTAGACTATGATGACTTCAAGTGTG
This sequence comes from Tamandua tetradactyla, assembly GCF_023851605.1. Taxonomy (NCBI): domain Eukaryota; kingdom Metazoa; phylum Chordata; class Mammalia; order Pilosa; family Myrmecophagidae; genus Tamandua; species Tamandua tetradactyla. The sequence continues at coordinate 38,982,054 of NC_135342.1, read as the reverse complement.
CATGGCCCACTTCATTAAACAATGCCATGTCTAAAAGAGCAACAACTTGATGATTGTTCCAAGTGTTCTCCACCACAGGGCCACATTGTTGGATCATCACCGTTATGTGTGATTTGCTTAGCAATAACTGGGAGTCTAGCACATTCACACACATCCTTATATCTACCAAGAATTCACCTTGTCAATTTGCCATGATCCACAGCCAAAGCAATTTCCTTATTAAAAACCCAAACCAAAGAATTGTTTATATGAAGGGACTGTCAGTTTTACCTGACCATGCATACCCCCACCACTTCTACAGTATCACTGCACACAATATAATTTTTGAAACATAACCTGAAAGAGTATCTGAGGTTTCCTGCTTGTTTGGGGCATTTGTTTTTCTGTGGGAGAAATTTTTATATCACATGTGAGAAATGAATGAGATGGGTAGAATATTCACTACAACCTCAAAAACCATAAAACCATTTCCATGGAAAGATTCCCTTACCTGGTCACATGCAAAGCCATGTGTTGAAAATTGAGCCCCAAAGCCTTCTTTACTGTTGGATAGAAAGCATTGTTGTATATTCTCCTTTAAAAAGGAGATCTTCTGAGATCTGCTTCCTTCAGTCTTACCATTTAAATAGAGTTAGGAATTTCAAAACTGATGAGCCTTTCAAAATTATCCAGCTACACCCCTCTCATTTTACAAAGGAGCAAATTGGGACCCAGGGATGAAAGATATTTATTTTAAGATTACAGTGTAGGTGGCAGCCAAATCAAAGCTTAAATCTTGATCTTATTCAAAATCCAGACCTCCTCCACTATATTATATACTGTTTCGCTTTACAACTACATCTAAGTGACTTTAATTTTCTGAGCCCCAGTTTCCTCACTGTATTAGTTAGGGTTCTCTAGAGAAACAGAATCAACAGGGAACACCTGCAAATATAAAATTTATGAAAGTGTCTCACATGACCGTAGGAACGCAGAGTCCAAAATCCACAGGGCAGGCTGCAAAGCCGATGACTCCAATGGATGGCCTGGATGAACTCCACAGGAGAGGCTCACCAGCCAAAGCAGAAATGGAACCTGTCTCCTCTGAGTCCTCCTTAAAAGGCTTCCCATGATTGCATTTAGCATCACTAATGGCAGAAGACACTCCCCTTTGGCTGATTACAAACGGAATCAGCTGTGGATGTAGCTGATGTGATCATGACCTAATCCTATGAAATGTCCTCATTGCAACAGACAGGCCAGCGCTTGCCCAATCAGATGAACAGGTACCACAACTTGGCCAAATTGACACCTGTCCCTAACCATGACACTCACCTATACAAGGGGAAGATATTCTTTGCTCTGTCAAGTTAACAGGGATGTTATGAAGGCCTATGTAGACAAGAAACAGGATAGGATTTTATAAAATATTCAGGGGCATTTTAAAATTAGAGATTATCAAGTGAGCTCATTTCTCTAGCAGATGGGTCCCTTCAAGGGAGAAGTCATGTCTTGTTAATCCCAGTATCCTCCAGATTCAGGGATGAGTGGATGAATTAAATTGATTCAGACCCGTCAATGGGACAAGTCTAAGGGTCTTTGATACAGACAGTTATCAGTACTCCCTGCTGGGCAGCACTTAGGAGTGAGGTGGTTTCCATGGTAATTTAAAACCCAGGAAGCTGTTACTAAATAACAAATTTCTAGCTCAACTTCTGGATCACAGTCTTACCAAAGATAAGCCTCAACCAATTCTGGCCAATATCTATTAGTTCTGAAGCTTCCAAGGTCCTCATTTAAGATGGTATTGATTTTTCTCACAGTAGCAAGCAGAAGAAATAACAATTATTTTGTCCTTTCATTTATTTTTATTGAAAAATTAAGTTATGATAAAGAGACAAAGAAGGCTGTAGGTAGAACTGAAGAGGGCTGCTCTAGAGCTGAGCCTTAGTTAATGGCCCTTCTCAATGGTTGTAAGGAACGTTTTTCACAGGCCCTTTAAGAGTTGGCCTTAAAAGTAATGGCCATGGCTGTGGCCCAACACGGCTATTTCCCAATTTTCAGAGATGTGGTAGTAAAATTGTAATAATCAGCCTATTTGCCATAAAGACCAAGGAGTTCTTCAGGATCTCTGAGGTACAATACAAGTCTAATAATCTAACTCAAAACATCATTAGCCATGTCTTGCTAATTGAGCTGTCTGCCTGGAATGATTTATGACAGGACATCTATTCTCTGAAAGCACCCTCTGTTAGCTGTCTCAAATCCTCCCAAAGGAGCTCTACCCCTTTAGCTTTTTTTTTATCCCCTTTAGGTTTTTAAACAAAATTCTCCTGAAGAAGCAACACTCAAGTTATCATCAATCATACATAGTTTAGCATGGATGTTTTTTGAGTTTTTACTCTTGTAGAAAAAAGGCTCCAATCTAGGAGGAGACTGGAGAGGTTCGCTGAAAACTTTCTGAATTTATAATAATACTAATGATGACCTTTCACATTTATTGATAGTCAGCCCTGTGCAAACCAGTTTTAACATGTACTATCTTGTTTAATTCTCACAACCAACCCAGAAGAAGATACTTTACATATGCTTATTTTAGAGAAAAGGGAACTGAAACTTAAAAATGGGTAGTAGCATGTTCAACATCACACAGCAAGAATGCAATGGCATAGATAATTATGTCCATGTGGCTCTTACCTTAGGATTTATGCTTATAACTACCCTTACATCTTCTCCTTGGTGATCTTTGCGATTTCTATGACTTTTTTTCTTTGCCTCCTCCAGGGCTTTGGTCCTAATGGCTGGCTTACCTTTGCCCTTGACATCCCATGTCTTTATGTATTGGTATTGGACTTATTCCTCTCTCCTCTCACCTTGCTTTTTACATGCTGTTTCCACGGACAAGAATGCAAATTCTACCTCCAAACTTATTTCCCATGGTATCTCCCACCAACTTGTCTGACCACCTCTTACAGACCCTTCATGTCCCAAAGTAGATAACACTTCTTTGGGGTGGGGGAAGCTCATATTACACCTCCTGCCCAAGTCTGGTGCTCTCTCATGGTGCTCTGATGTTCAAGGAGAGTGTTGCATAACTCCCGAGGCAGCCCTCCTATTAACTCTATAAAGGGCACCTCTTAGAGTACAGCTACATTGCAGCCTTGTATATCTTAGCCTTGCCACACAATAGTAAATGTCTATTTCTCATTCTTGGTCCATAAACTCTGAGATGGCTGAGCTGCAGCTGCCCCATTCAGCAGATGTTTCATATATATTTGTTCGATGAATGTATAGCTCCATCCAGCCATAATGTTATAGTTGGCCTCCAACCTCTTTGCTTCGTCAACCTATGTCATTGCTCAGCTGAGAAGCAACACTTTTGACTGGTCGAGTTAACAAGGTTTGTGTGGCTTATGGGGAAGAGTATAGACCATAGTTGAATACAAGAACCACCTGGATATGGTTCCCAGAGACCAGTCCAGATATGAAAGGTCTTAGATGCAGGGGAAAGAAGTTTCAGATTTGTAGTGCTTTGCATTGTGAGTGCTAAGTCATCTGATCTGGGCATCTCTTACCTCAACTATCCTTCATTTTAATATCTCAGCTTGGATGAAAGTTATGCAATTGATTTGCCATGGCAGGGCTGCTCACTTCATTATCTCTGAGTCTGAGATATTTGAGACAAAAGTAGTTGCTATCTGGGTTTATTCAGACAAGCTTAAGAAATTGCCACGCCAGTGTTCCTGCTGCACTAGCAGGCAGACCTCTGTAAGTTACCCTATAGTGCAGGTAAGGTGGATAAATGGGCAATCATGGAAGCAATCAGTTTTTAGAGTAACAGCCCCACTCAGAGTCTGTTCATCTACTGACTTTGTGTGGCCTGAAAATGTAGTTGAACAGTGATGGGGAACTTCCCACAATTACCCCAAGTAAAGTGAAAATGTAAGTGGAGAACACAATAAGGGCACCCACATTCATTAGGAAGAGACACAGTGTTTTCAACCTTGCCTTACCAGGCCTGCACACATCTCCAGAAAATGAAAACTAGTCAAAGTAATCTTATTGAGTCTTATAGTAGAGCATCCTAAATGGTGGGAATACAATATAGAACCTAATCTTATCATTCCTTGGAAGCAGGAACCCATGGGAGGAGATGAAAATGTAAAGTAAAAAATTATTAGTTCTTCCCTAGTTACACAGCAAATTAACCTGAGAAATGCTGCAAAGGCTGTTCTGTCTCAGAATGTGGGCAGAATGTACTTGCCCCATCTGGGGCTATACAAAAACAATAAGCTCACCATTATCAAGGGTTTACTATGTGCTAGGTGCTATGGTTCGACTTTAAAAAAGCTTTTCTCATTTAATCTCCATAATAAGCCCGTCAGTGGGTCTCTTCATGTCCCATTTTACAGATGAAGAAATCTACTAAGAGTTACCAAAGTTGTACAGCCAGAAGGTGGCAGAACAAGGGTTTGAACCCAAGTCCTTCAGTATATCTTTCTGAAAAGAATAATGGATTAGCACCAACTTTAGATTCATATTTATGTTTTTCTTTCTATTTCACTGACCTTCAATTTTCTCCACTGATAAAGACAAAGGCCAATAGTCTGCATCTACATATTTATATAAATTTGTTACAATTCTTGCAGCTTTTCAGTTTAACAGTATTAATACGTAGCGAGACCTTTGCAAGGATTGTCCCCAGACATCCCTATCTCCTATATAAGACAAAACAGAAAGGGGACTTTTTAAAGCTCAATGCTTATTTACCTCTAAGAAGAGATGTGACTTCACAGAGAGGGAGCAAATAATTTAGGCTTCCCTTTGCCTCTTTCTAACTGTATAGATTTTTTACTTGGCTTGGGGAATTGGAAAGAATGCTGTAAAAGAGAATCATACAAACAAGGTGATGTGACTGGCCAGCTTCCTAACTCTCCCATAGCCTGCTTTCTTCATTTTCATTATATGTTTGAATAATGTACATTCCTGAAATGCTACTACATTTGTACTCAGGTGAAAGTTATAAGAATGTGTTTCAAAGCTAACCAGAAATGAATTTTAGCTCACTCATTCTGCTTACCAATTTCAAGGGGGAAAAGAGAGAGTTGACTACTTAAAATAGCCAAATGTATTATTCCTTGATGTAGGTGTCTGTGTGATACTGAGTGCAGTCTGAAGAGACTTGCTAATGCTACATTATTTTTGAAATGGATTACTTCATGAGTAAGAAGACACTAGTTATACACTAACAGGTTAGCTCCTATTTCATCCTTTGGTTGAAAGGAAAGATGAACTTAGCTACTGGTCATAGTTATAAGTGCAGCAGGAAAGGGAAATGGTTCAGTTAACAAGAGCTGATAATTACAACAACAAATAATAATGAGAACATTTACAATTAATATTAATTAATATTTCTCTGTGCCAAGCTCTATAAGCTGAATGTGTTAAACCCTATCCCTTATTAATCCTCATGACAGCCACAGAAAGTTGGTAATATTACTCTCTATCCCCCATTTCTTTCTTAATCAAGATCCAGACGTCAGAGCCATGTTCTTTGGGCAATAAATAAAAGCTTTGCTTAAACCATGGGTTTCTAGGACACACTCCTTGGCACATGCATTCAGGAGAACAGCACATTTTAAAACTAGCCTTTTTTTTTTTTGTAACTGGCCTTTCTTGGGTGAGAAGGACAACTTGGAGTTATTTATGTTTTTCAGCTAAAACTGAACTCTGCCCCTGAGTGCTGAAGACCAACTACTGATTTGAAAGCTGGACCTGCAGTAATGAAAATTGTTCAGTAAGAACAAGTCTTTAACATGCACTATCACACTGTTTGCAGAAAATATTTGAACTAACTTTCTTCCCCATTAATGGGACAAGTGGACGATAAGCTATGAACTGGAGAAGAAGAATTTAGGGACAGCTTGAAAGTGCTTATTTTTCACTAGAGCTGAATTACTACTTAGCTTGCCAGGTAACATAGTTAAAATAAAGAAAACCCAGGTCATTTATTTTTATATAGTAGATTTTAAAAGCACATTTGTTAGATAGTGCTTAAACTCCTTCTTTCTAGATCTTAATGTGAGAGAGGGGATATTTGAAGTTTATGCCCAGCGCCAAATAATGGTGCAGATTCATTAAACAAACACAGGTTGAAGGCATGAATGAAGATGGTGAGTGGCAATTTGGAATTAATGGAAAGTAATAAACATAACTGTTCTAAAGATAACTGCCCAAGAGAAAGAGCTGGTCCCATGGAGGAAAATTACTTAGGTTAATTTAGTTGATGTAAAATACAGCTTTGAGAAGAGCTATAACTGAGAAGTTAGGATTTAAGTGATGATTATGATTACTGAATCATTATATATAGTCCCCCCTTTTTTTTTTAACTTAATGGTATATTAGAGTAGACAGAGAGAAATACCTGAAATATCTGAACTGTAATCCAGCTGCCTTGATCTCTGATAATGATTGTATGGTCTTTATCTTGTTCCCTTGTGATTATAAAAACCTTGTGACTGACGATCACTTATATCCCTTTTGTCCAGTTTTTTTTACTTTAGAATCTTATGATCACTAAATACAGCCCTAATGTTTATTAATGAAGGTTGTTGGGTCAGCCCAGAGCTAACCAACCCCAATTCTAAAGTTATCTTTATAACCAAAGCAGGATCTAACCAAAATGGGCCTGCCTGACATGTGCAGTAGCTTAGACTTTAACCTATAAGTCGCCTATACCTCATTATAATACCAAAACTCTTGCCCATAATCATATAATGGACTCCATTTTCTTACATTCTGTGACTCAGAATGCAATCAGTTTGCACATTTTCAATAATTAGATCACCTCTAATTACATCATCTAAAGCTATTGTGTTGAGTGTTCTAAAACCTGCCCATCTTTTGATACTATAAAATTATCAGAATTACTGAAGTTTGGGGAGACAGATTTTAGGCTGATAGGCCATCTGACCTTCTGCTTTACACCTAGCAATAAAAACTTTCTCTCTTTGAAACCCATGTGTCTCTGGTCATTTGAATGAACTGGTCAAAGAATCCACTACTTTTGATCAGTACCAAAGGTAATCATGCTATTATCCAGTGTTGAGTGTTCTGCTGTTTTATAAATACAAAACTTCTTTTCCTCTCTCTTTCTCTCTCTCTCTTTCTCTCCCCAAAGTAGCTACAAAGTATTTCAAAACCTATAGTAAAGATTTCTCTCTCTGATTTCCAGTTTCAAGAGGCTTCAAGTCATCCCTATGTCCATATTGCTATTGCTGAACATGAGGAACATTGTAAAAAAGATGGGTCATGTGGGGCCCCAGGTTACAATTTGGAGGGCCTCTTGAGTGACCCCAGTTTATTTGGATTGGGAGATTTCAGTCTAACAAAACTGGAGAATCCAGGGAGAAGGTTGGTATGATTGGGCAAATGAGATTTTTTTAAACTTTATTTTACTGTATAGTATAACATATATAAAAAGCAAAGAAATAAAAAAGCATTAGTTTTCAAAGCACTCTTCAAAAAGTGGTTACAGGATAGATCCCAGAGTTTGTCATGGGTTACCATATGATCCTCTCAGATTTTTCCTTCTAGCTGCTCCAGAATATAGGAGGCTAGAGGGCTTAAATACTTTTTTATCATCACAATCAACTTTTTTCTTTCTTTATTTGTGAACAATAACATATATACAAAAAAGCTATAAATTTCCAAGCACAGCCTCACAATTAATTGTAGAACATATTTCAGACATTGACATGGGTTAAAATTTCACAATTTTAGGTTTTTTACTTCTAACTGTTCTAAAATACTGGACACTAAAAGAGATATCAATTTAATGATTCAGCATTCATATTCATTTGTTAAGTCCTATCTTCTATGTATAATTCCACCATTACCTTTGATTTTTCCATACTTCTCATGGGGTTTTGGGCTAAGGCAATTCTAAATTTTTGATATTGGAAGGGTCTATCACTAATATGATAGGGGCAGGGAGATGGGACTATCTGATGCTCTGGAGAGGCTGGGTTAGGTTTCAGCACTTACCTGGACCAGCGACCCATTGGAGTAGGTTTCTGGCAAGTTACTCTAGTGCCTGGAACACTTGTGGAATTTTATAAATTGCCCTAGGTGTTCTTTAGGATTGGCTGGAATGGTCCTGGTTGAGGATTGGTAGGTTATAATAGGTAGCAAGGTTTACCTGAAGCTTGCCTAAGAGCAACCTCCAGAGTAACCTTCTGATTCTATTTGAACTCTCTCACCACTGACACTTCATTAATTACACTTCTTTTCCCTCATTTAGTCAGGATGTAATTGTTAATCCCATGGTGCCAGGTCTGGATTCATCCCTGGGAGTCCTCTCCCACAGAGCCAGGGAGACTTTCACCCCTGGATGTCATGTCTCATTTAGGGGGGAGGGCAATGATTTCACTTGCAGAGTTGGGCTTAGAGAGATGGAGGCCATATCTGAGCAACAAAAGACGTCCTCTGGAAATAACTCTTAGACATGCCTATAGGTAACCTAAGCTCCTATGCTACCTACATAAGCTTCACAAGAGTAAGCATCATGATTGGGAACATGGCCAACTGGTTTGGGTATCCCTAAAGTTTGACACAGTACATTCCCTGATGGTAAGGTTTAATAGTTCCATAGTCTTTCTCCCCTCCCTCAGGGAACTTTGCCAATACTTTTTGATTATCTGGTTAATATACTCTAGGATGTTTCCAGGCATTACAATAATCTATACAGGATTAAAAGACCTCTTTCTCATTCTGTGCTCTCTGTGTTTCATTTGTTCAAATGAGCTATAGAGATAAGTTGAATTAGATTATGCACTACAGAAAATTTCAGTTCCAGGTCAAATAAAACTTTCTTCCATTGGTCTCAAAGAGTATGTGTGGTTCTAAAATATAGACACTGTCTTCCTTATCCTTATGTTCTGAATTACTTTAATCCCAATTGGATTGACTTTGTTCTTATCTCTAAATATCAGGTTATATATATAAAACAGCCTCTCAAAATCCAGAAATAATAATCACCACTCCAGACTTAATGTCTCTGCTCTAAAAGTTCACAATCTGGGCCCCTGTTCTCTCATAAGTATTTTCTAAAGGTGACCATGCCATTGTTGTTTTTTTGTTTCTGGCTTATTTTGTCTCACCAAGTGTCCCACATGTTCATTCACATGGTTGCATGTCTTACAACATTGTTCTTTTTTTAGCAGCACAGTCTTCGTTCATAAATATACACCATCTTTTGCCATTCTACTTCCCCATCAGTGCATCTTTCAGCCACTTCCATTCATTGGGCATCATGTAGAGGACCCAAAGTCCATAGTTCATCAACCTTCTCAATTTTAGATAATTTCTTTGCTCCCAAGAGACAGAAAACCAATAGGCACACCCTCACCAAATAGCAGATCTAATCCTCCTCTTAACTTTTGTCCCTCATGCATCCTTATTTACCTCTGCTGTTGCTGTGGTAGTGCTGATGATTTCCTTTTGAACATAGCTCATAGCATGCAATAGCAGTTTTCTCCCTGTACCCTGGACTTAAACACTCTTTATATAAGAATCATATCTTGAAGTAATTCTTACAAGAACTCATTCATATCTCTAGTATAAATCAGTGGGATGTCTATAAACCCCCTTTCAATCTCGTTCATCTTCAGTATGGTAATATTACTTCTAGACCCACTAGAGAATCACCTTTGTTCCTATGTATTCTGTAACGTTGGAGTTCAACCTCATTAGCTAATGGTTTATCCATTTCTAGCTTCTATGTATCCCTAAGTCCCCTGCATTCTGTATTATAAGCCTCTGAGTATACGTTTATTCTGGTCATAAAAGTGGAATCATACAGTATCTGTCTTTTTGTGCCTGGCTAATTTCACTCAGCATTCTGTCCTCAAGGCTCCTCCATCTTGCCATGTGTTTCAAGACATCATTTTGTCTTACTGCTGCATAATATTCCATCGTATGTATATACCACATTTTGTTGATCCACTCGTCTGTTGATGGGCATTAGGTTTGTTTCCATCTTTTGGCGATTGTGAATAATGCTGCTATAAACATCAGTGTCCAAATGTTTGTTTGTGTTGTCGCTTTCAGCTCTTCTGGGTATATAACAAGTAGTGTGTGATTGCTGGGTCATTGGACAGCTCAAAATTTAGTTTCCTAAGGAACCACCAAAAAGTCTTCCATAGAGGCTGTAACATTGTACATTCCCACTATCAGTGCCTAAGTATCCCAGTTTGTCCACATCCTCTCCAACATTTATAGTTTCCTCATTGTTTAAGAGCAGCTATTCTTATAAGTGTGAGGTGATATCTCATTGTACTCCTGATCTGCATTTCCCTTATAGCCAGTGAAAATGAGCATCTCTTCATATGCTTTTGAGCTATCTGTATTTGCTCTTCCAAAAAAATGCCTATTCATATCTTTAGCTCATTTTATAATTGGATTGCTTGTTCTTTTGTTGTTGAGTTGTATGATTTCTTTGTATGTACAGGAAATCAAACCTTTGTCTGATATGTGATTTCCAAACATTTTCTCTCATTGAATTGGCTGTCTCTTCACCTTTTTGACAATCTTTTAAGGTGCAGAAGCTTTTGATTTTGGGGAGTTCCCACTTACGTATTTTTTCTTTTTTTGTTTGTGTTTTGGATGTAAAATTTAGGAAGCTACCTCCTATTGCTAGGTATTGAAGATGTTTCCACACATTTTCTGCTAGAACGTTTATGGTGCTAGTTCTTATATTTAGGTGTTTGATTCACTTTGAGTTAATTTTTGTGTAGTGTGTAAGATAAGGGTCCTCTTTCATTCCCTTGGCTATTGAGATCCAGTTCTTCCATGCCCAATTATTGAAAACACTATTTTGTCCCAGTTCAGAGGATTTGGGGGCCTTGTCAAAAATCAGTTGACCATAGATTTGGTGGTCTATTTCTGCACTCTTGATTCAATTCCATTGGTCAGTGTTCTGTCTTTGTGCCAGTATCATGCTGTTTTGACCACTTTGGCTTTATAATAGGTTTTAAAGTCAGGGAGTGCTAAACCTCCCATTTCGTTCTTCATTTTAGGATGCTTTTAACTATTCAGAGTCTCTTTCCCTTCCAGATGAATTTGGTAGCTAGCTTTTCCACATCTTCAAAGTAGGTTGTTGGAATTTTGATTGGTACTGTGTTGAATCTGTAGGTCAATTTGTGGAGAATTGACATCTTACCTATATTTAGCTTTCCTATCCATGAGCAGGGAATGCCTTTCCACCTATTTAGATCTTCTTTGACTTTTTTTTTATTGTTGTGTAACTTTCTGTGTATAAGTCTTTTACATCCCTAGTTAAGTTCATTCCTAAGTATTTGATTCTTTTAGTTGCTATTTTGAATGGAATTTTTTTCCTTAATTGACTCCTCAGCTAGCTCATTGCTTGTGTATAGAAATGTTACTAATTTTTGCACATTAATTTTATATCCCACCACCTTGATGAATTTGTTTATTAACTCAAGTAACTTTGCTGTAGATTTCTCAGGATCTTCCAAGTACAGTATCATATCATCTAAAATAATAAGAGTTTTACTTCTTCCTTTCCAATTTGAATGCTTTTTATTTCTTTGTCCTGCCTGATTGCTTTAGCTAGAACTTCTAGCACTATGTTGAATAATAGTGGTGATGCTGGGCATCCTTGTCTTGTAGCTGATCTTAGGGGTAAGGCTTTCAGTCTCTCTCTATTGAGTATGATGCAGGGCTAATTTCAAGCTGCTTTAGTCAGCCATCTTCCTGGAAGTCTCCTCGGCAAATAAGATTGTATTAATTAAAGTAAATAAGGCAGCTCTGATATTTCTTTAGAAAGTATGAGCTGGATAAAAATACAGGAAAAGTGTTCTGTGGAGGATGAAATATGTCAAAAACATGCCAAGAAGGTGTGAGTTGACTAGTAAAGATGGGGGAGAAAATGCTTACTTCTATTTCTCTTAGAATTTAGAGGAAATTGGTATACAGATATTAAGCCATGTAAAAGACAGCACTACAGCACAGGATTGCTGAATGCAGGATCTTTAGTCTTTGATATTTGACACAGATATCCACAATGCTTCCCCTAGGCAGTAACAAGTCTCCTGGAGAGCAAACACACACTGCTCTCAATTCATTGTTAGAGGTAAGGATGGAAGCTTTGTTATTGCAGAAAGAAATGGCTGACTCACTTCTACCACAACTCACTTCTCTTCACTGAACTCCTTCACTATTTCATTGTCTTCCTCTTATCCCCATTGACTCAATTGGCTTTTACAGACTCCTACCAATTTTTCCCAGCTCTGAAAACCCTGACTTGATCTCCATTTTGCCTCCAGAGTAATTTGCCAGATAAGGTCTATTTGCCATTATGATGGTTAGGTTCTGATGCCAACTTGGCCAAATGATTATGCCCAGTCATCAGATCAGGCAAACACTGGCCTGACTGTTGCTGCAAGGATATTTTGTGGCTAGCTGATAAACCAGAAAGCTGGTGTATTAATTCATCAGTCAGTTGATTCCATTTGTGGCTGATTGCATCTACAATCAAGTAAAGCATGCCTCTCACAATGAGAAAATCCAATCAGTTGACGGCTTTAAGGAAGAAGAGAGATTTTTTTTTACCACTTCTTCAGTCAGTGATCTCTCCTGTGGATATCATCCAGACCATTCATTGGATGTGCCAGCTTCACAGTCTGCCCTGAGGAATTTGGACTCTTCCATTCCCATGGTTGCATGAGGTGCCTTTATAAAGCTGATATTTACAGATACTTACTGTTGGTTCTGTTTCTCTAGAGAACACTGACTAATACAGCCATATTGTTACTAGACAAAGTGGTGGGTTCTTTTGCTTGGCATGCTCAAATGACTAATTCCTGAGACATCAGAACTTCAAAGAAAGAAAAAGTTTATTACTATGTCAGTAGCAGGAGAGTAGATGATCTAACAGCCCAGAATCTGGTTCCCCAAACTATTGTAATTCTGAGAGTCTTATAGCATCAAAAGCTGGGCAAGTTTTAGGATAATGTACATAATGGGCCTAGATGATGTAATTAGAGGAAATTTAACTATTGAGCATGTGTAGATTGATTACATGCTTAGTCACAGTATGCATGTAAGAAAATGGTGGACTTAACATGAACATGTTTTTTAGTATTATAATGAGGTGTAGGTGACTTATAGGTTAAAGTCCAAGCTACTGCACATGTCAGTTTTGTCCATTTTGGTTAGATCCATTCTCAGTTTTGCAGCTATCTTTGGACTTAAGGTTCTGGACTGACCCAAGACCCTTTGTTAATTAATATTAGCAGCTGTCTTTAGTGGTCATAAGTCTCTAAAGTAAACTGGATAAATAGGTACAAGTGAAGATTAGTCACAACAGTTTTACAGTCATAAGAGCACTGGATAAAGGCTTGACAATCCTTATTAGAGATCAAGGCAGCCGGATTAGAATTTAAAGATTTCAGATATTTCCCTCTACCTACTCTAATACACCAGAAAGGAAAAAGAAGAATCTATACAATAATTTAGTAATCAAAATCATCACTTAAATCCCAATTTCCAAGTAACAATATTCACTTCTCTTTCAGAAATTAATGTAGTCTCTAATACGTTTCCTCCCAAATTATTAAATACAAAATAAGATAGAAAAAATATGAAAAACCTAAGGAGACTACCATGAAAAAAGACCAGAGATATTGTCCTGTTGGACATTCCATTTGGAAATGGCAAAGGAAAAGGGTTGTGGCAGCTTAGGCACAAATTTCCTGAGAAAAATGGGCCCCATCAAACCAGGAGCTGTGTGTAATTAGTGGGGAGGGACAGTGAGAAGGTAATTTTGTCTTTTGCCCAACCAGCCAAGTATATATACCTTATTGTTGACATTGTGGTTGTTGTAAAACAAAATCATGCATTTTGTTCTGAAATGTGTTTTTTGAAGGAAAAAATTTTAAGCATACCCATATGTCTCCATAACAAAGGATAACAAAAAGAGAAGAGTGACAGTATAGTGAACATTTGATGATGTTAGATGGATTATCATTTCAACTCTTCACTCCCTCCACAGTAATACAACTACATATCCATACCTTTGGCATATAATTGTGCAGTGTTCTCCTAGTGTCATTCGGATATATTTTTCTACACCTTAAATCTGTTTGACATGTGACATACTTGTGCAAATAGGATATTAGCAGATGATATGTAAGATTGAAAAGTGCATTTGTAAATAGTCCAGCTTTCCTGCACCTCTGTCATTGCCATGAAAAGATCACCCCTGAATAATCTGCTGGAGGAGGAGAAAAGATACAGGGAGCAGAGCCAGCCCAGGTGGGCCTCCCAACCCATGGATTTGTGAAAGTAAATGAGAGCTCTTTTTTAAGCCATTGTACATAGGAGTGGTTTGTTTTTCATAACTTTTGATAATAATTGATTAATATCAGTACTACCAATTGGAAAGTGGGTGATAAGTGACAATTCAATGTCATATTCCAAATCAAACTATGTTCCAGTGTCTCCTCTGAAGAGCTGAATGATCCATAACCCTGTAATTCTAAACCAGAGCAATTGTAGGGAAACCTACCTTCTATGTGAGCACATCCCTCTGACATGGAGTCAGTGATTGGAGATGAGACAAAACTAGCATTATTTTCAATGGTATGATTATTTCCCTACAAGAGAATTGCATTTACATTGAGAAATTTCAGAAATGTGCCCATTAAATAAAACTAAATAAAATGTTAATAGCTTTTATATGGAACACACTGCCAGTTAGAAAATATAATGGGTAAAATAACCTCATACACAAAAGAAAACATAAAAATAAACTACTTAGTAATAAAATCAAATGTGCCTGATCTTCCTGAAGAAAAGCATACAATTTTATTGATGATAGTAAAGAAGATTGTAATCATTTTATACATATATATGTATATACACATATATCATGCTCATATGTCGTACAAAACTGTAAGGATGTCACTCTCACTAAATTAACTAACTAATAGGTCAAATGAATCCCAGTAAGATTGTCCCAGTACAGTTGATTTTTTTTTTTTGGTATGCTGTATGGTGGAAGTCATATATCATTCTTTTTCCATGTGAGTATCCCATTATTGCAGCACCATTTTGTTGAATTTCTGTTTGTTTGTTTGTTTGTTTGCTTATTTGTTTGTTTTTGGGAAGTGCACAGGCTGGGAATCAAACCCAGGTCTCCAGCATGGCAGACAAGAAGTCTACCATTGAACTACCTTTGCATTCCCAAGTTGATTTTTTTTAAGTGAAAAAGTCATTAAAAGTTTAACTTGCTCCTGCAATCCAAGGCCTGCCTGAGCTGCACCCTACCCCCATGGCCCACACACTGCACCTTCACAACCCTGTGCCCTACACCACATGTTCGCAGGCACTGGTGTAACATCCCTTACCCATGTCTGTACCTGCACTGTAACCCATTATCACACTGTTTGTGCCTTGTCCCATGCCCTGCATCCTGTTCCATATCTGTCCCTCAAATACAAAGGTTTAGACTACTGAAGGAAATCAACTAATTAAGTAACTCTAACAAAACATTCACATGTCTCAAAGACAACAGGAGATCATTAAGCATATGAAGATGCCGTCAGATATAGTTCAACCTAACGACCAAATTAAAACAATAGAGGAGATACAGACTTTGGAACAACTAATCAAAAATGTTCTTATAACCCTACTAAATAAAATCAATGGGATGGATAATAACATAAAGGAGATTAAGATGACAATAGAAGAGCATAAAGAGGAATTTGAAAGAATAAATAGAAACATAGCAGATATCACAGAGATTAAAGATGCTGTAGGCCAAATAACAAATATACTAGAGATACAGAACAGCAGATTTGAAGATGCAGAAGAAAGAAAAAGCAAACTAGAGGACAGGACAACTGAGTCTGAACACACAAAAAGCTAATAGTAAAAAAAATGGAAATATTTGAATTGAATCTCAGGGAAATGATAGACAAAACAAAGTGCACAAATATAAGAATCTAGGTGTCCCAGGAGGATAAGAGAAGAGTAAAGGGCTAGGAAGATCAGCTGAGGATATAATGGAGGAAAGCTTCCCAACCCTTTTAACAACATAAATATACAAATCAAAGAAGAACAGTGAATTCCAAATAGAATAAATCCAACTAGAACTATTCTAAGACACATACTAATTAGTCTGTCAAATGTTAAAGAGAAGCAGAAAATCCTGACAGCAGCAAGAGAAAAACAATCTACTGCATACAAGGAAACCACATAAGACTGTTCAGACTACTCAACTAGCACTACGGAGGCAAAAAAGTAGTTATATGTTATATACATGCATATATCATGACTTCTAGCCAAGAATTCTGTACCAGCCAAATTGTACTTCAAAACTGAGGTAGATATTAAAATTTTCACAGATAAATAGATGTTGAGAGAATTTATCAACACAAGGCCAGCCCTACAAGAGATACTAAAGGAAGTTCTGTTGGCTGAAAAAAAAGACAGGAGAGGAAGGTATGGAAGAGGGCACAGAACTGAAGTGTACCAGTAAGGACAACTTGAATGATAAAAAGAGAAAGAAGGAAAAGAAGGTATAAATCTGACAAATAAAATCCAAAGATAAAATGGTGGATTCAAGAAATGCCATTACAGTAGTGATTTGAATGTTAATAGACTAAATTTACTAATTAAAAGCTACAGATTGGCAGGATAGATTAAGAAATATAATGCAGCTACATGCTGCTTACAGGAGACTTATCTTAGACACAAGGATACAAATAGACTGAAACTAAAGATGGAAAAAGATATCCCAAGCAAACTGAAACCAGAAGAAAGCAAGACTAGCTTTATTAATATCAGACAAAATAGACTTTAAATGTAAAAAGATCATATAAGACTAAGAAGAATGCTATATATTAATAAAAGAGACAATTCACCAAGAGGAAATAACAATCATAAATATTTATCCTCCCAATCAAGGAGCTCCAAAGTACATGAGACGGTATTGGCAAAACGGAGGGGAATGATAGATATTTCAAAAAATAGTAGGACACTTCAATACACCACTGTCCTCTACAGTTAGAGCAACTAGACACAGGATCAACAAAGAAATAGAGAACTTAAATAATGTGAGAAATGAATTAGACCTAACAGACATATATAAGGCATTACACCCCAAAACACCAAGATATACATTCTTCTCTAGTGCTCATGGATATTCTTCAGGATAGATCATACGCTGGGCACAAAATAGGTCTTTATAAATTTTAATATATTGAAACTATTCAAAGCACTTTTTCTTATCACCATGGAATGAAGCTGGAAATCAATAACCACCAAAGAACAGGAACTTTCACAAATATATGGAGAAAAAATAACACACTCATAAGCAACAAGTAGGTCAAAGAAGAAATTGCTAGAGAAATTTCTTTCTCTATCTGGAAAGAAAGCTATCTGGAGATGAATAAAAACAAGAATACAAGATATCAGAATTTATAGGATGTGGCAAAGGCTGTGTTGAGAGGAAAATTCATTGCACTAAATGCCTACATTAAAAAAGAAGAAAAAGCAAAAATCGAAGACTTGATAGCTCACCTGGAGGAACTTGAGAAAGAACAGCAAACTAACCCCAAAGCTAATAGAAGAATAGAAATAACAAAGATTAAAGCCTAATTAAATGAATGGGAGAACAAAAGAACAATAGAAAGAATCAATAAAATCAAAAGTTGGTTGTTTGAGAAATTAATAAAACTGATGGACAACTAGCAATACTGACAAAGAAAAAGAGAGTACGCAAATAAAATCAGAAATGAGAGGGGTGTCATTGCCACAGACCCTGAATAAATAAAAATGATCATAAGAGGATACTACGAACAACTATATGCCAACAAATTAGACAACTTAGATGAAATGGACAAATAGAAACACACAAACTAGCTACACTGAATCAAGAAATTATAGTAGATCTCAATAAACCAATCACAAGTAAAAGATTTAATTAGTCAACAAAAATCTTCCGACAAAGAAAAGCCCAGAGTCAGATGGCTTCACAAAGGAATTCTATCAAACATTCTATAAAGAACTAACACCAATCCAGCTCAAACTTTTCCAAAAAACTGAGGGAAAAGAAACACTACCTAACTCATTTTATGAAGCTAATGTCACTTTAATACCAAAAGTGGGTAAAGATGTTATACAAAAAGAAAACTACAGGCCAATCTCTTTAGTGAACATAGATGCAAAAATTCTCAAATAAAAAACTAGCAAATCCAAATCCAACAACACATTAAGACAATTATACACCATGACCAAATGGGGTTTAACCAGGAATGGAAGGATAGTTCAACACAATAAAATCAAATAATGTAGTATAGCACATTAACAAATCAAAATGGAAAAATCACATGATCATCTCTATTGATGCTGAAAAAGCATTCAACAAAACTCAACATCTTTTTCTAATAAAAACATTTCAAAAGACCATAATTACAGGTAACTTCCACAATATAATGAAGGACATATATTAAAAACCCATAGCCAGCATCATACTCAATGGTGAGAGACTGAAAGCTTACCTCCTAAGATCAGGAATGAGACAAGGATGCCCTCAGTCACCACTATTATCCAACATTGTGCTAGAAGTTCTAGTTAGAGCAATCAGGCAAGGAAGAGAAATAAAAGGCATCCGAGTTGGAAAGGAAGAAGTAAAACTTACATTATTTTCAGATGACATTATAATATAATTGAAAAATTCTGTTAAATATACAACAAAGTTATTTTAGCAAACAAATTCAGCAAGAACATCCTGTGAAATATACAGCAAAGTTACTTGACCAAATAAATTTAGCAAGGGGAAGGATATAAAATTAATGTGTAAAAATCAGTAAAGTTTCTACACACAAACAATGACTTAACTGAGGAGTCAATTAAGGAAAAAATTATATTCAAAATGGCAACTAAAATAATCATGTATCTAGGAATACTTAACTAAGGATGTAAAGGGCATGTACACAGAAAACTACAAAACATTGCTGAAAGAAATCAAAGAACTAAATACATGGAAAGACATTTCCTGCTCATGGATAGAAAGGTTGAATATACTTAAGATGCCAATTCTACCCAAATTGATCTACAGATTCAATGTAATACAAATCAAAATTCTAACAACTTGCTTTGAAGATTTGGAAAAGCTAGTTACCAAACTCATCGGGAAGGTAATAGTAAAAAGTATCCTAAATTATTCTGAATAACTTAAAGTATTCTAAATTAGAGCAAGGTTGGAAGATTAACACTTCCTGATTTTAAAGCTTATTATAAAGTCACAGTGGTCAAAACAGCATGATATTGGCACAAAGATAGACATATTCACCAATGGAATCAAATTGAGAGCACAGAAATAGTCCATTAAATCTTTGGTCAACTGATCTTCAACAAGGCCCCTAAATCCACTGAAGTGGAATAAAATAGTCTTTTCAATAAATGGGCATGGGAGAACTGGAAATCAATAGTTAAAGGACTGAAAGAGGACCTTTACCTTACATCCTATAGAAAAATTAACTCAAAATTGATCAAACACCTAAATATAAGAACCGGATGATGAAGGTCCTAGAAGAAAATGCAGGGAAACATCTTTAAGACATAGTAATAGGTGGTAGGATCCTAAACTTTACAACCAAAGCACAAGCAATGAAAGAAAAAATAGATAAATGAGAACTCTTCAAAATCAAATGCTTTTGTACATCAAAAGACTTTGTCAAAAGGATGAAGAGGCAGCCAAGTCAATGGGAAAAAATATTTGGAAATCAGGCATTGGCTAAAGGTTTGATATCCTGTATACATAAAGACATCATACAACTCAACAACAAAAGAACAAACAACCCAATTATAAAATGGGTAAAGATAAGAACAGATATATTTCTGAAGAGCAAATACAGATAGCTAAAAAGCACATAAAGAGATGCTTATTTTCATTAGGTATATGGGAAATGCAGATCAAGACTACAATGAGATACCACTTCACACCTTTAACAATGGCTGCTATTAAAGAAAGAGGAAACTACAAACATTGGAGAGGATGTAGAGAAATCGGGACACTTATGCATTGCTGGTGGGAATTTATAATGTCACAGCCACTATGGAAGACAGTTTGGCAGGTCCTAAGGAAACTAAGTATCAAGTTGCTCTATGACCTGGCAATACCACGACTCAGTATATACCCAGAAGAGCTGAAAGCAGTGACACCTAGCAATCATTTGCACACCCATATTCATAGCAGCCATTATTCACAATCACCAAAAGATGGAAACAATCCAAGTGCCAGAAGAGTGGGTTAACAAAATGTGGTATATACTTATACCAATGGAATATTATGCAGCAGTAAGATGAAATGACATCCTAAAGCACATGACAAGATTGATGAGCCTTGAGGACATAATGCTGAGTGCAATGAGCCAGACCAAAGGATAGATACAATATGATCATGATAAAGGTAAAATCAGAGGCTTTTAATAAAGAATATAGGAGACCTAGAGATACTTAGAAGCCAGAAATGGGTTAATGGTTAACTAATGAGGTTGAGCTTAAACGTAAGGGAATAGATAGAAGTGAAGGAGATTCACTAGTGGGTCTATAATTAATATTATCATACTGAAGTTGATCATGATTGAAAGGGATTGGATAGACCCAATCAACAAATATAAATTCTTGCATGAACTACTACAACGGTATGAATCTCGTACAAAGAGTGTATAAATTTGGGGTCTGGGGTGAAAATGCTATTGCATGCTATGGGCTATGTTTAACAGGGAAAACATCAATACTACCTCAGCAACACTAGGGGTAAATTGTGAGGGAATGGACACGAGTTAAGGGGAGCTTTGGATTTTCTATTTGGTGTGGGTGTGTTTGTTGGTTATCTTTCTCTTGGAAGCAATGGAATTATCTAAAATTGAGAGTGTTGTTAGGCTGTTGACTTTGAACATTATACATGATGCCCAATGAATGAACGTGGTTGAAGGATGTACTGACTGAGAAATAGATTGGGGAACGATGGTGCATATATACGATTGAATATTGTGCTACTACAAAAAGGAACGATGTTATGAGGCATGCAACATTGTGAATGAACCTGTAGGAAATTTGGTGAGGCAAATGAGTCAGAAACAAAGGAACAAATATATTATGGTTTCATTTAGAAAATAATTATAAGTAAACAGAAGCCTAGATTGTAACACTTTATAGCAGTTATATTTAGTCCAGAATGGTAATTGTGATTTCTGGATTTTGAGAGGCTGTTTTATATATGTATAGCCTGGTATTTAGAGATAATAATGAAGACAATCATGTCTGTAGTAAGGTATTCAGAATACATGGGTAAGGAAGACATTTGTTGTATTTTAGAACTTCATCTACTCTTTGAGACCAAAAGAAGAGAGTTTTATTTTTTCCAGAACCTAAATTTTCTATAGCACATAATCTAACTCAACCTATATGGACAGATGATTTAAACAACCCAGACACAGGGAGGCCAGAATGGGTATGAAAGCCTGTAATCCTGTATAGCTTAATGTAATGCCTGGATATATCCCAGAGTATGTTAAACAGATAATCAAAAAGTATTGGCAAAGTCCTTTGAAGGGTGGAAGAAAAAATATGGAACTATTAAACTTTACCACCAATGAAACCCATGATACTGTAGCAGTCATTAAGAACACCTATGTCAATAAGCCAAACCCTTGATCTTGAGGCTTGCTCTTGTGAAGGTTATGTATGTAGCAGAGAAGCTTATGCTACCTATAGGTATGCCTAAGAGTTATCTCTGGAGGACCTCTTTTGTTGCTCAGATGTGGCCTCTCTCTAAGTCCAATTCTTCAAGTGAAATCATTACCTTTCCCCCTACATGGGACATGACATCCAGGGGTGAAAGTCTCCCTGGTGGCATGAGAGATAAGTCCCAGGAAAGAGCCTTGTCCTGGCACCATGGAATCCACAATGTTATCTTGGCCAAAAGGGGATAAGAAGTATAGCAAAAAAAAATATCAGTGGCCAAGAGAGTTCAAATAGAGTCAAGAGGCCATTCTGGAGGTCACTCTCATGGAAGCTTCAATTAGACATCTATCATGGCTTTCCAACCCCCAACCCAAATCTTTCCTGACAATCCTAAAGAACAACTAGGGTATTATATAAGATCCTACAAAGTTTCCATATACTCAGATAACTTTCCAGAAACCTACAACCTCTAGATGTGTCCCTGGACCAGGTAAGTCCTGAAATGCAGACGGGCCAGCCTCTCAGGAGCATCAACTATTTCCATCCCCTATCCCATATTATCAACAGGTCCTTCCAACATGATAAAGCTAGAATGGGCTTAGCTTAAATACCACTAAAAAGTGGGAGAAAGAGCAAAATTGATGGTGGAGTTATATAGAGAAGATAGGGTTAAACAAATGAGTAAGATTGCTGAATCATTATATTGATGTTTCTTTCAATCTCTGGTATCTTAGAGTAGCTAGAAGTAAAAACCTAAAATTGTGGAATTGTAACCCATACTAAACTTTGAAATCTGTTCTACAACTTATTATTTTAATATGCTTTGAAATTTATTGCTTTTTTGTATATGCTATTTTCACAAAAGAGACAAAATATTGATTGTGATGATAAATGCACAGCTATATGATGAAAATAATTAATGAAATCATGAACTGCATTAAAGAACAAAGAATTTAAATTTTTTTAAAAAATGAGCTACTGACACACAGAAACATGGACAGATCTTCAAAATATTATGTTGAGCATAAGAAATTAGACATAAGAAGGCATACTGTATTTCACTCATATAAAGTTCCAAACCAGAGAAAACTATTCTTAATAACAGAAAACAGAAAGGTGGTTACCTGGAATGTGTGGATTTCCCATGGGAAGGAGTATGAGGAAAGTTTTGTGGGCAAATGCTCTATAGCTTGATCTGGGTATTGGTTACATATATAAATAGGTGGTACTTACATACATAAAAATACAATGAACTGTGTACTTAAGATATGTGTGATTTCCTGTATATAAATTGTATATACAGTATATAATTTATATCTCAATAAAATAGGACAAAAAGGAAAAAACAACTTTCACCTGGAAAATAGGGTGGGTGACAATATTGAAGAAAAGAAAAACCCCCAGTGGTGGACTTGGACTGCACGATGTTAAAATCCATTTGTTAAGGTTAAAAAAAAATGAAAGGTTTTAGGCCATGCCAAGGAATAAATAGACAAGTCAAATCAATAAGAATCATAAGCCTAGAAATAGATCTTTATGTCTTTAGTAATATAGTTTAAACAAAAATGGAAGAGAAAATCAGTGGCACTGGGAAAACTGATTAACTTTTAGGGGAAAATTGCTGATCTCCAACTTTTCCTGTATACCACAATGAGTTCTAGATAAATATTAATTGCGAAATTTTAAAAATGTATTTATAAATAAACTAGAAGAAAAAATGAGGGATAATTATATAAGCTCTGTCAACTAAGCCATGGCACAAGACTCAAAGAGGAGACCTATAGGTTGCTGTGGCCTGCAGGCTGATTTGTTTACCAAAATGGAAGTTCTTTTAAAATTACACATTTAAACAGTTTAAAATATGTTTAAACTGAATCTAATGATAAATAAACAATTGGGAAGATCTGGAATGTGGGCCATTCTGCTAGATAAATCTCCTGTATTAAAAGAAATAGTCAAATTTTTTGTCATTAAGGAAAAAAATGGCAGGAGGAGTCTTTTAGATTAAAGTTGACTAAAGTTGACTAAAGAGAAAAGGCAACCAAATGATGGATACTTGTAAGTTTGGCGACTTCAGTTGATCCTGAATTGGGAAAAAAAAGAGAAACAGCCAAGAAAAGACTTTTATGGGCTAACTTGGGAAATTTATATATGGGGTGTATACTAGTTAATATTATTTTATTAAGGTTAACATATTTAGGGGGGATAATGTTATGTAATTATCATAGAAAATGTCCTTATTTATTGGAGCTACTTATAGGGAATAGAGGTCATGATATTTAGATATATATATAAATAGATAGATAAAGATAGAGCCAATGTAGCAAAATGCTAACAATTGATGAATCTATATATTGATATATAGTCATATATTGTACTATTCTTGCAACTTTGAATTTTTTTAGAATAAAAATGTTGAGGAAAACACTGGATTTAAACATTCTTTCTAGTCCTCCATGTAATAATTATACCTGGTTTGTTCTACATATTTATGATGTCTGCTTGGCTCCTATAGGTATTTGAGGCTACAAACTCAATAAATAAAAACTGTACTAAATTTGAATATTAAACATAAGGAAAACAACATTTACCACAAAAAACCAAAATCATAAAGTTAAAAGAGAGCCTGGAGAAAAAAAATGTAATGTAACACATTTAAAAATGAAATAATCAGCATATATTAAAAATATACAAGTCAATAAAAAATAAAAATTCTCAGAAATCAAAATAGACCAAAAGCCAAAAATTAAAGTCTTACAAAAGAAACATGAATGGTTAATAAATACATTTAAAATTCTATGAATTCAATAAACAAAATAATGCAAGGAAAATTTTTTTTGCCCTATAAAATTGTAAGTATGAAAAATTATTTTGAGTAAAATAATACCAATACAAATTATTGGTAAAAGTGTGGTCAAACAAACCCTTTCTTATGTGTATGCCTCAAACAGAGCATTATTTACCATAACTACAAGGTTGTAACAACCCTAGTGTCCATGAACAGATGAGTGGGTAAACAAAATGTGGTATATCCACACAATGGAATATTATTCAGCTGTAAAAAAGAATGAATTTCTGATACATGGTACACAGCATGAATGAACCTTGATAATATTATGCTAACTGAAATAAGCAAGAAACAAAAGGACAAATATTGTATAATTCTGCTTGTATGTAATATGTAGAATAAGCAATTCAGAGACATAATCATAAAGAAAGTAGATTACAGGTCATCAGAAGATGGGGGAGGAGGAATGGGGAGTTGTTGCTTAATGGATACAAGTTTCTGTCTGGAGTGATAAAAATGACTGGTAATGGATGGTGGTGATGGTAGCACAACATCGTAAAAGTAATGTCACTTATAAATGGTTAATGTCAAACACATAAATGGCAAATTTTGTATATAAATGTTCAAAATTATTTTTCTAATAAAAACAATCCTAAGATTTTTTTCAAAGGAAACGTTATCCTTCAAATGTTGTGCAACATTTTCTACAAGGTTGCTCACGGGAGAATTGCATATAATGGGAAAAAACAGGAAGCAAGGTAAATTGTTATAAAACAAATAGAAAAAAAAGGGAAGCAAAACAAATATCCATCAATGGAGGATTAATTAAATTACTTATGTCATATCCATATGATAAAGTTTCATGTGTTGGGATGGAGAGCCCCATATGATTGTTTGCACTAACTTTTCAGAAGATCTTGTCAAAACTCATAATCCTTAAGTTTTGAGGAGCTTATTTACAAATCTGAAATGCTTAAGTAACTCCTCATTACAAACTTCCAGCATTCCTTCATTAAAGTTCAGGAAGAAGGAAAATGAAGGGATGGAATTTCAGATTATTTGCACTGGGCAAAATAAGAAAGGAGCACGTGGTTTAATGCGGGGAACTGCCTTAGCTTTAGGACTTAGTTCACAAAGTTCAACAGATACCATACTCCGCTCTATGACACTTGCACTGGGAATAACCACTTTCCTCCAAGAGGAAACCACAATAAGTGCTCCTTTATGACATAAGTTCCTGGATCTCTGAGGCAGACGTGACTCTTCTGCTGTGAAGCCCAATCAACTGTATGCAGAAGAACTGGAGTGCCCCAGATCTGTGAAGGGATGCACCGTTGGGAAGTCACTAACAATAATTTGTTTGGAGAACATTTAACCACATGTAAAAAAATGTACATGTTAAACAAATCCCACAACACCAAATTGAGTTACACTTGTGCAATGTAATGGTATCAAATAAAATGTACTTTTTCATCCTCCTGGAGAGTGACTGAAAGAGCGAAAGACTGGGAATGCCCTTCAAACTTTCTTCCATCTATTAGAATCTTAGCTTCCCTTCAAAGCCTCCTTTCCCGCCAAAGTCTTCTCTACTAATACAGTCTACCCTGACTTGAAGTTTCTGGCTTTTAAATGCCTATGGCTCAATAATTTAACAATCTGAGGCAACGTTAAGTAGTGGAAAGGAAAGAAGAGAAAAATGGTCTCCATGAAGGGTGATTTCACTGAAGTTAACAGCTACATCCTGATGCAGGTACTTTGAAGCATCTAGAAGTATGAAGCATTGCTCTTACTTTGTGTTCCAACATGGAGGGGTCAGTGGTGTTTTAGGGGTACTATTAGGAAGGCATGCCAGGAGGGAAAGCAGCAGGGGAAGCTATTGCAGTCAGCCAAATGTGGGTTGATGGTGATGGAGGCAATGGGATTGGAAAAGAGGTCATGGGTTGGGAAGGGAGAATGAGGGCTGTCAGAAAGCCTGGATGCGGGAAAAGAGGAAACAAATGAGTTAAAGGCTTTTGTGCATGGGTTACAGGAAGGACGGTGACTCCACTGGTAGACTGATGCAGTGAAATCGAAGCAGCTGATTTGAAAAGCAGAGGGAGATGATGCATTTGCCTTTAGACATATTCTGAGTCTCATCTTTGTCTGGCCAGTGGATACCTTGTCATTTATAACAAGCTGGAACTCTCCAATAGTTAGTCAGCAAAAGGCCACATCATTTGTGCTAAAATCTTTTCCATCTCTGCTTGAGGCTAAGTGCCCTGGGATTCCCCAAGCCTCTCTTTTGCCTCATTTAGAACATCACTTTAATGATTCCAGATGTACAGTTTTGAAGAGAATCCCTACCAACTTCATCTTGTACATTAAATAGATGAGCAGTAGAGTGGTGATGGTAGGGAGCAGGGGAAATGGAGAGGTGATGGTGATGGTACCAGAGCAGGCATTGACATTTCCACTGCTGCATGGGAGAAAGGTTGCTGGTCTGCAAAGGCAAGTGTGACAGGACCACCCACAGCCAGAAATTAAAAATAAACTGTTCCTCATTTGTCTGGTAGGGTTAGACATGATAGATCCAGTAATTAGAGTCATTACCATGAATATAAATGGATATATTTAAGCTCAACACACAAAATTTGTGCCAAAATTATTAAACAATTAATTAAGCAGGTGTTCTGTCCAGCTACCCTAAATTTAAATCGTATTAACATTTTGTTCATAGACAGGTAGTCTCACTTTCAGGTACAAATTGATCTTGAGTATTGTTTTCTCATAGTAGCCACTGTTGTAAAGCCTTCCCACTCATCACATTCCACCCTGCAAATACTTCAATGCATTTCTCTTTTTCTTAGAAACAGGATAAAAACATCAACTTCAGTTACAGTGGAGATGCATCTTATTTCCTGAGGAAAAAGAAACAACAGAGTATCAGGAAATAGACTCATGCAGTTGTGATGGTAAATGTATGCTTTGTGCTTCAGTCCTCAGTGGTTATTGAAGATCCAAAGCTAGGTAATGAATGGGGCTCTTGTAGCTGCAAATGGAGAAACAAGACAGACCAATGAAAAGCTCTTGAAACCTCTTCACCTGCTAGTGCCGACGAACTTCTGAAGTTTTGACCATCCCCTCCCATTTTGAAGTCTGCGAGCAAATATGAATTGGACCATGCTGGCAAAGACAACATTTCTCGGCAGCAGTGGGAGGTGGGGGTAAGATGGGTCATATATTAACAAATCATGTTTCTTTCACACTGGCTTATGAACTGGGGACTCCAAACTCTTCAGTGTACTTTAATACTCCACTGTCTATCCCTACCTGTCTTCAGTCGTTTCTTCCACTCTTTTCCCCTCCTTATCCTCACTATTAGTTTTTACTGATGTTTGTATATATCACACATATCACAACTTCCTTCTTTTTTTCTCCCGGAATTCCCTCCTTTCAGTTCTTTTCTCTTCATGGCCTAATTCTATCCATTTTTGACTCCCCAGAAGTTTGAAGCACTGTCTCCTGGGCCTTGAATATGACCTTCTCATGCCTGCTTTGCTGGACATATTCTGGCCAGACATCCACTTGGTTTATATAAAAACTGGCCATTTTATTACTGCTTCCCTTTTTGAAAGAGCAGATTGATATGGTGAAGAACAAATAGGTCTCCAGAGTTTTAGAAAGCTGGATTTGGACTTTGTGACTGCCATTCACGAGCTGGTCAACTCTGAGTCAAAAAGGACATTCATGCTTCTATATAGAATTGGTGGAAGTGCCATGTGAGGTAATATACATGGCTCCCTAATCACAGTATCTGGTACACAGCCACCATCAGCTAATGGCATCTGATGCTATTGTTGACATTATTTCATTGAGGGACTGGATGATATAATATCTGTATTTCTACAGTGGCATTTAGCATGCCTTGTGAACATTTTATTCTTCTTGATTTTATGTGAGACTTTAAAGATGAACTCTTTGTATGTCTTTTCTGACCCAACCCCAAAGCTGCTAAAGATACTGTCAAGCCTAGTGGTTAACAGCATAATAGCTGGAGTTACATTGGTTTGAACCTAGACTCTTCTACTCCCTAGTTATAAAATCTTGAGCATTTTTTAGACCTAAGTTTCAGAATAAGATGGATGTGACAGATGAGGCCTCTGAGATCCAGAATCTGTCGCCTTACTTTTCTGATCTTTGTTCAACTGTTCATCCATCCAAACATCCATCCATCCATCTATCCGTCCATCCATCCATCCACCCATCAACTATCCAATCATATTTATCATGCTGGCCACGGCTTTAGTTGCCAAAATGGACATGAGAAAGGAGAAGAGGCAAAAGAGGGGCATGTGTCTGGCACTAGACTTCATTCTATCTGCAGCTGAGCCTCTTCCTAGTGGCCAAAGAAAAGCACTGCCAATATCTTGTGCTTAGCCAGACATAATCCTGTTCCACACTTTTCCATGGACAACCTTGCATTTGTCTAGCTCTTTGCAGTTTACAACAAGCTTTTATAACTACTGTATTATTTGATTTACTCCATAAATCTGCAACAAATGCTGGTCTGGAATTAATAATAGATGCAAACAACATTTTTTAAAACTTTACAGAAGAGCAGGCATGGGAGGAGTTTTCAAGCCTATTAACTGTGGAGCCCTGGAGTTTGGTAGGCTCATGCCCATTTTATAGATGAGGAGACTGAGTCTCAATGGGATTGTATGACAGTTCACAGTGTTTTGACTGTAATCGCAGTTTTCCATTGGGGCAGGGCCATGCCACTCCACAGTGCCCAGCTCCTAGTTGGCGGTCAACAAATATTTATTGAATGCCTGATTTCTTGGAGGCTTTATATCTGTTTCACAATTAAAGTCTCAGGATTTGAGAGATTAAGTGATTTGCTCAAGGTTTTAGGATTAAAGAACTGAAAAGGCTATTATAATTTAGTATCTTAATACAAATAATTCATTTTTAGACAACTTTTGCAAACTGCTATAACAGAGTGTTAATTGCATATAAACTTCAGATGTGTGTTCAAATTCCTCTGTAGACTGATTTTAAAAATCAGAAGATTCGTGACTATGATTTAAAATCTTTCTTAATCCCTATAAACTAGATGAAATGAGAGAAAGATCATCCTTCCTCATTTGTAAAATAAGGATAATTAGTCTTGGCTTATATGAAGATTACGTGTAGCTTCAAATGTTATTTTCCAAACCCTAGAATTTTGTATTCATGAGGAGAGACATTCAAAAGTCTGACTACTCCCTGGGGAAGCTTTTAATTAATTGTGTGTGGAGGTCTCCTTTTCCATTGATTAGAGAAAAACCTCCAGGAGTTTTTTTCATCGAACAATCCCAATAAACTTTCCTTCCAATGGATTCATTCCTTTTGTTTCTGCCATCCTACCCAAATCAGCACAATAACTGAAACCTTTTGGAAAAAGCTGTAGCACACTTTGAGTAATCAAAAAGAAAACAGTGCAACCAAGGCTTTATTATTTGTGACTTACTACCTTCTAAGAAGTTCATTAAATGTTCAAGATTTACTAATTTATTTCTCACATATTTCATACATAAAGCCTTGTTAGCATGATCCTGAGTGCTGTTGGTGTGCTCACATATTGGTTGAGAGTCACCCCCCACCCCCACCCACTTGCCATTTAGCCTAAGAAAGAAAAGAAACTACCATGTCATTTAAGCTGGGAACAATCAGAGGTCCACTTCATAGACACTTATTACAACTTCCTTCTTTGGAAGGAAATGAATGGCTGTACTAAGTAATTTAATCTCATGTATATCTTGGTGTTAAGCCCTTAGAAGAGAACCTGCAATGTACTAGAGCACTGTCTGCCCCAACGTTGAGAACTTGTATTTGTCTCTGTTAGCAGAGTCACTGAACAGTTTTGACAGAGTAAAGCAGTACCACACAGAGTAGGGCCTGCTGACCTTCACTCTAGATTCATGCAGAAGGTAAAAACATTTCCTAACTGCTACCCTCCAAAATTAAACTGCATTTTCTTTGTTTTTCCAATGTGAAAATTTGAGGCTTTTCCTTAAAGCTCAATGCTGACTGATTTCTACCAAAAGGAGAAACAATGCCCCAGTTTTAGATTTGTCTAACTTGTTACAGCAGGCATAAAGGAACACACCAATAGTACCAGGAAGGATTACAGCACATACTTCTCCATGAATTCTATTTACGATTAGGACTAAATTTCAACTCCTTCACTCTTCTCAGTAAGAAACTCAACTTAGCCAGTATTTTGAGGCAAAATATTTTGGTCAATAAAGGAATCCTTGGTAAAACATTTGCTGTGGAAATGTAAAATATGTAGGCTCTAAACTATAATTATCATTTTTGTTCTTTCTTGTTGAAAACTTAACCAGATCTTAGCCTACCTACTACAGCATTTACCTACTGAAAAAATACTGTGCTCTTTTGAAGGGACCTTTAAACATATGGTTTATTTAATACTGATTATGGTTGACAGTTTCACTGAAGAGATAAGAATCAAAGAGCTGAAGATGTTAATTTGATTTCACCTTGAAACATAAGGGAAATTTGGTAGCTAGAAATTGTTTTTATATACAGTATGACTGGAAAATGTCATATAGCCTGATATAAATCTTCTGGTGAAGAACTCTTCACAAATCGTGACTATCAGGAAGCCAGTATTACACATAGTTAAGCAAGCAGGCTCTCAAATGCCAGGATACAAATCCATCTTTGCTACTTATTAGCTATGATTCTGGGCAAGTTCCCTAGTTTCCTCACCTGAAAATAGGAATAATAATATTTATCCTACAAGATCGTTGCAATGACAACAATTGATGTCGTTGATTGTTGAATGACACGTTTAATACTTAGTTTGATGCCGAGCCCTTGGAAATAGTCTACCAGTATTTAGTAGCTATATTACCTCTATAATATTATTCAAATGTTATATCATTTTAATAGTTATCTCTCCAGCATCACCGGGGCTTCCTGATGGTTTACTGATGGATGTACAATTATTTAGTAAGATATTCAAGGCCCTTGATAATTTACCTAGGCTGTAATTCTTGTCCCTCTAGGCCCCTTCATTTACTTAATGTTCAAGTTAAACTAGGTTATTCAACTTTCCCTGAATCTTTTGCCTCAATATCTTGTTCTGTGCTGCAACATGTGTTTTTGTCATTGCCTAGAATGACTTAGATATTGTGTCTCTCTCTTTGTAAACTCTACTCATTTGTAATGGCTCAATTTAAATATCGCTTTCTTTGTTTACTTTTCCCTATTCTATCCAAGTTGCATCTCTAATTCCCGAAGGGAATGTCATGCTCATAGTCCATCCATTTTATGTTTTCTTCCTCCATAAATAGGCACTGAGAGAAAGATTCACGTACCAGTAGTTATTTTTAGAAAGCGATCTCAGTAAATATTACTACAGGAAGGGGAAGAAACCCACATAGAATGTGCTAATGTATGGTTCTGCTGTGGAAACTTTGGGAGCACTGGGAGACGGGTACTACCTTTCTCCAGGGTTGGTCCATCCGAAGAGAGGTGAAGACGCCAGAGTGTTTATTCATTAACTCTGCCCGTCATTGACTGAGCACTCCTTTCAAAACATAAACATTTGGTATTTTGACCCTACCCAAGCATGTGTCATCGTACTTCTAGCCAGGTAATGCTCTCATGCACAGAGTTGCAGTAGCTTTCAGATAAAGCAGTGTTGACTTTAAGGGAAGGATGAGTTCCCAGAAGATATAGGCAGGATACAAATAGCAACAGCTACTTATTTTGGTGCCTGCCTCATCCTATCATCTACATAGTCAACAAGTCTGTTGTTCTTAATTCCCAGTCTTAATCATTTTGGGGATATATATACACACACAGACACACACACAAATATTCTGCCATGTAGGTAGACCTGTGATGGAGGTCAAGCAAACCCCTAATATTTTCTAGGCTGAATTTTGGAATGCACAATGCAGAATGTAGTTTGGCCACAAAAGCAATGTTGGGTCTTAAAGAAGAGAATTTACCAGTATATGAAAATTTTAGTGAAATTTTTACGAAAATGCTTAAGGGCAAACTCTAATTCTAAGAAGACAGACTTGTTGCATCACTCTACAAGGTCAATGTTCCCATATTTTGTAATGTTATTAAGATTCCAGCCATAATTCTTAAAGCAATCTTCATATTCATGAAATCTAAAATCCAATCTCCTCACAAAAAAATTTCACGTGGGTAATTCTACTAGTTAAAATATTCATAATTGTACATAATTTTTATTTGTAATCCTTTAAACTTGTGTTTGAATTCATTGCATTTGAATTTTGGATGGAATTAGATCTGCCAGTTAGGGAAACTCTCCATCTATACACATATCTGTATGTAAAAGCAGAAATACTTATACATATTAATTTCTTTGTGTGAGTGAACACATTAGTAAATATTTGCTTTACTTTCTAATTTATAGTGGTTTTATGCCTGAATTTAATTTTTGTCAATAGAGATAAATCAACAAAATGTATTGACGTTTATCAGAAGAGATATCATGAAACATATTTCGACCTGTATATTTCTGCATTACTTTAATATAAATTATCTTATCAAAATATGCCTCACTGATCTGTGTTCTTATTTAATGAAATATATCAGGATTAAAGAGGTTTTTGCTTTAAAAATGAACTTTATAGACTAAGAATTCCAAACATAACAATTCTACCAATTTGTTTATAGAATTAATAATGGGCTAAACACACCATCTCATAGTTAAACCTTTATTTGTTTCTCTCATTCAACCATCACCTATTTAACAACTATGAGGTAGCAGACACTCTATTTAGTGCCAGGGACTCAAAATTATAAGACTGTGGCTCTCGACCAGGGGCAATTTTGTGCCCCGAGAGACATTTAGTAATGGCTGGAGACACTTTTGGTTGTTAAAACAGGTGCAGAGTTACTGTCATCTAGTGAGTAGAAAGCAGGATTCTGCTAAACCACCTTCAATGCACAGGACAGCACCTCCCCACCCCCCACACACACAATGAAGATTCATCCAGTCCAAAATGTTAATAGTGTTAAAGTTGAGAGACCCTATTATAAGTCATGGTGATAAGTCATGCTAGCAAGCCTCTTAAAGTTTACTTTCTGGAGGATGAAGAGGACTTGACATCTATTTACTAAAAAAAAAATCTGTTTGCTATATTAGAGTCAAGTTGACTTAGAGGAAGTTCCATTAGGGCATGTTGTACAGTTGGAAAAGGCTTTATAGATTAAATAAATAAATCTATTTATTTAGAGGAAACCTCCAGGTAAATAAAAATTGGAAAATGAGATTTTTAAAAGATGTGAATTGGTTTACCTCATTCAGAATACCCTAAGCTAATTGTGACTGTCAGTGGTGGTTTTGTGATTTGTCTTCCTGGCTCAAGGAAAGTTTTAGGATTTGAACTCACTTAGAAGAATAGTAAAAGGGCCTCTTCTCAATTCTTAACAAACAAGGGGAGGGCTTGACTCTTTCTGATAATTTGCATCTCCTGTAACAAGTTAGGCATTGCTGTCTCTCTCATCTTTTCCTAAACAAGCTTTCACCTTCAGTCTAGTTGTGTTATGTGCCCCTTTATACCAATACGCCTAATGCTCACCTGCCATTTAATGTTTTATTTCCTCGGAGAATTGAAAATATTGATTTCTGCATTTGCTTCTGTAATTTGATAGCATTATACTAACAAATTGAATCCTTCTGGAATTCAGTAGAATGGAGATTCTCATTAGTGCAGACTCTTGTAAGTACATCAATAAATAATATGCAAGTGAATCACCAAGGAGGCATTTCATTTATAGAATTAGGACATGCCAATGCGCATTTTCTATAATCATTTGCATATTAATAATGTATTAATGCATCAATATTAAATTTACCTTTAAAACGCCTGGGTTTGTGTCTACATGAGACATGTTTACCATAAAGTACCTTAGTGTTGCCTTTTTCATGCATTTCTCTTGGCAGTCTGAAGGGGAGGAGGAAAGTGGAGCCAAAACGTCTTGAAGAAGAAGCATGTGGAGGTCATTACAGGCTTAGCAGCACCACTAAGA
The DNA here is from genome assembly GCF_023851605.1 of Tamandua tetradactyla. NCBI lineage: Eukaryota > Metazoa > Chordata > Mammalia > Pilosa > Myrmecophagidae > Tamandua > Tamandua tetradactyla. The sequence continues at coordinate 38,947,442 of NC_135342.1, read as the reverse complement.
CCAATTCAACACCATTTAATCATGTTCAACATTCTTCTTCAATGATTCCATTTGCTCATGAATAAATTCACCGACATTTGGTTTTCTATATTATTTGGGCCCAGTCTTCATTTGAAATTTTATTTCCAATTACTTTCTTGCAAGCATTCCTATGCTTCAGCACCAATAATCATACTTATGTATTTATTTCAGGTCAATCATAGGAAAATTGTCTTCTTATTTCCTAGAAGGAAAAAAGAAATAATCTAAGAAAATATTCATCTGCTTCAACATAAAGTAGGTTATATTTCACAATAAAAATGCTAAAAAAATACCTAGGAATAAATTTAAGAAAAGACTTATAAGAATTGTACACTGAAAGTTATACCTTACTGAGGGAAAAACAGATTTAAATAAATGAACAGTCATTCCACATTCAATGATTGGAAAACTCAGTCTTTATAGTATGTCACTTCTTCATAAATTTAACTATGGATTCAATGCAAACTCACAGAAAGCTTTTATTTTCTTAATTGAGAAACTGACAGGCTAATCCTAAAGTGCGTATGGAAATACAAGGACCTACAAAAGCCAAAACAATTTTGAAAATGAAGAACATTGGAGGTCTTACACTACATGATTTCAATATTTATTAAAGTTGAATTTATCAAGACTGTTTGGTATTACTGTGATAATTAAGAGTCTGGGAATAAATAAATACTTATATTTATATTCAACTAATTGTCAGCAAAGGTGCCAGGTGCCAAGACAGTTCATTAGGGAAAGGTTAGTTGTTTTTTTTTTTACAAATAATGCTAAAACTATTGGATATAAATCTACAAATTAAAACCACAATGAGATACCACCACACACTTTTTGTGAGTTTAATAGAGATTACTGAATGGCAAAAAGAAACCAAAAGTGACATTACCAAGTGTTGACACAGATGAGTGGAACTCGATACATTTTTGGTAGGGATTCAAAATAGTACAAACTTTTTGGAAAGTAGTTTGGTTCTTATAAAAGTATGCATGTGCTTACCATGTGAGTCAGCAATCCCCACTCCTAGATACTCATTCAAGTGAAATTACAACATACAGCAACTATTCACAAATGTTTAAAGTTACTTTATTCATAATGATAAAAAAATTAGAAACAATTCAAATGTCCCTTAGCTGAGGAATGGATAAACGATATGTGGGACATCTATACACATGGAATGCTATCCAGCAATGAAAAAGGATGATTTCCTGATTCATTAAACAACATGGATAAATCTCAATTGCATTATTCTAAGTTAAAGAAACCAAACTAAAAAGCCACATACATTATAATTACACTTATATGGGCTTTCTAGAAAAGCCAAAGCCAAGGTCAAACAGGTCAGTAGTTGTCAGGGCCTGGCATGGAAGGAGAAATTGATTAAATCCCACACCAGAAAGTTTGGTTTAGATAATGGAACTGTTCTCTATATTAATTGAGATGTCCTTGAAACAACTCACAGAACTATTGAGTAAAAAGGGTGAATTTTATTGTCTGTAAATTATACATTAATAATAATTTTTAAAAATATTTCTGGAAAGCATTTTAGCAATATATGCCAAAGGTTTATACAGTTATAACTTTTGAGCCATTATTTTCTTTTTTAAAATTTATAATTAAAAAATAATCAGAGGAAAAAAATGATCAGAAGGCAGACGATGGTGGTGCAGTGGCAGAATTTTCACTGGCCATGCTGGACACCTGGGTTCGATTCCCAGTGCCTACCCATACAAATAAATAAATGAATAATCAGAGGGGCACATGGGTGGTTCAGTGGTAAAATGCTTACCTTTTATGCAGGATACTCCTGTTCGATTCCCGGACCATGCACCCAAAAAATAACACAAATAATCAGAGATACAGGTCAAATTTTTGTTAAAAATGCTCATCTCAGAACTATTAGTAAAAATCAGGAACTCAATATTCTGCTAGAGATGGCGGCTTAATAAACTATGGTCTCATCAGCCCCTGATATGTTGCATTGAGATGACTACAACATCATGTTATGATGCTTTTATTAAAAAAATGCATAAATTTAATCATAAGGAGACATTGGACAAACCTAAATTGAGAGACAGTCTAGAAAATAACTGGCCAGTATGCTTCAAAAGTTTCAGGATCATGAAAGACAAAGGAAGACAGCAAACTATCCCAGCTGGGAAGAGATTAAGGAGACATATAACTTATTCGTATAAGTATAAGATTCTGGATTGTATCCTCAACCAGAAAAAAAGATTAGTGGGCCAATTGGCAAACTTTGTGTAAGATCTGCAGATAAATTCATTGTTTGGCTTTGATAATTGTACTAGAGTTACACAGGATACTAACATTTGTGGAAGTTTTGATGGTATATGATAACTGTACTAGAGTTTCATAAGATATTAACATTTGGGGAAGTTTTGAAGGATATATGATAACTATTTGTTCTATTTTTAAAGTTTTTATGTCTGAAGCTATTACAAAATATAAAGTTACAAAAATAAAAGTAAAAACACATCTAAAACCAAATGCCTCATTTGCACCCCTCCTTGCAAACAGCTGCTTCCCCAGCCCAGTCTTCTCTTTGTCTGTTAATGGCTCCATTATCCATCAGTCACTTAGACCCCAAATTTGAGTCATTCTTGATTCTTTTCTTTCCTTAAAACCACACATTGATTCTATTAACAGTCCCTTATGGCATTAACTTCAAAATAATCAGAATAAATCACATATCTAACCTTTTTTCCTGCCAATACCATCACTTCTCTCCTGATAACCTCAATGGCTCATCTCTATTTCTGCACTTGCTTTTCTATGTAGAGACCAAGGTAATATTTTTGTTCCCCTTTCCTCATAGTGTCTTCCACTGTACTTCTTTATAATTTCTTCAAATCTCTAGGTGATCTGGACCTCCTTACCTGTTAGACTTTATCTTCAACCCTTTCCCTCCTCCTAATTATGCTTCAACTATAGGGATTTTCTTTCCCTTCCTTGAACATGCCCAGCTTTTGCTCATTTCTGGGCTCTTTGTTCTGGCTCTTCTTTCTGCTTCAGATTATTTTTTCCTACATCTCCCTTTAGCTAAGAACATTATTATCTCCAGGTCTCATCTTAAGGATCATCTTCTCAGACCACTCTAAATAATGTTGCATTTTATCCAGTCAGTATTTTCTTGTTTTATTTTGTCACATTCATTATTATTTGTAATGATCTTATTTGTCTATTATTTACTAGCATATTCTGTTATCTTCCTTTGTATTTAAGCTCCATGAGAGTGAATCTTGAGTCTCATTCACTGCTTTATATCTGGACTCTAGAGAGTGCCTTTCTGTCAAATAATTATTAAATATTATACCAGTTTTCTTGGTAGATATCAGATCCAGAAATGTTTGCTGGTGAATTTAGGATTAAGAAACTGCAAAGAGACCTCTGGCATTAAAAAAAAAAAAAAAACCAAACAAAAAGCTAAAAATTTAATTTATTATCTATTTTTAGTCTTGAAACTAATTTTTTCCTCCAAAGAAACAGCATACCTAAAACACACAGACTCACAAATACTTACGTTTTATACAGATTCATAAGACTGATAATCCTTCATATATGGGCCTGACTGGGTTATAACAGATATGAGGTGCATACAGTCCCTGCCTTGGGGATTGGACACCAAGAATGTTCAATTTTATTGAAGAGAGGAGAGTGAATAGGAACATGTAGTGAAAGCTGAGAGCTGGAAATTTATCCCAGGTCTAGATAACAGATATAGCATATAGTATATACATATATAAATGTTTCCATCAAAGCATCTTAAAACAAAGTAGTGCAGGTGTCATCAACATGGTGACATAAGACAGCTACCAGAAATCTCTCCCCAGTGAGTCAGGAAAAAAAAGGACAATTCTCACTTGTTCAGAACTCTGGAGGAAGGATCCTACAAATACTGAACTGAAGAAAGAAAAATATCAGGTAGAAAACGTCCATTCCAAACTGGCCAGTCCTCTCATCTCCCTCTCACTCAGTCCCAAGTAACTAGGGAACTGCCCAGAAGCAGTAGCCTGGATCCCTCCCAATTCCCACCAGAAGTTTTAAGTTCAACCTAATTAAACATTCTACACATATAAACCTAATTAAACATTCTCCAGATATTAAGCATCCTCTTCAGATTCTATAGCCTCATTCTATATACTGATATAATATATTCTATATTTTATGTTTATAAGTGTACATATTATAATTAATCCATGTCAGTGAGATCAGACATTATTTATCTTTTTGTGTCTGACTTATTTCCACTTAACGTAACGTCCTCAAGTTCCATCCAAGTTATCACTTGCTTCGGGATTTCATTCCTTTTTACTGGTGAATACTATTCCATTGTATGTATATACCACATTTTGTTTTTTACTTTATCTGTTCATGGACACTTGGGTTGTTTCTGCCTTTTGGCAATTTTGAATAATGTTGCTATGAACATTTGCATGCAAATATCTGTTTGTGTCCCTGCTTTAAGATCTTTTGGTTATATCTCAAGTAGCAGGATTGCTGGGTCTTAAGGCAACTCTATATTTAGCTTCCTAAGGAACAGCCACACTGTCCTCCACAGTGGCTGTACCACTTTACATTCCCACCAGCAATGAATAACTGTTCCAATTTCTCCACATCCTTCTCAACACTTGTAGCTTCCTATTTTGTTTAATACAACCATTCTACTATGTGTGAGATGATTTTCTCATTGTGGTTTTGATTTGCATTTACCCAATAGCTAATGAAACTGAGCATCTTTTTAAGCCATTTGTATTTCCTCTTTGGAAAAATTATCTATCCATGTCTTTTGCCCATCTTTTAATTGGGTCATTTGTTTTTTTATTGTTGAGTTGTAGCATTTCTTTATGTATTCTGGATATCAAATTTTTATTGGATATGTGGTTTCCAAATATTTTCTCCCACTTAATAAGTTGCTCTTTCACCCTTTTCACAAAGTCTTTGAAACATTAATTGTTTGATTTTGAGGAGTTCCCAATTATTTTTTAAATTGTTGCTTGTGCTTTGGGTATAAATCTAAGAAACTACCACCTAACACTAGATCTTGGAGGTCTTTCTCTACATCTTCTAGTTTCATGTACTGGCTCTTAATTTGGATATTTGATACATTTTGAGCTAATTTTGTACAGGGTGTGAGATAAGGGTCCTCCTTCATTCTTTCGATTGTGGATATGCAGTTCTCCCCACATCATTTATTGAAGAGATTGTTTTGTCCCACTTGAGTGGTTTGGGAGCCTTGTCAAAAACCAACTGATCATAGATGTGAGGATCTATTCCTGAATTCTCAATTCAATTAAATTGATCAATATGTCTATCTTTATGCCAATACCATGCTGATTTTGGCTACCGCGGCTTTACAGTAAACCTTAAAGTCAGGAAGCCTGATGCCTCCCAATTCATTCTTCTTTTTCAAGATATTTTTAGCTATTCAAGCCCCTTAATAAAAATTTGAGGGCGGGCCACGGTGGCTCAGCAGGTAAGAGTGCTTGTCTGCCATGCCCAAGGACCCGGGTTCGATTCCCAGTCCCTGCCCATGTTAAAAAAAAAAAAAAAAATTGATAATTAGCTTTCCACTCCTGTAAAGTAGTCTGTAGGAATTTTTATTGGTATTGCATTGAATTTGTAGATCAATTTGTGTAGAATTGAAATTTAATGACATTTAGCCTTCCAACCCATGAGCATGGAATGTCTTTCCATATATTCAGGTCTTCTTTGATTTCCTTTAGAAATGTTTTATTGTTTTCTGTGCACAATTCCTTTATATCCTTGGCTACATTTATTCCTAGATATTTGATTCTTTTAGGTGTTATCATTAAGGCATTGCTTTTCTTTATTACCTCTTCAGATAGCTCATTACCAGTGTATAGAAACAGCCTTGATTTTTGTATTTTGATCTTGTATCCTGCCACTTTGCTGAACTCGACTGTTAGTTCAAATAGTTTTGCTGTCCTTGTTTCTGATTTTATAAATATAGGATCATGTCATCTACAAACATTAACAGTTTTGTTTCTTCCTTTCTAATTTGGATGCCTTCTATCTCTTTTTCTTGACTAATTGCTGTAGCTAGTATTTCTAGCACAAGGTTGAATAGCTCTGGTGACAGTGGGCATCCTTGCTCCCTATCTTAGAGAGAACACTTTTGTTCTCTGACGACTGAGTATGATTTCAACTGTGGGTTTTTCATATATGCCCTTTGTCATCTTTCAATTGCTACCTTTTGAAGTGTTTTTTATCATGAAGAGATGCTGAATTTTGTCAAATGCTTTTTCTGCATAAATCAAGATGATGATGTGCTTTTTCCTTTCGGTTTTGTTAATATAATGTATTACAGTTATTGACTTTCTAGTGTTGACCCACCATTGCATATCTGGGAAAAAAACCATTTGGTCATGGTGTATAATTCTTCTAATATGTTATTGGATTTCATTTGCAAGTGTTTTACTGAGGCTTTTTGCATCTATATTCATTAGAGAGAATGGTCTGCAGTTTTCCCTTCCTCTAGTGTCTTTATCTAGTTTTGCTATTAAGGTGATGTTGGCTTCATAGAATGAGTTAGGCAGTGTCTGTCTTATTCAATTTCTTGGGGATGTTTAAGAAGTGGTATTCATTCATCTTGTAATGCTTGATAAAATTCGCATAAGTTTTTCTTTGTTGGTAGGTTTTGGACAACCGATTCAATCTCTTTACTTGTAATTGGCTGTTGAGGTCTTCTATTTTGTCTTGAATCTGTGTATGTTGGTTGTGTGTTTCTAGGGAGTCATCCATTTAACCTAAGTAGTTTAATTTGTTGGCATACCATTGTTCGTTGTAACCACTTATGATCTTTTTTATTTCTTTGGGGTCTGTGGTAATGTCCCCCTCTTGTTTCTGGTTTTATTTATTTCCAGCCTCTCCCTTTGTCAGCCTAGCTAAAAGTTTGCTGATTTTACTGGTCTTCCCTAAGAAACAACTTTTGGTTTTATTGATTATCATAAATATATGATATATCATAAATATATTCTTCCATTTAAATAAGAATGATTTTCATTCTCCATCATATTAATTTTTCCTTATTATTTGTTATTTCTTTCTTCCTGCTTTCTTTGGGTTTAGTTTGTTGTTCCTTCCCCATTTTCTCTAGTTGTTCAATTAGGTCATTGGTTTTAGCTTTTTCTTCCTTTTTAATGTAGGCATTTAGACCTAAAATACCCTCTCAGCACTGCCTTCCTTATTTCCCGTAAGTTTTTGACACGTGTTTTCATTTTCATTCATCAGAAGATATTTACAGGTTTCTCCTGCAATTTCTTCTTTGACCTACTGACTTGAAGAGTGTGTTATTTAAACTCCATATATTTGTGTATTTTTCAGTTCTCCATATGTTGTTGATTTCCAGCTTCATTTATTATGGACAGAGAAAGTGCTCAGTACAATTTCAATCTGTTATGGTTTATTAAGACATGTTTTGTACCCTAGTATATGCTCTATCCTGGAGAATTTTCCACGAGCACTGGAGAGGAATGTATAGCCTGCTATTTGGGGGGTGCAATGTTCTATATATGTCTGTTAGGTCTAGTTAATTTATCATATTAATTAGCTTCTCTGTTTCCTGATCCTTGGTTTAGATGTTAAATCCATTGGAGAGAGTTGTACGTGGAAATATCCCAACATTATAGTAGAGTCATTTAATACTCCTTTTGGTTTTGCCACTGTTTGCCTCATGTGCTTTGGGACACCCTGATTAGGAGCAGAGGTATTTATGATTATTATTTCTTCCTGGAAATTGTCCCTTTTGTTAATATAGTGTTCCTTATCTCACAATATTTTTGCATTTAAAGTTTATTTTGCCGATATTCATATATTCATATAGCTTCCCCAGCTTTTTCTTTTCTTTTTTTTTTCCAGTTACTGCTTGCATGGAATACCTTTTTCCATCCATTTGCTTTCAACCTATTTGTATCTCTGAGTGTACAGTGAGTCTCTTGTAAACAGCCTATAGATGGATCATGTTCTTTCATCCATTCTGCCAATTTGGATCTTTTGATTTAGGCGTTAAAACCATTAACATTAAACTTTTTTTTTTCTGGGTGCATGGTCTGGGAATCAAACCTGGGTCTCCCGCATGAAAAGTGAGTATTCTCTCACTGAACCACCTATGCACCCAACATTCAACATTTTTTCTGTAAAGGCATTCTTAATTCAACCATCTTATAATTCTTAAATTAGATCTGTTTTATCTCTCTTTTATGCTTTAAGTTACCCTTTAAACACTCTTCAATTCTATCTTCTTCCAGACAGGTCTTCTGTCTTTACTTTTCAGCCAGTAGCACTACCTTTGGTGGTCCTCATAGGTCTGGTCTCTTATCAATGAACTCTCTCAACTTCTTTTTATTTGTGCATATTTTAAACTCTCTCATTTTTGAAGAACAGCTTTGCTCAATAGAGAATTCTTGATGGACAAATTTCTTTTTCATATGTTAAATATATCATAACACTGCGTTCTTTCTTCCATGGTATCTGAGGAGAAATCAGCACTTAGTGTTATTTGGCTTCCCTTATATGTGGTGTATTGCTTTTTCCTTCCTGCCTTCAGAATTTTCTGCTCATCGGCAGTTGACAGTTTGATTAGTACTTGTGTTGGAGTTGCGCTATTCAAATCTATTCTGTTTGAAGTATCTTGGGCCTCTTGGGTTTGCATATTTATGTCACTTATAAGAGTGGGGAAACTTTCAGTCATTATTTCTTCCAATATTCTTCCTGGTCCTTTCCCCTTCTCTTCTTGTTGGATATCTATGATGTGTGTTTGTGCACTTTGTATCGTCCATCAATCCCTGAAACCCTGCTCAAATTATTTTATTTCTTCCCCAGTTGATCTTTTGTCTGTTTGAATTCAGTGATCTCTTGTCTAAATCACTGATTCTTTCTTCTGCCTCTTCTAGTCTGTTGTTATTTATCTCCAGTATATATTTAGTTTCATCTACAGTGTCTTTTATTTCCATAATATTTGCTGTTTTTAATGTATTCTTTCATATTTTTCTTATGCTATTCTAGTGTCTTCTTTTTTTTTATTAATTAAAAAAAGAATTAACAAAACAATTAGAAATCATTCCAATCTACATGTACAATCAGTAATTCTTTTTTTTTTTTCAATTTTTTTTTATTAATTAAAAAAAGAATTAACAAAACAATTAGAAATCATTCCAATCTACATGTACAATCAGTAATTCTTAATAACATCACATAGTTGCATATTCATCATTTCTTAGTACATTTGCATCGATTTAGAAAAAGAAATAAAAAGACAACAGAATAAGAATTAAAACAATAATAGAAAGAAAAAAACAAAAAAAAACAAAAACAAAAAACCTATACCTCACATGCAGCTTCATTCAGTGTTTTAACATAATTGCATTACAATTGGGTAGTATTGTGCTGTCCATTTCTGAGTTTTTATATCCAGTCCCATTGTACAGTCTGTATCCCTTCATCTCCAATTATCCCTTCTCTTTTTTTTTTTTTTTAATTAACGGAAAAAAGAAATTAACCCAACATTTAGAGATCATACCATTCTACACATGCAATCATTAATTCTTAACATCATCACATAGATGCATGATCATCATTTCTTAGTACATTTGCATTGGTTTAGAAGAACTAGCAACATAACCGAAAAAGATATAGAATGTTAATATAGAGAAAAAAATAAAAGTAATAATAGTAAAATCAAAACAAAACAACACAAAACAAAACAAAAACCTATAGCTCAGATGCAGCTTCATTCAGTGTTTTAACATGATTACTTTACAATTAGGTATTATTGTGCTGTCCATTTTTGAGTTTTTGTATCTAGTCCTGTTGCACAGTCTGTATCCCTTCAGCTTCAATTACCCATTGTCTTACCCTGTTTCTAACTCCTGCTGAACTCTGTTACCAATGACATATTTCAAGTTTATTCTCGAATGTCCGTTCACATCAGTGGGACCATACAGTATTTGTCCTTTAGTTTTTGGCTGGATTCACTCAGCATAATATTCTCTAGGTCCATCCATGTTATTACATGGTTCATAAGTTTATCTTGTCTTAAAGCTGCATAATATTCCATCGTATGTATATACCACAGTTTGTTTAGCCACTCTTCTGTTGATGGAGATTTTGGCTGTTTCCATCTCTTTGCAATTGTAAATAATGCTGCTATAAACATTGGTGTGCAAATGTCCGTTTGTGTCTTTGCCCTTAAGTCCTTTGAGTAGATACCTAGCAATGGTATTGCTGGGTCGTATGGCAGTTCTATACTCAGCTTTTTGAGGAACCGCCAAACTGCCTTCCACAGTGGTTGCACCCTTTGACATTCCCACCAACAGTGGATAAGTGTGCCTCTTTCTCCGCATCCTCTCCAGCACTTGTCATTTTCTGTTTTGTTGATAATGGCCATTCTGGTGGGTGTGAGATGATATCTCATTGTGGTTTTGATTTGCATTTCTCTAATGGCCAGGGACATTGAGCATCTCTTCATGTGCCTCTTGGCCATCCGTATTTCCTCTTCTGAGAGGTGTCTGTTCAAGTCTTTTTCCCATTTTGTAATTGGGTTGGCTGTCTTTTTGTTGTTGAGATGAACAATCTCTTTATAAATTCTGGATACTAGACCTTTATCTGATATATCATTTCCAAATATTGTCTCCCATTGTGAAGGCTGTCTTTCTACTTTCTTGATGAAGTTCTTTGATGCACAAAAGTGTTTAATTTTGAGGAGTTCCCATTTATTTATTTCCTTCTTCAGTGCTCTTGCTTTAGGTTTAAGGTCCATAAAACCGCCTCCAGTTGTAAGATCCATAAGATATCTCCCAACATTTTCCTCTAACTGTTTTATGGTCTTAGACCTAATGTTTAGATCTTTGATCCATTTTGAGTTAACTTTTGTATAGGGTGTGAGAGATGGGTCTTCTTTCATTCTTTTGCATATGGATATCCAGTTCTCTAGGCACCATTTATTGAAGAGACTGCTCTGTCCCAGGTGAGTTGGCTTGACTGCCTTATCAAAGATCAAATGTCCATAGATGAGAGGGTCTATATCTGAGCACTCTATTCGATTCCATTGGTCGATATATCTATCTTTATGCCAATACCATGCTGTTTTGACCACTGTGGCTTCATAATATGCCTTAAAGTCCGGCAGCGCGAGACCTCCAGCTTCGTTTTTTTTCCTCAAGATGTTTTTAGCAATTCGGGGCACCCTGCCCTTCCAGATAAATTTGCTTATTGGTTTTTCTATTTCTGAAAAATAAGTTGTTGGGATTTTGATTGGTATTGCATTGAATCTGTAAATCAATTTAGGTAGGATTGACATCTTAACTATATTTAGTCTTCCAATCCATGAACACGGTATGCCCTTCCATCTATTTAGGTCTTCTCTGATTTCTTTTAGCAGTTTTTTGTAGTTTTCTTTATATAGGTTTTTTGTCTCTTTAGTTAAATTTATTCCTAGGTATTTTATTCTTTTAGTTGCAATTGTAAATGGGATTCGTTTCTTGATTTCCCCCTCAGCTTGTTCATTACTAGTGTATAGAAATGCTACAGATTTTTGAATGTTGATTTTGTAACCTGCTACTTTGCTGTACTCATTTATTAGCTCTAGTAGTTTTGTTGTGGATTTTTCCGGGTTTTCGACGTATAGTATCATATCGTCTGCAAACAGTGATAGTTTTACTTCTTCCTTTCCAATTTTGATGCCTTGTATTTCTTTTTCTTGTCTAATTGCTCTGGCTAGAACCTCCAACACAATGTTGAATAATAGTGGTGATAGTGGACATCCTTGTCTTGTTCCTGATCTTAGGGGGAAAGTTTTCAATTTTTCCCCATTGAGGATGATATTAGCTGTGGGTTTTTCATATATTCCCTCTATCATTTTAAGGAAGTTCCCTTGTATTCCTATCTTTTGAAGTGTTTTCAACAGGAAAGGATGTTGAATCTTGTCGAATGCCTTCTCTGCATCAATTGAGATGATCATGTGATTTTTCTGCTTTGATTTGTTGATATGGTGTATTACATTAATTGATTTTCTTATGTTGAACCATCCTTGCATACCTGGGATGAATCCTACTTGGTCATGATGTATAATTCTTTTAATGTGCTGTTGGATACGATTTGCTAGAATTTTATTGAGGATTTTTGCATCTGTATTCATTAGAGAGATTGGTCTGTAGTTTTCTTTTTTTGTAATATCTTTGCCTGGTTTTGGTATGAGGGTGATGTTGGCTTCATAGAATGAATTAGGTAGTTTTCCCTCCACTTCGATTTTTTTGAAGAGTTTGAAGAGAATTGGTACTAATTCTTTCTGGAACGTTTGGTAGAATTCACATGTGAAGCCATCTGGTCCTGGACTTTTCTTTTTAGGAAGCTTTTGAATGACTAATTCAATTTCTTTACTTGTGATTGGTTTGTTGAGGTCATCTATGTCTTCTTGAGTCAAAGTTGGTTGTTCATGTCTTTCCAGGAACCCGTCCATTTCCTCTAAATTGTTGTATTTATTAGCGTAAAGTTGTTCATAGTATCCTGTTATTACCTCCTTTATTTCTGTGAGGTCAGTAGTTATGTCTCCTCTTCCATTTCTGATCTTATTTATTTGCATCCTCTCTCTTCTTCTTTTTGTCAATCTTGCTAAGGGCCCATCAATCTTATTGATTTTCTCATAGAACCAACTTCTGGCCTTATTGATATTCTCTATTGTTTTCATGTTTTCAATTTCATTTATTTGTGCTCTAATCTTTGTTATTTCTTTCCTTTTGCTTGCTTTGGGGTTAGCTTGCTGTTCTTTCTCCAGTTCTTCCAAATGGATAGTTAATTCCTGAATTTTTGCCTTTTCTTCTTTTCTGATATAGGCATTTAGAGCAATAAATTTCCCTCTTAGCACTGCCTTTGCTGCGTCCCATAAGTTTTGATATGTTGTGTTTTCATTTTCATTCGCCTCGAGGTATTTGCTAATTTCCCTTGCAATTTCTTCTTTGACCCAGTCGTTGTTTAGGAGTGTGTTGTTGAGCCTCCACGTATTTGTGAATTTTCTGGCACTCTGCCTATTATTGATTTCCAACATCATTCCTTTATGGTCCGAGAAAGTGTTGTGTAAGATTTCAATCTTTTTAAATTTGTTAAGACTTGCTTTGTGACCCAGCATATGGTCTATCTTTGAGAATGATCCATGAGCACTTGAGAAAAAGGTGTATCCTGCTGTTGTGGGATGTAATGTCCTATAAATGTCTATTAAGTCTAGTTCATTTATAGTAATATTCAGATTCTCTATTTCTTTGTTGATCCTCTGTCTAGATGTTCTGTCCCTTGATGAGAGTGGTGAGTTGAAGTCTCCAACTATTATGGTATATGAGTCTATTTCCCTTTTCAATGTTTGCAGTATATTCCTCACGTATTTTGGGGCATTCTGATTTGGTGCGTAAATATTTATGATTGTTATGTCTTCTTGTTTAATTGTTCCTTTTATTAGTATATAGTGTCCTTCTTTGTCTCTTTTAACTGTTTTACATTTGAAGTCTAATTTGTTGGATATTAGTATAGCCACTCCTGCTCTTTTCTGGTTGTTATTTGCATGAAATATCTTTTCCCAACCTTTCACTTTCAACCTATGTTTATCTTTGGGTCTAAGATGTGTTTCCTGTAGACAGCATATAGAAGGATCCTGTTTTTTAATCCATTCTGCCAATCTATGTCTTTTGATTGGGGAATTCAGTCCATTGACATTTAGTGTTATTACTGTTTGGATAATATTTTCCTCTAACATTTTGCCTTTTGTATTATATATATCATATCTGATTTTCCTTCTTTCTACACTCTTTTCCATATCTCTCTCTTCTGTCTTTTTGTATCTGACTCTAGTGCTCCCTTTAGTATTTCTTGCAGAGCTGGTCTCTTGGTTACAAATTCTTTCAGTGACTTTTTGTCTGAGAATGTTTTAATTTCTCCCTCATTTTTGAAGGATAATTTTGCTGGATATAGGAGTCTTGGTTGGCAGTTTTTCTCTTTTAGTATTTTAAATATATCATCCCACTGTCTTCTAGCTTCCATGGTTTCTGCTGAGAAATCTACACAAAGTCTTATTGGGTTTCCCTTGTATGTAATGGATTGTTTTTCTCTTGCTGCTTTCAAGATCTTCTCTTTCTCTTTGACCTCTGACATTCTAACTAGTAAGTGTCTTGGAGAATGCCTATTTGGGTCTAATCTCTTTGGGGTGCGCTGCACTTCTTGGATCTGTAATTTTAGGTCTTTCATAAGAGTTGGGAAATTTTCAGTGATAATTTCTTCCATTAGTTTTTCTCCTCCTTTTCCCTTCTCTTCTCCTTCTGGGACACCCACAACACGTATATTTGTGCGGTTCATATTGTCCTTGAGTTCCCTGATACCCTGCTCAAATTTTTCCATTCTTTTCCCTATAGTTTCTGTTTCTTTTTGGAATTCAGATGTTCCATCCTCCAAATCACTAATTCTATCTTCTGTCTCTTTAAATCTATCATTGTAGCTATCCATTATTTTTCCTATGTTTGCTACTTTATCCTTCACTTCCATAAGTTCTGCGATTTGTTTTTTCAGTTTTTCTATTTCTTCTTTATGTTCAGCCCATGTCCTCTTCATGTCCTCCCTCAATTTATCGATTTCATTTTTGAAGAGGTTTTCCATTTCTGTTCGTATATTCAACATTAGTTGTCTCAGCTCTTGTGTCTCATTTGAGCTATTGGTTTGTTCCTTTGACTGAGCCATATTCTCAATCTTTTGAGCGTGGACAGTTATCTTCTGCTGCTGGCGTCTGGGCATTTATTCAGATTTCTCTTGGTGTTGGACCCAGCAAGGTTGTAATATTTTTCTGTGAAATCTCTGGGTTCTGTTTTTCTTATCCTGCCCAGTAGGTGGCGCTCGTGGCACCCGTTTTCTGCGGGTCCCACCAGTAAAAGGTGCTGTGGGACCTTAAACTTTGGGAAACTCTCGCCGTCCTGGGGGTTCGCTAGCCGAAACGGCTTGAGCCGGCCCGGGGTCCGAACGCAGGGAGGGTTGCTGGTCGCCGCAGCCAGGGAAAGAGCCCGTCCGAATTTCCTAGTCGGCCCTGGGCAACAAGCGTGGCGGGAGGGCGCCAGCGGCAGCGGCCCGCCCGAGAGAGTGCACGTTCCCTGGGAGTCACGGGTTTGGAAGGGGCCTCCCCCACCCGTCACCGTTCTCCGCGGCCTGGGGGTTTCCGATCCAATTCTCTCAGTTGGTCCGGGGGCTGCGCGTGGTGTGGGCGCCAGCCGTCTTTGTTTCAGGGGACCGCCTCTCCAATTCTCCCAGCCGGCCCGGGAAGGGGGAAGGGAGTAACTCCGGCCGCTTGCCACCCCGCCCGGTAAGGCCCGCGCGCCTCGGCGATCTCACCCGAGCTGCTTCTCTCAGCCAGCCAGCCGTTCCAGGATGGGGTACGCTGTCTTTTTTATCTCTGTTGTGGCTTTGGGCGCTTTCTGTATCGTTTCTACTCCCCTAGTAGGTGTCCTGGAGAAGAAACTAAGATCCGCGCGTCTTACTAAGCCGCCATCTTCCAGGAAGTCCTCAATGCTATCTTTTCTTCTAGTGTCTTCTTAATATTTTTTATCTCTCAATGCACATTTCCCTTAATTTCTTTGAATTGATTCAGGAGATCTGTTTGCGCATCTTTGATAAGTTGTCCCAGATTCTGTGTCTCCTCTGACTTTTTTATTTGTTCCTTTGACAGGGCCATTTCTTTTTAAATTTTAATATGCCTTATGATTTTTTTGTGATATTTGGTCATCTAATTACCCTGATGGGTCTATTATGAAGGTCAGTTTCTGTATATTGTGCAGTATTAGTTGTTGCTTGGTTTTGTGTTAGGCACTGGTTTTACAGTTGGGTCATCAATGTTTATCAGCTAAAAAAGAGTCAGGTACCCACGCTGGGATTATAAACCAGCTCCGATGGGCCGGGATAGGGTCTGGAGAGCCTCTGAGTAGCCCTCTCTGCCAGTTTCACTTGCACTTTCCAGCCTACCCAGCTGATGGCACTGATCAGTGACTTAATAGTCCTCAGAAGCTGTTTACTTCCCGGAGCTGGGCAATGTCTGACTGGGCAGGGCTGAAACTGCAAGCTTCCTATGTCCTCACTTTGCCAGGCAAAATATGGCTCAATATGGGGCTATGTTTCCCACTTTACTTTTGGCAGAGGATTCCCCCAGCTGCCCCAGTTTGCAGGCATCTCTTATGCAAGGATCAGGCTGCCCACTGCTATATCCCTGAACAGTGGGGGATGGACACCAGGAATCATGGCTGGAAATACACTTTCTGTCCATGTTTTCTCAGACTCTTCATTCTTCACTAACCTGGACCTTAAAATGTCATCCCTTGTCCACTGGCTCCCCAAAGAGTTGATTCAGATAGTTTCTGCCTGGCTACTTGCTGCTTTGGGGAAAATATTCTGCCATTACCTCTCTAAACCTCCATTTTTGAAACTCCTTCTTGTTGTCCTTTTATATTCTGACCTCTCCAGCAGCTTAAGTTCTGCCATTGGATCCCTGTGAGCTTGATTCTGTTTCCAGATACAGGTATGAATCTGTCTCACTTCTGTGAGAGATTTTTCTTTTATTTTTATTTTTTTTTATTTTTTATTTTTGCTTGGGCAGGCACCAGAAATCAAGCCCGGGTCTCTGGCATGGCAGGCGAGAACTCTGCCACTGAGCCACCATGGCTCACCCACTTCTGTGAGAGATTTTATAATCTGTCTTCCTGGTGGGAGGTGGGAGGGATCCTGACTACTGTCTCTGGGACTGAGCTGGATGGACCCAAATATGGAGAAGGGGAGAGGACTGGCCCATCTTGGACAGAAGCTTCTGACCTGATATTTTTCTCTTTCTTTGATTCAGCCTTTAACGGTGATACTTTAATACTCTTTCATCAACAGTAGCAAATATACTACGCCAATATTATGGGTCAATAATGGCGGTGTATAACATGCATGGGAGGGTTTGGGATTTCTTTTTTATTTTTATTTCTTTTCTGGAGTAATGAAAATGCTCTAAATTTGCTCAAGGGGATGTACGCACAACTATGTGATGATACTGAGAGTCAGTGATGGTATATTTCATATGGTTTATGTGGTGTGTGTGTGTATATCTCAATAAAATTTCATTTAGAAAAGACTAGTGTTGGTTTCATATCTGACAAGGGAATAGGAATGAAACAAGCCTGGAGCCATAACTTCTATCACTCAGCATCACACTAGACCTACATTTGAAAAATTTTGTCTTATCTTAAAAATTTATTTGCATTTTAATTGTACTCCTAATGGAGTCTCTGTGAGGCCCGTATATTAGTAATAACCTACTCTTTCTCTTCTGGACTATATGAGTGTGGTAGTTAGATTCAGTTGTCAACTTGGCCAGGTGAAGGCACCTAGTTCTGTTGCTGCGGACATGAGCCAATGGTACGTGAACCTCATCGGTTGCTGATTACATCTGCAGTTGGCTAGGAGATGTGCCTACTGCAATGAATGATGCTTGACTTAATTGTCTGGTGCTTAAATGAGAGAGCGCAACATAGTACAGCCCAAAGCAGCTCAGCATACATCATTTCAGCACTCACAGCTCAGCCCAGGCCTTTGGTGATGCAGAAAGAAATCACCCCGGGGAAAGTTGTTGGAACCCAGAGACTTGGAAAGAAAGCCAGCAGAGATCGTCCTGTCCTGTGCCTTCCCTTGTAAAAAAGAACCTCAGTTGAAAGTTAGCTGCCTTTCCTCTGCAGAACTAATGAAATAAATCCCCTTTTATTAAAAGTCAATCCTTCTCTGGTGTATTGCATTCCAGCAGCTAGCAAACTAGAACAATGAGCTTCTTTTTTCTCTTCTGAGTTTTCTGAAAAGAAAGGCAGTAGTTTTAACCACATATTACTTAAACAAGAAGAAATTTATCACTTTTAAATAAAGGACTCTTGTTACACCAGGATATTATGTGTTATCACTTTTAAATAAAGGACTCTTGTTACACCAGAATATTATATGTGCCTACAGATTATGGTGGCTCCAGCAGACAGAGAAAGTCTCATTTTGCATCATCTCTACTCATTTTTGCTTGGGATATATGCTGGCTTGAAGTTATTATTTACCCCAGAAAAACCATGTCCTTTAATCCTCATTCAATATTGCTGGATGGAATCTTTTTTATTCTTTCCATGGAGATACAACTCACTCAATTGTGGGTGGTAATTTTTGATTAGGTGTTTCCCCCATTCAAGGTGGGGTAGCTTACTGGAACCCTTTAAGAGGGAACCATTTTGGAAAAAGTTTTAGAGCCACCAGAACCAACAAAGCCAACAGAATAAATAGAGCCCTGGACAAGCCATTGAAGAAGCCTGGAGAGAAAGCTAGCTGACATTGCCATGTGCCTTTCCAGCTGACAGAGAAACCCTGAACATCATCAGCCTTCTTGAACCAAAGTGTCTTTCCCCAAATGCCTTGATTTGGACATTTTTATAGCCTTGCCTTAATTTGGACATTTTCACAGCCTTTGAACTGTAAACTTACAATTTAACAAATTCCCTTTTTAAAAGCCATTCTGTTTCTGGTATATCACGTTTTGGCAGCTTTTACTGACTAAAACAGAGTCATTAATGGCATGGCTCTTCAATGACTTCCCAGGAAGAAAACTTTGAATATAATGCTTCCATGATGAGTTGAGAGAGTGAGGAGGCCCTGAACTAAAGATATCCACATTTTCCTGATTTGGGTCAAACTTATAGGCTTTACGGAACTAGAAGTCTCAAAATGGTCAAAATTGCTCAACATTGTCTCTGTCTGCTCTTTGCATATCAGTCCAAGAAGGCAACTCAAAGTCTCCTACTATCATGACCAAGCAGGGACAAGGTAGTGTGTAACAATGTACATGGGTGGTAATGGATTAGGATAAACCTAGTGCAGAAATTTTAGGAGAGCATAGCCTTTATATTTATTTTATGTAAATGAGGGAATAACCCTAAAATCCCTTCAGACTAAGAACTACAGCTCTTCATTGAGTACGAGGTAATTTGACTCTGTCATCCCTAGCTTTGACAATGATAAATAAGTACTCAAAGTATTTAAATGTGTGCTATGAGTTTGAAGCAAGACTTGGCTACTACAAGTCATTTTTTTTTTTTTTAGGGAAGATGTAATCTTGCAGAAAAATCATGCAGAAAGTATAGAGTTTCAACTCTATTTCTCAATATATTTTTTGTTGGCAAGTTGAAATTTAACCATAGTAGGTTGAATCCCTGACTTTATTTCTTCCGCTGCTTGTTTCTCCCATCCACCTCTTGGCATGGAGAGGACATCAAGAATAATAATGCATCTGAGTGATACTCTGAGATGTGATCAATGCTAGCTAGAAGCTAGTGGCTATTTGGAGTGGAATTACTACAGAGAAAACATGAAGATCCATGACAAGTGGGATGTCTTCCATCAAATGTTAAAAAGAAGTTGAAGATGTCCCTAGCAGTGAATAGGCAGGAGTGAGGGAAAAGAAAGAAGGTGAACATAAAGGGCAATTTACTCCAACTGAAAGAGCAATTACAACTAAAATGTTTTATCTATCCATAGTCCTCACCAAGCCTATAATGCTCTCTAGTCTCTGGTTACATTTTTGACTGTATCTCCCAACACTCTCTCTCTGACTCTGCCATGGTGCTCTAACCACTTTCACCTTCTTTCTGTTCCTCAACATTATCACACATTCCTGTTTCACTTTCTTCCCTAACAATCTCTTGCTGGCAGTCTGAGATGCTATCCATCCTGAAATCTGCATGGCTTGCTCCCTGGCTTCACTCAGGCTGTGGTGCTACCACCCACCATGAGATTTTCCCTAACCACTTACCTAAAATATCCCTCCTACTACATTCTCCCCTATACTCTGCCATATTTTTTTCTTCACATTCTTAATTACTTCCTGGATATATTTTTTATCTGCTTGTTAACTTGACAAGTATTTTGTCCATTAGAATGTAAGCTGCATGAGGGCAGGTAGTTTATCCTTATTTGTCATTTTATCACTAGCATTTGAAAAAGTGTCAGGAACATAATGGACTCCTTTGTTGAATAAATAATTGAAAAATACACCAGTGAATTTTTTAGATGTTAGTAGTATTTATGATCGACTGTGGGATTTTGCGTTTTTTCCACCTTTCAGTCTTTCTATCATTGTTAGACATAATCGCAAGGTTGTAGAATATAAAAGCAATATTTTCTCTCAGCTATGTGATTAAAAAGTATGCTCTATCCTGGCAAAATTATGCAAACTCTGTGGCTTTGTATGACAGCTAGGCCAGCATATATCCCTTTGGAAAATCATGATTAGAAAAGGCGAAGCCACTGAAATATCCCGCGAGAAAATATATCTGCAATGTGGAGTCTCTTAAAGCACTATGTTCCCTGCTAAAGTAGAATAATTTTAGAGATTAATTGAGTGAAATCAGCTGACAAAAAGCCCAATTTATACACATCACCAGTGAGTTAAACTTATCTCTTTCCAGACATCTTCAATTGTAACATCACTTGGAAATAATTCCATGAGGAAGATAGAGCCTATTTGAAAATTCATCTCCCATGAAATTATTGCCAAATTGGAAAAGTGGAGAAAAACAAATGGGAAAGATGAGGAGGTAACTCTAATTGTAAATTTCTTGCTTAGTGAAGAAGATGTCACCTCTATCAGGAACACTGCTGCTCAGTGGGTGAACAGAAGATCAGATTTATGGACCCGTGAAATCATTATGTACCACCACAAATCATTAGAAATAAGGTGAGGAATAAAGTAAGATTGCCTTTTGTGCTCAGACCAGTGTTTCAGAAAATGGCTCATGTCTCATCCATGGCTCATGGTGGCACTGCAATTTACAGAGTGGCCTAAATGAGGAGCACCTTTGTGTCTTTCATTAGAACCCTGGGAGAATAGGTGGGGGCGGGGGGCAAGAGGGGTGAGGATGTGGAATAAAAATGTGCAGAATGATTTTAGTGGCAAAATCATTGGTGTGGAGGGAGGTGTCCCCAATTCCTGAAAAATATTCTTTGAAGACAGACAGAAGGTCTGTCACACAGTAAATCCCCAGTTACTGTCTGTCAGAAGGAATGGTTAATTAGTTTCTAACCTGTTGAAGAGTTAGCAATGTCTTGAAAGTAAGTAGGTCAAGGGGACATAAAAAAGAAGGCACATACATGGGTGATGGATGTGTCACATTAATGGCTGGATACCGGTGAGTTTCTCCATGAATTACTCTGTTTACAGGTGATTTATTCTATTATTTTAATTTGATCAGAGCTTCAATTTACACATTGTCTCAGCATGTCAGGGTTCAAGAGTGAGCAGGAGATGTGTTTACAGTTCTCTCTTGCTTTAGGACTTTCTGTCACTCTGTTCTTACCATATTGGCTACTTTCCATTCCAAAGATACATAGCAAGGTCTTCTTACTGAAGACCTTGTACATGCTTTTCCCTTTGCATGAAATAAAATTTCTACCACCTTCTCACCTTGATACTTTTTAATCATCCTACAGGTCTTAACTCAGATAAAACTCACTTCCTCTGAGCTTTCCCTTCCAAATTTAGTTAAAGTCCCCCACTTGAGGCTCCAAATGTGTGAACTTAGCTCTATCAATTCAGTTAGGATGCTGTAACTTGGATGTAGTATGTAAGCCATAACTCACAAGCTGGCCAATAATAGGCACAATGAAGCCTTAATTTTGCAACAATGTTTCAACCTCATTTGTATAAAAATGTTTTTTTAGGATTCCAGCAACAGGGTTCCAAAATCTTTCCACTCATCCCGCAATCCTTTTGTCAACTCTCTTTACTTCTTTTTTTTTAATTTTTGGCTTGGGCAGACTCTGGGGATTTTCACTCCTTTTGCTCCAGTTTATGCACCAGCCTGGGACTTCAGGCCAGAGGTAGATGGATGGCAAAGATCTGATCAAAAATTGGAGTGACCATCATGTCAGTGACTTGTGTTGTTAAATCACCTAGTGTTTTGATAATGCAGACTCCTTTGAAGTAAATAAGAAATTGTCCTTATTCCTTTGGTGTAATTATCTGTTCTACAAGGTTTCCAGTCAGAATAGACTAGGTTGTGCTGCTGGGACAAATAAATGCCAAAACCTCTGCGGCTTAATACAACAAGGCTTGTCTTTTATAATCCAAATGGTTGTGAGATGGGCACTATCCAGGGAGCTGTCATCTATTCAGTGTTACTAAAATCCAGGCTCCCATATCAACACATGACATTATGTTGGCATGATACAGAAAGAAAGCACAGGACTGTGAAATAATGGTTTTTACACATTTACACATACAGACCATTGGCTAGAACTAATTATGTGGCCCTATCCTGTAGCTTGAAGTTATCAATAGTGCTGGGAAGCATGAATGATCACTTAAGTATTTGGTGAGTGGTATATGTCTGCCATTTTGATGACTAAACATTTTTATCCTCTTTTCTTTTTACACATACAGCACACTAAACTCCTTTCATAAAAAGAACATATCAAACTCCTTTTCAGTCACTGTCTTGATTCAAGCTCAAGATTGCTAGGTAATTTGAGATAGTTTCTACATCAGGCATACATCAGACATGACTCCTTTTGGTTCAGAGACCTATGAACTAACAAATACTCAATTAAAAATTATTATCTGCTCTTACCTCTTGCATCTTATATAACAATGGAAGCGATGGTGCAACCACATTAAGCATGAAGCATGGTGAAGTGAATGGTTCTTAGCAGTTCTGAAATTGTGCTGGGCAGATATTGTTGAGGCCTAATCCTTGGAGGTAAGAAGTATTGTTTGATTAGGCCAGGATTAGACCTAGATCTTTTGTCCATTCTTCTCCAAGCCTCCTGGTTCTGCCTCCGGGAAGTTCTTTATTCATTTCTTCCACTTGTTTTATATAAAATGATTATTAAGGGAATATACTGTTTTTGTTAGCGCAACTATTTTCTCAATCTATTAGCTTCCTAGTAATAGAATGTTGTTAGGCATTCAAGCATATTCTTAACTTAAACAGTAACAGACTTTTTGGTCTGAAGTTATAGTTTTTAGAGAAGTACAATTCTCTCAAAAACATTGTACGTTTCTTATGTATTTGATATTAATCTGTTTTACACAAGATCCACAGCCACAATCTTTTTCTAGTCGATACATCTTAGATGCAGTGTATTATATATATTCTTTCTTTTTCATTCTGATTTTCTGTCCTAACTTCATTGTCCCTCCTTCCTTTCTCTCTCTCTCTCTTCCTCCTCTTCCTACTCCTACTACAAGCCTGATGATTTTTGGAATAATTAGTGAGCGACTAACGCTCTAAATCAAAAATTATTTCTGACAGTGGTTACTAGTTTGATTCTTGAAGTTATTTATAATTGTGTCTCCAACAGTTTGTATCTAGAGCAGTTGACTCTTTCAGCTTTGCAAGACCCAGAATTGCTGAACTCTTTCTATTCTTTTTAGATTTTTATTTACAAATTGTCCAGTTTTACCTGAGTGCATATCTTGCTTTTAATGCCTTACCATATGAAGCCTAATACATCCAACTCACATTACTAACAACTTATTTCTCTAGAATTGTTGGATATACTAACATGTACTTTGTCTCCTAAGAGATCACAGATGATATTTTCACTTTGTTTTGCCACTGTATCATCCTTCTTGCCTTTGAAACTGTCTGAAATAACTGTTCCGGGAATCCAGAGGCCAAAAAAACACTGAACACCACTCAGGAAAGAGGGGAAGGAAGAGACTGATAAACGGCAGTGAAGAACTGTGGGTAGAACTCTCCATGTTTCAGAGGTTGGTGCCCACTTCTCACTCTCATGGCAGGAAGATTTGGAATTCAGTCCCTGGCTAGAAATAAGTCTTTTTCACCAAGAATGGAGGGTGGGGGATGGGTAGCATGGCCTAACCTGATCATGGCTTTTGTTTAAGAAAAACAGATCCCTGGGTCTCCATACTGAGGGCAACCATAGGACAGAAAGCATCCAGTAGCCTCTGTTTCAACCCTGCCCACCATGAGAGTGGAAGCAGGGTTGATTTAAAGTCATGGTGCCTTCTTTTTTGTTGTTTATATTTTTTATTGTGTTACCATATGTAGTGCCTACGACTTTCAAGTTGAAGTGTACAATTCAGTGGTGTTAATTACATTCACAATGTTGTGCTACCACCACTACCATCCATAACCAAAATTTTTCATCACCCCCAAGTGGAAACTCTTTACCCATTAAGCAAAAATGTCCCATTCCTCTCTCTTCCCAGCACCTGGAAGCCTTGAATCTACCTTCTGCCCCTATAAATATGAGCATTTAAAATATTTCATATAAGTGGAATCATACTGTATTTGTCCTTATTTGTTCGGCTTGTTTGACTTAACAAGGTGTCTTCAAGTTTCATCCATATTGTAGCATGTATCAGAACTTCATGAAACAATTCAAAAATACAAAAAATAATAGAAAATAATATGGTGAATTACTATATATCCATGATCTAGATTATACAGATTTGTTTTGTGTTTTACAACCTTTCTTTTTTAAATGCAATTTTATTGAGATATATTCACATACCATATAATCATTCAAAGTGTACATTCAATAGTTTACAGTATAATAATATACTTATGCATTATTTCACGATTTTTGAGCATTTTCATTGCTTCCAAAATACATATAAGAATAAAAATAAAAATTAAAAATAACATGAAAAACATACCATGCCCATTATCCTCCCTGTTATTTCTTTGTTGTCCTTATTTTTCACTCATCTGTCCATATGCTGGAAAAAGGAAGTGTCATCCACAAGGTTTTCACAATCACATGCACACACCATAAAACTACATAGTTTTACAATCTTCTTCAAAAACCAAGACTACTGGAATACAGTTCAACTGTTTCAATCATTTCCTTCTAGTTATTCAAGTGCACTAAGTACTAAATAAGGATATTTATATAATGTATAAGAATAACTTCCAGATGACCTCTCGACTCTTTTGAAATCTCTCTGCCACCAAAACTTTATTTTGCTTCCTTTCCCATCCCCCTTTAATTAAAGAAGTCTTTCTCAATACTGTGATGTCAGGTCTAGGCTCATGTCTGGGAGTCATGCCCACATTTCCAGGGAGATTTACACCCCTGGGAGTGTAATATGATCTGGTTTTCCCTTAGGAAACTTCCCCTGGGAGTCGTGTCTCATACTATCTGATGTTAGCACAATATTGTAAGAAATATGAAGATTAAAAAATATATAATAAATAAAAATAAAATAAAATAAGAAGGAGAAACACAAACACCAAGGATCCCATAACCCTCCCTTATAACCCCCTCTTATTGACGTTTAGCTTTGGTATAGGGCCTTTGTTACCTTTACTAGAAACATATTACAATGTTACTGCTAACTATAAACTCTAATTTGCATCAATTGTATTTTGTCCATATACAATCCCATTTCAACACCATGAATGTTGACATTCATTTGTCCTCCCTTATGTAAAAACATTCTTATATTTGCACATTTTATCACCATCATTGTCTACTCTAGGTTTTGCTAAGTTATACAACCTTAGCTTTATTTTCTATCTTTCCATCTGGTGTCATACATGCCCATATCCTTCCTCTTTCAGCCATACTCACATTCAGCTTTGTTCAGTGTACTTACAATATTGTACTAACAGCAGATGGTATTGTGCTATCCATTTCTGAATCTATACAATCAATTCTGTTGAGTATTCTGTACTCCTTCAGTACCAAAGGCCTGATCTCTAACCTCAATATGTATCTTAAAAACCTGTGTTTTCAACTTTAACTCACAAAGTTTGCTCACTAATATTATTTCATATTAATGAGACTGCATTATTTGTCTTTTTCTTTCTGGTTAATTTCATTTAACATAATGTCCTCAAGATTCATTCATGTTGTTGCATGCTTCATGATATTTTTATTCTGTCTTGCCTTCCTGATTGTCTTCATTTCTATACTCTTCTCCAAATTTCACTCTCCTGTCTTCTTCTATCTTCTTGTGGTGTTCCCTTTAGTATTTCTTCTAGAGCAGGTCTCTTCTTCACGAACTCTCTCAGTGTGTGTCTGAAAATATTTTATACTCTCCCTTGTTATTGAAGGACAATTTTGTCAGATTTAGAATTCCTGGTTGGCAGTTTGTCTCTTTCACTATCTTAAATATGCCATACCATTGTCTTCTTGCCTCCATGTTTTCAGCTGAGAAGTCTGGATATAGTCTTTTGAAACCTCATTGTATGTGATGGATCCTTTTTCTCTTGCTGCTTTCAGAATTCTCTCTTTGTCTTTGACATTTGACAATCTGATTAGTAAGTGTCTCGGAGTAGGTCTATTCCTTTTGGGGTACACTGCATTTCTTGGATCTATAATTTTAAGTCTTTCATAAGAGATGGGAAATTTTCATTGATTATTTCCTCCATTATTCTTTCTGCTTCTTTTCTTTCTCTTCTCCTTCTAGGATACCCAGAATTTGTATATTCATGTGCATGATGTTGTCACTTTTTTTTCCCCTATCTGTTCTTTTGTGTGTAAGATTTCAGATGTCCTGTCCTCTGGTTCACTAATCCTTTTTTTCTGCCTCTTCAAATCTGCTGTGGTGGTTCTCCATTGTGTTTTATCTCTTCTATTGTGCCTTTCTATCCCATAAGTTCTGCCATTTGTTTCTTCAAGATTTTGAAATCTTTATATTTGCCAAATGTTTTCTTTAAATCCTTTATGTCTTTTGACATATCTTCCCTCAACTCATTGATTTGATTTTTGATGTAATTTTGCATGTCTGTTCAAACATCCTAAATTAGTTGTTTCAATTCTTTGAAATTTTAGATTGTTCCTTTGACTGGGCCATATCTTCAGTTTTCCTAGTACAACTCATAGTTTTTTACTTATGTCTAAGCATTTTATTTACTTGGTTAGTTTATTCTGGAGACTGTTTTTACTCATCTACCTTGGGCTTTCTTGTTGGTTGGATTTATTCTCTGTTCTTTGGCATTCAGTTGAATTTATTTTAGAGCCCTAGAATAACATCTGTTTAACTGGTCAGAATTTTTCAGCTCTTGTTTTTCTGGTTGTTGCCTACCTTTGTGAATTTTTTTTGAAGACAGTCTCAACAGATATGATCAACCCCAATCATATTTTCCCTGACCAAACAGGCCCCAGGGCTCAGGAGGAGGGTGTAATTCAATCAAATTTCCCAGAGTTTAAGACCCAGCAGTTTGTCAGAACTTCCTATGAAGCCTCTAGACTTCGTGCCTTTCCTATCTTTCCCAGCAGGTGGCACACAGCAGTTGTCAGCCCAGAGTTCCCCTCCAGTTTAAAGAGATGTGGTGCCTTTAATTCTCAGCAGACTCTCCCTGCTGGGGGTGTGGTTGAGACAGATGGTGAAGTAGAAGGCAGACTTTGGTTACTTCTGTTTTCCAGTACCTGGGGCCTGAATTCCCTGAAGGAGGGCCACCACCTTAGCTAAGCATGTTCCATCCTTTTCCTGAGGAAAAATATATTCTTTAGGGAATTATCTTCCCCATTTAACTAATTACTTTGTCTCTTAGACCCATCTTAACTCAGCCCTTTTCTGGGTCCCGCTGACAACTGAACATGCCTGAAGATTTCTCTGAGGAGCTACTTAGAATAGTTTTTAAAAAGAAAGAAAAAAAAGAAATCTCATTTCAGAGCCAGTGCCTGCCCCCAAGTTTCATTAGTCAAGAGCTGTAGTTGGTACCCGGTTCTATGTGTCCCTCTTTCCAGCACTTTGAACTCATCTGACTCCAAAATCCTCTTTATTCTATTTATTTTATTTTATTTTATTTTAATTTAATTAAATTTTATTTTATTATTGTATTGTATTGTATTGTATTATTTTATTGTATTGTATTGTATAGTATTGAATTGTATTGTGCCGCGGTCCAGCCGCAGCAGAGGGAATGGGCTTGAAGGTGTGGAGGGTCGTCGGCGCGAAAAGAACACCAAGAGACAGCTTAGAGAATTTTCCTCTGAGAAGAGTTGCTTAGATTTATTTTTGCTTAACTGATTTTATACCCTTATTTTTGGCAAGGAAACAGGTATCACAGAATCATGGTTGTGTCATGGCTTACGTTTTAGGTAAAGTTACAGGTTCAGGGAAGCAAAGCGAAAGTACACGTTTTGATTTTCTTAAGAACACTTACACAAGATTTTAATAGCAGCAAGATATTGGCTTAAACCGCAGACATTGTGTTTGTAGTTTTCTGAGTTTAGACTTTCTTTTCCTATTATTCTACAGGTGAGGCAATATGTCAAGACCTATTTTAATCTGGTTAAAGGTTAGCTTGTTTTGATTAAAAGGTTACATTGTTTGCTTAGATTTTTTATTGTTTTATAGCAATGGACCGGTGCCGTGGTGGGGAGTAAATTTCCAGGATGGCTCAATGCAGGGTTTTTTAATTGTAAGTGTTTACTTTCTATGGGGTACTTTTCTGTGACTTGTTCTAAAAGCACTTCTGCCTGCTGTATCTGCAGCATGACTTGCTTAATGGGGACGTCCCAACCTAATTTTTCCCAAACAGTCATTAGTAAAGTTTTGCAATTTGTACAATTTGTATCATTTTTTCCAATTCTTTTGCTTTCTGATTCGTTTTGATATAATGCTTGGAGCACAACCAGCAACAAGAAACACACAATTAGTGTCGTTAATCCCAGTATTTTTCTATTACACCATTTTATGCCTCGTCCTCTTTTGGGGCGTTGAAGGCCTTGCCACCGCCCTTCCTTCCAGGGAACCGTGTCAAACCAGGGAGGAAAAAGAGGACGCGGCAGTATTGTATTGCATTGTATTGTATTTTTTGACTCCTTTCTGCTTGGATTAAAACTGCAATTGGAGCTTGGTTTAGCCACCTTCCTTTGCTCTCAGTAGAGACTATTTAAAGATATGCCCTTTAGGAAATTATCTACTATGGTGACTGGTTACTTTGTCTCAGACATGTTAATTCTGCCCTTGCCTAGTACAGTGCTGAAGCCTGAGAATTCCCACAATTCTGCCTAATGGGCTGTTAGGAAGTAAAAAAAAAAAAAAGAAAGGGAAAAAAGTCCTTTTCAGAACCAGACCCTATACCCTGGGTTTGCCAATAAAGTGCCAGAGTTGGTAGCCAGCTCCCCTATGCCACTTTTCCAGTAAAAAAAGAGTTGAATGTGTTCAACTCAAAATTCCTGTTTTTGTTTTTTTTTTTTCATCAGCCCTGCTCTCTCTCCTATGATGAAAACCTTCAGGTTCTTTTATGTTTGCTCCAAGTTTATCTGTGCTCAGAGCTTATATTCAGCAGCCTGAATTTGTAAATTCCACACTTAGATCTACCTTCCTTGCTCCTAGTATAGTAGAGAGGGCGGCTACATTTTTCCTTAGGGAACCAACTCTGAGATGGCCTGCTGTGCCAGTGAAGGAGGTTCATCAGCCTCCATGCCTTAGGAGACTTACAGTTCCGTGTGGAATCTTGGCCATTCCACTCATTCCAGAACGGTGTACTTTTGTGTCAGTCAGTGAAATCCCCCAAATAGTTGTTACTGGCTATTTACTAGCTGCCCTAGTGGACTAACTAAATTCCACACCTGACAACATCACCATCTTAACCTGCCCACACCTAACAGTGCCTTCTTGGGGCTGCAGGGAACAGTTTGCTGTGAGTGGCTTGTCCCCAAGAATGGGGAGGGGGCAGCGCAGCACAGATTGCAGCTTTTGAATAGCAAATTCTGTTCACTGGATCCAGGCTCTGAGGGCAGCTACAATTTCAAGCCACCCGAGATGAAAATAGCCATCAGTCTCTGTTTCATCCCTGCCCTAACACAGATGGAAGTGGGGGTGATACGAAGAAGGAGTGACTTGGGACTGCAGGGAACAGTTTGCTGAAGGGCAGCACATCCTCGAGAAAAGGGGAAGGGTGCATGGCCCAGCAGTATTGAAGCCTTTTTACTAATGAATTCAGATCACTGGATCATAGCTCTGAGCAATGATTTCAACATTCCCTGGACAAAAGTGTCTGCCAGCTTCTGTTTAAACCACATTCCAGGGGTGGAGTCAGTGGAGACTTAATGGCCCAGACCTCCTTAGGAGAGTGGGGAACAGTTTGCTGAAAATCTATCCTCTGGGAAGGCCATAGAAATACAGATTTGAGACTTTGATGTCCTTCTTTGTCTCTTCTCCAAGGTATCTGGGGACAGCCTCCTCTCCCTTCATGGGTCCCTACCAGTGTTCTTCTGGGAAATGCTGACTTGGGAAGTCCTCCTGGGATGACTCTCCCCCTAGAATTTTTCCTCCATGAAAAAGCTGTTAAAAACTATAGAGATAAATAAAAAACCCAACAGAATAGATCAACATTCTCAGAAAAGGATCAGAAGAAGCTTTCTCCTCAGTGTGAAACACTTGCACAAATATTACAACCACTAAAACTGTACCGTGTGGCCAGGGCAGGAATCAGATGAATAAGACCTGAAAAGTTATGATCCATTAAACATGGGTGAGTCTTAAGTTGTCATATAAGTGAAACCAAGGTTCAAAGAAGACCTTTAGTGCAAAACCAATCAATAATAAAACTCCAAGCAAAAGAGAGGAACTGATCTCCTGGGGAAACTCATTAAGAAAATCAGATGATTAGACATTGACACAAAATTACAAGGCATATGAAGAAACAGGAAGTTATGGCGTAGACAAAGGAACAAATTAAAGCTTAAGAGAAAACATAGAATTTGGAACAACTAATCAAAGATGTTAATATTAATCTAAATAAATTCAAGAAGATGAAAGAAAATATGGCTAAAGAGATAAAGGATATTAAGAAGACTGTGTGAGCACAAGGAAGGACTTGAAAATATAAAAAGAAACATAACAGAAATGATAGCGTGTTGGTTTGAAATTATTATGTACCCAAGAAAAGTCATTTTTTAATCCTGATCTAATATTCTGGTGCCAGACCTATGGTTTAGGGTGTAAACCTTTGGTTAGATTGTTTCCATGGAGATTGAGCCACTCAATTGTGGGCATGAACTTTTGGTTAGATTACTTCCATGGAGACATGACACACCCCATTGTGGTTGTTGCCTTTTGATCAGATGGAGAAATGTGATTGTATTCATTTAATGCGGGTCTTGATTAGTTTACTACAGTTCTTTAAAAAGGGAAACATTTTGGAGAAACCTCAAATGTAGATGTTTGGAGAACAGTTGCTTCAGAGCTGACAGAGATACAGACCTTTGGAAATTCTTGGAGCACTGGCTGAGAGAGCAGATGCTTAGACGCAGACATTTGGAGATGCAGAACCAGCAGATATCGCCATGTGCCCTCCCATGAGATGCTAAGCAAGGCAGAACCCAGAGTGGTGTCTCAGAGGAGCTAGGTAAAGGCCTACAGATGATTAGAGAAGAGATAACTCACATCAGAACATGGAAGCAATTGAATTGGGAACAAAAGAGAAGCAGACACCAGCCATGTGTCTTCCCATGTGACAAACATTGGCCTTCCTTGAGTCAATGTATCTTTTTCTGGATGCCTTAGTTTCGACGTTTTAGACATGTCTTAGTTTAGACATGCCTTATAACTGTAAACTTGCAGCATAAAAATTTCCTTTTTAAAAGCCATTCCATTTCTGTTATATTGCATTCTGGCAGCATTGACAAACCAAACCGGATAGGAATGAAAGATACAATATGAGAGATTTTCAAAACATTAAAGACATATGACAAGAAAATTTAAAATAAGTCAGAACTAGTGAGCTAGAACACAGGACAGATGAAAACTTACAGAGAGCAGAACAGACAGAAAAATGAAAGGGAAAAATTCTCAGGGATTTCATTCACAGCACAAAGTGTACAAATATACCTGGTATGGGTGTCCCAGGAGGAGAAGAAAAAGGAAAAGGAGTAGAAACAATATTTGAGGAAATAAAGCTGTACATTTTCCATTTTTATGAAGGACATAAATATTTATGTTCAAGAAATGCAATGTACTCCAGATATTTGTATAAATACTAGTAGGCATACTCTGAGATACACACTATTCAGAATGTCAAACACCACAAGTAAGGAGAAAATCCTGGAAGAAGCAAGAGAAAAGTGATTCATTCCTTATGAGGAACCCACAATAAGACTAAGTGCTTATTTCTGATCAGAAACCATGAACATGAGAAAGCAATGATATGGTGTATTTAATATACTAATAGAGAAAAACTTCCAGCCAAGAATTCTTTTCCAGAAAATGTGTCCATCAAAACTGAGAGAGAGTTTAAAACATTCACAGAGAAGCAGAGAGTTCACCTGCAAGAAACTTGCCTTACAAGAAACACTAAAAGGAGTTCTACAGGTTGAAAGGAAAAAACAGGAGAGCAAGCCTTGGAGTAGAGTGTAGAAATGTAGAGTATCAGTAAAGGTAACTAACAGAGTTAAAATGGAGACAAAAACAAAGTAAAATAAAAGATATGACATAATAAAATATATATATAAAATAGTTGAAGTAATTACTGCATTTGCAGTAAAAATGTTGAATGTTAATGGTTTCAACTCCCCAATGAAAAGACACAGGTATGAAGAATGGATTAGAAAGAATAATCAGATTATATGCTATTTACAAGAAACTTGCCTTAGACACAAAGGTTACAAGTAGGTTAAAAGTGAAAGGTTAGCAAAGGATATTCTATTCAAACAGTAAACAACAAAAAAAGAGCTGGGCTAGCTATACTAATACTGGAGAAAATAGACTGAAAGCAAAACTGTTGTAAGTGAGAAAGAAGGACATCACATATTAATAAAAGGGGTAATCTACCAACATAGAAGGGCATCACATATGTTAATGCATATGTTAATTGCACAAAGCAGCAATCCATTAAAAAGAAATATCAGTCATAAATATTTATGCACCAAACCAAGGTGTCACAAAATACATAAGGAAAACACTGGAAAAACTTATGGAAGAAATTAATATCCCTACCAATAATGATTTGGAGACTTCAATACATTATTTTCATCAGTAGATAGAACATATAGATAGAGGATCAATAAGAAAACAGAGAACTTGAATAATATGATAGATTAATTAATGAGCTCTGACCTAATAGACTTATACAGGCAACACAATATACATTCATCTCTGGTGTGTATGAATCATTCTCCAGGATAGACCACGTGTTGGGTCACAAAACAAGACTCAATGAACTTGAAAGATTGAAACTATACAAAGCATTTCTCTGGCCATAATGGAAAGAAGCTGGAAATCAATAACAGGCAGAGGACTATGAAATCCCCACTATATACATGTTAAACAGTGCACTCTTAAACAATCAGTGGGTCAAAGAAGAAATTGCAAGATAAATCAGTAAAGATTTTGAGGTGAATGAAAATGAGAACACGACATATCAAAACATGGTATGCAGTGAAGACTAGTAAGAAGGAATTTTAAAGCTGTTAACATGTGAAAAAAAGAAAGCGAAGAGTTAAAATCAAAGATCTAACTGCACACTTGGAGGAACTAAAAAAGAACAACAATATAATCCTAAAGAAGGCAGAAGGAAAGAAATAGCAAAGCTTACAGCAGATAATTGAAACTGACAACAGAAAATAACTGAGAATTAATAAAACCGAAAGGTTTTATTTTTTGAGAATATCAATAAAATTAGCAAACCCTTGGCTAGACTGACAAAGAAAAGAAGAAAGAAGATGCAAATAAAAACAGTAATGAGAGGGGTGACCATTCCTACTGATCCCACAGAAATAAAAATTATCCTAGGAAGAAACTATGAAAACCTGCATGCTAATAAATTAGACAACTTAGGTGAAGTGCAAAAGTTCCTAGAAACACACATACAGCCTACAATGACAGGAAAAATAGAGAACCTCCATAGATCAATCACAACTAAATAGATTGAATCAGTCTTCAAAATGTCCCAACAAAGAAAAGCCCAGGGGAAGTTTGTCTTTTCTCTTTGTTATAAACAACTTGGAAAACAAGACAATCAGCAAGTGAGACAAGCAGATTCTCTGCCAAGGTGCACATTGCCCAACCCCCCACCCCCAGGTTTGGCAGCTTCCAGCTTGCACTGAGATCTGCAACATTGGCTGGATTTGCACCACCAGGTTTGCTCAGCCAACTGCCACAGTTGAGGAGAGCTGGGCCTGAGGGAAAGACTTAGCCCAAGATCACCATCTGCTGAGAAGATTCAGCAAGTGCAGTCTGGCACACAGCCTTTCCGCCTAGCTTTAATAGATTTTCAATTGGAGTTGTATCAATTGATGAGATGTAGGCCTTGGTTTGGCGGGGAATTACTGGCAAACCAAGTGCAAAAGGAGATTTCCTAAGCAAATCGAAGCAAGAACCAAAACCTTAGACAAGAGAGGGTAATCAACTTTCAAAATAACCTCATCAAGATAATCAAATGCTCTGAAGCCAACAGAGAATCACAAAGCACATGAAAATGCAGGCAGACATGGCCCAGCCAAATGACCAAATTAAAAAACCAGAGGAGACACAGAATCTGGAACACTTAATAAAAATGTTCATACAAATCTAAATAAATTCAATAGGTTGGCTAATGACATAGAGGTAAGCAACAGTGGAGAGCATTATTCAGGAACTTTAAGATGTATTTTCAGAACAGTACCTCAAAGCTCTTAAATGTTTACCTCTGGTACCCTCTGTCATAGGACAGCTCAAATTCAATACATTGGAGGAACACCATGCTGACATGTGCAGAAGTGACTTACCCAATCCTGACACTCTCAACTGAACTTCATTTTTGTAGAATCAAGTAGAAATACAGAGGGAAAGAAATAGCGCTTCCCTCCACCATTCATGAAGTTTTCCATCTACCAGACATCAAGTTTTTTCCTGGTGTTTACACTTTGTTGAGGGTTTTATGCATTCTTCCTGTGATGAAGTTTGAGAATAAATGCTATGAAAATGGACAAAAGCAGCTCAAAGCTTACTTGAGGAACACTTTGACAGACCAAAGTCCAAGTATATTGGCTTTGCTTACCAGGGAATACATTCTTCTCTACTGCTCATGGAATGTTCTCCAGTATAGATCATATGCTGGGTCTTAATAAATTTAAAAAGGCTGAAATTACTCAAAACACTTTCTCTAACCACAATGGAATGAAGCTGAAAATAAATAATTATCAAAGAATAAGAACTTTCACAAATATATGGAGATTATGTAACACATTCTTTAAAAATCAATGAGTCAAAGAAGAAATTGGAAGAAAAATCAGTAAATATCTGGAGATATTAAAATGGGAATACAACATATCAGAACACATGGGATGTGGCAAAACCAGTGCTGAGCAGGAAATTCATTGCCCTAAAAGCCCATATTAAAAAAGAAGAAACAGCAAAGATCAAGGATATAAGGGCTTACCTGGAGAAACTATTGAAGGAAGAGCAAACTAATCCCAATGCAAACAGAAGAAAAGAAATAAAGATTAAAGCAGAAATAAATGAACTGGAGAACAAAAATAAACAATAGAAATAATCGATAAAACCAAAAGTTGGTTCTTTGAGAAAATCAATAAAATTGATGGACCCCTAGCTAGGTTGACAAAGAGAAAAAAAAAGAGAAAAGATGTGATAAATATTATCAGAAATGAGAGGGGGTTCATTACCATGTACCTGAGAGAAATAAAAAAAATTATAAGAAGATATTATGAACAATTAAATACCAACTAACTAGACAACTTAGATGAAATGAACAAATTCCTAGAAATACATGAGCAACCTACACTGCCTTGAGATGAAACAGAAGTTCTCAACAAGCCATTCACAGTAAACAGATCCAATAAGTCACCAAAACTTTTCCTACAAAGAAAAACCCAAGACAGATGTCTTCACAGGGGAATTTTACCAAACATTTCAAAAGGAACTAACAGCAATCCTGCTCAAATTTTTCCAAAAAGGTTAGGAAAAAGGAACACTACCTAACTCATTTTATGAAACTAACATCACTCTAATACTAAAATGGGATAAAAATGCTACAAGAAAGGAAAACTACAAGCCTGTTTTCCTAATGAACAGAGACGTAAAAAATCTAAAAAAAAATGCTTGCAAATTAAATTCAAGGCATATTAAAAGAAGTACATACCATAACCAAGTGGGGTTTATATCTGCCATGCAAGGGTGGTTCAACACAAAAAAAATCAATCAATGCAGTATAATACATTATCAAATCAAAAGGGAAAAAATTCGTTATCATTTTGATTGAAGCTGAAAAAGCATTTGACAAAATTTAGCTTCCTTTTTTTTAAACAAAATTCACATTTTATTAAGATTGAAATAAACTGTGTAAAATTGATTTTCTTCACCAAAATAACAGCAATATTTTCTGCATTATTTTTAGATAAACCACAAAACACTTATTTTTGTAGGCTTTTCAGGTTTTGTTTATAAATCTAAGTGAGGCAGTAGAAACAGTCATGGAAATAGAAGAAAACAGTCAAACCAGCTGTCAATATTCACGGCCCCTTTTGTTTTATTTCTTTGATTCTGTCTTGACCATGAAACAGAAGTGTTCAGCACATACCTGCTAAGAAGCTTATGAAGGTGTAAGTTCAACAAAGGAATGTAAACAGCAACAGCCAGATGTGGGAAAAGGCATTCAAACTTTAACTGTAACTTGTTCCCTTAGGTTCATTTGATAAAGACAAAATCTACATTGAAATTCTTGCTTGGCAAGCTTAGTTTCTCTGAGTCACCAGTAATTCCCTTAACTGTCCAAAACAAATTCTTAACAACATACTTAAATCTTCTACTAGTTAAAGATCAGTTGTGAGCCTCATTTTAACATTTTACAAAATACATTCCTTCCTTCCACACCTCCTCAAAATTTATTTCTTCAAAGTATTAATAACTGAACTGACAATTGGGCCTACAGTGATGACTAATGCTATGTCTAAAATGACTTAAGGTAAGTCATTAACCAAGATCACACAATAATGTAATGTGGCACCTTCAATGCTAATTTCTGGAAATATGGATGGGTCTTCAAAGCATGAGAGTTCAAACAGAGGTCTTTAAATGGATAGATTATTAATGTCTAATGCATTCAATGGAAGTCCTATAGGCAAAAACAGTGACTAGGCAGCTCACATATACTTCATAGCTTCTACTCCAAATGTAAAAGGAAAACATATTTTAAAAGTCTCTCAAATATTTCCAGTGGTTTCTGATTTACCTGTGGGAAGCTCTGACTTAGTTGTATGCAGTTTGATATATGTGTCCACCATTAAATCCAAATCATGTTCTATATCAAAATTAATGGTAACCAAAGCCAATATACTTGGACTTTGGTCTGTCAAAGTGTTCCTCAAGTAAGCTTTGAGCTGCTTTTGTCCATTTTCATAGCATTTATTCTCAAACTTCATCACAGGAAGAATGCATAAAACCCTCAACAAAGTGTAAACACCAGGAAAAAACTTGATGTCTGGTAGATGGAAAACTTCATGAATGGTGGAGGGAAGCGCTATATCTTTCCCTCTGTATTTCTACTTGATTCTACAAAAATGAAGTTCAGTTGAGAGTGTCAGGATTGGGTAAGTCACTTCTGCACATGTCAGCATGGTGTTCCTCCAATGTATTGAATTTGAGCTGTCCTATGACAGAGGGTACCAGAGGTAAACATTTAAGAGCTTTGAGGTACTGTTCTGAAAATACATCTTAAAGTTCCTGAATAATGTGCTCCACTGTTGAAATATGTAAGTTTCCTTTATAGTGACTCTCAGAGGTTAACTGAATTTCTGGTTTACCTTGATAAACTGCGAAATTTGCCAGGGAGTTTCTTGTGACTATCAACTTGGTTGCTAAATTTGTGGCTTCCTCAAACCAAAATTCATGCTAAACTTCAATATTTTCCATCATTTCATTTAGTGAATGTAGTACTGCAGTCTACCTGCAAAGAAAACTTGAGAGGTTTGCCCCTGGAGATTTTTCCCAAAGGCTCTTATAAAAGAACAGACATTCTTAAGAACAACAATGGTAACAACGAAATAAAAACTCTGTTACTATACTTCAGAGTACAAATGCTCAGCCAGACATACAGTTATTTCATCTAATATTTGCATCACTTTTTATACCATCTAAACATAAACAAGTGCTTGCAGAAGTCCCACTAAAATTTCAAAAGCATCGTACCTGCCAGTCCATTGAGGAATGGCAAATTTCCTTCTTTCATTAACTTTTACTTCATTGCTCTATAAAAAGACTGAAATTACATTGTCAAGTTCTAAAAGTAGTTGTGGTGATTGACAGAAAGAAGAAAAAACTTCCTCAATCATTCCCAATGCAACAGATACTCCCCTAACAAGTACTGATTTTGCTAACCACATATTTAAGGCACAAGATGAGCAGAGGGTGTAGAGAGCTTGAGGATATTTCTCTAGAAGTCTGAAAACAACAACTTTAATTTTGGAAGAAAATACACTGAACACAGTATAAGCCTGTCCATGGCAACGTACCGTGCTTACTCCCCAATTCTCAATTAATGTAACATGAAATTTTACAGTCAAAATTTCTGCATCTGCTTCATAAGGGAGGAAGCCCATAAATTCCTCTCTCAGGTTATAAGATTCATTCACAAACCTCACCAATTAGGGAAGGTGCTCTTCCCCTGCTATGTCCACCATATCATCAGTGATAATGGAAAAAAAGTGTGAGTCTGTCACGTCCCTGAGAGTTTCTTCCTAAATGCAGTGCTCTCATACCTCTAGCACCTGTGTCTACTACATTTTTTAACAGAAAGGTATGTTAACTGCTGTGATCTCAAAGCACTTTCCCAGAACCTCTTCACCAGAATTTATTCAGCACTCCAGCAGTGCTTGAAAGTTACCAGGAGTAAAGAAACCTTTGGGGAGTTCATCAGCCTCATGTCCATCCAGAAGTGTTTTGTTTTCCCATAAGAATCAAAATTTCAAATCAAGATTTTAGGTATTTTTTGTTCCCCTTCTCTTTAAGGGCTAAAGGTAAAATATCTTCATCCCTTCTTCACCCTTTTCTTCTGCATTTGGGTTCTGAGTATTGCTGTTTGTTTGTTTCTTCATGTTTTTGTTCCTGTTCAGAAGTTTCATCGGGTTTTTTTTTGTTTGTTTCAGTGTCTTGATTCCATGTTCATTCAATTCTTTTATTCATTTTCTGTGTGTACTATGTGGACTGTTCCAATGACTGGTAAGATCAAATGTTATTGGTATAGTATTAGCTCAACCAACTGTCCTATAAGGGCTAGTTCTACAGATTAGAGAGGTCTCAAAGTGTTTGACACATAACTGCTAATGTTTATTTAACAAGCCAGGTGTTTTATTTTCTAAGTACGCTCTCCTACAATTCTCCACCCACTCCTGGCATCTGGTCGGGTCCTGTAGGAACCTGAAGAAGGCTAGGTCACACTGCATACCCTTCTGGGTGCAGTTGGGGGCAACACGAAAGTTGGGCATCATTATCTGCCCACCCTCTGCCCCAGTCTTCATCAAAGCAACCTGACAGCCCATTGGGGCTGGGGAGAGAAGCCAGGCTGACTGGCCAGTTATGCAGGGCCCGTACATCAGAGGGAAGGGCCCAGCAACATTTTCTGATAAAACATTTCAAAAGGTATGATCATTTTGGCTGTTTCCATCTCTTACAGAAGAATGGCTAAACAAACTGTGGTATATACATACGATGGAATATTATGCAGCTTTAAGACAGGATAAACTTATGAAGCATGTAATAACATGGATGGACCTAGAGAACATTATGCTGAGTGAGTCCAGCCAAAAACTAAAGGACAAATACTGTATGGTCCCACTGATGTGAACAGACATTCGAGAATAAACTTGGAATATGTCATTGGTAACAGAGTCCAGCAGGAGTTAGAAACAAGGTAAGATAATGGGTAATTGGAGCTGAAGGGATACAGACTGTGCAACAGGACTAGATACAAAAACTCAAAAATGGACGGCACAATAATACCTAATTGTAAAGTAATCATGTTAAAACACTGAATGAAGCTGCATCTGAGCTATAGGGTTTTTTTGTTTGTTTGTTTGTTTGTTTGTTTTACTATTATTATTACTTTTATTTCTTTTCTCTATATTAACATTCTATATCTTTTTCTGTCGTGTTGCTAGTTCTTCTAAACCGATACAAATGTACTAAGAAACAATGGTCATGCATCTATGTGATGATGTTAAGAATTACTGATTGCATATGTAGAATGGTATGATTTCTAAATGTTGGGTTAATTTCTTTTTTTCCGCTAATTAATAAAAAAAAAGAAAAGAAAAACAAAAGGTATGATCAATGGGCACTTACTCAATATGATAAAGAACATATATGAAAAGCCCACAGTCAGCATCATACTTAACAGTGTGTGAGTGAAAGCATTTCCCCTAAGATTGGGAATGAGACAAGGATGCCCACTGCCACCTCTATTATTCAACATTGTGCTAGAAGTTCTAGCTAGAGCAATTAGGCAAGAAAAAGAAATAAAAGACATCAATTTGGAAATTTCTTTTCCAAGAAATTTTCCAAATTTCTTGGAAAATCCTGAGAAATTTACAACAAAGCTACTTGAGCTAATAAGCAAATTCAGCCAGGTCACAGGATACAAGATTAATGTGCAAAAATCAGTAAGGTTTCTATACAAAAGTAATGACCTACCTGAGGAAAGAATCATGGAAAAAAGTCCTTTCAAAGTAGCTACTAAAAGAATCAAATGTCTATAAATAAACTTAATCAGGGATATAAAGGATGTGTGCATAGAAAATTATAAAACATCGTTGAAAGAAATCAAAGAAGATCTAAATAGGTGGAAAGACATCTGTGCTTATAGATAGGAAGGTTAAATGTCATTAACATGTCAATTCTACTAAAAATAGTCTGCACATTCAGTGCAATACCAATCAAAATTCCAACATTTGAAGACTTGGAAATGCTAGTTATCAAATTTGTTTTGAAGGGAAAGATACCTTGAATAGACAAAAACAGCCTTAAAAAAAAGAATGAGAATTCCTGATTTTAAATATTATAAAGCCACAGTGGTCAAAACAACATGGTACTGGCAGAAAGACAAACATATTGATCAATGGAGTTGAATTGAGTACTCAGAAGTAGACCACCAAATCTATGGTTCATTGATCTTTGACAAGGACCCCAAATCCACTGAACAGGGACAAAATACTCTTTTCAATAAACGGTCCAGGGAGAACTGCATATCAATAGCTAAAAGAATGAAAGAGGACCCTTACCTTACACCCAATAGAAACACTAACTCAAAGTGGATCAAACACCTAAATAAAAAAAACAGATTGTAAAGATTCTAGAAGAAAATGCAGGGAAACATCTTCAAGACATAGCAATAGATGGTAGCTTCCTAAACTTTACAATCAAAGCACAAGCAATGAAAGAAAAAATAGATAAATGAGAACTCCTCAAAATCAAATGTGAGCTGGTGGGCTGCCTTGATGAGGCATCTCAAAGGATTCTGCATCTCAAAGGACTTTGTCAAAAAGTTGGAGAGGCAGCAAACTCAGTGAGAGAAAATATTTGGTAGCCACATATTTGATAAGGGTTTTATATCCAGTATGTAAAAATAAATCATGCAACTTAAAAGAAGAAATAGCCCAATTTTAAAATGGTCAAAGAAAATGCATAAACATTTTTCCAAAAAAGGGAATGCAAATGAACAAAAAGCACATGAAGAGATGTTCACCTTCATTAGCTGTAAGGGAAATGCAAATCAAAACTACGATGATTCTCACATATATGCAACTGGCTGCTTTTAAACAAATGGAAAACTACAAATTGTGAAGAGGATGTGGAGAAATTGGAACACTTACTCACTGCTGCTGGGCAAGTGCAATGTTACAGACACTCTGTAAGACAGTTTGGTAGTTCTTCAATAAATTAAACAGGAAACAGGGCAATGGCAACATAGTGAGGTATTGAATTTAGTTCATCCTCCAGAACAGGTAACATATAGCTAGGAACAGTACCAAAAATTGCCAGAGGAATATCATGACTGGACACACAGTGTACACAAGTCTGGACCAGGTGGAAAGTCTGAGATCCCACATAGAAGTGTATGTTTCCCAACCTGTGGAAGCCAGCAGTCCTCCCCCACAGGCATGGCAGACTGGTTGCTTGAGGGGAAAGGAAACAGAATTTACCAGTAACAAGAGCTTAGCTCACACAAGCTTCAATTGCAGAATTAATGAACAAATTCAGACTACTGAAAACAGGCCCCCAGCACAGATAAATCTGGAATAAGCACTAAAGGAACTAGGAGGTTTTGTCCCAGCAGAGAAGGGGTGGAATTGATGTGGGGAAAATAAGAAATAAAAGAAAAAGCAAAAGCTTTTTGGGTTGGGCAGCACAAAATACTGGAAAATACTTGTATGCCAATAAAAGGGGATACATAGAGAATGTAGACACATAGAGCCCTGTACCAACTGAAGCTTTTGGTTGACAAACCTGAGAAGTGGGAGTGTAGCTCTGAAAAAGCTTATTTTGCTTTATTCTTAAACAGCTCATTAGGTAGAAGTGCAAGCACTCTCTGCCTTCAGCATTGCCCTAGGCAATGGAAGAAGTAAAGCATGTCTGAGAGACAAAGTAATTCATCAGGTGAAAGGGGTTATTTTGCCAAAAGGTACATCTTCCCCAAAGAAAAGGGAAACCAGACACAGTTCAAATGGAATCCCTCTTTCAGGGAATTCAAACCCCAGGGACTGAACAACAGAAGCAATCAAAGCTGACCTACTGCCTCATCTCTGTCTCAACCACAACCCTGGTGGGGAGAATCTGCTGTAATTAAAGGCACCACATCACTTTAAGCTGGTGGAAAGCTGTGGGGAGACAAGCACCACAAACTGGGCAGGATAGGAAAAGCAGAGTCTGGGGGCTTCATAGAAAGGTCTAACAACTGATGTGTCTCAACCTCAGGGAAAACCGATGCTGGATACTCTCTCCTCCTGAGACCTGGGCCTGTCTGGTCTGGGAAATTCTAACTGGGGTCTATAATATCTGAGGACACCCTCCTAAAAGAAAAGGTTCCATATAGGCAGGGCATGAAACAGAAAAACAATAATAGAAATATTCTGAATAGTTAAACAGAATCTATGCTAGAGGTCTAGAGTAAGTTGAATCAAATGTCAAAGAATAGACAGAGAGCAAGCCATCAAGCACACTTTAGATAAAAGAGTGAAAACAACCTCCAGAATAAACTAATTAAGAAAATAAAATACCTAGTGAAAATCAAAGATATGGCTCAGTAAAAGAAACAAATCAACACTTCAAACAAGATACAGGAGTTGAAACAACTAATTTAGGATGTTCAAACAGACATGAAAAATCACATTAAACATC
Source organism: Tamandua tetradactyla (assembly GCF_023851605.1). NCBI lineage: Eukaryota > Metazoa > Chordata > Mammalia > Pilosa > Myrmecophagidae > Tamandua > Tamandua tetradactyla. The sequence continues at coordinate 38,904,049 of NC_135342.1, read as the reverse complement.
AAACCAATGAGTTGAGGGTGGATATAAAAAGAACATTGGAAGAACATGAAGAAGAAATCAAAAGTTTGTAAAAACAAATCGCAGAACTTATGGAAATGAAAGGTGCAACAGAAGAGATTGAAAATCAGTGAAACCTACTTGAGCAGATTTGAAGATTCAGAAGAAAGGATTAGTGAACTACAAGACTGGACATTTGAAACCTGACACACACTAAAAAAAAAAAAAAATAGAGTGCATGGGTGGTTCAGTGGTCGAAAGCTCACTTTCCATGTGGGAGACCTGGGTTCAATTCTCAGACAATGCAACCCTCCCCCAAGGAAACACAAATGAAAAAAAGAAAAGATAGGGGAAAGAATGGAAAAATATGAGCAGAGTCTCACAGAATTGAATGACAAAATGATGTGCATGAACATACATATAGTGGGTATCCCAGAAGGAGAAGAGATGGGAAAAGGAGGAGAAAGACTAATGGATGAAATAATCACTAAAAATTTCCCAACTCTTATTCAAGGCATAAAATTACAGATCCAAGAAGTGCAGCATAGCCCAAACAGAATAAATCCAAATAGACATACTCCAAGACACTTACAAATCAGATTGTCAATGTCAAAGACAAAAAGAGGATTTTGAAAGCAGCAAAAGAAAAGCAATCCATCACACACAATGGAAGCTCAATGAGACTGTGTGGATTTCTCAGCAGAAACCATGGAGGTGAGAAGGCAGTGGTATGATATATTTAAGATTCAGAAAGAGAAAAATTGCCAAACAAGAATTCTATACCCAACAAAGCTGTTCTTCTAAAATGAAGGGGATATTAAAATATTTTCAGACAATCACTGAGATAATTTGTGAATAAGAGATCAGCTCTATAAGAAATACAAAAGAGAGCACTGGCATATAGAAAAAGGCAGGAGAGGGAGGTCCAGAGAAGAGTGTAGAAATGAAAATTATCAGCAAAGGTAAAAATGGAAAAAAAATAGATATGTCATATAAAATCCAAAGGTCAAAATGGTAGAAGAAAGTAGTGTTTTAACAGTAATAACTTAAAATGTTAATGGATAAAACACCCCATTTAAAAGATTTTGACTGGCAGGGTGGATTAAAAACAGGACCAATCTATATGCTGTCTAGAGGAGACTCAGTTTAGATCCAAGGACAAAATAGGTTGAAAGTGAAATGTTGGGAAAAGATATTTCATTCAACCAATAACAAAAAAGAACAGGACTAGTTTACTAATATCCAACAAATTAGGCTTCAAATGCAAAACAATGAAAAAAGACACAGAAGGACACTGTGGATTAATAAAAGGAACAATTCAACAAGATGACATAACAATCATAAATAGCTATACACTGAGCTAGAGTGCTCTGAAATACTTAAGGCAAACACCAGCAAACACTGAAGGGAGAAGTCAATACCTCCATAATATTGGGGACTTTAATTCCAAGATCTCATCAATAGATAGGACATCTAGACGGAGGGTCAATAAGAAAACAGAGATTTTGAATAATACAATAAATTAACTAGACTTACCAGACATTTATAGAACATTACACCCCACAATAGCAGGATATATATTTTTCTCAAGTGCTCATGGATCATTCTTTAGGATAGGCCATATGTTGGATCACAAAGCAAGTCTCAGTAAATTTAAAAAGATTGATATTATACAAAACCTTCTCAGATTATAATGGACTGAAGTCAGAAATCAATAATAGGCAGAATCCTGAAAAATTCAGGGTACATAAATTCACATATACGTGGAGACAAATTTATGGCACTACAAACATATCAGTAGTGTTTCCATACACTAGTGATGAATGATCTGAGGTCCATCCATGTTGTTACATGCCTCTGAAAGCATGAGGAAGAAATCAAGTAAAAATTTCATTTACAATAGCAACCAAAGAATCAAATATTTAGGAATAAATGTAACTAAGGATACAAAAGACCTATACACAGAAAACAGCAAGAAACTGCTAAAAGAAATCATGGAAGGTCTAAATAAATAGAATAGTATACCGTGTTCATGGATTGGAAGATTAAATATAGTTAAGATGTCAATTCTTCCTAAATTATTTATAGATTCAATACCAATTAGAATCCAAACAACTTATTTTACAGAAATAGAAAAACTACTAACCAAATTTATTTGGAAGGGCAGGGTACCCTGAAGAGCTAAAAATATCTTGAGAAAGAAAAACGAAGTGGGAGATCTCACACCACCTAACCTTAACACATATTACAAAGTTGTTAAAATAGCATAGTGCTGACATTAAGATAGATATACTGAGCAATGGAATAGAATTGAGTGTTCAGAAATAGACCTTCTCATCTATGGACACTTGATCTTTGATAAGGCAGTCAAGCCAACCCACCTGGGATAGAGCAGCCTCTACAATAAATGGTGTATGGAGAACTGGATATCCATGTGCAAAAGAATGAAAGAGGATCCACATCTCACACCTTATTCAAAAATTAATTCAAAATGGATCAGAGACCTAAGTATTAATTAAGAATAAAACTGTAGGAGAAAATGTAAGGAAACATCTTATAAATCCTGTAATAAAAAGTGGTTTCCTAGACCTTAAATCCAAAGCATGAGCACTGAAAAAATAAAAAGATAAATGGGATCTATTCAAAATTAAACAGTTTTGTGCATCAAAGAACTTTGTCAGGAAAGTAAAAAGGTAGCCTACACAATGCAAAACAATATTTGGAAATCACATATTAGGTACGGGTTTAGTATCCAGAATATACAACGGAATTCTTAAACTCAGCAATTAAATACAAATGACTCAATTAAAAAATGGGCAAAAGACACACTTTTCAGAAGAGGAAACAAATGGCTAAAAGACACACGGAAAGATGCTCAACTTTACTGGCTATCAGGGAAATGTAAATCAAAACCACAATGAGATATCATCTCACACCCACTAGACTAGCCACTATCAAAAGCAAAAACAAAACAAAACAAAAAAGCAGAAAGTTTCAAGTGCTGGAGAAGGTGAGGAGAAAGAAGGACACTTATCTAGTTGGTGGAAATTTATAATTGAGCAACTGCTCTAAAAGGAAGTTTGGCAGTGCTTCATGAAGCTAAGTATAGAATTGCCATATGATCCAGCAATCCCATTACTAGGTATATATTCAGAGGAACAGAAAGTAAGCACACAAAAGGACATTTGAACAGCAATATTTATAGCAGCATTATTTATAATTGCTGAGTGATGGATATAGCCTAAGTGTCCATCAATGGATGAGTGACTAAACAATTTGTGGTATATATGTACAGTGTAATACCATGTAGCTGTAAGACAGAATAAAGTCATGAAGTATGTAACAGGGTGGATGAATCTTGAGAACACTAGGTTGGGTGAAATTAGCCAGAAACAAAAGGACAAATACTAAATGCTCTCATTAATATGAACCCTGCCCCCCAGGGTTGGAAAAGGATCAGAGGTTCAGCTCAGAGCTGCTAGGGTGAGGAATCTAGCTCTCCAGCTTTCTGAGTCTGGCCCAGAGCCACCAAAGTGAAGGATCTTACTCACCAGCTGTCTGAATTTGGATCAGAGCTGGCAGGGTGAGAAGTTTGGCTCACCAGCCCTCTGTCTGGTTCAGGAGTCAAGAAGTGAAATCAGACCACCCGTCTCCTGAGTTTAAGGTTTTCTCCCCAACAAGGACACCTGATGGTGAGAAGATGTGGCAGGTATACCGTCAGCTGCAAGATGTACAGCATGCTGGGCCTCTGTGAGTATCTCTCTCTCTCTCTCTCCTTTCAGAATATGGACAGTGGATCCAGCACACGGATTGATAGCCCTCTGGGCTGCATCCTAAGAAATTGCAATAATCTGCTGAACATCAAACTGAAAAGGAAAAAGTTAGTTTCTTACTGTAATATTGCTTGGCCTCAAAATAAATTGGGAAGTGGAGGAAAATGGTCAAAAAATGGCACTCTTGGCTTTAATGCCATACTTCAATTAGAACTTTTTATGCAAAAGAGATGGAAATGGCCATAAATTCCATATGTGCAGATTTTCATGGTTCTATATCAGGACAAATCTTGTAAAATATGTTACCTTAAAGGGGAATTAAAAGATGAATCTTTCTATCACAGGAAGATAAGGAAGCAAATATATTTAATAACCCATTGTTAGCCAAATTCCCAAAACTTGAAACCTTAAAAAGACTCTAGGATGATCCTCCTCCAGGCCCAGATCCTGAGCCCACCAGAATTGGTGCTCCCATAGACTCCTTTCCTTAAAAGGAATAGGCTTTCAAGCCCACTATGCCCCATGCCTATTCAAGTCTGGTTGGACAAACTTTCAGTGGAGCCACTTATCATCTCCATAGAGAGGAAGAACAATATCTCAGAAGGAAATGGAATGTATCTTCTCAGGGAAGTAGCTAATGAGTATACGGGAACTATAAGGGTCTATGTCCCTTTTTCTATGACAGACTTAGCACAATATAGGTAGCAATTGGGAAATTTTCCATGGAACCTCCAAGTTTCTAGAGGAATTTAAAAACCTGGTCCTCACGTATGTGTTCACTGGGGTATACATTCAAATTAGTCTCTCCTTCTATTGCACTTCCAAGGAGAAATGAAGGATCTGGGTAGATACCTACGAGCATGCAGGCAAGCTGAATGGGGAGAAGTCAGCATGATATAAGGCAGAGACTGTAGCTGTCCCACACACAGACTTTAACTGGAATTATCAAAGAGGGCAGCAAGTGTTTGATATAAGGGACCATATGGTTACTTGCATAATAAAAAGTATGAAAAATGTATTAGAACATGCTACAGAGTATAACTCAGGAAAACAAAGAAAATCCTGCTTTGTTTAGGGAGACTAGTGGAGGTTATGAAAAAGTACATCAATGTATACCCAGAGTCTGAGGAAAGACAAGTAATGTTGGAACCCTACTTCATAGACCAGTTAGCTTCAGATATAAGGACAAAACTACAAAAGATGAACTCAGGACCCAAAAAACCTATGAATAACTTTATAAGTACTGCCTTTTCTGTCTTTAATAACTGGTATAGGGTTGCAGTGGAGGAGAAAACCAGAAGAGACTGGAATAAGGCAAGGCTCATAGCTTTAAATATAAATGATAAGCATACACCTCTGGGTCAATTGAGGCAGAAGCCACTGGGAACCTGTCATCAATGTGGAGAGTCAGGGCACTGGAGTTGGGAGTGTCCCCAAGGATGAAAGTAGCATTAGGACAGACAGAGCCCCCATGTCCCTGTCCATGATACCAGAAGGCAGGACACTGGGCCTGAGAGTGCATGGAGCCCCCAAGGAGAAGTAATCCATCTCCAAAAGCCCTGTTGACCCCCAACCAGGAATGAAGGGGTCTGAGACCAGTAGCTCCCTGGATCTTGTAGAAGAACATTGAACTCATTTATCCAATGATAAATATCAAGTGTCTCATGACATGGTTGGTAAGACCATTAATTTTTAAGTTGATATGGGAGTCACATATTCTATTTTAATCTTTCACTCCAGCCTTCTCTCCTCTAAAACCTGTCCCACAGTGGGAATAGATGGGAAGTCTCAGGCTCAAGACTTCACCCCACATCTCTCCTGCTGAATTGGTAGTATTCTTTGGGGTCATCAGGTTTTTTTTATTAATTAAAAAAAATTAACATTAAACAAACAAAACAGTAAGATGCCATTCCATTCTACATATATAATCAGTAATTCTTAATATCATCACATAGTTGCATATTCATCAATCTTAGAACATTTGCATCGATTTAGAAAAAGAAATAAAAAGACAACAGAAAAAGAAATAAAATGATAACAGAGAAAAAAAAGTTATACATACCATACCCCTTAGCCCTCACTTTCATTTACCACTAGCATTTCAAACTAAATTTATTTTAACATTTGTTCCCCCTATTATTTATTTTTATTCCATATGTTCTACTCTTTTGTTGATATGGTAGATAAAAAGAGCATCAGACACAAGGTTTTCACATTCACAGAGTCTCATTGTGAAAGCTATATCATTGTTCAATCATCATCAAGAAACATGGCTACTGGAACACAGCTCTACATTTTCAGGCAGTTCCCTCCAGCCTCTCCACTACATCTTGAACAACAAGGTGATAATCTACTTAATGCGTAAGAATAACCTCCAGGATAACCTCTCGACTCTGTTTGGAATCTCTCAGCCATTGACACTTAGTCTCATTTCACTCTTCCCCCTTTTGGTAGAGAAGGCTCTCTCAATCCCTTGATGTCAATTCTCAGCTAATTCTAGGGTTTTTCTCAGTCCCTTGATGCTGAGTCTCAGTTTATTCCAGGATCTCTGTCCCACGTTGCCAGGAAGGTCCACAGCCCTGGGAGTCATGTCCCATGCAGAGAGGGGGAGGGTAGTGAAACTGCCTGTCATGTTGGCTGGAGAGAGAGGCTACATCTGAGCAACAAAAGAGGCTCTCTTGGGGGTGACTCTTAGGCCTAAATTCTAAGCAGACCTGACCTATCCTTTGTGGGGTTAAGTCTCACATGAACAAACCCCGAGACTGGGGCTCAGCCTGTAGCTTTGGTTGTCCACACTGATTGTGAGAATATCAAGAATTCGACTTGGGGAAGTTGAATTTCTCCCCGCTCTCACCGTTCCCCGAAGGGGGCTTGCAAATACTTTTCCACTCACTGATCAAATCACTCTGGGATTCATCGGGACATCACTCTGGACAAAGCAACAAAATCTCACGTCCTACCTGAGATTCCAAGTACTTGGAGTCATCAGTTTTTAATAATACGAAAGTGTCCTACTCCACTTCTAGGAAGGGATATATGATGACATTAGGTGCTCAAATCCAAACAACAAGCAGTCTGCCAAAGCAAGAATCTGAAAGACCTATATATTGTGTCATTATGAATGGTATTAACTGGGACTGAAAGCACTCTACAGTCCCTTCCCTCAGAGTTAAAAGATCAAGTGGACCCCAAAGTCTGGGGGACAGACCTGCCTGGGAAGGCAATTCATATCTCTTCTATTGTAATTCAGTACAGAAGAGGCTTGCCTTTTCCCAGGAAAAAAGAAAGTATCCCTTCAAGCAGGAGTACTAGCTCTCATCTGAAAATTCTTAAAGGCAGGACTTCTCATTTCCTACAGGTCTTCTTCTAATACCCTCAATCTGCTGTTAAAAAGTCAAATAGGTCCTGCCATTTAGTGCAAGATCTTAGGGCAATAAACTAATTTGTCATTGCCCTCCACTCTGTCATACCTAACCCTTACAATCCTCCTTAATAAAATCCTGAGCTCCACCACGTGGTATTCAGTTCTTGATTTCAAAGACGCTTTCTTCTGCATACCTTTCCACTTTGATTCTCAATTTCTATTTGCCTTTGGGTGACAAGGGCCTGGGGACACAACTCCAAACCCGCTTATATGGATTCCTACCACAAGAGTTCGGAAACAGTCCTTATCTTTTTGGGTATGCATTAGCACAGAACCTAACCCTTCTGCATTTAGAATATAGCTCCCTTCTTCAGTATGTGGATGATCTGTTAATATGCAGTCCTACGACAAAAACCTCCTTCATGGACACCATTGCCATCCTTAATTTCTTAGCTGAACAAGGATACTCAGTTTATCTTCTAAAGCTCAAATTGCCTTGCCAAAAGTTCTTTCCCTTGGGTTTGTCCTCATCCCATGGGAGTGTTCCTCGTCATCTGAGAGAGACCAGGTTACACTCTCAGTGCCACTCCACTGAGACAAAGCAGTAACCATCAGCCTTTTTAGGGATGGCAGTATATTGCAGAATCTGGATTCCTTGATTTAGAAAAATTGCACAGTCACTGTATGAAGCTGTTATGGGACTAGATAGTGCCCCCTTAGAGTGGGGAGAAGAGCAACCTACAGAGTAGGCTCCTTACAGCCTGTTGTAGCCTGTTACAGGGTAGGCTGCTCTGCATTCAAGGTTTACTTATCAGTCTGCCTGCCCTGGGCCTGCCAAGCTTAGATAAGCTATTTTACTTATACACGACTGAAGAGAAAGGGATAACATTAAGAATCTTAGTGCAAAAGCTTGGAAACATTCCCTGGTCTGTGGCATGCTTACATAGTCATTAGATACCACAGTCCAGGGATGGCTGCCCTGCCTTCAGAGCAATAGGGGTCAGCCACTGCTTTGCTTATAAAACAAGCCATTAAGCTAATGTGGGGACAAATTGTAAAAAGTGCATACCCCCCACCAAGTCAGAGACATCATGGAAACAAGAGGATATCAGTGGCTTTCAAACAATAGACTCCTGAAATATCAGGGCCAGGACTTAGATGTGCCAGATCTTTAAATTCGAGTCTGTACCCCCCTGAACCTAGTTGCCCTGCTGCCAAAACAAAACCAGTCCTGATTTGGACTTGTTGTTCCTAAGTCCAAATCAGGAAAGTGCACCCCTTGAGCACTCATGCACAGAGACACTAGCTCAAAGTTATTCTAACAGGCCAAATCCTAGTTTTTTTCTAAAATGCTGCTATTCAACAGGATGAGTACTGTAAAGCAGACCACAGAGTGAAGGGTAGAGTGATGGGCTCCTTTGACCTGGCCAAACAGAAAGCCACCTGGCCTTCTTTTTTATGAGCACCATCACCTCTTCTTTCACACATAACTGCTGTCTGAATGAGTCTTTCCACAATGCACCTTCATGACCTGGAGGCAGGTAAGAACAAAGACACCTGTGGAGTAAACCCAAGACTGAATGGGTGACTAGCCAACTAACTGTGTTACTTCAATCTGTGGGCATCTCAATATCCTATACTTTGATGTCATGCTCAAAACCGAAGAAGTATTATTCTTTCTCTGTGGAACTAATACCTACCTAACTTTAACCAGCAATTGGACTGGCTCTTGCTCTTTAGCCTGTGCTATCTCAGGACTCTCCTATTAACCAGATTCTAATCCATTTCCTTTTTCTTCCTTTACAGGATACTTCTAAACAAAATGTGCACTTCATTTCTTAATCCCTCTTTTACTGGGCACCAGGTTTGCAGCCACTGGACTCGGTGTGGGACGACTTGTTTAGCCACCAATTCCACCATAATCTCTCATTAGAGCTCACATAGAGTATAGCGTCCACCACACAGACTTCAGGCCTCATCTGAACCCAAATAAAGTCCCCAGCAGTGGTAGTGCTCCAAAACAGGTGAACCTAGGATCCACTCACTGCAGCCCAAGAGGAAACTTGCCTTCTCTTACAAGAAGAGTGCTGCTTTTATGTCAACCACTCAGGTGAAATTCAAGAAAACATGTGAAGCCCTTGGAATAATCCCAGCACATTAAACACAATGCTGGAAATGACTGGATTCATTTTCTATATCTATTTAATCTAACTACCTGAACCTTTCTTTATCTTGGTTTATTTGTTCCTTTTTTCCATTCTTTTGTTTGACCCATGTATGTTTAACTGGTTTGTTAAATTTGTTTCCAAAAGTCTGCAAGCATTCCATACTAAGCTCGTGCTCACCCATGAATGTTGACCTATTCCAGACCAAGACCAGTTTACCCATATCTCACTAGAATAGAGAAAGAGTTTTACACTCTTGCAGGCAGGGACTACAGCCCTTAAAACAGTAAGAATTAATTTCAGAAGTCGGACCTTCACCTGAATAATTCATACCCATCTACATATGCTCCCTACCTCCTGTTACACTTTAAAAGTAATTTTAAAAATTAACCATTTTTTTTGTTCTTGACTGTGTTATTTTACGTTACTGCCAGGTCATTTACAGGAATTAACCACACAGTAACTCGTTTCTGACTGTGCAGAAACCCAATTCCTCATGATTTATTTTGAATACTGAGAAAATGCCTTCAAGAAATTTTCATTTGCCTCTTGGATTTGCCAGCAGAACCTGTAGTCTATGTGAAAGACAGCCTTTAAAAGTCCAAGTTCTTGTGTCTGCTTGGCAGGGCCCAACACTTTCAGTTAATGGATGGCTCACAAATCATCAAATCCCCACTTCTCTCTTTTCAGAGTTATTACTCTGTATTCAGTGTCTGGTGTATACTTTTCAACCGAATTATAGCATATATCAATAAGCTTTAACCATGTGCATAGTCCATGCCCCCAAATTACATGAATGATGGGTGTCTGGGCAAGATTCAATGTCGAGTTCCCAATAATCACAGAACTCCAAGGTGAAAATATTTTCAGGTCCGAAATCAATGTGATGAATTGAGACCTAAGTCCCACCATCTGAAAGTATTCATTTCCTGAAGTATGTATTAGTTCCTGGAGAAGCATACCTCTAGGATGCCTGACTGCATATTTACAATTTCATATAAACATATGTGTATGATGCTCTCTTATTGATAATCCTGTTATTGATCTTCCTGACAAACTTCATGAATGGTAGTGTAGGTATAATCTAAAGTGACCAACCATCCTGGTTTTCCCAGACCTGAGAGTTTTCTTGTACTGTGGGTCTTTCAATGTTAAAATCAGGACAGTTATTCCTCAAAAAACCTTATCGTCCATTTGCCTAGTATAATACTTGCACTTCAAATGAGGAAACAGAAACTCAGAGAAATGTAATGGCTACCCAAGGTCGCAGAGCTGGGAAGTGGAATTGCCAGATATCCACTCTGGGCCCTTTCCTCTATGCAAAGTTCCCTTTGTAAAAAAGAGGTGTTATACCTTTTTACAAAGGGAATTTCTAAAATCTTCAAAGGTCCCTAAATGCCAAAGAAACATACACTGATAAAGAGCCCCTTTCTGCAACAAGGAGGGAACTTTGAGAGCACATTTAAGCAACTGCAAAGAAATAGGAGTTAGCAGGATGTTGAGGGGAATAGGATCGGTTAAAACACAAGGAGTCATTACAGACAGACCAGATCTTGGGTTTGGGTCCTAAAACTAGCATTTACTGTCTAAATTGTCTGGTTACTTTATTTAATCTCTCTACAATCAGTCTCTAAATCTGAAACATAGAGATTTCATAAATAGGAATAAACATATGTTTACATGTATTTATGTGTTCATTCATATATTCAGCAAACATTAATTGAGAGGTTTCCATGCACTCTTCTAAGTATGGGGAATACTTCAACAAGGACAGCAAAGACAATAAGCATAAAGAGATGTTTTGTATGGGTAGAATAAAGTTTTGCTGTTTTAGTTTGTTTTAATAACTTGTTGTTGAAAGTCTTTTGGCAGGACATTCACTTTCCACAGAGCTGATAATTTCATATCACCATAATTCTGGCTTACTTCTCTTCTCTATATTACCTGCCTGGTAGTTGCCTGAACTATGAAAGCACTTTTTGAGTTTGCAACCCCTAATCTAATGTAGTCATACTCAGTTTTGTGTTGAGGATTCAAACAACTAGAATACCATTCACAATGCCTGTCAACAAATTTTCATTATCCGTTACTATGTTATTATAAGTGACACTAGTAGTTGTAGTTTCCTCAGCATCTTGAAAAGAATGGGAGTTCCTCTATTTCTTCATGTCTTCATTCCCATGTACAACCAAGCTAAGGTAATGAGACTTTACAAAATCTAATAAGAGACACTGAGTTGAGCTTATAACAAACATAATAAAAACTGAAACTGATTGCCATTCCTCAGGTCTCAGCGTGTAACTGTGGACTTCCCCTTGCACACAAAGCTGAGAATGGCTTTTCTCCATAGAACACTGTATCCAGTTGCCCTGGACAAGGTTTGAGATCACAAATCTCTGAGTAGAGAAAGTGCATTAAATCTCCTTCCCCTCCCCCACCACCTAAGAATGACTGTTTACAAGGCAAGACCATAAACCTTGCAAACGGTGCTCAGGGACAAGAGTAATTTAACAGCATTAGAAAGATCATTAATACTGGGGCATAATAAACCAGGTAGTTTAAACAGAAGAAAATAAATTATATCAGTTCAAACCCACGAGGTGCACATTGCAATGCTATGCAACATCTGCTCCAATATTAATTCTCTCTTCATTGGAGCCGAACACACACCCTGCTTCTTGATTTTATTTGCATAACTCTCTTCCTTCACTCAGCATACTTGATCTGTTTAGCCTTCAGTCAATGAGACCACTTCTGTATCAGAGACTGTGTTACCAAACAGATTTTGATGTCTCATATTATGGCTTGATTTTAGAAGTATGCTGGATGATCGTGCTCCAGTGCCATAGAGAAAACAGAATAATTTTAAATGTTTATTAGAGTGGGTTTGGCTTTGATTAAACAAAATCAGGTAATTAATTTAGCATCTTATTAAAGTTTACCTTGTTTTTTACTTCCACACTCAACAAACACATTCATGCCTCTAATATACTCAGGTATGTTTTTATTATTTTATTATTTTAAAATTATGCTCCAGGCCTTATACTAGGCCCTTCCCATGGATTACTTTAATTCTTATCACAATTCAATGTACACAATAATTACTATCTCATGTTTGCAGGTGGAGAAATTGACTTCCCCAAGGTCACAACGAAAGTAAGTGACAGAATCAGAATTTAATTTCCTACACACTTTTTTCCTTAAATGCTTTATTTTAAAATAATTTAAAACTTGCAGGACAATTGCAATAATAATACAAGATCCATATAGAGAACTCCAAAATACCCACTCCAAGATACCCAATCCAGCAATTTTAATATTTTGCCACATTTCTTGAATCATTCTATCTATACATCTATCAATTTATCTGTTCATCAGTCTATCATCTGTCTTTCTCAATCATATATTTATGACATAAATATTTATGTTTATAAACATTTCCTAAATATTTGAGAGTAGGTTGTATATATCATGCTTCTTGAACACAAATGTACATTTCCTGAGAACACAGATATTCATTTACAACCTTATGTTGCTTTCAATGTACATTTCCTGAGAACACAGATATTCATTTACAACCTTATGTTGCCTTTTTACCATCAGACTACAGTCCTTTGATGCACAAAACATTTTAAATTTTGATGAAGTTCCATTTATCTGTTTTTTCTTCTATTATTTGTGCTTTTTGTGTTAAAGTCTACGAAACCATTACCTAACACAAGACCCTAAAGATCCTTCCCTAGGTGTTTGATATTTTTGTCTAGGTGTTTGATAGTTCTGGCATTTATATTTATACCTTTTGATTCATTTCGAGTTGATTTTTACATGATGTGAGGTAAAGGTTCATTTTCATTCTTTCATATATGGACATTCACATTTCCCAGAAGTGTTTTTTGAAGAGATTATTCCTTTTCAATTGAGTAGACTTGTTAGTCTTGTAAAAAATCAATCATCTATAGATATGAGGGTCTTTTTCTGAACTCTCAATTTGTTTCTATTGGACTATATATCTATCTTCGTACCAGTACAATGTGGTTCTGACCACTGTAACTTTGTAATAAGTTTTAAACTCAGGAAGTATATGTCCTCTGACTTCATTCTTTTTCAAGATGGCATTGTCTCTTTAGGGCCCCTTTATCCTCCCAAATAAATTTGGTTGTTGTTCCCTTTTCTGAAAACTAGGCTGCTGGAATTTTAATTGGGATTGCATTGAATCTGTAAGTAATTTGAGTGGAAATGATTTCTTAACAATATTTAGTGTTTCAATCCATGAGCATAGAAAAGCCTTCCATTTATTTAGATCTACTTTGATCTCCCTCAGCGATGTTTTGTAGTTTTCCATGTTTAAGTCCTATAAACCCTTGGATAAATTTATGCATAGATATTCATATATTTTAGTTGCCATTGTAAATGGATTTTTTCTTGATTTCCTCTTCACATTGTTCATTGCTAGTGTATAGGAATACAACCAATTTTTGAATGCCGAGCTTTTATGTCACCACTTTGCTGAATTCATTTATTAGCTCTAGTAGCTTTGGTATGTGGATCAGGTGGCCTAAGGTTTCAAAAGTTCTGCTTTATTAGCAGAGGAATCATGAGCAAGTCACTTCAACTTTCCAAGTCTAGATGCTCTCATCTGCAAAGTGGGAATGATAATAACACTGGTAACCTTATTAAGAGTTGATGTGAGAATTAAAGAATATGATACAGGGATTCCAGTTGGCATATATGGCAGCATAAGATGCTCCAGCGTGCTGCTCCCCCATAGAATCTTTGAACACAAAGCAAAACTGTCAAATCCATCTTCGCCCAAACTCTGGAAAACAAATGTTACTGTAGCTGGGCAAGTGCCAAATCAAGAAAACTCAACTTTAAAAAATGGTAGGAGAAGCTCATGATGTCCTTGCTAACCACTCACCTAGCTGCCCTAGCACTGTGTGGAACCAGCTTGCATGCCTTTTGTGGGTCTTTGGTCCTACTCCAGAGGGAACAGTGTAATCTTTATGAACATACTGTTGTTCTTATAGTCAGTGTCATTCTATTGGGTGGAAGCCTAATACAGTGAATATAAAACTCATCCTAGGCTTATGCTCCCAGAACTTGCCTGCAGCAGAAACCACTTGCTGAATAGCTGTAGAAGTATGAGAAACCATTAAGTTAAAGCATTCTGGGAAAAAGGATTACAAGATTAAAGTCATAAAGTACATCACCCAGGAATGAGAGAAAGTTTATTTCCTTGGTAGTAATGCGTGTGTATGTGGGGGTGTCATTCAAATTCCTGAAAATGGGGAAATTCCTAAGGTCATGAGTAAACACAAGTCCATGTCAAGTCATGAGCACCAAGATGCAGGGGGCCCTGCACTTCATATTCACCTTGGAATGATCTTTTTGATGCAAAGATCAAGGCTGAACACAAAAGAGAGCACCAACCAAAACAGAGCCATTTAGCACTGAGAAAGGTGACCATGAAAGGCATTAGTTTATTTGTTTCTTTTAGCTCAGGGAACTCAAAGAATTATCTTTCATATCACTAACTGGATACAAACTTAAGGAACAAACATGTCATGGATTAAATCCCAGAAATACAAATATAAATATTAAAGTTCACAGTGCACCAAAAGAGATTACAAGACAAACAAGGAGATAGGAAATGGTGTCTCATCCGAAAGAAGAAGGAAAAAAAATCAGAAACCATTGATGAGAAAAGAACAGACTTTGAACATAATGGAAAAAGACTTTAAAATGATCCTCACATGGTCAAGGAAATAAAGGGCAACAAAGAGAAAAAAAGGTTATGAGGAAAGCAATGAATTAAAAATATGAGAGGCTCAACAAAAAGAAAGAAGTGATAAAACAGAAAGAAACAGAACTATTGAATTTGAAGAGCACATTAACTCAAATGAAAAATTCCATAGAGACCTTCAACAAAAGATTTGAGGTGGCAGAAGAATCAATGATCTCAAAGACAAGACAATTCAAATGATTCAAGTTGAGGAGGAGAAAAAATAGAATTTAAAAAAATGAACAGAGAGAAAGAGACATATCAATATATGCATTATAGGAGACCCAGAAGGAAAGGAAATAGAGAAAGGGGTAGAAGGAATATTCACAGAAACAATAGTATTAAACTCCCAAATTTAACAAAATGCATCAATTTGTACATTCAAGAAGTCAAACAATCCCTAAACAGGTTAAACTTGAAGAGATCCATGCTCAGACACATAGGGGTCAAACTGTCAAATGTTCAGGAAAGGAGAGAGTTCTGAAAGCTGCAAGAGAAAAGCAATGGGATTTGGATAAGGGAGTCCTAATGAAATTAAGGCTTGATTTCTCATCAGAAATTATGAAGGCAGGAAGAAGGCTGTGGGAAAAGGTATTTAAAGTGCTGAAAGAAAATGATTGCCAATCACAGATTTTATAACTGGCAAGAGTGTCTTTCAAAAATGAGAGAAAAATTCCCAGATAAACAAAAGGTAAGGGAGTTCATCACCACTAGACCTGTCCTACAAGCAATTCTACAGGTATCCCTTCAGAGTGAAAGAAAAGAAAAGTAGTCAGTGAATTGAATTGCCATGAAGAAATAAAGATCTCTCGTAAAGGTAATTCTATGGGTAATTACAAATGCCAGTGTTGTTGTAGTGTATGTTCTGGCATGTAACTCCACTTTTTCCTCTTGCAGTCTCTGAAATTCAAATGTAAAAACAGCAATGGGAAATCCATGGTGTTGACATACAATGTATAAAATTATAATTTGTAAAAAGGACAACAAAAAAATTGGAGGTAGAGAGGTGTAGGGAGAGTGTACCTATGTGCTATTGAAGTAAGTTGGTATCAAATCAGACATGACTGTTATAGATTCAGGATTTTAAATTTAAGCCCCATATTAACCACAAATATAATATATATAAAAAATAGAGAGAGAATAATTGAGAAGGTATTCAAAATGGTACAGTACAAAAAATCAACAATTATGAAACTAGACAATAATTGAAGTATTGACAGGCAAAATAGGTAAAAATCTTAAGACCAAATATCAAAACAGCAGAATAAAATCTTGCATCATCAGCAGCTGCTTTACAAGTAAATGGAATGAACTCAAACTCTCTCATCAAAAGGCAGAGATTAACAGAAAAGATACAAAAGCATAATCCAATTATATTTTATGTACAAGAGACTCACCTTAAATTTAAAGACACCATTAGGTTGAAAGTGAAGACTGGAAAAAATATGCCGTGCAAATACTAATAAAGGGGTGGTAGCTATAATAATATCAGATAAATAGACATTCAGGCAAAAACTGTTACAAGAGATAAAGTAGCAGAATATACATTCTTCTCTAGTACTTATGAATCATTCTCTAGGACAGACTGTACATTAGATCACAAAATAAGTCACAATAAATAAAAAATATTGAAATCATATGATGAATCTTCTCTAACCACAATGGAATGAAGCTAGAAATCAATAACAGAGAGAGAACTGGAACATTCACAAATATTGTGAAATTAAACAATGCACTTTTAAACAACCAGTGCATCAAGGAAGAAATCACAAAGAGAAATTAGGAAATATCTTGAGGCAAGTGAAAATGAAAACACAACATAGCACAACTTACAGGATGCAACAAGACAGTGCTGAGGGGCAAATTTATAGCTTAATATGCTTACATTAAAAAAGAAGATCTCACATCAGAGACCTAAACTTACCATTGGAAGATCGAGAAAAAAATAACAAAGCACACATAAAGGGGGCAGAAGGAAGTGTAGATTACAGTGTGGGTAAATCAAATACAGAATAAAAAACAAAAGAGAAAATCAATGGAACTAAAAGTTGGTTCTTTGGAAAGATCAATGAAATCAATAAATTGCTAGCTACACTGACAAAAATAAATAAATAAATGCAATTAACTAAAATCTGAAATGGAAGGGGGCCATTACTAATGTCCTTTGCATCAAGATCTTGCTGCCCTCTTTGATAGCTCCAGTTAGGGTTTGTGTTTGGGACAGCTACAGTCTCTGTCTTATATCATGCTGGCTGTTCCTGAGGCAGCTAGTCTGCATGCCCTTGGGCTTCTACCCAGATCTTTCATTTTTTCTTGGGAGTGCAACAGGAGGGGAGAATAACTTGAATATTTCCACAGATGAACTCATAGATGAGGACCAGGTTTTTTAATTCCTCCAGAAATAAAAAGGGCTATAAAATTATATTATAAACAACTGTATGACAAATACCAAATAACCGAGGTAAAATGGACAAATCCCTAGAAACACACAAACTGCCTACACTGACTCAAGAAGAAACAGAAAACCTCTACAGTCCAATAACAAGTTAAGATATTGAATCAGTAGTCCAAAACCTCCTGTCATGGTCAGCTTGGCCAGGAGGTGGTGTCCAGTCATCTGGCTGGGCAAGTGCTGGCCTGTCTGTTGCTATGAGGACATTTCATGCATTTAAATCATGATTATATTGACTGTATCCACAGCTGATTGTGTTGTAATCAGCTACAGGGAGTGTCTTCTGCAAGGAGTGATGTTTAACCTAATCACTGGAAAGCTTTTAAGTAAGAGACAGTCTCTCTTCCTGCTTCAGCCAATGAGCCTCTCCTGTGGAGTTTGTCCAGACCCTTCATTGGAGTTGCCAGCTTCACAGGCTGCCCTACAGAACTTGGACCCTTGCATTTCCATGGTTGCCCAGCTAACCTCTCCTGAGAGTTTGATGAGGACCTTCATTGATTGCCAGCTTGTGGCCTGCCCTACAGACCATGGACTCTGCATTCCCATGGTTATGTGAGGCATTTTTATAAATTTTGTTATCTAGGGATATCTCCTGCTGATTCTGTTTCTCTAAAGAACCCAAGTTAATACACCTCCTAAGAAAGAAAAACCAAGGACCAGATGACTTCACTAGAAAATTTTATCAACATTCTGAGAAAAATTAACACCAACCCTTCTCAAACCTTTCCAGAGATTTGAAATGAAGAAAATACTCCCTCACTCTTTCTAAGAGACCAACATCACACTAGAATCAAAGCCAGATAAAGATAGAACATGAAAATAAAATTACAGACAAATATCCCTTAGGAACATAGATGAATAAATATTCAGTAAAATAATAGTAAAATGAATCCACTAATACTTTAAAATAATTACATACCATGTGTTGTAAATATCAATTTATTTGCCTGATGCCTTGGCATCCATCTTACTTTGGCTAAGCCACTTGCCTCCACACTGACATATAGCATAGTTAACAAGCAACTTTCTAGCTCTTGGGCACAAAGCCCACACCTGTACCTGTGGCCACCCTATGCTACTCACACACATCACACAAAACCCACAGTTGGTCTCAAATGCAAAGCTAACCATCTGCTCTCAGACCTCCAGTCCCTTTTCCTTTTTGTGCAAATTTGCTTTGGAGAAGCCAGTTATTGACTACTATGGGAAATACCCTACCCTCAACCTCTGAATCACAATAAAGGTCCAAGATCACAGGTCCTTCTTGATCTGTTTGTGTGTTCCCCACCTGCTACTTGAGCCACAACAGCCAATTATGCTTCCTGCTGATGCTTCATCACAATACTCTCAGGTATCTGCAAGTAACAAAAGCTCTTTTCTCATAGATCATGTCTCAGTTTCCAATCTTATTGCACCTTACTTCCACCCAGACCCAAATTTAAAATTGGATCTATCCCAGCCATGCAGGCATGGTTCAACATAAGAAAATCCATTAGTGTAATACACCACATTAATAGAATGAAACGAACAAAAACATGATCATCTCTATTGACATTGAAAGAGATTTGACAAAATCTAGCACACCTTATTTTGTGTGTGTTTCAAAGTATTTAAAAATATTTTTGTTATAACAAATATACAAACACTTGACATACAAACATTCTTGACATACAAACATTCTTGGGATGGTTACAATCAATGGCTCACAATATTATCACATAGTTGCGTATTCATCACTGATCATTTTTTTGAACATTTACATCTCTCCAGCAAAAGATTGCAAAAAGAGAAAAGAAAAAACTCATACATGCCGTACCTCTTACCACTCCCTTTCATTGACCACTATGAGCTTTAACTCAATTTATTTTAACCTTTGTTACCCCTATTATTTGTTTATTTCTTATCCATGTATGTTTTAAGTTTTTAAAATAATATTTTACTTCTTATTACAAAGTGCTGTACATTCATGTACCACAATTCATAAAGCTCACTAGCATGAAAAATGAAGGCCTATTTTTCTTTTGTGTTCAAGTTATAGAAGAGTATCATTCCTAAAGTGTAATATTTAGCTCATTTTCCTTTCTTTTTCTGTGATGCTACCATGAGGATGTATTTTTTAATATGGCGTATTGTTGTATGGAAGCAAAAATACTGGATGTATTCATTGAACAGCAGAACTGGCTCTTCTTTAGCTATTCCCATGGTAGGCAGCATAAGTTGACCTAGATACTAAGAGGAGAATAAAATAAATACCCTGGGTAAATGTATGATTAGTCATTGCCTGCTCAAAAAAGAAGGTTTACTCAGTTCCTTGATGCTGAGTCCCAGCTCCTTCTAGGATTTCTGTCCCATGTTGCCAGGGAGGTTTACACCCCTGGGAGTCATGTCCCATATAGAGAGGGGGAGAGCAGTGAGTTCATTTGCTATGTTGGCTGAGAGAGAGTCAGGCAACATCTGAGCAACAAAAGAGGATCTCTGGGGGAGGCACCTCTTATTAATTAAAAAAAAAAACACTTAGAAACTAAAAAAAACTTAGGAATAGAAAGAAGTTTTTCAACATGAAAAAGAGCATAGTTAAAAAACTCACAGCTGACATTATACATAATGGTGAAATACTGAAAGTTTTTCCTCTTAATGCAAGAAGAGAGCAAGGATGCCTACTGTCTCTACAATCCCAAATTTTACCACAAGTTCTATCCAGAGCAATTAGGCATGAAAAAGAAATAAAAATCATCCAACTTCAAAAGAAGTATAAATTTCCCTATTTAGAGATGCTATGACCCTATAAGTAAAAAATCCTGAAAAATACACAAGGTTCCCAGAGTCAATAAATGAATCCAGCAGAGAGGTGGAGTACAATATCAACATGAAAAAGTGCTTCTATATACTAGTAATGAACAATTTGAAGAGGAAATAAAGAAAAATTCCACTTACAATAGAAACTAAAGAAATCAAATATTTAGCAAAAAATTTAACCAAGGATTTAAAGGACTTATATACAGAAAACCACAAAATATCACTAAACAAAACCAAAGAAGTCCTAAATAAATGAAAGGACATTCTGTGTTCATGCATTGAAAAACTAAATATTAACATATCAATTCTACCCAAAGTCATTTACATATTCAATGCAATCCTCATCAAAATTCCAACAGCCTTCTTTGCAGAAATGGAAAAGCCAATCACCAAATTTGTGGAAGGTTAAAGGGCCAGAAAGAGACAAAGTCATCTTTCAAAAGAAGAATGAAGTTGGAGGACTCACAGTTCTGAATTTTAAAACTTGTCAGAAAGCTTCAGTAATCCAAAGAGTATGGTATTAGCTCAAGAACAGATGGATTTAAATTGAACAATTTGCATTGACCACACTGACAATAGAATCAAATAGATCAATGGGGTCACATTGAGAGCTCAGCCATAAACCCTCACTTATATGTTCAATTGATTCATGACAAGGGTTTCAAGTCTGCCCAATGAGGAAAGCATAGTTTCTTCAACTAACGATGCCAAGGAAACTGCATATCCATATGCAAAAGAATGAAGGGGGACCCCATCCACTCCATATAGGGAAATTATCTCAAAATGGATGAAACACAAATATAAAAACCAAAACTATAAAATTTTATACCAAAACTATAAAAATATTTTCTTAGACTTTACCAAAAGCACAAGCAACAGAATAAAAAAATAGGTAAATTTTTAAATACCCTTTTTCTTTAATTTTGTTTCAGAGAACTTGTGTGTTTAGAGAATAATCCTGCATATAATACAGAATTCCCATATATCACCCCACCACCAAAACTCAATTTGTGTGGGAAATTTGTGAATTTGAGCATCTTTTCATGTTTTTGAGCCATTTCTATTTCCTCTTTGGAAAAGTGTCTGTCCATGTATTTTGCCCATTTTTCAATTTTTTGTTGTTGAGTTGTAGGATCACTTTATTTATTCTTAATATTAAAACATTATTCAATATGTGGTTTCCAAATATTGTCTTCCATTGAGTAGATTGCCTTTTTACTTTCTTGACAAAGTCCTTTGATGTGCAAAATTATTCAATTTTAAGGAGATCCCATTTATCTATTTCTTTTTTCATTGCTTATGTTTATGGCTTATCACTTCCTACAAGATCTTTAAGATATTTCTCTAAATTTTCTCCTAAGTTCTATGGACTTGGCTCTAATATTTAGGTCTTTGATCCATTTTAAGTTAATTTTTGCATAAAGTATGAGAGAGGGGGTCCTCTTTCATTCTTTGGATATGGATATCCAGTTCTCCAGTAGTATTTGTTGAAGACACGGCTCAGTCCCAGTTGAGTGGATTTAGCTGCCTTATCAAAAATCAATGGTCTGTAGATGAGAGGGTCTATTTATGAACACTCAATTCAATTGAATTCAATTGGTCAGTATATATATCTTTATGCCAGTAGCAAGCTTTTTTGACCAGTTTACCTTTGTAATATGCTTTAAAGTCAGATAGTCCAAAACCTCCCACTTCATTCCTTTCTCAAGATATTTTTAGCTGTTCTGGACATGCTGCTCTTCCAAATAAATTTGATTATTGTTTTATAATTCTGAAAAATAAGTTTTTGAATTTTAATTGGCATTGCATTGAATCTATAAAACAATTGGGTAGAATTGATATCTTAACTATATTTAGTCTTCCAATTCATTAGCATGTTATATCCTTCCATTTATTCAGTCTTACATGAGTTCTTTTACCGAAGTTGCATAGTTTTCTGAGTGCACATCTCTTATGTTCATGGTTATATTTATTCTTAAATATTTTATTCTTTTGGGCACTCTTGGAAATGGAGTTTTTTATTTCCTACTCAGAGTGCTCATTACTTGTGTATAGAAATACTATTGATTTTTTCATGTTGATCTTGTATCCTACCATTTTGCTGTACTTGTTTATTAGCTCTAGTGGTGTTTCTGTAGATTTATTGGGATTTTATATATATATATAATGTCATCTGAAAACAGGGTAATTTTATCTCTTTCTTTCTGATTTATTTCTTTTTCCTGTCTAATTGCTCTAGCTGGAACTTCTAGCAAAATCTTGAATAACAATGGGGACAATGGGCACGCTTGTCCTGTTCCTGATTTTAAAGGAAAAGCTTTCAATATTTCACCATTTAGTATGAAATTAGCTGTGGACTTTTCGTATATTCCCTTTATCATGTTGAGGAAGTTTCCTTCTATTTTTATCCTTTGAAGGGTTTCATCCATAAAGAATGTTGAATTTTGTCAAATGTCTTTTCTGTATCAATCCAGATAATCACATGGCTTTCATCTTTTAATTTTTTGATGTGCTGCATTACATTAATTGATTTTCTTGTGTTGAACCACATGCCTGGAATAAATCCCACTTGATTACCAGAAAAGACCAGGAGTAGCTAAACTACTATCAGAAAAATTAGACTACGAATGTAGAACAATTAAAAGAAGAAAAATTGTGAATTTTATGCACTTAGCCAGAGTATCCCAAAATACATGAGGCAAATACTGACAACACTGAAGGAAGAAGTAGCCAGCTCTATGATAATATTTGGACATTTACAGAATATTGCACCTCACAACATCAGGCTGTGCATTTTTTTCATGTTTGCCTCATATATTTTTGGACATTCTGGCTTGGTGTATTAAATTTATTATTGTTATTTTTTTCTTTTCCAACCTTTTACTTTCAAATTATTTTTGTCCAAACATCTAAACTGAGTGTCTTATAGAGGCCATATAGATAGATCCTGCTATTTTAATCCATTTTACCAGTCTATGCTTTCTGATTGGTGAGCTTAACCCATTAGTATTTAATGTTATTACTATAAAGGCAGTACTTTCTTTCACCATTTTTTTCCTTTGGACTTTATATGTCATATTAGTTCCCTCTTTAGTTACACTTACTGTTAATTTTCATTTCTACCCCCTTCTCCAAACTCTCTCTCCTATATTTTCTTCTCTGTCTAGAGTAGTGCTCTCTTTAGTATTTCTTGTAAAGCAGGTCTCTTATTCATGAACTCTTTCAGTGTCTGTTAATCTGTAAATAATTTAAGCTCTTCCTCATTTTTGAATGACATTTTTACCCAATATAGAATCCTTGGTTGGTAGTTTTTCTCTCTCAGTATGTTAAATATATTATACAACTAGCCTTCTAACCTCCATGTTTTCTGCTGAGTGATCTGCCCTTAGTCTTATTGAGCTTCCCTTGCATGTGATGGATCTCTTTACTCTTGCTACTTTCAGAATTCTTTCTTTGTCTTTGAATTTGACAATCTGATTAGTAAGGTTTTTGTAGTAGGTCTATTTGGATCTATTCTATTTGGAGCATGCTGTACTTCTTGGAACTGTAAACTTGTCTTTCATAAGAGTTGGGAAATTTTCAGTGATTATTTTCTCAATAATTCTTTCTGCTGCTTTTCCCTCTCTTCATCTTAACACCCATAACATGTATATTGGTGCTCATTATTTTGCCATTCAATTTCCTGAGACCCTACTCTGTTTTCTGTTTTTTTCCTTATATATTACTTTGCATGTAGGATTTCAAATACCCATTCCTCTAGTTCACTAATTTTCTTCAAATCTGTTTTTATAATTCTCCATTGTGTATTTATCTCTACCATTATGCTTTTAATTCACATTAATTCTGCCAATAGTCTTTGCAAGCTTTTGAACTCTTCTTTATGATCACCCAATGTCTTCTTTATATCCTTTTTCTCTCTTACCACAATTTCCTTCAACTCTCTGAATTGATTTAGATTTTTGAATGTTTTAAATAGTTGTTTTAACTCCTGTATCACATATGAAGTGTGAGTTTCTTCCCATGACTGGGCCATATCTTTTTGCTTCCTAATGTGACATGAGATTTTTGGCTGGTGTTTAGGTATCTGATTTTCTTGACTAATTTATTTTGAAATTTTTTTTCTCTATTTTTCTTAGAGTTTTTTTGCTGATTGGTTTTGTTCTTTGTTATTTGACAGTTGATTCAACTTATTCTAGACCTCTAGCAAAGCTTTTGTTTAACTGATCAGAATTTTTCACCTCTTATTTTTCTGATTCTTGCCATACCTACATGGAAGTGTTTGATAGTCACCTTTTGGTGTGTGCAGTTTTGTTACCACCAGGGAAAACACTCTCTCTTCCCTCTTCCTCTTCAGGAATGTTGGTCTGTTGTTTTCTTACTGGTGTTGTTTCTGCCTCCATTTTTTACATTTATTTTGTAATCTCTAGCAGCTTTTATTTGGATGTCTACTTTAGGAGAATGGTCTCCCCAGACATTATCAAGCCCAGTTAGATTTTTCCAGAGAAGTTAGGCCCATGACTTTTGAAGGGGGTGTAATCAGTATTAAGAGTTCCCTGTGTATGAGACCCAGAAGGGTGTCAGGCTTTCCTGCGAAGCCTCTTAAATCAGGGCTTTTCCTGTCCTGCCCAGCAGATAGCAATTGTCAGCATGTTTCTCTTCACAAGTGTGAAGTGGGAGGGCACTTTTAATTCTAAGCAGAACCTGACCCTGACAGGATTGTTGTGGAGACAGTAGCTGAAGCTGGGAATGGCCTTAAACTGTTTCTGGAGTCTGAATTCTCTAAATAAGAGTCACTGCCTGTACTGGGCCTTGCCTTCCTCTTTTTCTTTCGGGTAGAGTTGCTTTCAGCCCCCTGTTTCTTGCAGGCTGGAAATGTTACAGGACTCTCAAATATCACCCCACTTTCCCCCTGCCAAGAGTGTGTTTAAGACAAAGGCTGGGCTCTGCTTTCTGTAGGTTGAAACTATTGCTTATTTGAGACAGAGGCTGGACTCCACTTTCTGTAGGTTGAAATTGCTGCTGATATCTCAGCCCTTGGTGGTCACTTGGACTAGGCTTTGTCATCCCTTTTCTTGGGGGAAGGAAAGCCCTTTAGGGAACTATAATTTCCTTCTCATTAGTTATTTGTCTCTCATTTATTCCTTAATTCTACCATTGCCTGGGGCAGGGCTGAAAACAGAAAATGCCTGCTGCTTTCTTTAATTGGCTGCTAAAAAAAGAGTCTATTCCCAGAGCCAGTACCCAACCCCCTGTATTTGTCATTCAAGGGCTGGAGTTGGTATCCAGCTGCACGTACCCCTTTTCTTTTGTCATAACCCTTTTCCAGTATTCTGAGCTCAGTCAGCTCCAGAAATCTCAGGGTATTTTTCTTCCTCAGCCCTGTCTCCTCCCTACTGAGGGCAGAGTTAATACAGATCTCCCAGCTTCTTGTTTGCATTGTAGATTTATCTGTACTCAGAGCTGGTATCAACAGTCCAATTTTGTTAGTCATATCTGCAATTGGAGCTCGGTTGAATGCTCCTTCCCTTGCCCCTAGTAGAAAGGACTTCTATTTCCCACCAGGGAGAGACCCAAGCCTTCCTTTCTTGCTAGTGGAACAGGGGCACCAGCCTACACAGTGTGGAAGAATTTGTTTACAGTTCTGTGCTATGATTCATCAATCTTGACCCTTCCACTCCTTCCAGGTTGGTGTACAATGTGTGCCTGATCATGGAAATCCCCCAAACAATTGTTCCAGACAGTTCCTGGCTATTTACAAGCTTCTCTAGAGGCTGAACTAAAACTCACACCTCCCTACATAACCATCTAGCCCCACTTCTCAGACTCCATATATCTTTAAAGCTTTTGTGCATTAAGGCACTCTTCATGAAAGTGAAAAGACAACTTATAGAATGGGAGAAAATATTTAGAATCCACATATCCAATATGGTCTTAAAATAGAGAATGTATGAGGAAATCCTACATCTCTGCAACAAAAAGAAAAACAACCCAATTAAAAATGATGAAAAGACTGGAATAGATACGTCTCCAAAGAACAGCCAAAAATACATGAAAAGATGTTCAACATCATTAGCTACTTGGGAATGCAAATCAAAGCAAAATTTGATGCCATTTGATACTAGAATTACTACTATTTTAAAATATAAAAAGTAACAAGTATTGGAGAGACTGAGGATAAATAGAAATACTTGCCCATTGTTGGCAGGAAAGTATTATGTAGCAGCCTCTATGGAAAGCAGTTTGGCAGTTCCTCAGAAAGTTAAGTATAGAATTTTGATATGGCCCAGCAATCAAACTGCTAGGTATATATACAAAAGCATTGATTGCATGGACTCAGTTATTTGCATCCAATGTTCATAGTGGCATTATTCACAATAGTGAAAAGATGGAAGCTACCCATGTGTTCATTAACACATGAATGGATAAACAAAATTGTTCAATACATATATGATAACATCCACTGTAAAGGAAATGAAGTTTTGATATATGTGACAATATGGTTAAAACATGAAGACATCATGTTGAGTGAAATACATCAAATACAGAAAGACAAATATTGTATGATCTTACAGATAAGACATAATTGGAATAAGCGAACTCATAGTCTGAAACTACAATAGAGGTTACCGTTGGTCAAGTGGGTATAATGAATGGGGAGCTAATGCTTAGTTGGTGCAGAGTTTCTGTTTGGTGTGATGGAAATTTTTGATAATGGATGATGGTGGTGGTACTACAACATTGTGAATTCAGTAACAGTACTGAAATGTATATTTGAATATGGTTAAAGGGGAAATTTGTAAGCTCCATATTTGTTGCTAGATAAAAATTAAACAAAAATGACTACCTTACAAACAGTGAACTAGTGTAAATTATGGACTTTAGTTAATAGTATATAATGATATTTTCATCAATTGTAACAAAGTTACCACACTAATGCAAAGTGTTAACAATATGGAAAACTGAGTGTTCGGATTGTACATGGGAACTCTGCATATTCTGCCTGTTTTTTCTGTTAAATCTGTAACTTCTCTAATTAAAAAATTTCAACAAAGAGGCTAAGATTCTACAAAGTCCTAATTTACAAGATTCAGGTTAGTACAATT
The DNA here is from genome assembly GCF_023851605.1 of Tamandua tetradactyla. NCBI lineage: Eukaryota > Metazoa > Chordata > Mammalia > Pilosa > Myrmecophagidae > Tamandua > Tamandua tetradactyla. Next base: position 38,876,617 of record NC_135342.1, on the reverse strand, counting down.
TTGATGTATCTGCAAATACAGTCCATAAATTATTTCCATTTATTTCTGCTTACCTGGAAATAAATAAGTGAGAGTATCAGAATTTTCATTACTACATGATTTTGAGTAATGCCTAGTATCTTTTTCTGCAAAGACAGTATAGAGTGTCAAAATACCCATTCTCCTGAACAACTTTGCCTGTGCCAAGGTAATCACACTCCCAAAGTGAAGTGGATTTTCCTATTATATAAAAGTTTGACAAAACTGGCTACATAGAAATATGAAATCTTTGGCCTAAAGCTTTAAGTTTTTTTGCACTTATGAATAAATAATTTATGGTAGTTTCTTCTTATAATGCCTCCTCCCCAACCCCCTTATCTATCTTTACCCATCGTTCTGTCTCTGGTGTCTAGAACAGTTTGTGACACATAGTAAGTATTCAATAAATATTTGCTGAACAATTAAATTACTTTTATATTTAGCTTTTTAATATGGCTATTTATTTTTGTACTTTATAATCAGGTAAATGTCTCAGTTGGTTGAGTTATTAATCTTTTTCATCCATATAATCATCAAAAGCTATGGTTTTAATTCAGATTCTCTATTCCATTTCATTGATTTAATTTTCTATCCCTGAAGTAATTCCATACTTTTTCTGACTTTTGGAATCTTGGGAATAAATCTTCTCTCATTGTCCTTTCGAAAATCTGACTGTCTATTTCTGCATTTTTTCTCTCCTAGGGGAAATTTGGAACTATTCTGTCAGGTGTCATAAAATATTCTGTAGGGATTTTATTTCTTATTGGAGTTATTTGAAAAAATTAATTTTTTAACCTTCAACAATGTCTCCTATCCAGTATGACTATTTATTCTGGTCTTCACACTATATGTCTTATATGATTACTGCCAGTAAAATTTTATAGGTGAATATTTTTTGTTAGGCTTATTTCTAGGTATCTGATGTATAAAAGAAATTTTAAAATCTCTTCATTTTATTTTTTTTTTTATTTTTATTTTTTTTTTTAAAGAGAGAGGGAGGAAGGGAAGGAAAGACAGAGAAGGAAGGAAGGATAGAAGGAAGGAAGGGAGGAAGAAAGGGAAACATCTTTAAACATTTTCTTGTTTTATTATATTTTGTTTGTTTGTTTGTTTTTTACATGGGCTGGGGCCGGGAATCGAACCGGGGTCCTCCGGCATAGCAGGCAAGCACTCTTGCCCGCTGAGCCACCGCGGCCCGCCCTCTTCATTTTATTTTTATACTATGAATGGTATTTTACTCATTATATTCTATTAACTATGCACTGCTCATGTAGAAGATTGTTATCAATGTTTGTATATTAACCCTGAATTTGGCCACATTCTCTACTCTTAGAGTTTATTCTAGTGAATTTTCTAGATCATATTGTGTAGAAATAATGACTCATTATCTCTCTCTCTCTAATGTCTGCAACTTTTATTTCTCCTTTTTGGTTTCTTGCATCCCATAGGGCCTTGGGACAACATTGTGTAATATTAATGATAACTATGATAAGCATCCTGGTTCTGTCATTTCCTCTAATGGGATCACATTTAATCATTTAACATCAAGAATCAAATTTGCTACAGTTTTCTAGTAATTCTCATAATCTTTTTAAAAAATGTTCTCCCTTTCCCAATAGGAATGATTTCCTGTAATCGTTCAAGTCCTTATAATTAGCCTTTCTCACTGCTTATGAAATTTGTATCTGTCTAGATTCTGGACCTCTGGGCACATTTCACAAGACCCCATTGGGTAACTAGAACCTATGTACACACACACACACACACACACACACACATGCATACATATGTATATGTATATATAAACTTATAGCTTTTACCAGAGACTTTAGAAGATCTCACCACTGGATTGACAAATATTTTGTCATATGTGTGAAGACACATGTGTCCATCCACCTACTTTGGATATACAGTCCTCTGTCTAGTAAAAATGTTGAGGTTTGTCTTTGAGAGACAACTATTATAATTCATCATTTGTATCTTACTGATTTAATTAACATGAACCTCTCATTTATTCTCACTTCTGCTTAAAAATCGCATTGCAAATGTTCTTCAGTGCGTGTTTGTTCCAAAGCAAGATTTTAACTAAGATGAAGCAAACAGATCAGTGATTGCTATGGCTATATGGTACCAAAGATTCCTTTAATAGCTTATGAATATCAAAATGTAATCAATATCACATTTGAACTGTCAGGATGGCAACTGTAATACAGGCAGAGTATCAGAAAATTTCTTCCTAATAAAAGACATATGACTTTATTCCAAAATCAAATATAAACTGGAAAAGTAAATTATAGGAAGGTGTTTTGAGAATAATTGAAATAGGTCACAACAATAGAACATAAGAGGATGTGTAGCCTAAATTTATCACATTAACAGCTTTGCCAATAGTCCTAATTTGTCCTCTTGTCAATCAAGTACTTATTTCCTCTTATTTCTGTAAAGGCTTTGTACTAAAGTTTATCATCAAATCTCATCTACATATGAGAATTTGTGGAAGTGTTTTCCAGAAAAATTGATTTTATATATGTATATATAATATATTATATTATTTATATATATATTATATAAGGGAAAATAGGATGTGGAACCTGAACTTTTCATCAGTGGTTACATATATGGAAAGTTAAAAAAATATTTAATGGTTGAAAGATTTCTATTTGTTTTTATGAATGTAAAAATTGTTTGTTCTTTAATAACTCTAATGGGACTGTGGGCAAATTGCAAAGACATGGCTTGTAATGAAATCAGTTGATGTGGAGTGGAGATACATTCATCTCTTACTTCAACATTTCTGTGATATATGGGTTTAATCAATGGAGGGAGACACAATATGTTGAAATAAGTCTGGAAATGCATTTACAAATTTGCATGAGACCCAGAGTCTATAATTTTGAATGTGTTCTAAATGGGGGAAAATACATCTGCCATCTCTGATTTATGGTACTTTTTCACTAGCCAATACTGTTTTGGTTTTCAATAGTCTACTCCATTGGTTGCTTTGTCTACATTGTGGATGTGATTTATCACAATTCTAAGAATGCAAGGCATGTTTTCAAGACCAAGCAGAGATTTACAAGTCAAGACCAAGTAGAGATTTACAAGTCAGGTGATGACTGGGTTTTGGATAAATCTCAAACTTGACCTTCAATCTTGTCAGTGTAAAATCCAAAATATGATAGTTTCCAAAAATTGGCCCATAATTTTGCTTCTATTGGTGGCATTTTAAAATTTACCCAGTATTCTGACTACGTAGCCAGTCATGGTGAAAATGGTGGCACTAAAAATGTGAAACCCAGAACAAGAAGAAGCTTTGAGATGACCTATTCCTCTGTGAGTAGGAAAGTGATTTAATGGAAATGCCAGCAAAGCGTTCTGGAATCTGGTCCCTCAATCTGTCCCTGAGTGCCTCTCATGATCTCTGAGATTCACCACTAGAGACATTGTATATTTTCACATCTGACAAGACCATCAGAATCAAGTCTGCTGTGGGCTTGCAATCAGCTTGCAAGTTGTTGCTCAAGCTAAAGTTCCTCCCACTAAGTAACTACAAACCAAGAAGAGACTAGGGGATTTTCAAGATTGTAGACCAGGAAATTCTACCATTCCATTCACCTTCCAGGGCAGCTAGTAAATGGTAAAAAACTGTCTGAAACAACTCTTGGGGGTGGGGGGTGGTTCAGAGGCTGGAAAAGCACTATGTACCATCCAAAGAAGAGTGAAAAGAAGAAACTGATAAGCTGTGGTGAAGATCTTTGAGTAGATCTCTCTATGCTTTGTAGTCTGGTGGCCATCACCTACTTGCAAGCAGGCTGCCTTGGGAGCCACTCTGACTGAAAATAGAATTTTCCAATAATGGTGGATGAGGGAACACAGGTAGAACTGACTAGAGTTTTTGATTAACAAATTCAGACTGCTGGGTTCCAGCTCCAAGCACAGCTAAAATTTCAACTCACCCATAAGAAAAAGCATCCAACAGCCACTGTTTCAACCTCATTCCAAGGAGGAACAAGCAGTGCTGGATGAGAAATACAGCAACTTCTTGGGGCAGCAGGAAGCAGTTTGCTGAAGGGCATATCTTCACCAAGAAAAGACCAGGGACATGGACAAACAGTGATTGCTTATTTTTTAAGTGGAATTAGCTGGATTCCAGTTCAAAGAACTCCTGCAGTTTCAACTTTCCAAGGACAAAAAACATCCAGTGATATCAATTTTACCTTTCTTCTCAGCAGGGTCAGAAGCAGGACTGATTGAGAGACCCAGTAATATCTTGAGGCAGAGGGGAACAGTTTGTTGAAGGGCAACTCTTTCACACAAAAGTGGGGGGAATGGCATGGCCCACCTGATTTATAGCTTTTTATTAGAGAATTCAGATCACAGAGTCTGGGATCTGATCAACAATTTCAACCTGCTCCTGCCAAGATTGGCTGACAGCCTTTGTCTCAATGGCACCCAGGGTAGGGACAAAAACAGCTGAGAATAAAAGACACAGTGCCACTTTAGGTCTGTGGGGAACAGTTGGCTGGTGGGCTTCATATGCTGGATGTGGTAGGAAAGCACAGATTTAGGGGGTCATTATAGCAAAGACTGGCATCCTTCCTGGTCTCCTCCCCAGAGCACTTTGGAACCAATACACACCCAACTTGTGAGTTCCTAGGCCTGTTGTGACAAGAAAAAAACTGACTTGCCTGGGGGACCCTCCTCCAAGAATTAGTCATATAGGAAATGAAATTAATGTTAAAAACATATTGAGACATTATAAAACAAAATGAAACATATGAACATATCTGAATGAAGAAATGGAGAAAGGAATCATACCATAGACCCAGGGAAGGAATCAGATGAGTAAGAGATGAAAAATCATGATCAGTTAAGCATGAGATATTTTAAAGTTTTAAAATATGTTGAACAATGTGTCAAAGAGGAGGTTTGGCACAAAATGAATAAAAAAGAAAACCCTAGACAAGAGAGAGAAACTGACATGAAGAGTAAATTTATCAAGAAAGTCAGATGTTTAAACACCAGCAAAAAATTACAAACCATATTAAGAAACAAGACGTTATTGCTCACTCAAAGAAACAAATGAAAACTTCAGACAAAATATGGATTTGAAAAAAAACTAATCAATGATGTCCAAACAAATCTCTTAAATTAATACAAGGAGATGAAGAAAAATATAGCTAAAGAGATAATAGATATTAAGAAGACACTTGGTGGAAGTAAGGAGGGCAAGATGGTGGTAGGGGAAGGTGTGGAATTTAGTAAGTCCTCTAGAACAGCAAGTAAATAACCTGAAACTGTCTGGAACACCTGTTTGGTGGATATTCATGACTGGACATACATTGAACACTAGACTGGAACAGGTTGGAAGGTTCACAGAGATCACAACACAGAACAGTATGTAAAGTCCTCAAGCTGTAACGGTTGGCATACCTCCCCCACTGGTACGGCAGGCTGTGTTGGGGGACACTTACCTGTAGAAACAAGAAGCAATTTCTACTAAGATCAAGGAAATGTAGCTAAACCAAGCTCTAATTGCAGTTTTAATGAACAAATTTGGATTGCTGAATATGAGCTCTGAGCACAGATAAGCCCAGAGCAAGCAGGAAAGGAAATTTGATGTCTCTCCTGGCTGAGAGAAGGTGAGGCTGATGGAAACAGAATGGAGGCTGTTGGAGGTGGCTGAGGTCAGAATACTGTGCCACAAGAAAAGGGGCATATAGAGCCAGTTACCAATTCTGGCTCCTGACTAGCAAAACTTGGGGGTAAGGGATTGGCTCCAATGGATTTCTTTTTTGTTTTAACTGTTTAAGTAGGAGTCATTAGAGAACTCATCAGGCATTTCAACTGTCAGCACTGACCCAGGCAAGGACAGAGGTAAGATCCATCTGAGAAACAAAGTAACAAGTCAAATGAAGGAGATAATTATATGAAGGGCACATCATCCCAAGAAAAGGGGGGCAGGGCCCAGCTCAAGTGGCAGTTCTCATTCACAGAATTCATATCCTAGGGATTGGAAAACAGAAACAACTTAAGCCTGCATTCTACCTCAGCCTCTGTCTCAACCATGCCCCTGGCATGGACAAGGCTTTCTGAGAATTAAAGCCACGGTGCCACTTTATGCTGGTGGGGAGCTGTGGACTGCAAGTGCTATGTGCTGGGCAAGAAAAGAACAGGACAGAGTCCAGAGGCTTCACAGGAAAGCCTGAAAACCTGCTGGGCCTCATCTTCAGGGAGATTTAATACTGATTACACCTTCCTCCCGTGATCTGGACCAGCCTTGTCTGGGAAATTGTCTGGGGTCAATCATATCTGGGAATACCCTCCTTAAAATAAAGGTTCCACAAATTCAGAGCAAGAACAAGATAAACAAGAGCTTAAAACTGTGATAAGCAAAACAGAAGTTAAGGTAGAGGTCTAGAATAAGTTGAACTGATTGTCAAAAAAACAGAACAAAGCTAACTGACAAGAAAACCCTAGATAATTTATTACCCCAAGTAACACTTCAAATAAGATACAGGAATTGAAACAATGAATTAAAGATGCCCAAGCATGTTAAATCAAAGAAAAGAATCCCATCAACAAATTGAGTGGAAATATGGCAAAAGAGATGAAGGATATAAAATGGACATTGAGTGAACATAATAAAGAACTCAAAAGTTTGAGGAAAACAAATATTACAACTTATAGAAATGAAAGGCACTATAGAAGAGCTGAAAAACACAATGGAGAAACACAACAGTAGATTTCAAGAGACAGAAGAAATGATTAGTGAGTTAGAGGACAGGTGATCTGAAATCCTAAACACAAAAGAACAGATAGGGTATAAAATGGAAAAATATTAGCAGGGACTCAGGAAATTGAATGACAGGATGAAGCACATGAACGTATGTGTTACTGATGTCCTAGAAGGAGAAGAGTAGGAAAAGGGTCCAAAAGAATAATAGAAGAAACAATCACTGAAAATTCCACATCTCTTATGAAAGACATTAAATTACATGTACAAGAAGAGCAGCATACCCAAAACAGAATAGATTTTAATAGATTTAACCCAAGACACTTACTAATCAGATTGTCAAATGTCAAAGACAAAGAAAAAGTTCTGAAAGCAGCAAGGGAAAATAATCCATTACGTACAAGAGAAGCTCAAAAAGACTCTGTGTGGATTCCTCAGCAGAAACCATGGAGGCAAGAAAGGAGCTACATGTTATATTTAAGATACTGAAAGAGAGAAACTGCAAGCCAAAAATTTTATATCTGGCAAAATTATCCTTCAAAAATGAGTGAGAGTTTAAAATATTTTCAGAAAAACAGACACAGAATTTCTGAACAAGAATCTTGCTCTACAAGAAATACTGAAGAGAGAGCTACAGACAGATAGGAAAAGATAGGAGGAATAGGTTTGGAGAAGACTATAAAAATGGAGATTATCAGTATGGGTAAAATGAGAGATAAAAAAATACTATGATGTATAAAATCCAAAAGACAAAATGGTAAAAGAAACTGCCTTTACAGTAATAACATTAAATGCAAATGGATTAAATTCTCCAATCAAAAGATATAGTCTGGTCAAATAGATTAAATAACAGAACACATATATATGCTGTCTACAAGAGGCTCACTTTAGAAACAAGGACAAATATGAGTTGAAAGTGAAAGGTTGGAAAAAGATAATTCACACAAACACAACCAGAAAATAGTGGGGTAGTTATTCTAATATTCTAATACCAGACAAATTGAACTTCAAATATAAAAGAATTTAAGGAGACAAAGAAGTACCTATGTATTAATAACAGGAGCAATTCATAAAGAAGACATAACAATCATAAACATTTATGCACAGAGTTAGAGTTCCACAAAATACATGAAGCACATATTGACAACATTGAAGGCAGAAGTAGACACCTTTATGATAATAGTTGGAGGCTTCAATAAAAAGCTCAGTATCTCAGAATTTAGAATTAACAGTTACAACTCCTGAATATATGTGACTGCTATAAGAGATTACAATCTAAGACCCTTTACAATAAGCTCCAGCCCAATAGCCCATGCTCTCAATTTTAGTTCACTGAATTTTTATCTTATAGTTAGTCCATATGATTGAGGCATGATAATATTTGCCTTTTTGTTCCTGACATTTCACTCAACATACAGCTCTTAAATTTCATTCATCTAGTGGCAAGCATCACAGATTCATTCCTTCTTGTGGCACTCAGAAGTCCATTGTATGCATACACCATAGTTCCCCCTTCCATTCCTCAGTTGTTATACCCTTTAGACCACTACACTCATTGTGGATCATGAGCACTGCCACCAGAAACACCAGTGTGCAAATACCCATTCGTCCTCACACTCAGTTCCTCCAGGTACACACTGAGCAACTAGGAAAAAGAACACATTCTTAAACAACTAGCGAGCAAGGAAGAAATTACAAGGGAAATCAATAAATACCTTGAGGCAAATGAAAATGAAAACACGACATATAAAAACATGGAATGCAGCAAACACAGTGCTGAAAGGGAAATTTAGTTCTCCAAACACCTATATTTAAAAAAGAAGAACGCATAAAAATCAAGAATTAACTGTTCACCTGGATGAACTTGAGAAACAACATCAATCTAATCCCAAAGCAAACAAAAGGAAATAAATAATGAAGATTAGAGCAGAAAAAACTGAAATTGAGGATATGCAAACAATAGAGAGAATCAACAAGACCAGAAGTTAGTTTTTTGAGAAAATCATTAAAATAGGGGACCCAAAGAATTGAGGGAAAGTTACCTAAATCATTCTATGAAGACAACATCAACCTAATAACAAAGCCAGACAAGATAATACAAGAAAAGAAAGTTACAGACCAATCTTTTTACTTGATATATATGCAAAAATACTCAACAGAATACTTGAAAATCAAAGTCAGTAGCACATTAAAATAACTATACACCATGATCAAGTGGGATTTATTCCAGTTATGCAAGGCCATTTCAGCACAAGTCAATTAATGTAATATAGCATATCAAAAAGTAAAAGTTGAAAAATGACATGATCATCTTGATTGATACAGAAAATGCATATATGAATATATGAAAAACCACAGCTAAAATCATATTCAATGGGGAAAGAATGAAAACTTTCCTTTTAAGATCAAGAGCAAGATAAGAATGTCCACTGTCACTGTTGTTATTCAACAGTGTGCTGGAAGTTCTAGCTAGAGCAATTAGGTAAGAAAAAGAAGGAAAAGGTATCCAAAGTGGAAAGGAAGAAGAAAAGCTTTCACTGCTTGCAGATGGCTTGATACTATATGTGGAAAATCCCCCAAAATCTACAGCAAACCTGCTGTACAGCAATATGGCAGAATACAAGATCATACAGAAAAATCAGTAGTATTTTTAAATGCTAGTGATTAACAATCTGAAGAGGAAATCAAGGGAAAAATTCCATTTACAATGGAAACCAAAAGAATAAAATATTTAAGAAAAAATGAACAAAGGCCACAAAGCACCTATATAGAGAAAACTACAATAAATTACTAAAAGAAATCAAAGAATGCTTCTTGGAGGGTGTCAGAGTTGGGTGGGTTGAATTCACCCTTGCTCTGTGGGAGACAAGACTGGAGACAGCAAGAAAATGACTGGAACTGTGGTCCTATTGGGGTCAGTGATCAAAGATGTTCTGTAGAGTTTCTTGGGGAGTGGAGAGGTGGAGGAAATCAGGACAGGGAGAGCATGTGGGTTTTATTGACCATAACCCCCACTGGGGGTAGAGGGCTGTGCAGGGAAGTGTGGATCAGAAGGAACTGGCTGTCCTTCTACTCCAGCTTAACCCAGCTGCTGGCTGAGTAAATTTCCCTGAGTTGTAGCTTGTATCATGGTGCCCAGAGTTGGGCCCAATTGTCCATCATGAAGAGCTGTGACCCTGGGTCCTGGGAGCAGTCACACTGCCAGGTGCCACAATGGCCGACCTATTGGGCAGGATAAACAGTGGTTCCTCCAGGCTCCAGGCACTGTGGATTGGCTGCTCCCCAAACATGCTGCAGTCAGCTTCCTGTTCTCACAGGCTGGGATCAGCCATCCCAATGCTGGGATGGGAGCAGCCCTCTTGTCAGGCATGCTACTTTTCCAGCCAGCTGCTACAATTGGGGGAGGGTGGAAGTGCTTCAGGAGTACCATGTGCTGGAAAGAAGCAGTAACTGCAGTTTAGGCTCAGGTGACCAGCTGCTGGGTGGAAGTGGTATATTTACTCAAACGAACTCCCTGTCTGTCTAGGTGTTTTGTTTTTGTTTTTGTTTTTGTATATTTTAAAATTTTAAATATATTTTATAAATTTATATATGTATAAATTAAATATACATATATATTGGCATGGGCAGGCTCCAGGAATCGAACCTGGGTCTCTGGCATGGCAGGTGAGAATCCTGCCACTGAACCACTGTTGCTCACCCTCTCTATATATTGTATTAGTAGTATTATTGTTAATTTTAATTATATAATTATGTATATCTTTTTATTGATTTTAAAATTTTTATTTCTTATTTATTTATTTAATTAATTTCTTCATTTTTCTCCTTTCTGTGGGCAACAGTCTGCGTTCATTTCAATATGCTTTGTGGTATCTCCTTCTGACTTTGATGAAATGGACAGATTCCTAGAAACACACAGTCTACCTATACTGATTCAAGAAGAAGTAGAAGATCTCAACAAACCAATCACAAGTAAAGAGATTCAATCAGTCATCAAATATGCCCACAAAGACAATACCAGACCAGACAGCATTACAGGAGAATTTTAACAAATATTCCACAAAGAACTGACACCAATCCTGTTCAAACTCTCCCAAAAGTTTGAGAAAAATGGCTATGTAACTCATTTTATGGAACTAACATCACTGTAATACAAAAACCAGCTAAAGATGCTACAAGAAAGGCATACTACAGACTAATCTCCTTGATGGACATTTTTCTATAAGCAAAAATTCAAGACAAAATTCTAAAACCAATTGACTCCAACAGCACTTTAAAAGAATTATGCATCATGACCAAGTGAGGGTTATACCACAAATGCAAGGATGGTTCAATATCATACAGCACATTAATGAACTGCAAAGGAAATATCACATGACCATATCGATTGATGCTAAGAAATCATTAAACCAAACTCAGCATCCTTTCCTGATTAAAAAAAAGTACTTCAAAAGGTAGGAATATAAAGAAATGTCCTCATTATCATAAAGGGCATGTATGAAAAAACAATGGCCACCACCATACTTAATGGTAAGAGATTGAAAGCATGTATCCTAAGTTCAGGAACAAGACAAGGATGGCCATAGTCACCACTATTATTCAACAATGCACTAGAAGTCCAAGCTGCAGTGATTAGACATGAGAGAGAATTAAAAGGCATCCATACAGGAAAAGAAGAAATAAAAACTTTTGTGATTTGTAGATGACATTATTCCATACTTAGAAAACCCTGAGAAATAATGACAGAGCTACTTGAGCAAATAAATAAATTCGACAAAGTGGTGGTATACAAGATTAATGTACAAAAATCAGTAATGTTCATATACAGAAGCAATGACTTATCTGAGAATAAAATCATGGAAAAAGTCCATTCAGAATACCAACTAAGGGTGCATGGATGGTTCAGTGGTAGAATGCTCACTTTTCAAGCAGGAGGCCAGGGTTCGATTCCTAGACCATGCACCCCCCCAAAAAAAATAGAAACTAAAAGAATAAGGTATCTGTGAATAAACGTAATGAGGGATGTCAAGCACTTCTATAAAAAAAGCTACAAAATATTGCAACATCAGCTAAAAATGACCTAAATAGATGGGATGGCATTCCATGCTTATGGATTGAAAGGTTGAATGTTGTGAAAATGTCAATTCCACCCAAATTCAATGAAATACCAATCAAAATCCCTACAACATATTTTGCAGATTTGGAAAGCCACTTATCAAATTTATTTGGAAGGTAATTAGACCCTGAATAGCTGAACAGGTCCTAAAAAGTTGAGTGAAGTGGGAGGACTAACAATTCCTGACTTTAAAGCTTACAATAAAGCCACAGTACATGGTACTGGCACAAAGATAGAAGTATCAATCAATAGTATTGAATCAAGAGTGCAGAGAGTGGCCACCAAATCTATGGACAATTGATGTTTGATGAGTCCCTCAAATCCACTGAACTGGGTCAGAATAGTCTTTTCAATAAATGAATGAAGTAGAATTGGATATCAATAGCCAAGAGAATGAAAGAGGACCCTTACCTTACACCTTGTATAAAATCAATTAAAAATGGATTAAAGACCTAAACGTAGTCAGCGCTATAAAACTTCTTGAAGAAAATGCAGGGTATCATCTTCAAGATGTAGTAATAGGAGATATCTTCTTAAACTTTACATCTAAAGCACAAGTAGCAGAAGAAACAATATATAAATGGGAACTTCTTAAGATCAAGAGCTTCTGTGCCTAAAACGATTTTGTCAAAAATGTGAAGAGGCAGCCAACTCAATGGGAGAAAATATTTAGAAATCACATATCGGATTCAGGCTTGATATCCTGTGTACATAAAGAAATTATACAGATCGGTAACAAAAGAACAAACAATCATATTAGCAAATGGACAGAGGATATGAATAGACAGTTTTCTGAAGAGCAAATAGCAAAAGGCTATAAAGCACATGAAGAGCTATTCATTTTCATTAGCTATAAAGAAAATGCAAATCAGGACAGCAATGAGATATCACCTCACACCTTTAAAAATGGCCTCTATTAAACAAACAGAAAACTACAAATGTTGGAGAGGATTTGGAAAAATTGGAACACTTATTCACTTTTGGTGGGAATGTACAATGATGCAGCTGCTGTGGAAGACAGTTTGGCGATTCCAACTAAATATTGAGTTTCTTTATGACCCAGAAATACCAAAACATGGAATATACCCAGAAGAGCTGAAACAGTGAAATTAACAGACATTTGCATACCAATGTTCATAGTGGTACTGTTCACAATTGCCAAAATATGGAACAATCCAAGTGGCAATCAACTGACAAATAAATAGATAAACAACAAGTGCAACAGTAAGATGAAATGAGGTCCCAAAATATATGACAGTGTGGATGAACCTGAGGACAATGTTGAGTGAAATTAGACCCAAAAGGAAAGACACTGTATGATCTCATTATTATCACTCTGATAAAGGTAATCTCAGAGGTTACACTGTATAATATAGGAGACCTAGAAGTACACAAAAGCTACAGACAGGGAAAGCCTACCCAATGAGGTTAAACTTAAATGCAATAGAACTTATAGAAATGATGGTAGCTAATTAGTGGGATATAAGTAGCATTGCCATATTGAGGTGAATATGATTCAAAGGGGATGTGTAGTGCCATGACTCCCACTGTTTAAATCTATAATTACAAATAAAGTTCTTGGATGAACTTTTTCAAAGGTTTGATATTGGACAAAGATTCAACAGTAGAAAGGTTAGGGGGGAAACTAAAAATGCATGCTATGGGATGCATTTAACAGGATTATGTCCTTCCTACCAGTGGCAAGTGATAAGGAGGTAGTTTTATTTGATATTTGGTGATGCTGTGTTTGTTGGTTCTTTGTCATTAAGGAGTACTGAAAACTATCTAAAATTGAAAGTGCAGCTGATTGTACAAACAAGTGAGGATACTATAAGACATGGTTTATTTATTTTGGACAGTATAAATGATGCTCAATAGATGGAGGGAACCAAAGGGTAAAATGACTGAGAAGCAGGATGGCAAAGTGTAATACATTTATATGATGGAATGTGGCATGGTTACAGAGAGGGGGTAGATCTAGAGATATGCAAAGAACTGAATAAACCGTGTGGACTATGTGTTGTGCAAAATAAGACAGAAATAAAAGAACAGCTATGGTAAGGTCTCTTTCAGAAAATACTTATAAAAAAATGGGAGACTAGATTGTAAGCCCTTATAGAAGCTATACTTAGTCTGAAGTTGTAAGTGTATTTCTAGATTCACTGAGCTATATGTGTATCAGATGGTATTTCTCTGTAACTTTTGGTAACTCTGTGAAATCTAAAGCCTAGAGATCAGACCTGAATTAGAGATATAAACAAAGCCAATTTGGCTGGGACTAAAGTAAATCAGAATACAGAATAAGCTTTACAGAATTACAAGGTTTTATTCCTACTCTGGAATCCAAGATTTGGTTGGTTAAATGAACTATCCAGACAAGTTTTTTAGATGATGTGTTATAGGAAACTTAGGTTCTAGACATAATAAACCTCTTTTCCTTTGGTCTCATACACTAAGTGATGGTCCAGAGTACTCCTAAATATAAGAACCAGCATCATAAAGTTTCTAGAAGAAATATAGGGAAGCATCTTCAAGACCTAGTAATGGGAGATAGCTTCCTAAACTTTGTACCCAAAGCACAAGCAACAGAAGAAAAAAATAGATGACTGGAAACGTCTCACAATCAAATGCTTCTGCACAACAAAAGACTTTGTCAAGAAGGTGAAGAGGCAGCCAATTAAAGGGGAGAAAATATTTGGAAATCAGACATTGGCCAAAGGTTTGATATACTGTATACATAAAGAAATCATACACTCAACAGCAGAAAAATGAACAACCCAATTATAAACTGGACTAAAGATATGAATGTGCATTTTTTAAGAGCAAATACAAATGGCTCAAAACCACATGAAGAGATACTCATTTTCATTAGCTATAAGGAAAATGCAGATTAAGACTACAATGAGATACCACCTCACACCTATAAGAATGGCTGCTATTAAACAAACAGAAAACTATAAATGAACAGGAAATTATAAATGTTAGAGAGGATGTGGAGAAATTGGGACACTTATGCACTGCTGGTGGGAATGTATAATGGTACAGCTGCTATAGAAGACAGTCTGGTGGCTCCTTAGGAAACTAAACATCGAGTTGCCCTATGACCTAGCAATAGCCCCACTTGACACATACACAGAAGAGCTGAAAGCAATGACACAAACAGACATTTGCATACTGATGCTCATAGCAGCATTATTCACAATCGCCAAAAGATGGAAACAAACCAAATGCCCATCAGTAGAAGAGTGGATTAACAAAATATGGTATATACATATGACAACATATTTTGCAGCAGTAAGACAAAGTGACATGCTGAAGCACCTGAAAGATGGATGAGCCTTGAAGACATGATGCTGAGTGAAATAAGCCAGGCACAAAGGATAAATACTGTATGATTCCACTTTTATGGCCATGGTAAATGTCAAATTAGAGGCTTTTAATACAAAATATAGGAAACTTAGAGATATATAGATGCTAGAGATGGGTGCATGGGTAGCTAATGAGTTTGAACTCAAATGTAAGAGAATAAATAGAAGTGATGACAGTTCTCTGGTGTCTACACGTAACATTACCATATTGAAGTTGAACAAGATTGAAAGGGTTTGTATAGACCTATGTCTTCCACTGAATAACACTAAAAATATAAATTAATTCTTGCAAAAACTACTTCAAAGGAACGATTCAGGTACAAAGCAAAGAGTGTATAAGTCCAGGGTAGAGGGGGAAAAACTGCTATTGCATGTTATGGGCTATATTTAGCAAGAAAACATCAGAAGTACCATAGCAACAGCAAGGGTAAATAATGGGGATAGTCACAAGAGTGACTGGGAGGTTTAGATTTCCCATTTGATGAGGGTGTGTTTATTGGTTATCTTTCTCTTGGGAACAATGAAATCATCTAAAATTTAGAGGGCTGATGGATTGTAGACTTTTGGCATTATACATAATGCCTAATGAATGCAGGTGGCTGAAGGATGCACTGTTGAGAAGTAGATTGGTGAATGTTGATGTATACATATGATTGAATATTGTGCTGCTACAAAAAGTAGCAACATGAGGAATGCAATAATGTGAATGAACCTGTGGAACATTTTGTGAGGTAAAATAAACCAGAAATGAAAAACAATTATTGTATGGTCTCCTTTAGAAAATGCTTATAAGAAAACTGGGGTCTAGATTGTAAGTTTTTATAGCAGATACATTTGGTCCAAAGGGGCAACTATTATTTCTGGATCTTTGAGAGGCTGTTTTATATATCTGTAACCTGGTACTCAGGGATAAGAATGAAACCAATCAGGTCAGGATTAAAATAATTCAGAACACAGGAGTAGGGAAGACACTGTCTATATTTTAGAACCACACCTACTCTTTGGGATCAAAATAAGAAAGGTTTATTTTGTCTGGAACCTAATAGTGCATAATCTAACTCAATCTGTCTGGATAGCTCACTGAAAAATTGAAACACAGGGGACCCAGAAAAAGAGTGAGGGCAGTTAATCTGGTATAGATTAATGTAATGCCTGGATATATTCTAGAATATATTAAGCAGATAACCAAAATCTGTTGATAAAGTCCATTGAGGGCTGGGAGAAAAAACATTGAACTACTAAATTTTACTATCAGGGAAGCCCCTGATACTGTGTCAAACATTAGGGACACCCAAATCAATAGGCTAAGCCCTTGATCTTGAGGTTACTCTTGAAAAGCTTATGTAGGTAGCAGAGAAGCTTAGCCTACCTATATGTATACCTAAGAGTTACTTCTGGAGGACTTCTTTTGTTGCTCAAATGAGACCTCACTCTCTCTAAGCCCAACTCTGCAAGTGAAATCATTGCCTTCCTCCCTACATGGGACATAACATCCAGTGGTGAAAGTCTCCCTGGCAGCATGGGAGATGGCTCCAAGCAATGAGTCCAGCCCTGGTCCCATGGAATCAACAATTCCATCTTGACCAAAAAGTGTAAAAGAAGTGCAACTAATAAAGTGTCAGTGGCTGGGAAATTTCAAATAGAGTCAAAAAGTTACTCTGAAGGTCACTGTTAGGCAAGCTTCAGTTAGACATTGCTACCTATCATAATTTGCCAAATCTCAACCAAAACCATTCAGCCCAACCTAAAGAACACCTGGGGCAACATATAAGATTCTACAAAGGCTCCATGTATGACGGCAACTTTCCAGAATCCTACAGTCCCCAGATGGGTTCCTGACTGGATAAGTCCTGAAACCTAGAGGGCTCAGCCTCTCTAGAATATCAGCTAGTTCCATCTCCCTACCCCATATTATTGGCAACCTTTTCCAACATGAAAAAGTTAGAATGGTCATAGCCCAAATACCACTAAAGAGTCAGATATAAAGATCAAAGGTAATGATGGAGTTATAAAGAGAAGGTAGGGTTTAACAAATGAATATGTTTGCTGAGACATTATATCGATATTGCCTTTAGTCTCCAGTATCTTAGAGCAGTTAGGAATAAGAACCTAAATTTATGGAATTGTAACCCATCCAAACTCTGAAATATGTTCTACAACTAATTGTGCTTTGCTTTGAAATTTATTGTTTTTTTAATATGTGCTATTTCTCACACAAAAAAGAAAAAAAACACAATGATAATAGAAAATTTACAAAGCCAGAGACCCAGGTTCGATTTCCAGTGCCAGGTTCGATTTCCAGTGCCTGCATATATATATATATATATATCCTCCAATGTTCTGGGACAGCTAGAAAGAAAAACCTGAGATGATGGAATAGTGGTCATGACAAATTCTTGGATCTGTCCTATAACTACTTCTTGAAGAGTGCTTTGAAAACTATTGTTTTTTTCTTTCTTTGCTTTGTATGTGTGTCATATTATACAATGAAAAAAAAAGTTTAAAACCAGTATTTTTTGTAGAGTCCCTTGGTGGTCCAAAGTGGAAAAAATATGGAATTATTAATCCTTCCCATCAGGGAACCCTGGATACCCCCTCAACTAGTGGGGTCTCCTAAGAAAACAGGCACCTTTGATTTTGAGACTTGCTCTTATGAAACTTATTTCTGTAGTGGAGAGGCTATGTCTACCTATAATGAGTCTTCCAGGAAATCACTTTTTATTTTCTCAGATGTGGAATCTTTCTCTCTAAGCCCAACTCTGTAAGGAAGATCACTTTCCTCTCCCCTATGTAGAGCATGACATTCAAGGTCTCCCTGACAACATGGGGCATGACTCCCAGGGATGTGTTTGGCCCTGGCACTATGGAATTGACAATGACTAACTGACTAACAGGGGAAAAAGAAATGTAATAAAATAAGGCCTTAGTAGTTAAGAGAAATCAAATAGAGTTGGGAAGGTGTTCTGGAGCCTACTCTTATGGTAAGCTTCATTAGATAGTGTTAATTACCACAGTTTTCTAATCCCCAACCAACATCACTCCTGTTAACTCTTAAGCATCTCAAACTGAGACTCTTTAAAAGTTTCATGCACTCAGTTTGGTTTCCTGGAACCTATAATTACTAGAGGGCTCCTATGACAGATAAATACTAAAACCAGCCTCTCCAAGATTATCAACTAATTAAAGCTCTCATCCTTTACTGTCAACCCCCCTTCTCAACATAAAAAAGTCAGAGTGGACATTTTCTAAGGATCCCTATAGACAGGGAGAAGGATCAAAGGAGGAGAGGGGGAGTTACCACAGCAGAAATAGGATTTGTCAGATAATTATGACTGCTGAATCATTATCTTGATAATGCTTCTAGCCTTCAATGTTTGGGACCTGCTGTAAGGAAAAATCTGAAATAGTGGAATGGTAACCCCTGGCAATCTCTGAAATCTGTTCTGTAACCTCTTGTTGAAGTGTACTTTGAAAACTTATTCTTTGTTTCTTCCTTTTCTTTATATATATATATATATATATATATATATATATATGTATTTCACAATTAAAAACATTTATTCTTTAAAAAGGCCCCATCCACAATAGGTCTACACCCATAGGGATAGATTAGTTTTAAGAACATGATATTTTTCTTCCTGAGTTCATAACACCTCCAAATCATCACAATTGACAACTCCATTTCAAGTGCAGACACAGGGATCCAAAGCAGTAACATGGCTTAATCAAGGATATGTATTTCATATGTAATGACATTGGAATTCAAATCCAGTGCTCTCTGACTCTAGAACCTGGAATTTTTGTTTTTACCAAATATGCTATGATAACTATATATTTTAAAAAAACAGATCAAGGGCAAACAATGATGGCTCAGCAGGCAGAGTTCTTACCTGTCATGCCAGAGACTCGGGTTCATTTCCCAGTGCCTGCCCATGCAGAAACAAAGAAACAAACAAACAAAAAATCAGATCTATAGATGGCATTGTGTTCAAGTCCTTCCTTTTTGCCTCTTGGCCTTGCCCACATAAATTCCTAATATTTTGTTATGCCGCATCTTGTTCTATAGTTATTCCTCATTTTTTTTGTTTCCCAATCATTTTTAATCTTTTGAATGCAGAGATTATGTTTGATTCATTTCTCTGTATGATATTTTATACATATTGTATGAGTGGATGGATAAATAGGTGGGCAATATGATATGATAGATGTGTGAATGTATAGATGGATGGAAGAGTGAGTAGATTAGTGGATTGGTGAACAGGTAGATGAATGACGAATACATTTGTGAGTGAAGGTATTCTATTACTCAAGGAAAAAGGCATCTTTTCAGATGAATGATGGTAAAATATGAGCCTGTATTTTCGTCAGAAAATCAGCCATTTGTATGGAATGGAAAGTCTCGGAGACAAGTAAGAAAGGTTTCCTAAGCTTTAGATTCTTTCCTCAGGTTAATTGGTAGATGCCCTTGTACTACCAATCTTCCACCCAAATAAATCCCTGAATTGGAACCAATTTGTGGTTCACCTTGGGGATGGAAGAAATTTATGCCATAAACTAAAGGTTTTCAATGATAGATAATCTGAGTCATACAAAAAATTAAAAAGACAAAAAAAATACTCCATCAGAATGTTAACAGAAGCATCCCTGCTTAAGGAGGGAGGATATTAGATTGTTTCATTTTTGTCAATTTTTTTGATATAGTATTATATGGTATATGCAAAATTAAGCATCATTTCTTTACATATTAAATACATGCTGTAGAAATTTTGAAAAATACAGATGTATACAAAGAAGAAAACAAAATCCATCCAAAAATATTTTCCACAAAAATACTGTTAAAAATAAAATAAGCAAAACACTTGGATAAACTCTGTAGAGGGATCTACAAACTGGAACTTGGGTATCCTAGGCACCTTTGTGGCACAAGCTCTGGACCACTCTGGACCATCCCTGTGAGGATGATAATAAGATGAATTCTGTTTTTATTGTGTGCAGTGTGATACATATGTCTGTTAGGTCTAGCTGGTTTAGCATATCATTCAAGTCTTGTACTTTATAGATTTTCTGACTAGATGTTCAAATCATTATTCACAGTGTTGTGTTAAAGCCTCCTACTATTAATATAGAAGTGTCAATATCTCCCATTAAATCTGTCAATATTTATTCCATGTATTCTGGGGGTCTGCAGTTAGGTGCATATATATTTATAATTGTTATATCTTCCTGTTGAATTGCTCCCTTTATCAGTATATAATGATGATCTTTGTCCCTTGTAACTGTTTTTGACTTAAAGTATATTTTATCCAATATTAATATAGTTACCTCAGGTCTCTTTTGATTGCAATTCACATAGTATATTTTTTCCATCTTATCACCATCAATCTACATGTATGCTTGACTTTTTTGGTGAGATTCTTGCAGAGGCATGTGGTTTAGTCACGCTTTTTTATATATTCTGTCCATCTCTGCCTTTTGACTAGAGGGTTTAATCCATTGATACTTAAAGTCACTAATGTTAATACAGGACTTTCTTCTCTCATTTTGCTATTTACCTTTTGTAAGTCTTGTACTATTTTTGCCCCTCACTACTTTTAAAGCCTACCTGTATATTGATTTGCTTCTTTGTGTGTACCATATTGATTGCATTCTCATTTCTACTTGGCTGTATCTCTTATCCTTTTGCTTACCATGGAGTTAGTATTTAACATCCTAAATATTTAGCAATCATATTTGCTTCAATATCAGCTTAACTTGAATTGCATGCACATATATTTTCTTATGCCCCTCTACCACCCCTCTGTTTTGGAAATTGTTTCAGATTATGTCTTTGTGCATTGTATGCTCCAAACAAGATTTATCATTAAGTTTTATGCCTTTACATTATACTATCTTCAAAATAGAGAGAATCAATAAAACCAAAAGGTGGTTCTTTGAGACCAATAAAATTGATAGATGCTTAGCTAGAATGACAAAAAAAGAGGGGTTACAAGTAAAATCAGAAATGAGAGGGGGAAATTACCTAAGACCTCATAAAAATAAAAGAAAATCATTAGAGGGTACTATGAACAACTATACTCCAACAAACTAGACGACTTAGATGAAATGGACAACTTGATAGAAACACTGGAACAAACTTCACTGGCACAAGGAGAAACAGAAGACCTTAACAAACCAATCAAAAGTAAAGAGATTGAACCAATCATCAAAAACCTCCCTAAAAGAAGAAAAGCCCAGGACAAATGGCTTCACAGCCCAATTTACCAATCTTTACAAGAAAAGTCAATACCAATTCTGCTCAACTTCTTCCTAAAAATTGAGGAGAGGGAACACTAACAAACTCATTCTAAGAAGCCAACATCACCATAATACTAAAGCCTGGTAATGTTACTAAAAGAAATGAACACTACAGTCTAATCCCTGTAATGAATATAGATGCAAAAATCCTCAGGAAAATACTTGCAACTTGAATCCAACAGTACATTAAAAGAATTGTACACCTTAACCTCTCATTTCTGATTTCATTCTGTTTTCATTTGCCTCAAGATATTTAGTGATTTCTTTTGAAATTTATTCTTTGACCCACTGATTGTTTAAAAGTACTTTGTTTAACCTCTGAAGTATTTGTGAGGTTCCCAGTTGTCATGGTTGGGGACATGTGCCAATTTGGCCAAGTTGTGGTACCTGTTTATCTGATTGGGCAAGTGCTGGCCTGTCTGTTGAAATGAAGGCATTTCATAGGATTAGATCATGATCACATCAGCTGCATCTCCATCTGATTCTATTTGTAATCAGCCAAAGGGGAGTGTCTTCTACAATGAGTGATGCTTAATCTAATACCGGAAGCCTTTTAAGGAGGACCCAGAAGAGACAGGTCCCATTCCTGCTTCAGCTGGTGAGCCTCTCCTGTGGAGTTCATCCAGACCATCCATCGAAGTCATCAGCTTCACAGTCTGCCCTGTGGATTTTGGACTCTGCGTTCCTGCGGTCATGTGAGACACTTTTATAAATTTTATATTTGCAAGTGTTCCCTGTTGATTCTGTTTCTGTAGAGAACCCTAACTAATACATCATAGTACCAGGAGTGGTTTTTAAGAAACAGAATCTTAAAAATGCTTTTTTATGAATGGTTTTCTACTCTGACTAGACTCAGAGACACTAAGGACTCTGATTCCTGTAATCAGAATGACACTCCCAATCCATGGAGTGAGTTGGCAAAGGAGATAGTCAAAATATCATCATTCGAATCTCCTAATGCTTCACTTGTACGAAGCCAGACCCTGGGGGATAATGTTTTTGACACCTTTACAGAGTTTTGTAGAAATAAGAGTTATAGAGATGTTGGTTGGTTGTTGTTAGATACACTGGCTACATTAAGGGGTGAAAGGGATGGGTTTAAGGCTTCAAATGAGAAACTTAAAAGCCGTCTGAAAGATGTAGACATTTCTATGAGTATCCTGAAGGAAAATCTTATTGCCCGTAGCCATAGACTTGAGATCTCTGAAAATCAGACTCAGAATCTTACTGTTAGAGTAGCAACTTTAAAATGTAAACTGAAATCTCAGTCTTGCATGCTGTCTGCTGTTAAAGTGAGGGCATTGATTGGAAAGGAGTGGGACCCTGAAAGATGGGATGATGACATATGGATTGATAATGATGTTGGGGGCGAAGTTGAAACCCTAGGCCATGCTGAGTCTTCTCTAGATAACCCTGTAATAGACTGCCCTGAGGACATAGCCGCCCCACCTCCAGCCTGCCTTGAGGAATTGGCCACCCAACCTCTTCCTGAAGGGATTAGCCCTAGAGTGATTAATCCTACTTCACCAGATGAAACTGCAAATGAAGGCCCTGAAGCAAATGGCTTGGAAGATATTTCTAATTCTTTTCATGACCCACCCCCACCACCCCTCATTTCTTCCAGACCTATAACTAGACTAAAGTCCCAACAGACCCCTACAGGTGAGGTACAAAGTATCACACATGAGGAGGTACGTTATACTCCAAAAGAACTGTGTGAGTTTTCCAATTTATATAGACAGAAATCAGGAGAATGTGTGTGGCCATGAATTTTAAGAGTATGGGATAATGGTTTGAGGAATATAAGGCTGGATCAGACTGAATTTATTGATATGAGCCCACTAAGCAGAGATTCTGCATTCAATGTTACAGCTCAAGTGGTTAGAGAAGGTGTTAACAGCTTGTTTGGGTGGTTGGTTGAAACATGAATCAAAAGGTGGCCAACATTAACTGAGGTTGAAATGCCAGAACTGCCCTGGTATAATTAGATGAGGGGTTCCAGAGGCTTAGAGAGATTGAAATGTTAGAGTGGATTTATCATGCAAAGCCTGCTCTTACACCCCAGGAATGTCCAGAGGATGCACATTTTACCAGAAGAGTGAGAAATAAATTTGTGAGACTAACACCATCATCCCTAATGAGCTCTGTGGTTGCACTTCTCTGTAGGTCAGATATTACTGTAAGAACTGCTTAACTGAGCTGGAATCCTTAAACACAATGGTGATGACAGGATCCCGAGTTGGCAGAAGCCAGGTGGCAGCACTTAATCACCAAAGACAGGGTAGACGTCGCTATTATAATAGACAGCAAACTCAAAGGAGGCATCAAAATTATATGACACGCAGAGATTTGTGGCACTAGCTAGTAAATCATGGGGTACCTAAAAATACAATAGAAGGGCAGTCTACTAAATTCTTGTTGGAGCTGTATAAACAAAAGAGTTCTAGGTCAAGGGAACAGAAGTCTAACCTGAATTACAAAAACACAGAGTCACAGCCCCTTAATCAATTTCCAGACCTGAAACAGTTTACTGATCCAGAGCCCCTTGAAAGAAGGGGAAGCCAGGTTTGGGGAGAAACCTGTTACGCTGCCAAAAATTTATACTGTTAATCTTCCTCCATGTCTTCCCCAAGGAGACCAATGGCCTTTTACCAGGGTAACTGTGCACTAGGGAAAAGGAAATGATCAGATATTTTGGGGATTATTAGACACTGGTTCAGAAGTGACATTAATTCCAGGGGCCCAATACATCACTCTGAACCACCAGTCAGAGTGGGGGCTTATGGAGTCCAGGTGATCAGTGGAGTTTTAGCTCAGGTTGATCTCACAGTGGGTCCAGTGGGCCTCTGGACCCATCCTGTAGTTATTTCCCCAATTCTGGAATGTATAATTGGCATTGACATACTGAGCAATTGGCAGAATCCCCACGTTGGCTCTCTAACTTATGCAGTGAGGGCTATTATGGTGGGAAAGGCCAAGTGGAAGCCACTAGAACTGCCCCTACCAAGCAAAATAGTAAATCAGAAGCAATACCATATTCCTGGAGGGATTGCAGGGATTACTGCCACTCTTAAGGACTTGAAAGGTGCAGGAGTGGTGATTCCCACCACATCCCCATTCAACTATCCTATTTGGCCTGTGCAGAAAACAGATGGGTCTTGGAAAATGACAGTGGGTTATTGTAAGCTCAACCAGGTGGTAACTCCAATTGGGCTGCTGTTCCAGATGTAGTATCATTGCTTGAGCAAATCAATACATCCCCTGGTACCTGGTATGCAGCTATTGATCTGGCAAATGCTTTTTTCTCAATAGCTATTAGTAAGGACCACCAGAAACAGTTTGCTTTCAGCTGGCAAGGTTAGCAATATACTTTCAGTGTCCTACTTCAGGGGTATATCAACTCTCCAGCCCTATGTAATAATCTTGTTTGCAGAGACCTTGATCATTTCTGCCTCCCACAAGACATCACACTGGTCCATTATATTGATGATATCATGTTGATTGGACCTAGTGAGCAAGAAGTAGCAACTACTCTAGATACACTGGTAAGGCATTTGCATGTCAGAGGATGGGAGATAAATCCAACAAAAATACAGGGGCCTTCCACCTCAGTAAAATTTCTAGGTGTCCAGTGGTGTGGGGCATGTGGAGATATCCCTTCTAATGTGAAGGATAAGTTGCTGCATCTGGCCCGTCCCACAAGCAAAGAAGAGGCACAACACCTAGTTGGTCTTTTTGGATTTTGACGACAACTAATTCCTCATTTGGGTGTGGTACTCCGGCCCACTTATCAAGTGGCCAGAAAAGCTGCTAATTTTGAGTGGGGACCTGAACATGAGGAGGCTCTGCGACAGGTCTAGGCTCCTGTACAAGCTGCTCTTCCACTTGGGCTGTATGATCTAGCAGATCCAATGGTGCTGGAAGTGTCAGTGGCAAATAGAGATGAAGTCTGGAGACTTTGGCAGGCCCCTATAGGAGAATCACAATGCAGACCCTTAGGATTTTGGAGCAAAGCCTTACCATCTGCTGCAGATAACTACTCTCCTGAGAAACAGCTTTTGGCTTGCTACTGGGCCTTAGTAGAGACTGAATGCTTAACCATGGGCCACCAAGTTACCATGAGACCTGACTTGCCTATCATGAGTTGAGTGTTGTCTGACCCACCAAGCCATAAAGTTGGGCGTGGACAGCAGCACTCTATTGTAAAATGGAAATGGTGTATACGAGATAGAGCCAGAACAGGTCCTGAAGGCACAAGAAAGTTACATGAAGAAGTGGCACAAATGCCCATGGCTTCCACTCCTGCCACATTACC
Source organism: Tamandua tetradactyla (assembly GCF_023851605.1). NCBI lineage: Eukaryota > Metazoa > Chordata > Mammalia > Pilosa > Myrmecophagidae > Tamandua > Tamandua tetradactyla. The sequence continues at coordinate 38,850,770 of NC_135342.1, read as the reverse complement.
TTCTCTTTCCCAGACCAGAGCTATGACCTCTTGAGAAGTTCTTTATAGTGAATTGATTGAGAAAGAGAAAACTCGGGCCTGGTTTACATATGGTTCAGCACAATACGCAGGTAACACCCGAAAGTGGACAGCTGCAGCATTACAACCCCTATCTGGGGTGTCCTTGAAAGACAGTGGTGAGGGGAAATCCTCCCAGTGGCAGAACTTTGAGCAGTACACCTGGTTGTTCATTTTGCTTGGAAGGAAAACTGGGCAGAGGTGCATCTGTATACTGACTCATGGGCTGTTGCTAATGGTTTGGCTGGATGGTCAGGGATTTGGAAAGACCATAATTGGAAAATTGGTGACAAAGAGGTCTGGGAAGAAGTATGTGGATAGACCTTTCTGAGTGGGCTAAAAACATGAAGATATTTGTGTCCCATGTGAATGCACACCAGAGGGTGACTTCAGCAGAGGAAGATTTTAATAATCAAGTGGATAAGATTACTTGTTCTGCGGATACCAGTCAGCCTCTTTCCCCAGCAACTCCTGTCATTGCCCAATGGGCTCATGAATAAAGTGGTCATGGTGGTAGGGATGGAGGTTATGCATCGGCTCAGCTACATGGACTTCCACTTACCAAGGCTGACCTGGCTACAGCCACTGCTGAGTGCCCAATCTGCCAGCAGCAGAGACCCACACTCAGCCCCCAATATGGCACCATTCCTCAAGGTTACCAGCCAGCTACATGGTGACAGGTTGATTACATTGGACCACTCCCTTCATGGAAGGGGCAGTGATTTGTTCTAACTGGAACAGATATCCAAGCAAAACTCTGGATATAGGTTTGCTTTCCCTGCATGCAATGCTTCTGCCAAAACTACCATCCGTGGGCTTACAGAATGCCTTATTCATCATCATGGTATTCCACATAGCATTGCTTCAGATCAAGGAACACACTTCATAGCAAATGAAGTGTGGGAATGGGCACATGCTCATGGAATTCTCTGGTCTTATCATGTTCCCCATCATCCAGAAGCAGCTGGATTGATAGAATGATGGAATGGCCTTTTGAAAACTCAGTTATGGTGCCGACTAGGTGGCAATGTCTTGAAAGGCTGGGGTAATGTTCTCCAGGCAGCTGTATATGCTCTGAATCAGTTTGCTGTATGGTGCTGTTTCTCCCATAGCCAGGATCTATGGGTCCAGGAACCAAGGGGTGGAAATGGGTGTGGTACCACTCACTATTACCCCTAGTGATCCACTAGGAAAATTTTTGCTTCTTGTCCCTGCTACCCTGAGTTCTGCTGGTCTACACGTTTTAGTTCCAAAACGGGGTGTGCTTCCTCCAGGAGGAACAGCGATGATTCCATTGAATTGGGATCTAAGACTGCCATCTGGTCACTTTGAGCTACTTATGCCCCTGGATCAACAAGCCAAGAAGGGGATTACATTATTGTCTGGGGTAATTGACCTTAACTATCAGAAGGAAGTAGGACTGCAACTACATAATGGAGGCAAAGAAGCATTTTCTTGGAATATAGGAGATCCCCCTAGGGCGTCTTTTAGTACTAACATGCCCTGTGGTTAAAATCAATGGAAAACTGCAACAACTCAATCCAGGAAGGACTACTAATGGCTCTGAAACTTCAGGAATGAAGGTTTGGGTCACCCCACCAGGCAAAGAACCACAGCCAGCTGAAGTGCTTGCTGAGGGTAAAGGGGATATGGAATGTGTAGTGGAAGAAGGTAGTGATAAATATGAACTTCGACCACGTGATCAGTTACAGAAATGAGGACTGTAATGCTGTTTTATTTATGTTATACTATTTAGGTGGTAAGATATCAAGTTTAAGAATGAATGTTGCCCAAGGATTTGCACTCTATTCTGGAGAGATTTAATGTGTTTCCAGTATATACAGGACAATTTAGAATTGTCAGGTAAAAGGAAAAAAGGTGTACTTTATTGTTTTCATTTGGAAATTAAGTATGGTTTAAGGTGATATATATATGGCTGCCAAGTTGACAAGGGGTGGACTGTCATGGTTGGGGACATGTGTCAACTTGGCCAAGTTGTGGTACCTGTTTATCTGATTGGGCAAGTGCTGGCCTGTCTGTTGCAATGAAGACATTTCATAGGATTAGATCATGATCACGTCAGTTGCATCCCCATCTGATTCCATTTGTAATCAGCCAAAGGGGAGTGTCTTCTACAACGAGTGATGCTTAATCTAATCACAGGAAGCCTTTTAAGGGGGACTCAGAGGAGACAGGTCCCATTCCTGCTTCGGCTGGTGAGCCTCTCTTCTGAAGTTCATCCAGACAATCCATTGGAGTCATCAGCTTCACAGACTGCCCTGTGGATTTTGGACTCTGCGTTCCTGCAGTCACGTGAGACACTTTTATAAATTTTATATTTGCAAGTGTTCCCTGTTGATTCTGTTTCTCTAGAGAACCTTAACTAATACACCAGTTATCTGTTTTTTTTTTTTGCTTCATTCCAGCATAAACAGAGGAAGTGTTTTCTTTAGTTTCATACTTTTATAATTGACTGAGTCTTGTTTTGTGCCCCAGCATGTAGTCTATTTTGAAGAATGGTCCATAAGCACTTGAGAAGAATATATACCCTATAGTTTTGGTGTACAATTGTCTGTATATGTCTGTTAGGTCTAGTTCACTTATCACATTATTTACATCCTCTGTTCCTTTGTTGGTCTTCTGTTGAGATGTTCTATCTATTGAAGAAAGTGGTGGTGAAATCTCCAACTATTATTGTAGACAACTCCATGACCTCCTTCAGTTTTGCTGGTGCTTGTCATATGCTCTTTGGAGCACTTTGATTAGGAACACAAATATTTATTATTGTTATTTCTTCTCAGTGAACTGCCCCTCTTATTAATATATAGTGCCCTTCTTGTCTCATAACAGTTTTTCATTTAAAGTCTATTTTGGCTGGTATTGATATAGCTACCCCAGCTTCTTTGTGCCACTTCCAGTGTGGAATATCTTTCATTCTTTCACTTTCCATCTATTTGGATGTTTGGGTCTAAAATGAGTCTCCTGTAAATATACAATAGATGGATCAATGTTTTATTCATTATGTTTATCTATTTATTTTGATTTGGGGACTTTAATCCATTAACCATTAATATTACTATAAAAGCAGTACCTACTTCAGCCATTTTATCCTTTAGCTTTTATTTGTTGGATTTGTTCATTTCCTCTCTTTTTATCCTTTTATTTACCCTTACTGATCATCTTCATTTCTACCCTCTCCTCCAAGCCTCTCTTGACTGTCTTTTCTTTTTGTCTAGCAAAACTTCCTTTAGCATTTCTTGCATGACTGGTCTACTGTTAGTGAACTCTCTCAACTTCTGCTTATTTGTGAATATTTTAAACTCTATCCAAATTTTGAATGAAAGCTTTGTTGGATAAAGAATGTGGAGCTGGCCATTTTTACCTTTCATTGTCTTAAATATGTCACCACTGTCTTCTTGACTCCCTTGTTTCTGATGAGAAATGAGCACATAGTCTTCTTTAGCTTCCCTTTTATTTTGGTGAATTGCTCTTCTCTTGCTGCTTTCAGAATTCTCTTTTTCTTTTGGAATTTTATGGTCTGATTGGGATGTGTCTTGGAGTATGCCTATTTGCGTCTATTCAGTTTGGAGACATTGGGCTTTTTGGATTTGCATATGTATATCTTTTATAAGGGTGGGTGTATTAGTTTGCAGGCTGCAAGAATGGGATATACCAGAAGAAGAATGGCTTTTATAAAGGGGAATTTTATAACTTACAATTATACAGTTCTTCAGCCATGAAGATGTCCAAACTAAGACATAAAAAGAAAAACATCTTAATTCAAGATAGGCAAATGGGTCTTAAATAGCTCTTTCAGCTGGGAAGTCACATGGTTGGCATGTGCTGGTCCCTTGTTCCTGGGGTTGTTGCTTTCTGCCTCTCTTTCTGTGGAGGCTTCTCCAGGGCTCTTTTTTATCTCTTGGCCTCACTTAGCTCTCTCCAGATTCTGTCTTGCTTAACATCTCATGGCAATGTCTGCTGGGCTCCAAGCATCTCAAAACATCTGTGTCTCTGTTCACATCTATGTCAGACTGCTGTGAAGTTTCCATTAGCTCTGAGGCTTCTGTAACTTCTGGTTCTCTCCAGAATTTTTCTTTTTTTAGAGGATTGCAGCTAACTAATCAAGACCCACCTGGAATGGGTGGAGTCACATCTCCACCAAATCAAAGAGTCACACCCACAATTGACATGTCACATCTCCATTCAGATTCTCAATCAAAAGTTTCCAAACTCAAGTATTGAATCAGGATTAAAAGAAACAGCTGCTCCCACAAGATTGGAACAAGATTAAAACATGGCTTTTCTGTGTTAAACTGGCACAGTGGGGAAATTTTCAGCCATTATTTCCTAAATTATTCTTCTTGGCCTTTTCCTCTTCTCTCCTCCTTCTAGAACACCTGTGATGAATAATTTTGTGTGCTTCATTCCCCTGAGACTCTATTCACATTTCTCCATTTATTCTTTTGTATGTTTGAATTTGGTTTTTCTGTCTTCTAGCTCATTGATCCTTTCTTCTGTCCCTCCAATCTGCGGTGTGTGTTTCTAGTGTATCTGTAATTTCATCCATGGTTTCTTTCAATTCAGTAAGATCTATTATTTTTCTATGCATTCTTTCAAATTCTTCTTTATGCTCTCCTAGTGTCTACATAATATCATTTGTTTCTTTAGATATTTCATTGAATTTCTTTAGGTCATTTATTTGAATGTCTTTGATTAGTTATTCCAAATTTTACATCTCCTCTAACTTGTTAATTTATTCATTTGACTGGACCATAGTCTTGCATTTTAGTATGCCTTGTGATTTTTTGCTGATATCTGGCTATCTGATTATCTTTTTTTATTAATTTATTTATTAATTTAAAAAATTAACATGAACGAACCAAAATATTAACATGTGATCATTCCGTCCTACATATATAATCAGCAGTTGACAATATCATCACTTAGTTACATATTCATCATTTCTTAGAACATTTGCATCAATTCAGAAAAAGAAATAAAGAGACAACAGAAAAAGAAATAAAACAAAAACAGAAAAAAAATATTGTACATACCATACCCCTTACCCCTCGCTTTCATTGATCACTAGCATTTCAAACTAAATTTATTTTAACATTTGTTCCCCCAATTATTTATTTTTATTCTGTATGTTCTTCTCATCTGTTGACAAGGTAGATAAGCCATCTCTACATTTTCAGGTCGTTACCTCCAGCCTTTCCATTACATCTTGAATAACAAGGTGATATCTACTTAATGCGTAAGAATAACCTCCAGGATAACCTCTCAACTCTGTTTGGAATCTCTCAGCCATTAACACTTTGTCTCCTTACACTCTTCCCCCTTTTGGTTGAGAAGGTTTTCTGAATCCCTTGATGCTGGGTCTCAGCTCATTCTAGGATTTCTGTCCCACATTGCCAGGAAGGTCCACACCCCTGGGAGTCATGTCAGGGGGAGGGTGGTAAGTTTGCTTGTTGTGTTGGCTGGCAAGAGAGGCCACATCTGAGCAACAAAAGAGGCTCTCTTGGGGGTGACTCTTAGGCCTAAATTTTAAGTAGATTTGACCTATCCTTTGTGGGGTTAAGTTTCATATGAGCAAACCCCAAGACTGGGGGGTCAGCCTACAGCTTTGGTTGTCCACACTACTTGTGAGAATTTCAAGAATTAAACTTGGGGATGTTGAATTTCTCCCCATTCTCCATTCCCTGAAGGGGACTTTGCAAATACTTTTCCACTCATTGATTGAATCACTCTGGGATTCATTGGGGCATCACTCTGGACAAACCAACAAAATCTCCTGTCCTACTCAAGATTCCAAGTACCTATGGTGTTCAATCAAGCTATCTACATAAGTTATATTAGGAAATGCACTAGTCAAAATATAAATTTTGTACCAAATAAAAATTTTTTTGCTTTAGTCTCACACATAAGGTGGAATTTTAAAATATTAATTGCCATCTATTTTCAGCACCCTGCAGTAATGATATTCCTTTGCTCTTCCTCATGCACAAACATTTTTAAAATTGTGCATTTCATCACTATTATTATGCACTCTAGGCATTCCTAGATTATACGATCTCAATTTTTAATGTCTATCTTTCTTTCTGATTTCATTTATGCCCCCAGCCCTCCTCCCTCTATCATTCTCACATGCAGCTTCATTCAGTGTTTTAACATAATTGTGTTACAGTTAGGTAGTATTGTGCTGTCCATTTCTGAGTTTTTGTATCCAGTCCTGCTGCACAGTCTGTATCCCTTCAGCTCCAATTACCCAATATCTTACCCTGTTTCTATCTCCTGATGGTCTCTGTTATGAACAAAATATTCCAAGTTTATTCACTAATGTCAGTTCATATCAATGAGACCATACAGTATTTGTCCTTTAGTTTTTGGCTAGTCTCACTCAGCATAATGTTCTCAAGGTCCATCCATGTTGTTACATACTTCATAAGTTTATTCTGTCTTAAAACTGCATAATATTCCATCATATGTATATACCATAGTTTGTTTAGCAAGTCGTCTGTTGATGGACATTTTTTGCTGTTTCCATCTCTTTGCAATTGTAAATAATGCTGCTATAAACATTGGTGTGCAAATGTCCATTTGTGTCTTTGCCCTTATGTCTTCCAAGTAGATACCTAGCAATGGTATTGCCCGGTCATATGGCAATTCTATATTCAGCTTTTTGAGGAACCGCCAAACTGCCTTCCACAGTGGTTGCACCATTTGACATTCCCACCAACAGTGGATAAGTGTGCCTCTTTCTCCACATTCTCTCCAGCACTTGTCATTTTCTGTTTTGTTGATAATGGCCATTCTGGTGGGTGTGAGATGATATCTCATTGTGGTTTTGATTTGCATTTCTCTAATGGCCAGGGACATTGAGCATCTCTTCATGTGCCTTTTGGCCATTTGTATTTCCTCTTCTGAGAGGTGTCTGTTCAAGTCTTTTTCCCATTTTGTAATTGGGTTGGCTGTCTTTTTGTTCTTGAGTTGAACAATCTCTTTATAAATTCTGGATACTAGACCTTTATCTGATATGTAATTTCCAAATATTGTCTCCCATTGTGTAGGCTGTCTTTTTACTTTCTTGATGAAGTTCTTTGATGCACAAAAGTGTTTAATTTTGAGGAGTTCCCATTTATTTATTTATTTCTTCAGTGCTCTTGCTTTGGGTGTAAGGTCTATAAAACCACCCCCAGTATAAGATTTATAAGATATTTCCCTACCTGTTTGTCTTGCTGTTTTATGGTCTTAGACCTAATGTTTAGATCTTTGATCCATTTTGAGTTAACTTTTGTATAAGGTGTGAGATATGGGTCCTCTTTCATTCTTTTGCCTATGAATACCCAGTTCTCTAGGCACCATTTATTGAAGAGACTGTTCTGTCCCAGGTGAGTTGGCTTGACTGTCTTATCAAAGAACAATTGTCCATAGATGAGAGGGTCTATATCTGAACACTCTATTCGATTCCATTGGTCAATATATCTGTCTTTATGCCAGTACCATGCTGTTTTGACCACTGTAGCTTCATAATATGCCTTAAAGTCAGGCAGTGTGAGACCTCTGACTTCATTTTTTTTCCCTCAGGATGCTTTTAGCTCTTCGGGGCAACCTTCCCTTCCAGATAAATTTGCTCATTGGTTTTTCTATTTCTGAAAAGTAAGTTGTTGAGATTTTGTTGGTATTGCATTGAATCTGTAAATCAATTTAGGTAGAATTGATATCTTAACTATATTTAGTCTTCACTCCGTGAACACAGTATGCCCTTCCATCTATTTAGGTTTTCTGTGATTTCTTTTAACAATTTCTTGTAGTTTTCTTTGTATAGGTCTTTTGTCTCTTTAGTTAAATTTATTCCTAAATATTTTATTCTTTTGGTTGCAATTGTAAATGGAATTCGTTTCTTGATTTACCCCTCAGACTGTTCATTACTAGTGTACAGAAGCAGTACAGATTTTTGAATGTTGATCTTGTACCCTGCCACTTTGCTGTACTCATTTATTAGCTCTAGTAGTTTTGCTGTGGATTTTTCAGGGTTTTTGACATATAATATCATATCATCTGCAAACGGTGATAGCTTTACTTCTTCCCTTCCAATTTTGATGCCTTGTATTTATTTTTCTTGTCTAATTGCTCTGGCTAGAACTTCCAACACAATGTTGAATAACAGTGGTGATAGTGGACATTCTTGTCTTATTCCTGATCTTAGGGGGAAAGTTTTCAGTTTTTCCCCATTGAGGATGATATTAGCTGTGGCTTGTTCATATATTCCCTTCATCATTTTAAGAAAATTCCCTGCTATTCCTATCCTTTGAAACGTTTTCAACAGGAAAGAATGTTGAATTTTGTCAAATGCCTTTTCTGCATCAATTGAGATGATCATGCAGTTTTTCTGCTTTGATTTTCTGATATGAAATTACATTAATTGATTTTCTTATGTTGAACCATCTTTGCATACTTTGGATGAATCCTACTTGGTTATGATGTATAATTCTTTTAATGTGTTGCTGGATTTGATTTGCTAGAAATTTGTTGAGGATGTTTGCATCTATATACATTAGAGAGACTGGTCTGTAGTTTTCTTTGTTTGCAATATTTTTTTCTGGCTTTGGTATGAATGTGATGTTGGCTTTGTAGAAGGAATTAGGTAGTTTTCCTTCCTCTTCAATTTTCTGGAAGAGTTTGAGCAGGATTGGTACTAATTCTTTCTGGAATGTTTGATATAATTCATATGTGAAGCCATCTGGTCCTGGATTTTTCTTTTTGGAGAGCTTCTTAATGACTGATTCAATTTCTTTACTTGTGAATGGTTTGTTGAGGTCGTCTATTTCTTCTTGAGTCAAAGTTGGTTGTTCATACCTTTCTAGGAAGTTGTCCATTTCATCTGCATTGTTGTATTTATTAGCATAATGTTGTTCATAATATTCTGTCATTACTTCCCTTATTTTTGTGGGGCCAGTGTTATGTCTCCACTTCCATTTCTGATCTTATTTATTTGCATTCTCTCTCTTCTTATTTTTGTCATTCTTGCTAAGGGTCCATCAATCTTATTGATTTTCTCATAGAACCAGCTTCTGGTTTTATTGATTTTCTCAATTGTTTTCATGTTCTCAATTTCATTTATTTCTGCTCTAATCTTTGTTATTTCTTTCCTTTTGCTTATTTTAGGGTTAGTTTGCTGTTCTTTCTCTAGTTCTTCCAAGTGGACAGTTAATTCCTTGATTTTTGCCCTTTCTTCCTTTTTGATATAGGCATTTAGAGCAATAAATTTCCCTCTTAGCACTGCCTTTGCTGCATCCCATAAGTTTTGATGTGTTGTGTCTTCACTTTTATTTGCTTCGAGATATTTACTGATTTCTCTTGTAATTTCTTCCTTGCCCAGTGGTTGTTTAAAAGTGTGTTGTTGAGCCTCTACATATTTGTGAATTTTCTGGCACTCTGCCCATTATTGATTTCCAACTTCATTCCTTTATGATCTGAGAAAGTATTTTGTATGATTTCAATCTTTTAAAATTTATCGAGACTTGCTTTGTGACCCAGCATATGGTCTATCTTTGAGAATGATCCATGAGAACTTGATTAAAAGGTATATCCTGGGCCGCGGTGGCTCAGCGGGCAAGAGTGCTTGCCTGCCGTGCCGGAGGACTCCGGTTCGATTCCCGGCCCCAGCCCATGTAAAAAACAAACAAACAAACAAAATATAATAAAACAAGAAAATGTTTAAAAATGTTTCCCTTTCTTCCTCCCTTCCATCCTTCCTTCCTTCCTTCCTTCTCTGTCTTTCCTTCCTTTAAAAAAAAAAGGTATATCCTGCTGTTGTGGGGTGTAATGTATAAATATCTGTTAAGCCATCTGATTATCTTGATGTTTTTTTCTGAAGTTCAGTTACTAGCTCTTCTCTAGGACTTTGTTGCTTGGTTTTATATTATGGCTTTTATTTTTCTTTTACAGTTTCATCTTCCATACTGGCCAGGTGAAGCAAGACTGTGTACTCATACAGGGGGCATAGACCAGATCCAGTGGGTCCTAGGATACAGTCTGGAAAAATTTCAAAAAGCCTTTCTCCCAATCCCCTACAATTTCCAGCCCTCCTAGGAGATGGTACTCTTCAGCTACTTCTTCCACCACTGAAGCTGTTGAAACAGTGGTACCCATGGGCGACTAACTACAGGGATTCCATGTTTTCACTTTTTGGGGCAATATGTCTCTCAATTGGGCTGTGCCTCCTTCCGTTCTTGGGACAGAGAAATCCCATAGCCTTTCTAGTCCTCAAAGTCCCACCAGGCAAAGATGAGGCCACATGCTGCTGTTTTCCCCAAGGCTACAGTATGCGTGCCAGGAGTCATGGTGGGAATTACAGTTTGTCAACACACTTTTTCAGTCTCTTTGCCTCTGTACTGGTCTCCCCTGAACACCAGATCCCCAAGCAGTTAATTCTGATTTTCTGCCTGTCTATTCACTACCTTTAGAAGGGAAATACATTCTGTCTTTCTTTCCCTAATCTTCTACATTGGAAGTCCTCTTTGGGGGCATTTTGCATTCTGCACTCCTCAGAGGCTCTTGGGCTATGTGCTAGGTCTCTTTGGACCTGGGTCCCCGTGTCTGGGTATGTAAGGGGATTTAACACACTGCTGTGAGTGTTTTTATAAGCTTTGTCCTCAGTGGGAGGTAGAACACAACCCAGCTTCTCCTGGGCATTTCCTAAACTTTGTGATTGTGAGGGAAGAAAGAGGACCAGCCATTCTGGGGTAGAAGTTTCCTAGCTGGCATTTTTCTCCATCATTGATTCAGCATTTGTGGAATTCTTCTCCAGTGTCAACCTTCCTCAAGAGTTCTAAGCAAGCAAGACTTATTCTTTTTTCATTGTATCAATACGGGGATGTCTTACATCACCATGTTGATGACATCAATACTGATCATGTTTTTTTAATGGTCTATTTTGCAAATCTTCTGTTTGTCTAAAAGTCCTGACTATGAACACATCCCCTTAAAATTTTGTTTTCTTGTCAACTCGGACCCTGAAAAGTTTTTTTTTAATGTGTGTTTCAAAAAGTGAAATTTATCATTGTGTAGCCTATTAGTCCACTAAAAACCTGAAGACTACAACAATTTCAACAATAATTTGCAAGTTTCAAGAAATGGAAATATTTTCTCCAATGAAATAACTTTTGAAAAGTGTTAATCTGATTGGTATATTGACTATTTTGTGATCAAAATACTAAGGGATGCTAATAAACTCTCTAGAGAGTCAATGCTAATGATAAATAAAGTATTAGAAATCCTGCTAAAGATATAAAATTCTGTAGCAATACTACTGAGTCAATAGTCACAGCATAATGTGCTCATGCACCTGCTTAATATCATTCCTTACCAAGTGCTCAGTGTAGGACTAACATTCCTGCAAACTAGTGGTAGTTGTGGTGTCATGGCACAAAGTGATTTTTGACTTGGTGCTCGGTCAGGCACTGGATATTTTCCATCCATTTCCCTCAGATTTGAAGTACATACTGTATTAGTTTGCTAAATGCTGCCACAATGCACTATACCAAAAATGGATTAACGTTTAAAAAGGGAACATATTAAGTTACAAGTTTACAGTTCTAAGGCTGTAATAATAGCCAAACTAAGGTATCCAGAGAAAGATACCTTGACTCAAGAAAGGCTGATATCTGTCACATGGGAAGGCATGTGGCTGGCATCTACTGATTCCTGTTCCTGGTCCCATTGCTTCCAGCTTCTGAAGCCAGCAGTTTCCTCCTTACATACAGTGGGCCTTCACTTAGCTCCTTTTGGGCACAACTCTGGGTCCTGGCTAGCTTAGCATCTAATGGGAGGGCACATGGCAACATTTGCTGGACTCTGCATCTCCAAACATCTGTGTCTAGGCATATGCTTTCTCTGTCAGCACCACAAGCATCTTCAAATATCTATGTCAGCTCTGAAGAAACTGTGTTTTCTCCAAAATATCCCCCCCCTTTTAAAGAACTACAGTAAATTAATGAAGACTCACTTTGAATGGGTGGAGTCACATCTCCATCTAATCAAAAGGCCTTACCCAAAATTGAATGGGTCAATCTCCATGGAAATAACCTAATCAAAGCTTTCCACCCTACACTGTATTGACTCAGGATTAAAGGACATGGAGTTTCTGGAGTACACAACACTTTCAAACCAGCACAATATTTTATCCCACCACTCTAATTCATTGTGGTCTCTGGATATAAGGATCATTGTATAAGCTGGACTTCTCTTTGATTCAAGTACAAGAGTTAGTATATCCTCTCCCGGCCAACACTTTCCCTGTAAGAATACAGGTGCCCATCCACTATACTACAGACTAAAAATGTCCTTACAGGCAGTTGTCCCATGAGCTGGATCAGAATTTTCTGGACCGGATGAACATCCTTCAGGCTGGGTGATCAATGAATGTGTCACCTACCAATTGCTGTTCTGGGGTCCACATCAGACAGCAATGAAAACAACAACTGTTCTGGCTCCTAAGTGCAACCTGATGTTGAGGCAGGTGTTATCTGTTCTATCCCTTTTTCTCTTTTGCATAGAGCAGCAGTTTTTGCAGCCCCTCTGTTCCAGTTTTTAGCATATGATCCTTGTTTACAAAATAAGAAGGACTTGATATACAAAAAAGGAATTTGATGAGTATAAAAAGGAAGATCCAAACCCATTAATACTCCAAGCAAAATATTATCTCACTGTATATTTATAGCAACCATTCTAAACCCAGGCAGTAGATCTTCACAAATCTCCACTTCAAGCTGTAACTTTGTATTAGTTAGGGTTCTCTACAGAAACAGAATCAACAGGAAATATTCATAAATATAAAATTTAAAAAGTGTCTCACATAACTGTGGGAATATATAGTCCAAAATCTGTAGGACAAACTGATTCCGATGGAGGGTCTGATGAACTCCACAGAAGAAGCTCAGCAGCCAAAGCAGAAACAGAGTCTGTCTCTTCTGAATCCTCCTTAAAAGGCTTCCAGTGATGAGATTAAGCATCACTCATTAAAGAAGACACTCCCCTTGGTTGATTACAAATGGAATCAGCTGTGGATGTAGCTGACATGATCATGATTTAATTCTATGAAATGTCCTCATAGCAAAAGACAGGCCAGCACTTGCCCAACAAGACAAACAGGTACCACCATCTGCCCAAGTTGACTCATGAACCTGACCATAACAGTCCACCCCTTGTCAACTTGGCAGCTATACTCATCACCTGAAACCATATCTAATTTCTACATGGAAAACAATAGAAGAAAGGCACATTTTTTTTCTCACCTAACAATACTCAATTATCCTGCATATAACCTGAAACACATAAAATCTCTCCAGAATAGGTGCAAGTCCTTGGGTAATATTCATTCTTAAACTTGATGTCTTGCAACTTAAATAGCATAACAGGAACAAAACAGCATTACAGTTCTCGTTTCTGTAACTGATTACATGGTTGTAGTTCATATTTTGGGTGGGTCTTGATTGGTTTACTGAAGTCCTATAAAAGAGGGAACGTTTTGGAGAATGAAAGAGATTCAGAGAGAGCAGAGAAGAATGACATAGCCATGAGGAGCAGAGAGCCCACAAGCCGGTGACCTTTGGAGATAAAGAAGGAAAACGCCTCTCAGGGAGCTTCATGAAACAGGAAGCCAGGAGAGAAAGCTAGCAGATGATGCCTTGCTCGCCATGTGCCCTTCCAGTTGAGAGAGAAACTGTGACAGGGTTTGCCATGTGCCTTTTCACTTGAGAGAGAAAAGCTGAACTTCATTGGCCTTCTTGAACCAAGGTATCTTTCCCTGGATGCCTTTGATTGGACATTTCTATGGACTTGTTGTAATTTGGGACATTTTCTTGGCCTAAGAACTGTAAAGCAGCAATTTATTAAATTCCCCTTTTTAAAAGCCACTCTGTTTCTGATATATTGCATTCTAGCAGGTAGCAAACAAGAACACCACCCAAGTGACAAGCAGGCAGCAGACAAGCAGGTAAACACAGCATTACAGAAAGCTTATCTTGATTCACAGTGAGAATTAGCTACAAAGACACCATATATGTAATATGTCATTAGTATGTACTAAGGGACAGGGCTCTAATGCCATTCAATGGAAGAGCCCAACGCAACAAAAATTGTTTTGGCCCAATGCCTCTCCTTTCTGAGGGGGAAATTATGCACAATGTACAATGATAAGTTGAATTCAATAGTAAATTGAAACACATTCTTATCATGAACTAGACTTGTGTCTATCAATTATATGATTGTTATGTGAAAGAAACTGGGGCAGATGACACAGCCTAAGAACTGAATGAGCCTATCTATCCTCTTTGTTCCATTCATGTTGTTTTTATTAAAAAAAGAAACATTTATTTGCTTTGTGGGTTTACAGAACAATCATGCATAAAACACCACATTCCCAGATCTTCCCACAAGTGGCATCTTGCATTGGTGTGGAATATTTTTTACAATTGATGATAGCCCATTTTTATAATTGTATTATTAATTAAAATCCATGGTTTAACTTGGGGTTCACTGCCTGTGTAGGGTAGTTCCATAGATTTTTAAACATTTTTTATTGTTACCATATTGTGCAGGTTTGAAGCTATTATGTACCACAGAAAAGCTGTGCCCTTTAATCCTCATTCAAAATTGCTGGGTAGGACCTTTTGATTGTTTCCATGGAGATGTGATCCATTCAATTGTGGGTGGTAACCTTTGATTAGATGGTTTTCATGGAGATAGAGCTCAGCCATTCAAGACGGGATTTTTTAATGGAAATTTTTAAGAGGGAACAATTTTGGAGAAAAAAAAAGGCTTTAGAGCAACCAGAACTAACAGAGTCCACACAGCCAGAGATTTTTGGAGATGAAGAAGGAAAATGCCCCTGGGGGAGCTACATGATATAAGAAGCCTGGAGAGAAAGCTAGCAGACATTGCCTTGTGCCTTTCCAGGTGACAGAGGTGTTTTGGACCCATCGGCCTCCTTGAGTCAAGATATCTTTTCCTGGATGCCTTAATTTGGACATTCTTATAGCCTTGCTTTAATTTCAATGTTTTCATAGCCTCAGAACTGCAAACTTGCAACTTAATCAATTCCCTCTTAAACATTCCATCTCTGGTATATCACATTCCAGCAGCTTACAGACCAAAACAAATATACACACTATGAAATATTCTCTATTAATCACATTCAGATGTATATTTCAGTGCTGTTTATTGTATTCATAAGGTTGTGTTACCGTACCCAACATCCATTATCAAAACATTTCCATCATTCCACATAGAAACTGTGTTCATTTTAAACCTTGACTTCGCATTCCCTATTCCCAGCCTCTACTCTGTTAAACTATATTCTAGATTCTCACTCTATGAGTTTGCTTATTCTAATTGTTTCAAAATAGTGAGATCATATAATATTTGTCCTTTTGTGTCTGCCTTATTCAGCTTAGTGTGATATCTTCAAGGCTCATCCATGGTCGTTACAAGTATCAGGACTTCACTCCTTTTCATGGTTGAATAACATTTTGCTATATGTATATACCACATTTTATTCATCCATTCACCAGTTGATGAACACTTGAATAATGCCACTATGAACATTGGTGTAAAAATATCTGTTCTGGTCCCTGCTTTCAATTCTTTTCAGTATTAACTAGTAGTGGGGTTGCTGGGTTATATAGTAGCTATACTTAGCTTTCTGAGGAACTTTCAAACTGTCACAGGGGCTGAACAATTTTACACTCTCACCAGCAATGAATACATATTCCTATTTCCCTGCATTCTCTCCAACATTTGTTATTTTCCACTCTTTTAAAATAAAAGCTTCTAATTTCTGTGAAATGGAATCTTGTGGTTTTGATGACTATAGATGATGAACATCTTTTCATGTGCTTTCTGGCCATTTTTATATCTTTTTGGGGGGACATATCTTTTCAAGTGTTCGGTGCATTTTAATTGGATTGTTTGTCTTTTTGCCCCTAAGTTGAACGATTTCTTTATGTCTTCTCGATAATAATCCTCTTTCAGATATTGGTTTCCAAATATTTTCTACCATTGTGTATGTTGTTTTTTCACCTTCAGGATGAAGTCCTTTGAGGACCAGAAATTTCTAATTTTGATGTGATTCCCATTTATCTAATTTTTTCTTTTAGTTGCTTGTGGTTTGGGTATAAATCCAAGAAACTGTTGCTAATACAAAGTCCTGAAGATATTTCTCTACATTTTTCTAGTTGGACTTTATTAGTTCTAGCTTTTATATTAAGGTCCTTCAACAATTTTGAGTTGATTTTTTATATGGTGTATGGTAAAGGACATTGCCTTTTTGTTTTTTAAATGGAGATCATGTGTTACAAGCACCATTTGTTGAAGAGACTATTTTTTTCCCAATTGACTTGTCTTTGTCACTTTGCCAAAAACACTTTGTCCATAAATATGAAGGTTGATTTCTGAGCTCTCAATTCTATTCCATTGGTCTGTACATCTGTCATTGTTCCAGTACCATGCTGTTTTTATTTCTGTGGCTTTGTTACAAGTTTTAAGATCAGGAAGTATGATCCCTCCAAATCCATTCTTTATCAACATGGCTTTAGCTATTTGGGGCTCCTAACATTTCCATATAAATTTGATGACTGACTTCCATTTCTGGAAAGAAGGTTGTTGAAATTCTTATTGGGTTTCAGTTGAATCTATAGATTGCTTTGGGTAGTATTGACATCTTAACAATATTTAGTCACCTAATCCATTACCTTGAATATCCCTCCATTTTTAAATGTCTTCTTTATTTTTTCTTAGCAATGTTCTGTAGTTTTCTGTGCACAAGTCCTTTACATCCCTGGTTAGAACTGTTCCTACATATTTGATTCTTTTAGTTGTTATTGTGAATGTAATTTATTCTTTGTGTCCTCTTTTGTTTGTTTCTAATGAAAAATCAGTCCACCATCTATTTGGGAGTACTTTATATACAGCACATTGCTTTTCTCTTACAGCTTTCAGAAACTTATCCTCATTCTTTGTATCTGATCATGCAATCAATATATTGTAGGGAATTTTAAAAAATATTTATCATGTTGAGTGTTCTCTCAACTTCTTGGATGTGTGCATTCACATCTTTTGATGAATTTAAGAAGTTAACTGTCATTAATTCTTTGACTATTCCTTCTATTACTTTCTCTTTTTCTTCTTCTTCTGGGACTCCTATAATGTGTATATTGTGCCATTTGGTGGTGTATTCATGGATGTCTTAGGTTATTTTCAATTTTAATATATACTTTTTTCTTTCTGCTCCTCAATTTGACTTATTTTAAGTGTCTTGTCTTCAAATTCACTTATTCTTTATTCTGGTAGCACCAATCTGCTCTTAAAACCTTCCTGAGCATTTTTCATTGCTTCATCGTGGTCTTCAACTCCAGTAGTTCTGTTTAGTTCCTCTCTATAATTTCTATATCTTTATTTATAGTCTCATATTGCTCAATCATTGTTTTCCTGATATCCTTTTGTACTTTCTCTGTACTTTCCCTCATTTCCTTGAACATTTTTTGTATGCTCTACGGTCGGGATCACATTTCATTCTTTTTCTACATGACTATCTTGTTATTACAACACTGTTGGTTGAATTTTTTGTGGGGGGGTGAGTAAGTGAATGGGTCAGAATCAAACTTGGGTCTCCCACGTGGGCAGGCAAGAATTCTACCACTGAACTACCCTTGTACCCCCTCCTTCAGAGTAAAAGAGGCTTTGATCAGCATGCCCACATACTCATCTTCTTCATTGATGCTTTTTATATTTTTATTGCCTTTCCTTGGATGGGCTACTATTTCTTGTTTCTTTGCTTATCTTGCACACTACTTTTACACACTATGTATGTTAATATTTTAAAATGTTAACTCTGTGACTTGTATGGTGTCTTTTTCTTGGTTTTGTAAACAGCTAGTTGTAAGAAAGAGATTTTCTTGAGTTTCAGCCTTCTCATTAAGAAGGTCTGCCCAAGGCAAATGTAGTGTAGAGGGTTTTCCTTATTGGTCTAGACTCTGTCTTGTCCCAAGCTTTTGCTCATGAGTTATTTTATAGTATCCCTGTTTACAGTCCCCCTTGTTTCCCAGGAGACGGACCTCCCAGGTATTTGACACTGGCAGACCTTTATCTGCCTCTATAATTATTTTACATTCCTTTCATTTGTCTCAAACTGCCTTTTCCTGCAGGGAAAATTCTCAGAGGAGGGTCACCCAAGAAAAGATTTTCCCAAATGAGTCTTTCCCAACCAACACAGTTCCGTGCAGGGAGTGTAGACTAGTTCCCAAAGGTCTTGTGGAAGAAACCAAGATGGACTCCAAAAGCTTCTCCAACGGCTGCCCAAAGCTGAGATTTCCTGGCCTGCCCAGCAAATGCAGCCCTTCAGCTAACTGTACCCTATAGCCCTGAAGAAGCACTGCATCTTTAAATCTTCACTGTCTCTGCCCCTGTCAAGGGAGGATTGAAACGATTGTTGCCACTGCCTTTGTCTGGCAATAGCTGCCCTCTAAGCAGGGACCCAGTGATCTGAATTCACTAATCAAAAGCCATGATAAGTGATCAGTCATGCACACCCCTCTTGGGGAGAAAGCAATTTATAGTTCTTTACTGCAATTTATCTGCCTTTTCCTCCCACTCTTTCCTGGATGTTCTATAATGTTCTTCTGCCCTTGAAATTTTGAAATAGCTGTTTTAGACAGTTGTTCTCTGTTTAATAGTTATTTTTTTTAGAAGAACTGAGTTCTGGAGCTCCTTGATCCACTATCTTCCCCCCAAAAATCCCCCATTCAAGTTTTAACACCATCCATCAGGCTTCATGAGGTATGCAGGACACAAAAAAAGATTAAAATCACCAATCATGAGCCTGAGAAGATAAGAATACAGAAAGCAATTGGGACTTATTCCATGTGGGAGAAAGCCAAGATTGCCCTACCCTTGGAGAGAAGAAGTTGCAGTTTTATTTTTGCCCACTGGTAAGTGTGTCCTAATAAGTAGGCTAGAGTCTGACCAATATGATTAATGTTAACTTCTCTGAGGGTGAGATAAGATAAGAGGTGGACAATTGGTGAGATGAAGAACATGCAATGAGATATCACTACATCATGGAAAGGAGGCCAAAGCCACACAGTCCAATCCAAAAGTTTATATAGAAAATCATTTTGGATTCAGTATTTTGTGCATGCATATGCCCACACATGCACACATACACACACATGTGCAGATGCATGCCTTGCTATGTATCTAAGGGAAAAAGGGATGGATTAGTCTCAAAGCATGGAAATCCTTGAGGCCCCATTACAGTTGGAGACTTTTCCTATTGATGACAGGACAGGGGCATTAATGCAATGGATAAACAATAGCACTTTATTTTCCACATGTGAGAATGGTATGAAATGTGAGAATTCTCTTACGAGTCTAGTTTCAAATATAAAATGAAATTTGAACATTTCTAGCCTTGACATAAGTTAAGTTGGAGCATTCTGAGCAGATTTAAGATTTGTTTTCTCTCCAAATTTGTTGCAGGTGAGAGATGAAAGAATTCCCCATTAATGTCTTACCTCATTTTTTAACCTGTGTCTTTCTGGGAGCTGCAAAGGAACAATGAGTTTTGAAGGGATGTTAATCCTTGCATTTTATCATTATTCTCTTCTCTCAAAAATAAAATTAGAAAGAAAAAGTCCTAGGTTGAACTGCAAAGGAAGCCCTGCACTAAGAATCAGTCAGGGGGAAATCATTCCTTGACTCATAGTTTGAGTTACTGTACTAACAGAGGGAGCTCTGAAGGCCTGTATTTATGTCATGAATGTGATCAAGAAAATTTGGACGGAAGCTCTTGGAATATTCATCTAAATTTTCTCTTTATGAAAGTCAGGGGAATAATTTTATTAAATGTGTAAATTCATGATTCATCATGAATATTAGAATGATGCAAGATGTGAAGCTCCTGGTCTCTCCTCCACAATGCCAAGAAAGAGAAGTTAATAAATGCGGTTGATTAGTGATCTCTCTTTGCTACTAAGTAGTTGTAGGATTAGCATTTGCATCACACCTTACTCCCCGACATTATCTACCTTCCTTTCCCCCATTTCTCTGTCTCTGCTTAGAGAGTAGTACTGAACAGACTCAAGATTCTTCAGGTCCTAGAGTGGTAAAAGCAAAAATTTTTATAATTGTGGAGGTAGTTATAGAAAGAAGGAATGGTGACATCTTTTTCCACTGCAATATCAATGGCGCTTCTCTCTTTCCTCCTGAGATCTTTAAGGGTGAGACTCAGAACAAAGGAGAGAGAAGCTTGCTCTTTGTTTTCAAGCACATCCCTAAATGCAATGTTTATTTTCTTCTTATGAGGCATTTAGGAGTCTTTCTTAAATGAAGTCTTTCTTTTCAATAGACTTGCACCTAAGTCCTAAATAAACAATATTAGGTAACGATGACATAAACTGCAGACTTTGATCATTTTATGAAGTCCAGAATGTAGTTACAGCAGATCTGAGAAAATTACCTGTTTATACAGGCAATGGAAAACCCCTTTGAACTGAAATTTAGGCACTTCTGACAATCCTAACCCTCTTTAGAGATGAATTAACCAAATACAACTTTCTGGAGTAGATAGATCTGGTTAAACTCTACTGGGAGAGATCATTTGGAAGGTAGCTGCCATGCTGTAATTTCAGTTGAGTCATTATAAGAGATATTCTGTTTTAAGAAAACAGCATATCCTGAAAGGACAGGTTTCCTTTATTTAATCATTTGAGCTCTGGGAAAATTCATAACAAAGCTTTAAAGTGGAAATATATTCAAAAGACACAATGGAAGTGGGTTGAGATGCAAAAATGTAATTTTTATGTATACTAAAAATGTTCAATGCTTTCCCCTATGGCCATATGCTTGTACAATCTCACTTCTGAGATGAAGGCAAACCTTTGAAAGAACCACAATGATAAAAATGAAGAGGACAAAATAATCTTCCTTATCAAGGGGTATAACTCTACCTTTAAATGGTAAGTTGGGAGGAAGAATTGAGTTCTTAATGCTCAGCCCAAATGTCACTACTTCCTTGAAAACAGCCTATACTTCAGCAACAAGATGTGACTTTTCCCCCCCAATTCCCTGAACCCTGAGATATTAGTACATCTGAACTAACCAGAATTTTACTATCCCACTCTTCCTTGTACTAGAGTTGTGTGTGTGTGTGTGGTTGTGTGTGTATGGATTTTCTCACTGGAACTTCTTAAAGGGAGAAGTTTCTCTTTTTTCAGTCCTGGACTTCTACCAGCACAATGCTTAGTATAAAGCAAGTGTCCACTGAATACAAAGTTGCTAAATTAATGTATAAATGGAGAAATATAGGTCCTTTTCAGGAAAAAAAATGCTTTTGTTCAACTCTCCCAATGAACTGTAGAAAATGTACTACATTTTGGTTAACATACTATTTGTGGGGATTAATTTACCACTTTGTAATAAACACCCCATAAGAAGATGAAATGCCATTGTCTATGGATTCTGACTCGTTCCCTTTAGGGAATGTTTCAAAGTCTTGCAGAGGAAGGGAAAGTGGGGGAAAGGTGATCCTTGGGGAATAACAAGGTTATGCCACTCAAGAGAAGAGACACAGCATTGGAAGGCCACTTCCTTTTGCTGAATTTTTAAGAGTAGTCCAGAAAGATTTCTATATAGTCCAGATAGGTCAGCTTTGACCTTAAACATTCTTGTATTCTTCATTCTGACCCCAGTGGAGCAGCCTAGGGTCTTAAGAAAGGACATCTGGTGGGGATAGGGAGCCAAAGGACCACTGAGTACTAAGAAAACTTATTATTATGGAGTTTTATCTATTCCCTCTCATCTCAACTCCATCTACCTCTGAGTTCCACATTAATGATCACACCCTGAGCCAGAATTTGTTAGATGTATAATAGTTGGCCTGTTTTGTGTCTTCCACTTGGCTGTACATCTTCAAGGCAAGGCATGTTCAGTTTTGTAGCTTTATGTGCCCAAATGGTACCCAGCAGAAGATCAATCATTCAGTATAGCAGAGTATAGTGTTTCTCTGATTTGATGTGCTCCTTCATTTGTTAACATTGACTGGTCTTTTGTTTTTAGCTATGTATGAGCCAGACGATAAGACACAATGGAAAACAAGTTAATGTCACTTTTCCTGTGGAGTTTATAGACTAGGAAGAAGTCACTCAAATACACCAATTAGGAGAAATTCCATCAGTTTAGGGAAGAAGTAATAGTGATTTAGATCAGCGCAGAATTGATTCGTTCCATCTCTCCTTTCACTTATTTGTTTAAGAGGCATGCACTCCCTTTTTGATGAGATGGTAGGAAGGTATCTTGCAAGTTGCAGCTTTCCTTTTACATTGTGGTAGAGATGACAGCTAAGTGGAGTGCTGTGCCACAGGAGATTGGGGTGAAAGGACATTGGGTTTACTTTTTGCCTTTTGCACTCATCATTAATTCCACATATCAAATAATGTACTTATTTTTCTTATTTCTTTCTATTTTCTCCCCCATTGGAATATGAACTCTATGAAACAGAACATCTCCTCTATTTTATTCATTATTATTCTTAGAACTGTGCCTATAGCATGTGCTAACGTATGTGTGTGTATGCTATATTTATTGTTGAAGCAAATGAATCAATAAATCATCTTTGTAGTAACATCTTAATAAGCTGACTAGCTAAAATAAAAAATACATCTATTTGCTAAATCTGGTACCTTGGGAAATGGTGGGGGAAATGATGAAAGGAAATACAATGAAAATAATCTAGAAGAGTCCTTGTTTTCTAAGAAAACACTCATAAAATTCTGTTCCACAGTCTTTATGGTGAGCCAGAAATGTGCAAAACTTAATTATAGGCACTCATGTAACCTTTTTTCCATTGATGATATGGGTATGAAAACGGAGTCAAAATTGTTCTATCCATGGCTTTTTCATCCTAACCCCACAAAGTTCTCTTGGCATACAACCATTTCCAGTCATGTTCATTGAGCCTCCTGGTGAGTCTGTGGACTCCTGCTGACCTGGCAATGTTTCTCTGCTCTAAAAAGAAACTATAACTGTGGATTACAATAAAAAAATCTTAATTAATAAACCAGGAATTTTGCTTGATTTGTGCCGCTCTACTTGTGTTTGATGAATTAATTAACTAATTAATATATATCATGCTCAAAAACACTTCTGAGTGAAATTCTGAAACCCAGTGGAAATGCCTTTCCAAACCGCTGCTTTGTTTCTTCTAAAAAAGGTTATAAATAGGGCCAAGAATCCCTCCTTTGTGGTTCAGATAGTGACTGGCCACAAGTGGAAGCTTAAAGTCAGGAGTAACATGAAAATTCATTTCTCCCCTCTGCCTCCGAAAATACCTTCCTCATCAATTCCTAGAACACTGACAATTAGAAATATATTTGTTTGAATAAGCAATACTGCCTTCTGCCTTCTCTTACAATATAAAAATGTTTATGAACAACTGTATAAAAAACAGACACAAACTACCTAGATAAACTCAAGGATAAATAGATGAATTCAACAAACCAGTAACTAGTAAAGAAATTGTATCAGTAATCAAAAACTTTCCAAGAAAGAAAAGCCCATGAACAGACGGCTTCACAGATGAATTTTACTTAAACATTCCAAGAAGAATAAACACCAATCCTGCTCCAAAGTTTCAAAAAATTTGAAAAGGATAGCTCACACCCTAACTTATATGATGAGGTCAAAATCACCGTAATTTGAAAGTAAGATAAAGATATTCAAGAAAATAAAGCTGCAGACTGATATCCCTTATGAGTATAGAAGCAAAAATCCCCACCAAAATTCTAGCAAACTGAATTCAGCAGCACATTACAAGAATTATACACCATGACCAAGTGGGATTTATCCCAGCTAGGGAAGTGTTCTTTAACATAAATTCAAGTAATGCAATATACCACATTAAAAAAATGAGTGGGAAAATACATGATAATGTCAATTGAGGCAGACAGGCATTTGACAAAATACAGCATGTTTTCTTGATAAAAAAATAAAACAAACTTAGAAAATTAGGAATAGAAGGAAATTTCTTCAACAAGATTGTGTCAGTTTGAAGCTATTATGTACCCCAGAAAAGCCATGTCCTTTAATCCTCATTCAATATTGTTGGGTGGAATCTTTTTATTATTTCCATGGAGATATAACCCACCCAGTTCTGGGTGGGAACTTTTGATTAGATGGTTTTCATGGAGATGTGTCTCCATCCATTCAAGGTGGGTTTGCTCATTGGAGCCCTTTAAGAGGGAACCATTTTGAAAAAGCTTTAGAGCAACCAGAACCATCAGACTCCACACAGCCAGATCTTTGGAGATGAAGAAGGAAAACACTCCTGGCTCCTTCATGAAACAAGGAGCCAAGAGAGAAAACTAGCAGACATCGCTGGCAGAGGTGTTCTGGTCCCATCAGCCTTCTTGAGTCAAAGTATCTTTCCCTGGATACCTTGGTTTGGACACTCTTACAGCCTTGCCTTAGGTTGGACACTTTCATGGCCTTAGAACTGTAAACTTGCAACTATAAAATTCCCCTTTTTAAAAAGCCATTTCATTTCATGTATATCACATTCTGGCAGCTTGTAAACTAGAACAGATTTTGGTACCAGAGAAGTGGGGTGCTGTTGCAGTTTGCAAATACCAAACATGTTAGAATGGCTTTTTAAGTGGTAAGGGAAAGATTTTGGAAGAATTGTGAGGAGCTGATAGTGAAAGCATAGAGTGCTTTGATGAGACTGTTGGTAGAAATGTGGACTCTAGAGACACCTCTGATGAGGCTTTAGACAGAAATGAAGAATGTGCCATTGCAAACTGGAAGGAAGGTGATGTTTGCATTGTTTTAAAATGGCAAATAATTTGGCCAAATTGAGTAATGCTGTTGGGTGGAACTTAGAATTTAAAGGAGACAACCCAGGATGCTTAGCTGAGGGAATTTTCAAACTAAGTGTGGCTTCTGGCTTCTCCTTGCAGGTTATAGTTAAATGTGACAGGAAAGAGATAAGTTGAGAACTGAACTCTTGGGTATAAAGAAACCAGAAATTGATGGTCTGAAGAACTCTGGGCTTCCAGAAAGGGAGACCCCAAAGAATAGTCCCCACATGAGAATTTAACTAAACATGGAAGCAGTTGGCCATTACAGTACAAGCAAGGACTTGAGATGGAATTATCTGGGAAGGACATGTTGAAATCCCTGTTGTCTGATGGGTATGATCCCTGCCTGTTATATAAAAAACCAACAAGAGTGTTGTGAGATCTGTATAAATGGAACCACTGCCAGTCTGTTCTAAGAGGGGCAGAAAAGGGACACATTACAGGAAAAATACCTACAAAGGCAGAACTATGAAAGCTAAAACTGAAATCAAGAAGCCTTGGCCCAGGACAGTGGACCAACCAAAGTACTTGGAGGGGTTAAGTTTGCTCCAAAGGCAGAGGGTGGGCCTTTCACCTCTCTGTTTGGGAAGAGTTGTACCCCAGGCTTTGGAGAGAGTGGAGCACATTCCTTGGGGACTGGGGAGAGCCTGGCTGCCACCACATTGTTCTGCAGGGGTTGAATGTGTGCCCTGGAGATAGTGGAGAGCCCAGGTACACCCCTAGTACTTGGAGAGGGTGGAGCCAAGAAAAAGGTGGTGTCCCCAGTGTCCCCTAAGGCTATATTCAAAGAGAAGTGGGCCACTGTGTAGGCCCTTGGAAAGGGTGGGACTGCTGGTTTCCAAAGCCCCAAAGATAAATGACTCTCAGCCTTTGAAATGCAATGGAGTTTACCCTGCAGGTTTTTGGAACTGTATGGGGCCAACGATCCCCGCATTCCTTCCAATTTCTCTTTATGAAAAATCCTATGGGTTGTCCCTCCTTTGTGTATTGGCAGTTACAAGTCCAGATCCAGAGTAGCATTTTGCCTTGTGACCGACTGTGCCTGTAGCTGACTTTGATGAGATTAATACTGTTTCTGACTTTGTATTGTATTTTTATTGTTATGAAATGGTTTAAGCCTTTCTGATATTGTTATGGAATAAATGTATTTTGCATTTGAAAAGTATTTTGGGGTCCAAAGAGTGGAATGTGCCAGTTTGAAGCTATTATGTACCCCAGGAAATCCATGTCCTTTAATCCTCATTTAATATTGCTGGGTGGAATCTTTTTATTGTTTCCATGGAGATATGACCCACCCAGTTGTGGGTACTAACTTTTGATTAGATAGTTTCCATGGAGATGTGTGTCCACCCATTCAAGGTGGGGTTGCTTACTGGAGACTTTTAAGAGGGAATCATTTTGGAAAAAGCTTTAGGGCAACCAGAGCCAACAGAGTCCACACAGCCAGAGAACTTTGGAGATGAAGAAAGAAGACACCCCCAGGGAAGCTGCATTAAACAAGAGGCCAGGAGAGAAAGCCAGCAGACATCACCATATGTCTTTCCAGTTGACAGAAGTGTTCTAGACCTATCAATCTTCCTGAGTCAAGTATTTTTCCTGGGATGCCTTAATTTGGACACTCTTATAGGCTTGCCTTAATATGGACATTTTCACAATCTTAGAACTGTAAACATGCAACTTAACAAATTCCTCTTTTTAAAAACCTTTCCAGTTCTGGTATATTGCATTCCAGCAGCTTATGAACTGTATGATAAAGACTGTATTTGAAAAATTCACACCTATTATCATTCTTAATGGTGAAATGAAGAAAGTTCTTCCTCTAAGATCGGAACAAGAAAAGGGATGCCCATTGTCACCACTGCTATTCAATATTGTACTAGAAGTGTTAGCCAGAGCATTCAGGTAAGAAAAAGAAATAAAGGGCACCCAATTTGAAAGAAAAGAAGAAAAACTTTCTCTATTTTCAGATGGCATAAACCTATATAAAGAAACCTCTCCCCCTAAATCCACAACAAAGTTACTAGAACAAATAAACAATTTCACCAAAGTGGTGGGGTACAAGATCAACATGCAAAAATCAGTAGTATTTCTATAAACTAGTGATTAACACTCTAAATAGGAAATTAAGAAAAAAAATCTATTTATAATAACAGCTAAAGAATCAAATATATAGGAATAAATCTAACCAAGGATATAAAGAACTCATATACAATGCACTACAAAACGTTTCTTAACGAAGTAAAAAAGACCTAAATAATTGGAAGGAAATTCCATTTTCATGAACTGGGAGACTAAATATTGTTAGGATGTCAATTTTATACAAATTCATTTACAGAGCCAACGCACTCTCAATCAAAATTCCAATACCCTTTTTGTAGAATTGGAAAAACCAATCAACTTTATATGCAAGGGTAATGGGCCTCTAACAACTGAAGCCATCTTGAAAGAGAAGAACAATGAAGTTGGAGGATTCATGCTTCCTAATTTTAAAACTTATTTTAAAGCCATGGTGTTCTAGTTTGCAAGCTATTAGAATGCGATACACCAGAAACAGAATGGCTTCTAAAAAGGAGAATTTATTAAGTTGCATGTTTACATTTCTGAAGCCATGAAAATGTCCAAATTAAAGCAAGGATATAGAAATCTGCAATCTAAGGCATCCAGGGAAGGTTACCTTGGTTCAAGAAGGCCAATGAAGTTCAGGGTTTCTCTCTCAACTGGAAAGGCACGCAGCAAGCCTGGAGACGTCTGAGGGCTTTCTCTCCAGGCTTCTTGTGTTACGAAGCTCCCCCAGGGGCATGTTCCTTCTTCATCTCCAAAGGTCTTGGCTGCATGAGTTCTCATGGTTCTTGTGGCTCTGAAGTTTTTCCAAAATGTTTCTTCTTTCAAAGGATTCCAGTAAACTAATCAAGACCCACCTGGAATGGATGGAGCCACACCTCTGTGGTGATAATCTAATCAACTTTCCAGCTTACAGTGCTGAATAGGGATTAAAAGAAATGCTTAGCTGTTTCCACAAGATGGATGAGGATCAAAACATAGCTTTTCTAGGATATATAATCCTTTCAAACTGGCACACATGATTATAAAAGAAAAGAATGCTAGTGGCACAAGTACAAACATATAAACCAACTGGATTGAATTGAGAGCCCTGAAACCAACCCTCACATCTATGACCAACTCATTTTGGACAAGGTTGTCAGGTGCATTCAAATGGTCCTGGGAAAACTGAATGTCCACATGCAAAATAATGCAAATGGACCCCCTACCTCACACCATAATAAAAAATCAACTCAAAATGGATCAAAGACCTAAATTTAAAAATCAGAAGTTGAAAATCCCTAACAGAAAACAGAAGGAAGTATCTTCAGGTTCTAGTATTTGAAAAAAATTTCTTAGACTTTTCAAAGCCTGAGCAGCAAAAGAAAAGGTAGGTAACTTGAACCTCATCAAAATTAAAAATGTATGCACATCAAAGGAAGTCATCATGAAAGTAAAAAGACAACCTATTGAATGGGAGAAAATATTTGGAAACCACATATCCAATAAAGTCTTAATATTCAGAATATACAAAGAAACACTATAACTCAACAACAATAAAAAAGGCAACAAAAAAATTAAAAACCAGGCAAAACACCTGAATAGACATTTCTCCAAGAAGATATACTAGTGGATAAAAAGCACATAAAAGATGCTCAACACCATTATCCATTAGAAGAATGTAAACCAAAACCACAATGAGATTCATTTCATGCCTACTAAAATGGCTATTATTAAAAATGGAAAATAAGTGCTGGAGAAGATGTGGAAAATAGGAACACTTATTCATTGTTGCTGGAAATGCAAAATGGTGCAGTCACTGTGGAAGATAGTTTGGTAGTTCCTGAAAAAGTTAAGTTAGAAAATTATCCTGCAATCCCAATTCTACGAATGCACCCAAAAGAACCAAAAACAGGGACTTGAACACGTATTCGTACACTGATGTCCATATTGGCATCATTCACAAGTGACTAAAGATGGAAGCAAGCCAAGTGATGAACTGGTAAACAAAATATAGAATATTCCTACAATGGAACATCATTTAGCCATACAAAGGAATGACATTCTGATCCACACAATAACATAGATGAACAAGACATCAGGTTGAGTGAAATAATCCAAACACAAAAAGACAACTATTGTGTGGCCTTGCTGATATGAAATAATGAGAATAATCAAATTCAAAGTATAAGAAACTAGAATACAGGTTCCGGGCCCAGGGTAGGGGTAGGAAATGGGGAGTGAATGCTGAAAGTGTACAGATTTTCTACTTACATTTTGGAAACTGTTGGTAATGGATGATGGCAATGGTAACAAAACATTGTGGATATACACATGAATGTGGTTAAAAAAAAGAAAACTTTAGATTGTATATATGGTATAGGATAAAAATTAAAAAGAGGAGGCAAGGATACTTCAGTGGTAGAATTTTCGCCTGCCATGTGGTAGAATTGTTGCCTGCCATGCAGTAGACCCGGACTTGATTCCTGGTACATGCACCTTCCAAAAAACAAACAAGCAAAACAAACAAACCAACAAAAATTGAACAAATGGTGCTGCAATAATTGGATACTCACATGGAAAAATAATGAAATACGACCCCCCCCCTTACAGCATACAAAAAAACAATTAAAAATAAAACAGGACCATACACCAGAAACAGTGGACTACAATGTAAACCACGGATTATGGTTGATAGTATGGTTATAATAATATTCTTTCATCATTGTAATAAATATACTACTCTAATGCAAAGTTTGTTAACAAATGGGGGCATATATACTATCTTTATTTTCTTCATATTTTTCTGTAAGCTAAAACTTTATAGAAAAGAGTATAAATATATTTTAGAGACCAGTGCACATTAAGTATCATGGACAGAACCACTTACTTCATCAATATGTGGAGGAAATAGGGTTAATCTATTAGTACTGACCATGAGGGTGAAAGGTAAGCAAAAAAGATATAAAAAGGAGATGTTTTGGGCAAACTTCATTTTTTTTAACTTTTTTTATTAATTAAAAAAGTTAACAAACAAAACATTTAGAAATCAATCCATTCTACATATATAATCAGTAATTCTTAATATCATCACATAGTTGCATGTTCAGCATTTCTTAGTACATTTGCATCGATTTAGAAATAGAAATAAAAAGACAACAGAAAAAGAAATAAGATGATAATAGAGAAAAAAACACTATACATATCATACCCCTTACCCCTCACTTTCATTTACCACTATTTCAAACTGAATTTATTTTAACATTTGTTCCCCCTATTATTTATTTTTATTCCATATGTTCTACTCTTCTGTTGATATAGTAGCTAAAAGGAGCATCAAACATAAGGTTTTCACATTCACAGAGTCTCATTGCGAAAGCTATATCATTGTTCAATCATCATCAAGAAACATGGCTACTGGGACACAGCACTACAGTTTCAAGCAATTCTCTCCAGCCTCTCCACTACATCTTGAACAACAAGGTGATATCTACTTAATGCGTAAGAATAACCTCCAGGATAACCTCTCGACTCTGTTTGAAATCTCTCAGCCATTGACACTTTGTCTCATTTTACTCTTCCCCCCTTTTGGTCGAGAAGGTTCTCTCAGTCTCTTGATGTTAATTCTCAGCTCATTCTAGGGTTTTTCTCAGTCCTTTGATGCTGAGTCTCAGCTCATTCCAGGATCTTTGTCCCACGTTGCCAGGAAGGTCCACATTCCTGGGAGTCATGTCCCACACAGAGAAGGGGAGGGTGGTGAGACTCATCATATTGGCTGGAGAGAGAGACCACATCTGAGCAACAAAAGAGGCTCTCTTGGGGGTGACTCTTAGGCCTTATCCTTTGTGGGGTTAAGTTTCATGTGAACAAACCCCAAGACTGAGGGCTCAGCCTATAGCTTTGGTTGTCCACATTGCTTGTGAGAATATCAAGAATTCAACTTGGGGGAAGTTGAATTTCTCCCCACTCTCACCATTCCCCAAAGGGGGCTTGCAAATACTTTTCCAGTCACTGATCAAATCATTCTGGGATTCATAGGGAGATCACTCTGGACAAACCAACAAAATCTCATGTGCTACCTGAGATTCCAAGTACTTGTGACATTCAATTAAACTATCTACATGAGTTATATTAGGAAATGCTCTAGTCAAAATCTAAATTTTGTAACAAATAAACAAATTTTACTTTACAAACTTCATTTTTTTCGTCAGATTTACACCTCTTAAATTCAACTATACCAGGTATGAAGGTCATACCTGGAACCTTTTCCTAAGCTCCTGAGAGTTTCAATCCCCCAGATGATTAATGAATGCCACTGATTCATAGAATATTAGATTTGGAAGTAACTTTTAAGGCATCTGGTCCAATCCTCTGTGCATCAAGCCTTTGACTGCCAGGAGCTCTCAAGCTCCATTCATCCCTGTTTCCTTTCTGCCTCACATTTGTGAAAGCTGATAGGAAAGGTGGGTGCTTCCTCTTTTAGCACCATTGGGAAATTCAAACCAACTTTTCACTGGAATGGCTCATTCTGACCTTACATCCTAACCATCATTAAAACTCTAAGCCATAAAACCTTCCCTGCTCTCCTCAGAAAGCTCATTATTTCAGTCATAATACATTTCATATCCTATTGGTATGTTTATGTGGAGTTAGCAGTCTCAATATTCAAATCACATTTTGCATGGGTAGCGTTCCTGATTACGTGGAATACAGGTCTTCCGAAAATCATCTGACTCAATGTGCCAATCCTGTATCATTGCCAAAATGCCTCTTTAACAACTTTCAGAGCAGTCTTTGAGAGGAAGCAAAAGTTACTGTGAACAAATATACAGAGGTTAAATTTAATAATAGGAATTCAGAAGGAAGCTGAAACCAACAGTAATGGAGAGCAGCAAGTATTCAGTATTAACAATTAGAAAAGTAAACCTCTTGAAGTACTTTAGTGATGACCTTAACTGTGCATTCTTCCCTTAGTGAAGGAAGATGCACAGAGAGGACCTTACCACAGAAGATGTTGATTTCTATTAAAAACCTCAGAACTGGGGCGCGGGGTTCCCCGGGCGGGGCAGTAAGCAGCCGGAATCCCTCCCTTCCTCCTTCGCGGGATAGCTGGGGCAATTGGACAGGCGGTCCCCTCAAGCCGTGGTGGCTGGTGCCCCCACCACGCGCGGTCCCCCGGACCAACTGAGAGAATTGGATCGGAAATCCCCAGGCCATGGAGAACGGTGACCCGGGGGGTCCCTTCCAAACACGTGACTCCCCGGTCCGGCTGGAAACAGTGCACTTTCCCGGGCCGCTGTGGCTGGCAACCTCCCGCCACGCTTGGTGCCCCGGGCCGACTAGGAAATTCAGACGGGCGCTCTCACGGGCTGCGGCACCTGGCGACCCTCCCCACGTTCGGACTGGCCCTCTTCCAAGCCACTTCAGCTGGCAAACCTGCCTGACGGCGAGAGTTTTCCAAAGTTAAAGGACCCACAGCACCTTTCACTGGTGGGACCCGCAGACAAATGTGTGCCACGAGCGCCACCTACTTGGCAGGATAAGAAAAACAGAACCCAGGGATTTCACAGAAAAATCTTTCAACCTGTTGGGTCCAACACCCAGGGAAATCTGACTAAATGCCCAGATGCCAGCAGAAGATAACGGATCATGCTCAGAAAATTGAAAATATGGCCCAGTCAAAGGAACAAACCAATAGTTCAAATGAGATACAAGAGCTGAGACAACTAATGCTGAATATACAAACAGAAATGGAAAACCTCTTCAAAAACGAAACCGATAAATTGAGGGAAGACATGAAGAAGACATGGGCTGAACAAAAAGAAGAAATAGAAAAACTGAAAAAACAAATGAACTTATGGAAGTGAAGGATAAAGTAGAAAAGATGGAAAAAACAATGGATAAGTACAATGATAGATTTAAAGAGACAGAAGATAGAATTAGTGATTTGGAGGGTGGAACATATGAATTCCAAAAAGAAACAGAAACTATAGGGAAAAGAATGGAAAAATTTGAACAGGTAATCAGGGAACTCAAGGACAATTTGAACCGCACAAATATACGTGTTGTGGGTGTCCCAGAAGGAGAAGAGAAGGGAAAAGGAGGAGAAAAACTAATGGAAGAAATTATCACTGAAAATTTCCCAACTCTTATGAAAGACCTAAAATTACAGATCCAAGAAGTGCAGCGCACCCCAAAGAGATTAGACCCAAATAGGCGTCCTCCAAGACACTTACTAGTTAGAATGTCAGAGGTCAAAGAGAAAGAGAGGATCTTGAAATCAGTAAGAGAAAAACAATCCATCACATACAAGGGAAACCCAATAAGACTATGTGTAGATTTCTCAGCAGAAACCATGGAAGCTAGAAGACAGTGGGATGATATATTTAAATTACTAAAAGAGAAAAACTGCCAACTAAGACTCCTATATCCAGCAAAATTGTCCTTCAAAAATGAGGGAGAAATTAAAACATTCTCAGGCAAAAAGACACTGAGAGAATTTGTGACCAAGAGACCAGCTCTGCAAGAAATACTAAAGGGAGCACTAGAGTCAGATACGAAAAGACAGAAGAGAGAGGTATGCAGAAGAGTGTGGAAAGAAGGAAAATCAGATATGATATATATAATACAAAAGGCAAAATGGTAGAGGAAAATATTATCCAAACAGTAATAACACTAAATGTTAATGGACTGAATTCCCCAATCAAAAGACATAGATTGGCAGAATGGATTAAAAAACAGGATCCTTCTATATGCTGTCTACAGGAAACACATCTTAGACCCAAAGATAAACATAGGTTGAAAGTGAAAGGTTGGGAAAAGATATTTCATGCAAATAACAACCAGAAAAGAGCAGGAGTAGCTATACTAATATCCAACAAATTAGACTTCAAATGTAAAACAGTTAAAAGAGACAAAGAAGGACACTATATACTAATAAAAGGAACAATTAAACAAGAAGACATAACAATCATAAATATTTATACACAGAACCAGAATGCCCCAAAATACATGAGGAATACACTGCAAACACTGAAAAGGGAAATAGACATATATACCATAATAGTTGGAGACTTCAATTCACCACTCTCATCAATGGACAGAACATCTAGACAGAGGATCAATAAAGAAATAGAGAATCTGAATATTACTATAAATGAGCTAGACTTAACAGACATTTATAGGACATTACATCCCACAACAGCAGGATACACCTTTTTCTCAAGTGCTCATGGATCATTCTCAAAGATAGACCATATGCTGGGTCACAAAGCAAGTCTCAACAAATTTAAAAAGATTGAAATCGTACACAACACTTTCTCGGATCATAAACGAATGAAGTTGGAAATCAATAATAGGCCGAGTGCCAGAAAATTCACAAATACGTGGAGGCTCAACAACACACTCTTAAACAATGAGTGAGTCAAAGAAGAAATTGCAAGAGAAATTAGCAAATACCTCGAGGCGAATGAAAATGAAAACACAACATATCAAGACATATGGGACGCAGCAAAGGCAGTGCTAAGAGGGAAATTTATTGCCCTAAATGCTTATATCAGAAAAGAAGAAAAGGCAAAAATGCAGGAATTAACTGACCACTTGGAAGAACTGGAGAAAGAACAGCAAACTAATCCCAGAGCAAGCAAAAGGAAAGAAACAACAAAGATTAAAGCAGAAATAAATGAAATTGAAAACATGAAAACAATAGAGACAATCAATAAGACCAGAAGTTGGTTCTATGAGAAAATCAATAAGATTGATGGGCCCTTAGCAAGACTGATAAAAAGAAGAAGAGAGAGGATGCAAATAAATAAGATCAGAAATGGAAGAGGAGACATAACTACTGACCTCACAGAAATAAAGGAGGTAATAACAGGATACCATGAACAACTTTACGCTAATAAATACAACAATTTAGATGAAATGAACAAGTTCCTGGAAAGACATGAACAACCATCTTTGACTCAAGAAGAAATAAATGACCTCAACAAACCAATCACAAGTAAAGAAATTGAATTAGTCATTCAAAAGCTTTCTAAAAAGAAAAGTCCAAGACCAGACGGCTTCACATGTGAAATCTATCAAACATTCCAGAAGAATTAGTACCAACTCTCCTCAAACTCTTCAAAAAAATTGAAGTGGAGGGAAAACTACCTAATTCATTCTATGAAGCCAACATCACCCTCATACCAAAACCAGGCAAAGATATTACAAAAAAAGAAAACTACAGACCAATCTCTCTAATGAATATAGATGCAATAATCCTCAACAAAATTCTAGCAAATCGAATCCAACAACACATTAAAAGAATTATACATCATGACCAAGTAGGATTCATCCCAGGTATGCAAGGATGGTTCACCATAAGAAAATCAATTAATGTAATTCACCATATCAACAAATCAAAGCAGAAAAATCACATGATCATCTCAATTGATGCAGAGAAGGCATTTGACAAGATTCAACATCCTTTCCTGTTGAAAACACTTCAAAAGATAGGAATACAAAGGAACTTCCTTAAAATGATAGAGGGAATATATGAAAAACCCACAGCTAATGTCATCCTCAATGGGGAAAAATTGAAAACTTTCCCCCTAAGATCAGGAACAAGACAAGGATGTCCACTATCACCACTATTATTCAACATTGTGTTGGAGGTTCTAGCCAGAGCAATTAGACAATAAAAAGAAATACAAGGCATCAAAATTGGAAAGGAAGAAGTAAAACTATCACTGTTTGCAGACGATATGATACTATACGTCGAAAACCCAGAAAAATACACAACAAAACTACTAGAGCTAATAAATGAGTACAGCAAAGTAGCAGGTTACAAAATCAACATTCAAAAATCTGTAGCATTTCTATACACTAGTAATGAACAAGCTGAGGGGGAAATCAAGAAACGAATCCCATTTACAATTGCAACTAAAAGAATAAAATACCTAGGAATAAATTTAACTAAGAAGACAAAAAACCTATATAAAGAAAACCACAAAAAACTACTAAAAGAAATCACAGAAGACCTAAATAGATGGAAGGGCATACCGTGTTCATGGATTGGATGACTAAATATAGTTAAGATGTCAATCCTACCTAAATTGATTTACAGATTCAATGCAATACCTATCAAAATCCCAACAACTTATTTTTCAGAAATAGAAAAACCAATAAGCAAATTTATCTGGAAGGGCAGGGTGCCCCAAATTGCTAAAAACATCTTGAGGAAAAAAAACGAAGCTGGAAGTCTCACGCTGCCTGACTTTAAGGCATATTATGAAGCCACAGTGGTCAAAACAGCATGGTATTGGCATAAAGATAGATATATCGACCAATGGAATCGAATAGAGTGCTCAGATATAGACCCTCTCATCTATGGACATTTGATCTTCGATAAGGCAGTCAAGCCAACTCACCTGGGACAGAACAGTCTCTTCAATAAATGGTGCCTAGAGAACTGGATATCCATATGCAAAAGAATGAAAGAAGACCCATATCTCACACCCTATACAAAAGTTAACTCAAAATGGATCAAAGATCTAAACATTAGGCCTAAGACCATAAAACAGTTAGAGGAAATGTAGGGAGATATCTTATGAAACTTACAATTGGAAGCGGTTTTATGGATCTTAAACCTAAAGCAAGAGCACTGAAGAAGGAAATAAATAAATGGGAGCTCCTCAAAATTAAATACTTTTGTGCATCAAAGAACTTCATCAAGAAAGTAGAAAGACAGCCTACACAATGGGAGACAATATTTGGAAATGACATATCAGATAAAGGTCTAGTATCCAGAATTTATAAAGAGATTGTTCAACTCAAGAACAAAAAGACAGCCAACCCAATTACAAAATGGGAAAAAGACTTGAACAGACACCTACCAGAAGAGGAAATACAAATGGCCAAAAGGCACATGAAGAGATGCTCAATGTCTCTGGCCATTAGAGAAATGCAAATCAAAACCACAATGAGATATCATCTCACACCCACAAGAATGGCCATTATCAACAAAACAGAAAATGACAAATGCTGGAGAGGATGCGGAGAAAGAGGCACACTTATCCACTGTTGGTGGGAATGTCAAATGCTGCAACCACTGTGGAAGGCAGTTTGGCGGTTCCTCAAAAAGCTGAATATAAAATTGCCATACGACCCAGCAATACCATTGCTGGGTATCTACTCAGAGGACTTAAGGGCCAAGACACAAACGGACATTTGCACACCAATGTTTATACCAGCGTTATTTACAATTGCA
This sequence comes from Tamandua tetradactyla, assembly GCF_023851605.1. NCBI lineage: Eukaryota > Metazoa > Chordata > Mammalia > Pilosa > Myrmecophagidae > Tamandua > Tamandua tetradactyla. The sequence continues at coordinate 38,813,507 of NC_135342.1, read as the reverse complement.
AAGAGATGGAAACAGCCAAAATGTCCATCAACAGAAGAGTGGCTAAACAAACTGTGGTATATACATACGATCGAATATTACGCAGCTTTAAGGCAGGATATACTTATGAAGCATGTAATAACATGGATGGACCTAGAGAACATTATGCTGAGTGAGTCTAGCCAAAAACTAAAGGACAAATACTGTATGGTCCCACTGATGTGAACCGACCTTCGAGAATAAACTTGGAATATGTGATTGGTAACAGAGTCCAGCAGGAGTTAGAAACAGGGTAAGATAATGGGTAATTGGAGCTGAAGGGATACAGACTGTGCAATGGGACTAGATACAAAAACTCAAAAACGGACAGCACAATAATACCTAATTGTAAAGCAATCACATTAAAACACTGAATGAAGCTGCATCTGAGCTATAGGTTTTTTTTGTTTTTGTTTTTGTTTGTTTGTTTGTTTTTTACTATTATTATTACTTTTATTTTTTTCTCTATATTAACATTCTATATCTTTTTCTGTTGTGTTGCTAGTTCTTCTAAACCGATGCAAATGTACTAAGAAACGATGATCATGCATCTATGTGATGATGTTAAGAATTACTGATTGCATATGTAGAATGGTATGATTTCTAAATGTTGGGTTAATTTCTTTTTCTCCGTTAATTAATAAAAAAAAAAAAAAAAAACCTCAGAACTCCTCTCCAGATAGTTCTGCAAGCTCTCTAAAGCCAAAAACTGTCTATATGAGAAGAGCCCTGGAACATCTCATTAGAAGGGACTCAGCCAAAGAGACTCAATTTGCACATGCAGCTCTGCTAAGTCAGGAGGTTGATGATCCAAATCTCCTTAGGTATGTTAGGATGCTTAAATCCTAAGAAACTGTATCAGCCCTGAAACAATAGTCTTCTCTTTTAACTCAGATAATGGACCCTCTGACAGTAGTTCAGCACCAGGGCCTTGGATCTCCAGCTGCCAGGACCCTTTCTCCAGTAGCCAGAGTTCTAGAGGATGTGTAGAAAAGAAAAGCTATTCAATACAGGAAGATCAATTTCACTGTCCAAATTGCCTGTTTTTGTGATGCTAAACTTGAAATTTCTACACAGCAGAAATTTTATGATCATATCTTTCATCTTGAGAAAAGACTTGGTCTTTCTGTTGAATTAAACAGAGGAGGCTCCGTTTTTATGAGAAAATGCTTTACTTAATAAATAGTTTCTAAAACTATAGGAAAAACTAGGTGAGCCAAGCTGTAAGATCAATCTGCCAAGGCTTTGAAAAAGGATGGTTCCATAGCCTGAAACTCTCTTGTTCAAATACTAAAAAAAAAACCAGTGATTTGATTTGAGTTCATTCAACATAATGTTAGAGATTTTCAATGGCAGCAAAATTATTGCCTACTAGGAGATGGCAAACTTTTAAGTAAAGGGTGAGATAGTAAATATTTTTGGGGTTTAAACTCTTCTGCAATTACTCAACTTTGCGTTTGTAGCTCTAAAGCAGTCATAGATCATACGTAAATGAATGGATATGGCTATGCTTCAATAAAATAGTATTTACAAAAGCAAGCTGTTGGTGTATTTGTTCCACCAAACTCTAACCCTTTGCTCTTCTTAGACCTCTTCCTTTTCCTTATCTATTTTCTATCCTTTTCTCTCTTCTTTTGTGACTAGTAAAGTAAAATATAGAGAGAGAAAAAGAGTGAATGGGGAGGGAAGAAATGAGAGAGAAGAGAGAATCCATTTATCCACTCTTCCTTATGCTTCAGTAGCCTGGAATCTCAGACATTGAGCTACCAAAGAGCTCAATATTTCTGGGAAGATGAGAATAGAATCCTTTCCAATCTCCTGCCTACTCAAGGTTGCTGAAAAAGGTTTTTCTAGGATATTACAGTCTGCTACACTTTCCCTATGATAAAGAACACTCATTTTTAAGTCATTGGTCTCTGGAATAGTGTGATACCATACATTCAAAGAATGAATGATATGCCATGTTTAAACATAAGACAGAAGTGAAGTATGTTGGTGTGTTGCTTTCAAGTAAACAAGCAGCTGTGTCCTGTAGTCAGTAAAAAATGTTGGTTCACATATGGTATACATTTTTATTTTCTGCTATCCAGCATCCATTCTTCTTTCTAGGAGCAGCACCTCTCCTATTAGTGATTACTTTCTGGGGCTGCCAATCATACTTCACAGTTCCACTCCCCAGACATGGAGGAACACCTTATCCTCAGGTCTCTAATCATATTACTCTATCATCCTGGCTGTCACTGATACTGGATTGTGCACATCTTAAACAGGACAAATCTCAGTCAAGATCTGGGGTTGATAAACAGATGAAGATAGGAACATTCTCTTGCTGGTATGGTACCCAGTTACTGTTACGTAGGGCAGGACTGACAGTAGCAACTTTCTCTCCTTATAGAGGGGAGCCCATTTTTGTTGGTAAAGAATGAGAACAATACAGAGAGGAGCAGAGTTGAGAGATGGAGAGGTAAATATCTTAAATGTCTTTTGAGCTCCTATATCTGGCTGAATTAATATACTCCCTCTATTGTCCAAGTCTGTTTGACTATGGTTTTACCACTTGCAGCAATAGAGTTATGACATATGAAATAAGTGCCAGGTGCTTTGCTACTGTTCTTTGGAAATTTCCAAGGCATTGAAAGGTACTTGGACTTAATTTTTATAATTTACTGAGATCTCTATCTTCAGATTGCTTCAGAGGACATGAGAACCAGATTTGCTAGTCTTTTACTAGCCCTGATGTTTCTGTAACTTTACATTACACAGATTTGTGTCTACTTTCAGGCGAGAAGTACATATACTATTAGAGTAGGAAATGGGCTGACATGGGAAAGTTGAATCTACTCTAGAACTTTTGCCTTCAATTTTCGTGAAGCAAAGCAAAAAGCCTAATTTGTGTTTCTTAACATAAGGTTGTCTGGATTGGTTACATTTTGGGTATTTTGGAGAAGGGATGCATTTAATCAAAGTCAGAGGGCTTGAAAACTAGAAACCTAATGAGTGAAAGGCAGAGGTCAGCTAGGTAAATGCACTTCATAGTGGCCATCAAAAACAATTCACAATTTGTTTACACATATTTATACTTTCATTCCCTCATACAAAGTAGGAATTTAATAATTGGTTATTGAATGCCACAGAGTGGGCTTTCAATAACTGCAAATTGAATGGTATAGTGTGGGACACAATGACAAGACATTGCAGTTGTTAAAGGAGACAAGTTGAAGAGTGTGCATTAATAAATAGACGATGAAGGGCTAGTGGATGGTGTCCAGAGAATGTACTCATACTGGCAAAGGGTAGCTGTTCCATAAGTGGAGGTTTAATGGCACAGAATAGGTTTTTAAGGAACATATGTTGAATGTCACAGAGTTGGAGTTCAAAAAGTGAAAGTGAATTAGAAAGAGAAGGTACATAATTTGTGGAAGTTGAATGACACAGATACATATAATCAGGATGGAATGCGAATAACAGAGTGGGTGTGCACAAGCTAATAGTGGAATAACACAAAATAAGTGTGCAAGAAGTAGAAATGGGAAGATACAGAATGGGTATGAAAAAAGTGGGTGTTGAATTACACAGAGAGTTTGCATGGAGTGGTAATTGAATGCACAGAGTAACTGTACATGGAGTTGAAGTTGACTTGAACATAGTGGGTTTCAAAGATTGGGTAGTTGAATGGAGCAGAGGAGATATTCAAATCATGGAAGTCAGAATTTGCAGAATGGGAAGTGTCAAAGTGGATATTGAATGTAAAACGGTGAGTGTACAAAACAGCAATAGTTTAATGAAACATACTGTTGGGTCAAGGAGTGAAATGGAGTTAACAGTATAAGTTTAGTAGAATAGAGAGAGGATACAAAGATTGGAAATTGATATGTATAGTGGGTGTTTAAGGAATGATAAAGATTGTTAGGAGAGAAATTTGGTTGGCACAAAATATCTGTGCAAGGAGTAGCCATTTGATGTGCAGAATAAGTGTTCAAGAAGTGGAAACAGAATGACTCAGTGGATGCCCAATGACAAGAAGTTGAATGGCACACAGTGGGTTTCCAATGACAAAGCATGGGTATAAGAGTGCATATTGTAGGGCACAGGGTGGGATCCAGGGACTAAAAATTGTTGGTACCAAGTGACTATACAATAAGTGAATGAGTTTAAAAGGAGTATATGATGATTGACACAGAATGTGTGTACAAGGAGTAGAAGTGGATGACATAATGTGGTTTTGAAATGCGTTTAAGTTGACTAATACTAAGAGGGAGTGAGAAGAACTCAAGTAAAGTCACATACAGTGAGTGTGCAAAGATTGATAGTTAAGTTGCAAGGATGGCTGAGCAAGGACTGAAAATTGGATGGGACAGAGTACATATGTAATATGTAAAGTGTAAGTACAATTACTCAAAGGCCCATATGGGAAGTAGTTTGGATAATATAGAACAAGTGTGCAAGGGGTAGATTTGAATAGTGCAGAGTTGTCATTTTAGGAAGGGAAATTGAACTACACAAGTTGGAGTGCAATTATGGATAGGAGAATGGGATATTACCTATCCATAACTTCACTTCTTGGGTGTCCGAGAAGTGAAATTTGTTGGTGCATAATGGGAATCAAGAAGTGGATGTTTAATCACAAGCAATAAGCATACAAAGAGTGATTTTAAAGTAGAATAAACTGAATGTGGAAGGAGTGAAAATGGATGATATAACCTGGTTTTACAATGGGTGAAAGTGGAATACCACAGAAATAAGGTACATGCCAGAAATCGGATAGCTTGCAGAGGGTGTGCAAGGAATGTAAGATAATACACAGAGGGTGAGCATGGAATAAGAGCTGAATGACAGAGAATATGTTGAATCAAAGTTCTTGTAAAAAGGTATAAAATGAGATGTGCAGTGAGAGTATGCAAAGAGTCAAAGTTAAATCACACAGAGTTTATAGTAAAGGACTAGGGACTTGAATGGAACAAAATATGTGTGCAAGAATAGCAGTTTAATGGCACATTGTTTGTATGTAAGGAGCGGAAACTGACTGATGTAGAAAGTATAAAGTGAGTGGAGTATAAAGATGAATCATTGACAGTGAGTATGAAGGACAGTTAGATGGCATTTAGTGGGTTTGCAAGAAGTGATCACTGAATGACGCACTGGAGATTTGCAATGGGTGTATTTGAAGACCACCAGGAGGAGGTGTAGTGGGAGGAAGTTGGGTATATGCATGAAGTATAAGTTGTTGAGCAAATAGTGGGTTTTTAAGGAATAGTAGATGAACAGGGTAGAGTGCGTTTGAATCACAGAGTGATTGTACTAAAAATGATTATCAAATGGCAAAGAATGGGTGGATATGGGATGGTGTGAACTGGGTGTGTAAGGAGCAGATATTTGAACACGTTTTGAATGTGCAAGGAAAGATTAACACTACCAAGTCGATTGTGTGGAGTGTAAGTGGATGGCACAGCCTGGATGTACAATGAGTGCAAGTTGAATAACCCAGATTAGAATACCATTATAGGTAGTCATATGGATCACAGATGGTTAGAAAGAATTATAAGTAGAAGCACACAATGGTTTCATGAGGAGTGATAGCTGAATTATAATGTGTGAGATGCGGCAGAAACAAAAGTCACTTTATGGTTGTGCAGCAGTTTAAATTTAATTTCATAGAGTGAATTTTCAATGAATGGAAGTTGAATGTCACAAATTGGTTGTGTAAGGAATGGAATTATTCATGACACAGTGTTATTTGGTGGAAGGGAAATTGACACAAGTTGGTATGCAAGAGTGACATGTGAATTGCACAATTATGTGTGCAATTAATGGAGTTTAAATGTTATTAATAGGTGTACATGGAATTGTTCTAAATTGTACATACTGTGTGTGTGTGAAAGGAATAATAGTTGAATGGCACAGAGTTAGTGTTCAACAAGTGGAACTAGACTGCATAATTTGGTTTGCAATGGCTGTAAATTGCAATGGATTGTAGGAAGACACAGTTTGCAATTATTGGCAATAGAATGGTTGGCAATTTGTGTATAAAAAGTGAAAATGCAAAGCATGAGGAAGTGTGCATGGACTGGAATTTGAATAGCACAAAGTATTTTGAAACAGTGGAAATTAGACAGCACAGAGTGGGGGGAGTGGAGATTGAATCATACATATTGCATGTACATGGAGTAATATTTGAGTGACACAGAGAGAGTGCAAGAAATATAATTTAAAAGTAGAGCTGGGTGCAATGACTAGAAGTGTACAGTTCAGAAATAATGTGCTTGGAATGGCTATTAAGCTCATAATGTGTGTGTGCAGGTAATTATTGTTAAATGGCAAAGATGGTATACAAGGATAGAAGGTGGATGACATATCATTGTTGTGCAATGGGTCTAAGTTGAATAATACAGGGATTGGTTGCAATGATTGGAATTTAGATGGCTCAAGGTAAGACTGTGATGTAAGGAAGTGAATTATACACAGGAGATGCAGGAATAAGAGTTGAATGAAATACATGGTATGTTGAATCAAGCACCGTGCATGTGAAGAAGTGATAGATGAAGTGCTAGGTAAGGATTAACAAGGAGTGGAAGTTGAAGTGCAAAGCGTTTGTGTTGAAGGGATGGGAAATGAACGGATAGAATAAATGTACAATATGTATCCACTGAATGGCACAGAGAACGTGTGCAAAGAGTCTATGGCACAGAGAACGTGTGCAAAGAGTCTAACCTGAATGGTGTACTATTGGTATGACAGGAAGGGAAGTTATATTTGCACAAATTGAAGTGCAAGTAATAATAGGTAAATGATACATATTGTGCAAAAATAATTTGGAAAGTTTAGAATGGATGTGCAATAAAATGTTTTTGAATTACACAAAAATAGATGGCAAGAAATAACAGTTGTGTGGCAGAGTGATTGTACAAAGAGTTAAAGTGAATGACAGTGCATTTGTACAATAGGTTGTATAGCAGAGAGACGGTACAAAGGATGGGTATCTGATGGAGTACAGTGAGTTTGCGAGGAATATATGTTGAATGGTACACAATAGGAATATAAGTAGTAAAAGTTGGTGCAGAATGGATATATATGGAGTGTAAAAGAATATCTTACAGTGAGTGATAAAGGGAGAGATAGATGACTGGCACAGAGAGTGTGTACAAGGATTGGACATTTGTGCAGAATTAGTGTGCAAGGAGTAATTGTTGAATTATAAATAGTGGGTGTGTGAGAAGCAATAATTGAATGGCATAGAAAGGGTGTGCCTGGAGTAAAATGAATGGCGCAATATGGATGTACAATGGGTGTAAGTTGAAAAGCACAGAAAGTAGATACTGTAAGTAGAATTTGGATAGAGCACAATGAATATTCAAGGTGTATCAGTGGAGAACCACAGAGTGGGTGTGGAGAGAGTGGTAGGTAATGACGTAGCCTAGTACAAATAGTGAAAGTTGGAATGTGCAGGGTGAGTGTAGAGTAATATTTGAATTATGTAAAGTGGTATATGGAGTATATGACACTGTTTAGTGGTGTGTGATACAATGTGTGTGTGGTATAGGATTTACCTATGTGTGAGAGAAGCTGTGTTTATTTGTATATGGGCTTTGTGGTGCTTTATAAATTGATGTATGTGTGTGTGAGTCACTGTGTTAATAACATGCTCCTAAGGCATTCGTATTGTGGCAGGTGCTATATGTAATGTTATGTTTGGTGACGTGCTGAGTTAAATTGTTTAATATTGTGTTTGTGAGACACTGTATAGTGATTCACTACTGTACTTAGTAATATATCTGGGAAATACTTCATTTAGTAGAGCTGGTTTTGTGCTACTTTTTGTAGAAAAATCTGGGTGAATCACATTGATTGGCATTGAGAGTTGCATGTAGTCCTGTTGAGTGTGATATGTGTGAACTATTATTTGAAAGTTTATAGGGTATGTAGTATCTTGTGTATACTTGTGTGTTATAAAATTAAAACATTTTCATCACCAGTGCATGGTTAACATACCATTCTTCTGAGTGATGTGAAACAGTGGGTGAGTATTGCTTGGTGTGTGTGCTATGAATAGATTATGTGTGAATCATATTGCTCAACAGTGCATGGTGTGTACTACATTGTTTGGTGATATATGGGTGAAGTACTGTGTTTGGTTGTGCTAAGTGTATGTGTTATTTTGTATAGTGATTCATAAATTAGACACTTTTTTCATGGTCCATGTTGCATATACTAATATTTATAGTAATATATTTTTGAAACACTTTAGAAGTGTATGGTGCATGTGTCACTCAGTAACATGTGTTACTGAGTGTATGGTGCATGAGTAACACTGTGTTTAGAAGTATATAATCTATCATATTCTGTTTAATGATGCATGGGTGAAATTATAAGTAATGTTAGGCCTTTATGTTACTCTGTTTACTCATGTATGTATGAAATACTTTGTCTAATATATGTGTAATATATGTGTGAAACACTGTGTCTGACATGTGTGAAACACTGTGTATAGTAGTGCTACACGCATGTGCTGCTGTATATAGTGATAAATGCATTAAACTCTGTTTATTACTGCAAGTTGCATGTATGTCTCTTTACATGTTATAAAAGTAAAACATTTTGGTTAGTAGTGTGTAGTGAGGTTCTACTCTGTTTAGTGATATATGTACAAAACACTGTGGTTAGTAATGTACTAATTTGTTCAGTGAAATATGTGTGTAACAATGTGTTTAGATGTGCTAGGTCCTTGTGCTACCATATTCAGTGATATATGTTGGAAACCCTTTCTAAGCATTGTATACTACAATTGTGATTGTGCTAATGTGTAGTGTAACTCTTTATTTAGTAAGACATAGCGCATTTTCTACTGTGTTTGTAGATAAATGTGGGAAACACTTTTTTTAATAATGCTAGTTTCATTTTCTATTCTGCATATAGATGTATTCTTGAAATGCTCCGTTGCAGTACACAGTAGGGATACTTTGTTTAGTCTAATAAGGGTGAAACATTGTGTTAATAATGATGCTATGTATCAGGGTTTATGGGTGAAACCTTTTTATAGTAGTAGTGTATGGTTCCTTTAATACTGTTAGCATTATATGTATTGAAGTACCTGGTATCAGTGATAACATGTATTCTAGAGCTATGTGGGTGAAACACTTTGCTTATAGGTATGTGATTTGTGTGCTACTTTTTAAGTGAAATATATGTGAAACACATTGTCTGCTAGTGCTAAAATGCATAGCCTCCTGTTTACAGTGATATGTGTATGAATCAGTATTTAGTATTGTGCGGTACATGTACTACTTACTTAGAATGTTAGAATTTTGTACTCCATTGGTTTTGAATTTGAATTTAAACATTGTATTCAATATTGTTAATTTCATGTACTGTCATGTTTAATGTTAAATGTGTAAAAACTTGTATTAGTAGGGAATGCTGTTTATAGTAATTTGTTTAGTGATATATGTATGAAGCATTTTATTTAGTATTGTGTTAAATGCATTATTGATTAGAAGTAATGAAACTGTACTTAATAGTACAGGATGGGTATGTTCTAATATCTATAGTGATATATGTAAATCAGCCTGTTTATCAGTCTGTGAGCCATTTGAAACTCTGTGTAGTTATATCTGTGAAACAATGTTTAGCAGTATGTTGAGAATATGGTATTTTAAAGTATATGTGTATGAAAATTGCTTTTAATGGTGCTTGTCTGTGTGATTCTCTGCTTAGAGATATATGCATGAAAGATTGCTTAGTAATGCTAGATGTATGTGCTATTGTGTTTAGTTTTATAAGTATTAAGCAGTGCTTGGTACATGAATGACTTGGTTTAGTGTGACATATGAAGCACTATGTTTACAATTTGTTATATAAATGAGCCAAAGATGGCCTCTGGACAGTTATTCTGTATCTTGTTTACTTCTTCACAGCAACCTGGGTCCATCAGAAAACACTGTCAGTGCCAAACTCAAATTCTTACACAACCAGTTGTTTTAAAAGTAGCTCAAACAAGTAATTTTTAACCATTTATAGTTAACCTGCTTTGCATACCCCATTAAAGTTGGCCAACATCATCTCTCAACTGATAAGATAAGACCCTACATTTATGAGACCCCCACACTTATAAGACCCAATACTCACTCTGCCCCTCATTATTCTCTGGGCCAGAGACTCAGTACCATCTTCTAGACACATAACCACCCCTCTTTCTTTCTTCTCTTCCAGGAGTTCTGGAGCTTTCTCTTTGCCTGGCTTCCTCTCTTAACGGTTCCCTCTACTACTACAGGCCTCTGAAAATCTTCCTCCAGTGAAGTTTTGTCCTTCCCATCACAAACCTATCAATGGCACCCGAACCAACAGCTTGTGTGCTACTGCCATCTAGTGGTCACGTATTTTTCTTAGTCAACTCCCAAATCCTGAAATTCAAATTCAAAACCAACGGAGTCACATATATTCAAGAGTTGTAACTATTATTTCTAAATTCTGAGATAATGAGCTATTTGTGTATAACCTTGTCATTCCCTGAAATTTCGGGTATTTATGTGACACCTGAGACTCAGAGTTAGAGCACTACAGGTATGAAAGTCAGCATTACCCCATACAGCACCGGTTAAAAAAGTTGAAAAAGTGATCAGACTTCGACAAGAGATACGAATGAAGCTGATCTGGATAGAACTAAGGTAACTCAGAATACAGGGTAAAGGAGGATATATGGCTCATATTTTAAAACTTCAACTTGTTTGAGACCAAAGAGAGAGATGATTATTTGGTGCAAAATTTATATTTTGGTTAGCTTATTATCTAATTTAACTTGTATGGCCAGTTTATGTGAACACCATAATTACCTGGAATCTTGAATAAGGCATGAGATCTTGTTGGTTTGTCCAGGTTAGTGTGATGCCCTGGTATATCCCTGAGTAATTTGGGCACAGAATAAAAAATAAACTGCAAAGTCCCCTAGGGGACTGAGGAGAAAGGAGGAAATATTAAACTTCCCCATCTGGGGAATTTCTGATATTCTAGCAAGTAGTGGAGACAACCAATTCGATAGGCTCAGCCCTCAATCTTGGGGTTCACCCCTGTTCTAGTTTGCTAGCTGCCGGAATGCAACACACCAGAGATGGATTGGCTTTTAATAAAAGGGGATTTATTTTGTTGGTTCTTCAGAGGAAAGGCAGCTAACTTTCCACTGAGGCTCTTTTCTTATGTGGAAGGCACAGGATGGTCTCTGCTGGTCTTCTCTCCAGGCCCCTGGGTTCCAACAACTTTCCCCGGGGTGATTTCTTTCTCCACCTCCAAGGGCCCGGGCTGAGCTGCAAGTGCTGAGATGAGGAATGCCAAGCTGCTAGACTGTGCTACATTGCGTTCTCTCATTTAAGCACAAGCCAATTAAGTTAAACATCACTCATTGTAGCAGACACGCCTCCTAGCCGACTGCAGATGTAATTAGCAACAGATGAGATTCACCTACCATTGGCTCATGTCCACAGCAACAGAACTAGGTGCTTTCACCTGGCCAAGTTGACAACTGAATCTAACTACCACAACCCCTATGAAACTTATTCCTGCAAAGGAGAAGCTAAATCTATTGATAATTATGCCTAAGGGTCACCCTCAGAGAACCTGAATGGTTGCTCAAATGTGGCCTCTCTCTCTAAGCCAACTCAACTGATAAACTTACTACCTCTGTGCTACGTGGGACATAACTCCCAGGGATGAGCCAGAACCTAGCCTTATCTGAATGAGAAAGCGTTCTTGCCCAAAAGGGGGAAGAGAGAAATTTCAGTGGCTGAGAGATTTCAAACAGAGTTGAAATGGTATCCTGGAGGTTATTCTTATACGTTATATAGATACCCCTTTTTAGTTTATGGTATATTGGTGTGGCTGGAGGGAAGTACCTTAAACTGTTAAACTGTTTTAAGAATTTAAAGATTTAAGAATATAAGAATTTAAGATTTAAGAATCCAAGAGCCTTGATTCTTGAAGATGATTATATTATTATATACTTTGTACAATGTGACCGTGTGATTATGAAAACATTGTTTCTGTTGCTTCTTTATCCAGGATATGGACAGATGGGTAAAAATATATAAGGCTAAAAATAAATAAATAATGGGGGGAGTAAAGGGTAAAAAATTGGGTGTATTGAAATACTTATGGTCAGTGAGAGGAAAGGGTATGTGATGTATGAGTTTTTTCTTTTTGCTTCTTTTTCTAGAATGATGCAAATGTTCTAAAAATGATCATAGTGAAGAATATACAACTATGTGATGATATTGTGAGACATTGTATACTACGGATGGACTGTATATGTGTGAAGATTTCTCAATATAAATATTTTTTAAAAACCAGTGGAGAAAACTATATGATGATTTCACTTTGGCGCAAGATACAGACATGGATTCACCCAGTCAGTAGGGCAATCAACTCGCACCCTGATTTTGGATGGTTTTAGATGGTTGGGACTCAAAACTTGGAACACCTCCACAGCATTTCGACAAGGCATTGCCATTTGCTCTCTGACATTTAATGGTTTCCTCCGTTTCATCGTTAGCCTGGCTGAGTGGTAGAGTGCCAGGACGCGGAGTGAACCCACACTAGTGGGACTAACTTTTGGGATAAGAGAAACTGGGAAAGATGTAAACCCACATGCTCAGGTCCCACACTAGGCAGACACTGTACACTGTAAAGCTTGTGAACCTGAATTGGAAATGGAGAGTGTCAAACCTCTGGGCCAATGGTGGGCTGCCTCATAATAGGTTATAGTAGAAGGAGCTCCCTGTGGTCTAGCCAGTGACTTGGGATACTCCAAGAAGAGAGAACATGCTCCATACTGAAGGTCGCTATAGCAGGAGAAAGAGTCAATGAGGCAGAGATGACAGGCTAGTCTCCAAAATACAGCTATGGGAGATATCTTGTAAACAGTTGACTTGTTTTTGTTGGTGGTGCATTCACTGGCACTATCATAATAAACTTTTCCCCAAGGGATACAGAGCCCGAACCCTGTACCATGCTAAACAAAGAGTTACTTAAAGTAAATAAAGGAAGGGGAGTATCTATCACACACTTTCCAGGAGCTAAAATGTTGCTACCCTATCAAAGGAGATTGATATCCATGATAATCTTAATGGATCCTGATCATACATTACATTACGGATTTCCAACCATGATGTAATCCAGAGAAGAGTTAGGAGCCCAAGCTACTTCTATCAGTGGCACATGAAACGTCAAGACATTTGGGCATCACAGAGTTATGGAAAATGGATTGGTAATCCAGGATTTGGCTGGGCAGAGAGACTTTTACACAGAGCCATTAAGTATGGCACCACAGGCACAAATCTCTGCTAATATAATTGGGTTACCAAAACAACTCCTTGGGAACACCTTAAGATACATAGTCAGACCAATGCTCCCACTTCACTGCCAAACAAACACAAATATGGTCATTATAAAATAATATTCCTTGGGGTTTTCACCTGCCCCATATTGTCCCATAGCAGCAAGCATCACAGAAAGACATAAATCGGCTTTTAAAATAAGGGCTATTGAGAAAATTTGGAAGACTGGTTCTTCAAATGGAAAAAAGTATTCTCAGTAGTCCTCAATCACTCAGAGTACATGCTCCTATGGCATGACTACATCATACTTAAAATTACAACATATGAAGAAATCACTAATAGAGACACGGTGATCTATCTATCTATCTATCTATCTGTCTATCTATCTATCTATCTATCTACCTTTCTCTCGATATAGATATATACACTCACAAGTGATACAGTACAATTCCCAGTCTTCAAAGATATGAGAACCCTGACAGCACCACCTACAGCAGAGAAACATCCACCTGGTACTTTGACCTTTACCTTATCCCTCATAGAAAATTCAAAGCCAACTTACTTCTCCCTAGATCCTGAGGAGGACTTGCGCAGTTTCTCCGTCTCAGGGACCCCACAGTCCTCTCATCTTCTAACCTGCATCTGCTCATCATTCAGTGTAAGCCATGCAAGTGACCCACAACAATCTGGAAAGAGAGGCACCTTTGTCTACTCAGAAGGTGGACTAATAGCTCCCTTTCTTTCCTCATTAAATTGTCCCATGACAATCATGATACAACCTGATCCCCTACCACTAGCCTTATTACCTTTGACTGAACTCCTACCCTGTTGCTCTTCCCTTCCTCATTTGAGAAGTTCCAGTATTGACGAGTGTTCCTCGGCAGATCACCTTCGCACTGGTAATCTACTTCCCACTACTGCAAGGTGTTTCTGGAAACAGCATGCCACAGGCACAGAAAGGGAAACAACTCACTTCATTGTGAAAATGTCCTAATCAGGGAATCATGTCAGTTCTTGCTTCCTGAAGACTGGCTGCTGGTGATCCTTGGCTCCTCCACCACAGGTCAAGGCACATGGCAGCATCCCCTGGTCTCTCCTTTCTGTTCCAAGTTTTGTCGGTTTAAACTTCTTGGTTCATAGCTTTCTCCATCTTTGTTTGAACTTCATTCTCTTATAAAGGATTCCTATGATAGGATTAAAATCCACCCCATGAGTCAGGCACACCTTAACTGAAGTAACCTCAACAAAAGCTCCTACTTACAATGGGCTTACATCCAAAGGAAGGAGTTAAATTTAAGAACATGTTTTTCTGGGCTATATACAGCTTCAAACCACCACACCAACACTCTTCCTTCTATCTCAACTCCGACTAGCACATACATTTTGGCTAAACCAGAGTCTATATCATGTGTACTCATAAGTGCTTTCTAACACCTGTCATCCAACTTTTACTTCAACTCAGATAAAACCCACTATTCTTAAATAGTGCCATAAAATAAATACAGCAATGGTATGCTACTTGTTGAGTCTCAATTAAAAAATGTGCAGAGATAATATACACACCCACTATTACAATAAGCAGACTCATGATTGGATTAGTCAATTTAAAAAATACTGTAATCCAAAGCCAATACCAGCAATGCCTGCCTGATTACAGATAAAATTATAGTTCTTACTAATACCTGGAATGATGATAAGTGTGAACTCTGACACAAATGCAGACTTTATAACTATTGGCCTCTTTTCTTATCAACTATAACATTCCACTCCCTTTCCTGTACAAGCCCCATTTATTTAGGTAGAGAAAAATTGTGCTAACCAAGTGGCCTAGGGCACGTTACCATGGGCCTCTTCCCTATCCATTAATCAATATGTACAAGGAAGACAATTCATACAGTATAACAATTCCTAGGTCAGACCATGACTAGATTATCAGGGACTGCAATAAGTTTGGAAATTTTGCCGTACGTCTCACAATAACAACTGCAAGACCTACCTGGCACTCAATGGAAGTGGCCACCACGCTAATTGCAAAGCTGATTTCCCACAGTAAATAATCATAGCCCTTAGGGGTTTCAAGAAAGTCAATTCTTACAAAAAAACATCTTTAGTCTCATGGCAAAACCTAACTTCACTTCCCAGAGGAGTGCCTCCTTTTAATCTGATACCCACGTGCTTATGACCACTACAAAACCTTCCAGGCTTACCTAAGCCAACTTTAGTTAGAATTAGGGAAATATTTGAGGAAGATTGCCACCCAATGTTACTCTTCCAGGGGCTCCCTAGAAGAGAAACATACCTCATGTTACAGAAGATAGAAGCAATAATAAGAAGCCCCATAGCAAATTAACCTGGGAAGAGACTTGTTGGTGCAATACCACACCACCTCCCAAGCAGCCACTCCTGAGACTATTAAAGCTAGATGGATGACCAATTTTCCCAAGACCAATGGATTAGATCTAAGCAATGGATTAGATCATCCCCTTATGAGATGCAATGCCACCAAAAGAAACAAGAGCAAGAATAGGCCAATTTAAAAATATAATTGATGTCTATCTTTGGAAAACATGGCCCACCTGAGGATCCCATAAGCGCCCGATAGTTTAAGATTTATTATGGAGCATGGCTAGACTAACAACTTTTTTGAACCATCTGATCTTATATGGCTCTCCTGCACCCCTGGAAATATAATTATTTTTTAGCAATGCAATTGGCAAGAAACTTAAATTGCCAATGCACACCAATCTGAATGAGGAGGAATATAAATTTTCAAATCAAACTTACATAACTGCCTTAGCTAAAGCAATACATAAAATAACAAATTTCCTTGCATGCTAAGCTTGTTTCTGCCAATCTGATTTAGTACACATATCATAATACCCTTTCGCTAGACAAGATCTCCCACAAACCTCATTTATAACAGATGAGCCTATTCCTCTACCCATCAATATCCAGCAAAACTATCCAGAAGCTTATCTCAATGAAATATATGGGCAATGTTATATGTGAATGCATATGTGCTGTATGGGCCCATTAGCAAATGCTGAATGCAAAGCAGATAATACACAAACATTTGACTGCAACAACATATGCTCCTATTAGCACTGCCTGAAATTGCTCCAAGCCACACATATTTACCTTCATAGGAACAAAGAGAATCCAGGCACCAGAAGGAAAGTGGTGGGCCTGTAAAGGAATTAAATGACTCACCTTTTGTCAAACCTCTTCTCCTACAACTCTGGACAATACCTCTTGCCTTGCGTTTGGCTCAAAATTCCGTTAGACTTTTACTTACCAACAGAACCCCTCAAACACTTGACCTACAAACCACGCTAACTACAGCTCTCTAGTACCATAAGCCAGTTTTCTCAATAGTCTCTCTGGTATTAACCGCCATAAGATCATTAAATTTGGGGGCATTAGAAGCTGCATGTGTGTGGGACATCACACACAATTAAAAGAAACAGAGATAGCCATGTCCAAGGGATTATCCACAAATATCAAACAGTTTGAGGACTGTATTCATTGACTGAATCTCATTGTATTTTAGGGGTAATGATGTTAGATAACTGCATTGTTCTAGATTGCTTATTAGTTGCTGAAGGAAAGTTCTGTGTGCTTGCTAATACATCTTGTTATAAGTGGGTAGATACCACTCATTATGTTTTACATAATGACATATACATAGACATATACAAAAAGGGCTGCAATATCACTATATTGACCAAACATTTTGAAAGAAGTAGATTTCTCCATTTCTGATTATTCTCGCTTTTCCCCACTAAATGGGCAGGCTAGCTGAATAGGCTTTGAATTTTTAGTTTGTGCTTTTTATTATTATCAGCCGCTGCAAATTCAATCATTGAGAAATAACATTCAACTTAGATTATAAACAACACAGGGCCAAGGGGTGGATTGTTATATAAATGAGCTAAAAATGGCCTCTGTGTAGTGGCTCTGTCTTGTTTAATTCTTCCTAGCAGTCTGGGTCTGTCAGAAAACCCTGCCCACACAAAACTCAAATTCTTACACACCCCATTGTTTTTAAAATAACTCTAATAAGTAATTTTTAGCCATTTAGAGTTAACCTCCTTGTGGCCTATCCCTCAAAATGGTTCAAAATCAACTCTCAATTGATAAGGATCTGCACTAATAAGATCCTATGCTCTGGCGGGCAGCGGTGGCTCAGCAGGCAAAGTTCTCACCTGCCATGCCGGAGACCTGGGTTCGACTCCTGGTGCCTGCCCATGCAAAAAAAATAAAGAGATCCTATACCCCTCCAGATCTTCGGAGCTCTCTGACACAGAGGCTCCCTATTGCACAGATTCCCTGGCATCCAGGCAAGTAAGCACCCACCTACTTTCTTTCTCATCTCCCCCAGTAGTTTGGAAGCTTTCCCCTTGCCCTGCCTCCTTTCTAGTGGCTTCTTCCTCCTCCTGGCGTTCTGGAAATCTTCCTGCTTTGAGGTTCGGCTTCTTCCAGTACAAAACTGAGTCACCCCCAATAAAGCTCTTGTGTGTTACTGCCATCTAGTGGCCAAATCTTTTCTTGGTCACCTCCAAATCCTCAAATTCAAACTCACTACCGTATGGTGTACTACTTTATTATTTGCTTAGTGATATGTATGAAATTCTATGTTTAGAAGGAAAAAGTTTGTGTGTTTCTTTGTTTAGTTAATGTATATGTAAAATACTTTTGTTAATGGTGCTGGATGAATGTCCTACTGTTTAGGGTTTATGTGGGAAGCGCTGTTGAGTAATGTGTGGTGTGTGTTACATGGTGCTGAGTGATAAATGTGTGAAAAGCTCTGTTTTGTAGTGCCTTGTGTGATACTGTATTTAGGATTATCTGTGAAAACTGCATTTCGCCATGTGAGGTAACTGTGATACTTGCTTAGTGATGTATGTATGAGACACTGTTTTTATTAATTTTGGAGATGTATACCATTTTGCATAGCATTATATAGCAACATTGTATAATGGTGTGCATGTGTGATGGTTTCGATGTTTTATGAACCCCAGAGAAGATCATATTCTTAAAGCTCATCCAATTCTGCAGGTGTAGACCTGTTGTGGGGCCTTTTGATTAAGTTATTTCAGTTGAGATATGTTCCAGAGAGTCTTAATCATCTTACTGGAGTCCATTAAAGGATGAAAGACAGAGAAATACCCAGAAGCAGAGACAGAGACACAGAAGCTGAGAGAGAAAGCCACATAAATAGAGAGAAAGCCAGTGAAGCCAGATGCTGGAAGCAACAAAACCTAGCAGAAACAGGAGAGACCAGAGATGCTGCCACATGCCTTACCATGTGACAGATGAGTGACAGATTGCCTGTCTTCAGGAAGAAGGTATCATACTGATGATACCCTGATTTGGACATTTTCATGGCTTCAGAACTGTGAGCTGGTAGGTTAATAAATCCCCTTTGTAAAAGCTAACTCCTTTCTGATATGTCACGTTTTATCAGCTTTGGTGAACTAAACCAGTATTGTATTATATTTAGGGATATATGTGTGAAACAATTTGTTTAGATCTGCTTGTTTTTAAAGTATATAATGTTATAAGAGTAGAAAATTTTGTTTAGCAGTATGTAGTGTCTTACTACTTTGTTTAGTAATATGAAGTGTGTTGAAAACTGGGTCTAGTAATGCTAGGTACATGGGCTGCTATGCATAGTCATATGTGAATGAAATTTTTAGCAGTGTATTTTACATGTACTACATTGTTTAGTGATATGTGCATGAAAACATTGAGCTTAGCAATTCTAAGTTCAGATAACCATTAGCTAGTATGACACGAATGAAATGCTATTTGAAGTGAATAGGGCACGTTAACTTTAATATTTGGTTTTGTAATAAATGTTTGAAATACTGTATTTAGTTGTGCTGAGTGTGCTACTACATATAATGATATGTTTGCAAAACACCTTTTTCATATCCATGTGTTCGAAAACTTTCATTTAGTGATTATATGTGATAATTACTGTGCTTAAGAAGAAATGTGCTGCTGTGTACACTAATATCTTAGTAAAACACTGTTTAGTTGAGCATATTGCATGCTGTACTTTGGTTAGGGACATATTTCTGAAGTAGTTTATTTAATATTTCTGGGTTTGTGGACTCTGTGAACAGTGATATATTAATTAACTGGTTAGTTTAGAAATGCATTATTTGTTTCCCGGTCTGTTTAGTGATAAATGTATGTAACACTGATTAGTATTGCACATGAATGTGCTTTTTTTTGTGTAGCATATTAAGGGTAAAAGACTTCCCATAGCAGTGTGTGTACTATTTTCTTTAGTAGTATATGCATTAAAAATTGTTCTTATTAGTGCTATGAAAGTGGTTTACTGTCTATAGTTGTATATGGGTATAACTGTGTTTAGTACTGTGTTGTGATGTGATTGTTTAATGAGTATTAAAGTTATTAAAATTATTGTTTAATGATCTATGTTCAGTACAGTTTTTAATAGTCTTCGGTGAATGTATTTACTGTTATGGTGGTATTATATGACTGAAACACTTAGTAAAGCACTGCATGTAGCTTGTAATTCTTTGTTTAGCAAATAATATGTGAAATTGTTTTATTAATGTCACGTGCATGTGCAACTCTGTATACCAGTTTATGGCGGAATGTGCTTTTTAGTTGTGTGGGTTCCATGTCCTAATATTTTCATGAAATAATTTCTTTAGCAGTGCATAAAACATCTGCTACTCTGTTTAGAGAAACATAGCCAAAATGGTATGTTTATAAGTACAGTACTTCTCTTGGTGACATGTGTGAAATAGTGTATTAAGTAGGGCTAGATGGGTTTGCTACTGTTTATTGATAAAAATGTGAAACACTTTGTTTAATGGCACACTGTGTGCTCAACTGTGTATAGTTTCAAATGTGTGAATCACTGTGTTAAATAGTACTTTGTTGTGATTCTGTGTTTAGTGAAATATGTGTAATGCTCTGTTTAATAGTTCATGATGTGTGTATTAAACTGTTAAATAATGTATCTATGAAACCCTTAGTTTAATAGTGCTATGTGTTTGCTGCTCCATATGGTGGTGTTTTACCAAGACTCTATTCTGCAGTGCATGGTGACTGTTTAGTGATATATGTGTGAAAAACTGTTCAGACGTGTTAGATTGTATGACACTTTGTACAGTGATATTTATGTCAAACCCTTTGTTTAACAATATGTATAATGTTTGTACTAACTTATTTAGTTATATATGTGAGAAATTGTGTTCAGCATGCCTTCCTGTGTTTACTAGTCTGTTTAGTATTATACATATGTTGCTGGGTATAACAATGTATATGGAAAGACTTTGTATATGGTATATGTGTCATGTGACATTTGTGTGATACATTGTGTTAAGCATTGTGTGGCACATGTACTATTTGCCTAGTAAGAAATTTTTGAAACACTGTCTAGAATTGCATGGTATGTGTAGTATTTGATTAGTGATGAATGTTGAAACTCTGTATTTAAAAAAACTGAGGATGTGATACTGAGTATAATATGTGTGTGAAACACTCTAGTTGTGGGTGGCACATGCAAAAGTGTGCTTAGTGAAATATGTGTGAAACCCTGTAATTTTTATAGGACTACATAAAGCTTTATTTGATGGTGTGTAATGTGTGAGCCCCAGTGTATAGTTTTATATGTGTAAAGCACTCTGTTTTGCAGTGTGTGGTGCAAGGCATGCTGTGTAAGTTGACATATGTGTGAAACACTATGTTTAGAAATGTGTGGTGTATATGTACCAGCTTACTTAGCAATACAAGTGAAACACTGTTATCAGGCACATCTACATTAGTGGATATGTGTGAAGCAGTCTATTAGTGGTGTATAGTGCATCTGATACTTTATTTGCTGATATATATGTAAAACACCATGTTCAGCAGTGCAGGGTGCATGTGATACTGCACATAGTGCTATCTGTGTGAAATACTGCTGTAGTAGTGTGTAGTGTGCACACTAATCTGTTTAGTGAGATATTTGGGAAACGTGTTGTATTGTTCTAGGAGTTGTACTAAGTTGTATACTAATATATGAATGAAACAATTTATTCAGCAGTGTGTTGGATGTATAACAGCATGTTTAGAGATACATGTATGAAATACTATGGCTAGTAGTGTGTGAGTATTCCACTCATTTTAGTAATATGTTTTTGAAGCTCTGCATTATGCATCATATGGTACACATACTTTATTTTGTAATATGTGTAAAACTCAGTGTTTTTAGTGCAGTTTATTTTATACTGTGTTTAATGATTGTGGTATATTGAATCATGTCTCCCGTGAAAAATTTCAAGTCTCTATACCCCAGTTTTGGAGGTGTGGACTCATTTTAAAACAGTATCTTTGAAGATACTAAAAGATGAAGACTCAATAAATCAAGGTGGACCTTAATCCAGTGAGACTGAAGTCCTGATAATCACCAGAAATTCAGACAAAGTCGATTAGTAGAAGCCAAAGGAGGAGGTGCAAGGAGATAAATTGCCATGTCACTGAGGCAGAGATACATCTACAATACAAGGAAAAGCAGTGTGAAGCTGTATGTTCAGTATGAAACAGGATGTTCAGTATGAAACAGTATATTCAGCAGTGTAAGGGGCATGTAGCATTTTACTTAATACATATCATTTATATGCATAGAAATATTCATAAATTAATATACGCATGTGGCACTGTGTTTGGCAGTGCAGCATGCATGTAAAAATTTATTTAATAATATATCTGTACATCTCTGTGTTTACTAGTGCTAGGTGCATATGTAATTTTGCATAGAAATATGTTTCAAACACTGCTTAGCAATGCATGATATGTGTACTACTTTGTTTAGTAATACATGTTGAAATATTGTAGTTAATGTGGATGTATGTAACCATGTACTATCATATATAGGAGTTGTTCTTTATCAGTTCATTTATGTTGATTTATTTAAGATATGTTTGAAACACTATGTTTAATACTGTTAGGTGTGTGTGAAATTGTGTAGATTTCTCTGTCAAACACCTAATTGAGCATTGTGTAGTGGAGGCACTACTTTTGTAAAATGATATTTGCTGAATCACTGGGTATAATAGAAGTTGATGCATTTGTAACTATCTAGAATATATGTGTCAAATATTTTGCTGAGAAATGAAAAGTATTTGTATTACTTTGCTTAGTAATAGGGCGTTGAAACACAGTGTTCATTATTGTTCCATGAGTATATACTGAATATAGTGACATTTGGGAAAAACATTTTGAGTAGTGGGTGTTGCATTACTAACTTGTTTAATGATATATACTGAGATTCAAAGTTGAGAGTGCTGGGGCACGTGCTGGTGAATATAGTAATTGTGTATACTTTATGTATACTTTAATGTGCAAAATACTATATATGTAAAATTACGTTTTGTAGTTCAGGTGTATGTACTATTTAGTTTAAGAATACATGTTAAAACATATTAAAAACTAGGTAGAGTGCCTGTGATATTATGTAAAGGATATATGTATGCAACACTGGTTATCAGTGTAGACACGTATTAACTTATTTAGTGATATGTCATTAATTACATTAACTTAATCATGTAATTAATTGTCATTAATGATGTCATTATATCATTAATTATCATTAATTGCACTGTTTAATAGTGTTAGGTGCATGTGTTACTATGTTTATATTTGTATATTCACAAAGGATATATTTGTGAATTACTTGGCTAGGCAGAGTGTAGTATATGCACAAATTTGTTTACTGAAATATGGGTGAAAATGCTCTACATTCTTAGCATATTATTGATCACAGTAATATCGACAGAACATTGTGTTT
Source organism: Tamandua tetradactyla (assembly GCF_023851605.1). NCBI lineage: Eukaryota > Metazoa > Chordata > Mammalia > Pilosa > Myrmecophagidae > Tamandua > Tamandua tetradactyla. Next base: position 38,790,359 of record NC_135342.1, on the reverse strand, counting down.
AGCAATATATATTGTGTTATTTCTTGGATGATATATGCTGAAACACTGGTATTAGTAGTTTTATATGTGTGTTTTCCTTGTATAATGATATATGTGGAACACTATAGCAGTGCATAAAATGTGCATTTTGTGATATATGCTAAGATATATATTTAATTGTGCTATATGTACGTTTTAGTGTGTATTGGGATAAGTTACCTAACACTTTATTACCAGTGCATTGATGAATTCTACTTTGTTTATTGATTTATACTGATGAGCAAGTTATGCTAATGTGTATAAAAGATATGTGTGTGAAACACTGGGCTTTTTAAATGGTTGTATGAACATAATTTCATTTAGTGATATATATTTGAAGCACTGTTTAATAGATGAAGGTGTATATTTTACCATGTATACTTATTTACAGTGTGTACCAGTGCGAAGTAGGTATACTACTGTTTTTTAGCAAAGTATCTGTAAAATACTGTTTATATAGATCAGTGCATGTTATTGTGTGTAGAATTATATGTGTGAAACATCATGTTTAGTAGTGTGTGATGACTATACTATTTTATTTATTATTATACCATGTTTTAGTTTTCTAATGCTGCTGGAATACAAAATTCCAAAAAAGGATCAGCTTTTATAAAAGGGATTTATTAAGTTATAATTTACAGTTATAAGGTCTTAAAAATGTCCAAACTAAGGCTTCCAGAGAAAGATACCATGACTCCAAAGAAAGGCCAGTGTCTGTCACATGAGAAGGCATGAGGCCAGTGTCTGCTGGTCCTTGTTCGCAGTTCTGTTGCCTCCAGCTTCTGATTCCAGTGGATTCCTCTCTAAGCATCTGTGGGCCTTCATTTAGCTTCTCCAGGGCAAAACTCTTGATTCTGGCTTGTTTAGCATCTCCTGGGAAGGCACATGGCAATGTTGGCTTCAAATGTCAGAGTCTAGGCATCTGCTTTCTCTGTCAGCACTCCAAACATCTCCAAATGTCTGCATTTATATTAGCTCTGCAGCAACTGTGTTTTCTCTAAAATGTCTCCCCTTTAAGTACTCCAATAAACTAATCAAGACTCACATTAAATGGGCGGGGTTACAGCTCCATCTAATCAAAAGATCACATCAACAACTGGGTGTGCCACATCTCCATGGAAAGAATCCAATCAAAAGGTCCCACCCTACAATATTGAATCAGGATTAAAGCTTTTTGGGATAACAACAATTTCAAACCAGCATATATCAATAAAACACTATGTTTAATAGTGCCAGTTTGTGGTGCTATCTGCATGAAACAATGTGCTTAGCAGTGCACAATGATGTCTTAATTCTTAGTGATATGTGTGTGAAACCCTATCCTATTGCTATATTTGGATGTTATGGTGTGATATATGAGTAATGCTTTCTTTTTGACATGTGTAATATGTTAGTATTTTGATTACCAAGACACAAAAAAACATTGCTATAAAATATAAGTGGTCATGTACTTTGATAATTTGGTTTAGTAATATAGAAGTACAACACTGTTATAAAATGTGCTAGGTAGCTGTGTACAATGAGAATGCATAAATGTGTGAAAAGCTGGAGTGAGCAGAATGTGGTGCACGTCTTACCATGGTTAGTAATCTGTATGTGAAATACCATGTTCACTTTGGTGAAACACTGTGTTTAGCAATGTGTATCGGTTGCACCAATATTCTACTGACATACATAGAAACACTATCACTATATTAGGTGCACATGTTACTGGTGATATGAACATGGTGATATATTTACGACCCTGTGTTTAGGAGTACATGGGGCATACACTACTTGGTTTAGTGATGTTTGTGAGAATCATTGTGTTAATGTGTCGATTGATATACTTATGAAATACTGGTTTTGCAGTGCATCATATGAGTATTATATTTAATGATATAGTTTTGAAACACTGAATTTAATAATGCTTAGTATGTATGTTTCATTTTATAAAGTGATAAATGCATAAAACGTTGTTTAGCAATATGTGATATGCTTATCCATTTATCGCATAATATATAATGAAAGACTGTATTTGGTAGATTTAGTGATTGTAGTAGATTTAGTTTCATTTGTTAATGTGTTATAACTTCATATGGATGAAGCATTGTGTTTAGGAGTGCATGATTCAAATATAACCTTGTTAGGTGATACAGGTTAAAACTCTTTAAAAGTTCTAGATGTGTGTGTTACTGAATATAGTTTTATATCTGTGAAATATTGTCTGTGAGTGAGTAGTAGCTGTATAATTGGTTTAGTGAACATTATGAAACACTTCGTTTTATAGTGATTGTTCATGTGTTTCTATGTATTCTGTTTCATGTGTGAAAGAGTATTTAGCAGTGTCACACATCTACTACTCTTTTTAGTATAGGATAGTCTGGGTAACAAACTATTTATTGATAAGTATTGAAAAATGTGTTTAATGGTTCTAGTGTGTGCATATTACTCTGTTTAGGGACAAATGTGTGAAACATTATGTTTATCAGTGTATGATAAATGAGCTATTATTAGTGAGATATTAGAACACTAAGTCATAGTGATAAGTTTGTATGTCGCAGAATATAGTCTTTGGCAGTACATGGTATATGTACAACTTTCTCTTCTGATATATTTGTTAAACATTTAGCTTAATAGCTTTACATGCATATGTATGTGATATATATGTGATATATATACATGAAATGGGTGGTATGTGTACTACCTTGTGGAGTGTTTATGTGCGAAATACTCTGTTCAATATACAGGTTACACGTACATAGTGAACATTTTGTGAAACTGTGTTTAGCAATAGTCAGTGTATTTATAAGTTTTTTGAATGATATACAGTAAACCACTGTGTTTAGAAGTGCTAGGTTTGTGAGTTACTATGTTTAGTGCTATAGTTATTGTGTACTGTTTATCTTAAAACTACTGATTTTATATTGCTAGTACCATGAGTTATTGTGTTTAGTGAAACAGGTTTTAGCAGTATGACCAGTATGTATTACTCTATTTTGTGATATAACAGTGAAACAATCTCTTTATAGTGTTTATGGTTGTATACGTGTTTAACACAGGGTTATCAATGTTTAACGGGTGTAGACATTTTTTCTTATATATATATATATATCAGAAAAGTGTTAATGGTGATAGCTGAAATTATTACTGTGAAATTATTACATTATATATTCATATATGTGAAAAACAATAGCATTGCATGGTGTGAACATTACTTTGTTTATTGCTATACATGTGAGGAACTGCTCTTAATATGACAAGATCATTTGGAACTGTTTCTGTGATATATGTGTGAAAACTGTTAGCCATGTGCAGTATGTGTTCTCCTCTACTTAGAGAAATAGATGGGAAGCTGTATTTAATTGCTAAGTACATGCATTAATGTTGAATTGATATATATCTATATATTCACAAAATTGTTTTTCAGATGATGTTGGTTGTAATACATTGTTTAGTGATATATATTGAGACACTGTATGTGTGGTCGAATCATGTACCCCACAAAAGACACATTCAAATCTTAATCTACATTCTGTGGGTGTGAATCCATTCTCAAATATGACTTTTGAAGACGTTATTGTTAATTAAATGGTGGTCTCACTTGGAAACAGGATCTTCAAAAAATCTTTTAAATTGAGACCATGTTGAATTAGGTTGTCATTAATCCATGTGACTGGACAACTTACAAGGCCAGACAATCTGTGTGCAGTGAGTCAGAGAAAGCCACGGGAAGTAAGCAAAGTGAGACAAAGCTAGAAGTCAGTAGAAACCATAAGAATGGACTCAAGGAGAAAGACTACCATCTGACAGGAAGCCAGATTCAAAACCAAAGAGCTCCCAGATTGTGGAAAGCCAGAACCAGAAAACTACAGACCTTGGGGAGAAGACATAGGTTTGCTGATACTTTGATTGTTGGATGTCTAGCTACCCAAACTATGAGCGAATGAATTCTTGTTGCATAAGGCAACCCACTGTGTGGTATTGGTCATAGCATTTCTGACAAAGCAAAACACTGTGTTTAATATGTTGGAAGTAGGGTTTATTGCATATGTAGAGATAATATATATATATATATATATATTGGTTTGGAGCTGTATGTACCCCAGAAAATATTTTCTTACACTTAATCACATCACTATGGATGTGAACACATTGAAAATAGGATTTTGTGATAAGATTACTTCAATTAGGGTGTGGCCCACTTTAATTTGTATGGATTTTAATCCTATTCCTTGAGTCCTTTAAACCCAGAGTGAAATTTAGGAAAACAGAGAGAAAGCCATAGGAAGCAAGAGCAGAAGGTCAATGGAACCCTAAGAGAAGTAAGATGCCAGGAGGAGCCCCCATGTGCATTGCCGTGTGACAGGGTCCAGGACCAAGGCCAACTGGCCGTCATCCCTTGAATTCTGGTCTTTGGGAAGAAAGCCTTTATTTGATTTGGACTTTCTCTTAGCTGCAAAACCATGAGCAAATAAATTCCTATTCTTTAAGCCAACCCATTGCATATTCTTTGCCTGAGCAGTGAAGGAAACTAAAACAGATTTTTGTATCAGGAGAGTGTGGTGGTGCTACTGCAAATGCCAAAAACGTGGCAATGGCTTTGGAACTGGGTAATGGGTATAGGCTGGAAGAATTGTGAGGTGCTTGATAGGAAAGATATAGATCGTTTTGAGGAGACTATTGTAGAAAAATGGATGCCAAAGATAATTTCAATGAGGCCCTAGAAGGAAATGATGAATGTATTATTGGAAAATAGAAGAAAGGCAATCTGTCCTTTAAAGTGACAAGAACTTTGCAAAATTGACTTCTGATGTCAGATAGAAGGGAGAACTTGAAAACAGTGAACCTGGAAATTTAGCTGAGGAGATTTCCTAGCTAAGTGTGGAAGTTGCAAGCTGGTTTCTCTTTGATGCTTACAGTAAAATAAAAAGGAAAGGGATAAGCTGAAAACTGAACTCTTAAGCACAAAGAAATCAGAAACCAATAGTTTAGGAAATTCTAAGCCTATCCAGACAGTGTTTTCTGAGACTAGGACCAAGTGTTGCTCTGTCATGGGCTTTCCTAAGCTTAAAGAAAGTGAGACTCTAGTGAAAAGTGTTCTATGTGAGGGTTTAACTGAACATGGACAGTCAGCTATTTCAGTGGAAGTCAGGCTTGGGAATACCGTTATGTAGGAAGGGCAGATGGAATATCTTTCTGTCTGCTGATTTGGACCCCCTGTGAACTACATGAAAAACCAACAAGTTCTTTGGAAAATTTCTCTGAGCAGATCCATTGCCAACCTGGGCTGAAAGGGACAAAGAAAAGCAAATGTAAGGAAGAATGATTTCAATGGCAGAACCATGGAAGCTGAAATCTGCACCAAAGATAAGCCCTTGATCCAAGAGAGAGGGCCCACTCATATATGTGGAAATGGCAGATCCACCCTTGTGCATAGAGAGGGTAGCCTCCACCTCATAGTTCATGAGAATACTGCTACCCAAATCTTAAGTACTGGAGATTTAATCAGTAATCAAAAACTTCAAAAAATGAGAAAATCCCAGCATATGATGGTTTCATTGATGAATTATACCAAATAGTTAATGAGAAATTATCACCAAACTTTCTAAAATTCTTCTAAAAACACTTCTTAATTCATGACATAAGGCCAGTATTACACTGATTTGTAAGACAAAGAAGGATTCTGAAAATAAAGAAAACGGCAGACCTCTTGATAAAGGAGATTGAAGTTGGAGGACACATACTTCCAAATCTTAAAGTTTATTGCAAAGCCACAATAATCAAAACAGCATAGTAATAAGTTTTTTTAAATGAGAAAAAAACAGCCTATTATTGACCCAAGGTCAAATATATAGACTAAGGGAATATAATTGAGAGCTCAGATATCATCCCCTATGTTTATGGCCATGTGCTTTGACAACGTGGCCAATCCACTGAACTTGGACACAGCAGTCTCTTCCTTTTACTGGGATAACTGGATCTCCTTTGCAAAATAAAATGAAATGAAATGAAATAAAATGAAACAAAATGGAATAAAATGAAATGAAATAAAATAAAATAAAATAAAATAAAATGGAGGACTCCTATCAAACCTTGTACAAAAATCAACTCAAAATGGATCAAAAGCAAAGCCAGAACTATTTAACTCCTAGAAGAAAATATAGAGAAGCATCTTCAGGACTTTGTGTTAGGCAATAGTTTCTTAGACTTTACACCCAAAACAAAATATTCAAAGGAAAGAATAAATAAATGAGATCTCCTCAAAAATTCAAAGCTTGTGTGCCTCAAAAGACTTTGTCATGAAAGTATAATATCAACATATATAATGAGAGAAACTACTTACAAACCACATATCTGATAAAAGATTAATATCCAGAATATATAAAGAAATCATTCAAAAACAACAAAAAGACAAACAACCAATTTAAAAATTGGCAAAAGAATTGAATAGACACCTCTCAAAGGAGAAATGACCAGAAAACACATGAAAAGTGCTCATCATCATTAGCCAGCCATCAGGGAAATGAAAATCAAAACCAGACCTTATACAAAAATTTATTCATAATGGATCAAATACTTAAACATTAGAGCCAAGACCATAAAACTCTTAGAAGAAAATGTATGGAAATATCTTAAAGACCTTATAGTAGGAGGTGGTTTCCTATACCTCATACCCAAAGCACAAGAAATGAAAGAAGAAATACACAAATGGAAATTCCACAGAAGAACTGAATATTTTTGACTTTGTCAAGAAAGTTATAAGGCAGCCTAGGGAACAGGAGAAAATATTAAGAAACCACATATACAATAATATTCAGAATTTAAAAAATACTACAATTCAACAACATAAAGACAAACAACCCAATTTTAAAATAGGCAGAAGACATGGATAGACACTTTTCTAAAGAGGAAACACAAATGGCTACAGAGCATGTGAAAAGATGGTTAACTTCACTAGCTATTAGGGAAATACCAATCAAAATCACAATTAGATCTTATTTCAAACCCTCTAGAATGGCCCTTATCAAAAAACAGAAAACTGCAGATGCTGGAGAAGATGTGGAAAAACAGGTACACTATTCACTGTTGGTAGAAATGTATAATGGTGCACCCACTCTGGAAAGCAGTTTGATAGTTCTTCAGGAAGCTAAATATGCAATTGGCATATGATCAGGCAATCCTATTACTAGGCATATACTTGAAAGAACTGAAAGCAGGGACATGAGTAGACATTTGCACACTGATGACTATAGTGATATTATTCACATTTTTCAGTAGATGGAATAGTCCAAATGTCCATCACCTAAGGAGTAGATAAACAAGCTATGTTATATACATGTTATGGATTATTATGTAACTATAAGAGGGAATGAAATCACAGTGCATGTAACAATGTGGATGAACCTAGAGGACATTATGTAGAATAGAAATAAGCCAGAAATAAAAGGACAAATATTGTAAAGTTTCACTAGTATGGACTAACTTTAATGAGCAGATTTTGAGAGTTAAATTTGAAATCACAGGTTATCAAGAGATAGCTTTTCTTTTGAGAACAGGAACAAGACATGGATGCCCACTTTTGTAACTTCTATTCAACACAGTACCTGAAAAACCATGAAAGATAAAATATAAAGGTATCCATAATTACACTGTGTATTATATGTAGAAAGTCCTAAAGAAACCTCCCCAAAAATGTTAGAGCTAATAAAAGTTTTCAGCAAAGTTCTAGACTATAACATCAATGCACAAAAGTCAGTTATATACTAGCAATGAAAAATCTGAAAAGTGAAATTAAGAAAATACGTTCATTTGCAAATAGCATAAAAAAGAATAAAACACTTAGGAATAAATTTTATTATGGAGAAGCAAGACTCATACACTGAAAACTACTAATCATTCCTGAAGGAAATTAAAGAGGACCGTAAATCAATGGAAGAGCCCTATATTCATGAATTGGGAGATACTGTTGTTAAGATGACAATACTACATAAGCAATCTATGGATTCAATGTACTGCTCATCAAAATTCTGACAGCATTTTTGTCAAAATAGAAAACCCACTCTAAAATTCATGTGGAATTTCAATGACTCAGATTATCCAAAACAACTTTGAATGGAAGAATATTTACCAACTTAAAATTCTTGATTTCAAAATTTCCTACAAAGCTACATCCATAAAAACTGTGTGGTACAGGGCAGGCCACAGTAGCTCAGCAGGCAGAGTTGTCACCTGCCATGCTGGAGACTCGGGTTTGATTCCCAGTGCCTGGCCCTGCAAAAAAACAAAAACAAACAAACAAACAAGCATGGAGCAATAGAATAGAACTCAGAACCTAGAAACAAAACCTAATTTTCATGGTCGAATGATCCTTGATAAGGGTACTAAGATTTTTCAATGGGAAAAAAAAAAACAATCTCTGCAATAAATTGCACTGGGAAAATTGGATGCATTGGATATCCACATGCAAAACAATGAAGTTCACCTTATAGCACATTCAAAAATTAACTCACAATTTATCAAAAACCTAACTTAAGTGCCAAAATTATAAATATTATAAAACTATTTGGGGAACACATAGAGGTATATCTTCATGATCTTGGATTTGGCAATGATTTCTTAAATATGACATAGTAAAAGTGATGAAAGAACAAACATAAGTTAAACTTCATTAAAGTTAAAAGCTTTTGTGCATAAAAGGACACTATCAATAGAGTGAAAATCAATTCAATGAATGGGACAGTATTTTCAAATCATATCCGTGTTAAGTGTTTAAAATACAAAATATATAAAGGAGTCTTTTAGCTACAATTAAAATGGCAATCAACCCAATTAAAAGATGTGTATAACACTTAAATAGACATTTTCTCCAAAGAAGAGATAAATTATCAATATGCACATGAAAAGTTGCTCAACATCCCTTGTAAATAGGGAAAAGCAAATAAAATCCATAATAAGAAACTTACAAGGAATGCTATAATGAAAAATGGAAAATAAGAGTCAAAGATGTCAAAAAGTAAAAACACTCAAACATTGAAGGTAGGAATGTAACTACCATGGAAAATAGTTTGGTGGTTTCTTAAAATGTAAGCATAGATTTATCCTTTCAACCAAAAATTCCATTCAATTATGTATCCCAAATAATTTAAAACAGAGACTCAAAGAGATATTCTATACCGGTGTTCATAGCAGCACTATTTACAACAACCACAAGGTGAAAACAACCAAGTGTCCATCAGCAGATGAATGGATAAACAAAATGTGGTATATACAAACAATAGAATGCCATTCAGCCATTATAAGGAGCGACAGTCCGATACATGCTACAACATTGATGAGCCTTGAAAACATAAGTGAACCAGAAAAATACAAAAAGGCAAATGTATAATTCCTCTTACAGGAAATAACTAAAACAGGAAAATTCATAGAGACACAAAATATACTGGAGGTTACCAGAGACTGGGGGCTAAAGAAATGGGTACAGATGCTGGTGAAATGGGTGATAAAAATTGTAGAAATAGATGGTGGCTTTGGTTGCACAACTTTTGAATGGAATTAATACCACTTAATCGTCCATGTAAAAATGATTAAAATGGCCTATTTTTTTATATATACATAATCAGAATAAAAGAGTTTCAAGTTTTGGGGTCGCTGTCTATAGTGGTATATGAGAAACAATTGTTTATTAGTGCTTAGTGCATTTATTATATTATTTGATACCCGGTTTTGTTCAGTTTGTATAAATATTTTGTCTTTTACTTTATTATTTTGCTTTTTTTCATTGTGGTTTTTTTATTTTTAATGCGACTGAGATATATTCACACAGCTTTTATTATAATCACAAAAGTTCTGCATTCCTCATCACAGGCAATTTTAGAATATTTTCATAATTCAAAAAAATGACATATGCTTAGCAATCACCTTTTAATCCCTCTATCCTCCTTCAGTCCTACATAGCCATTAATCTAATTTTGTCTCTGTAGGTATATTTATATTTATATTTTATACAAATAGAATCATATAATATGTAGTACATTGTGTCTTGTTTCTTGCCCTCAGCATACTGGTTTTTAAATTATTCTTTTAAATTATGGAAATTGTGGGACACATAACAGTCATATAAAAATACAATGCTTCCATCCTAATTGTTGACATTTTACTTTGGTCTGATACCTTTGTTATAATTGATGAAAGAATATTATAATATTACTGTTAGCCATAGTTTACTTTAGATATATTTTTCCCACATACCACCTGCTTTGGTTTGCTAAGGTTGCCAGAATGCAATATACCAGAAATAGGTCATCTTTTACAATGGGGAATTGTTAACTTCCTATTTAAATTTCAGTGGCCATGAAAATGTCCCAACCCAAGGCATCAACAGGATGATACCTGGATTCTGAAGATAGGATACTGGCATCCAAAACATCTCTGTGACATGGGAAGGCACATGGCCAGCATATGCTTTTCTTTCTTTCCTGGACTTTGTTGCTTCCAGTTTCTAGCTTCAGTGACTTCCTCTTCCAGCTTCTGTGGGTCCTCTTTTCGCTTCTCTGGGACTTTTTTCTATGAGTGCCTCCTAATTCCATCTCTTAAAAGGGACTTCAATAAAAGGTATAAGACCCACCTGGGACAATTCTGTAATTGAAAAAACCTAATCAAAAGGTATCATCTACTAGGCAGTGTGACAGTGGCTCAGTGGCAGAGTTCTCGACTGCCATGCCAGAGACCCGAGTTTGATTCCCGGTGCCTGCCCATGAAAAGCAAAGCAAAACAAAAAAAGGCAGGTCTGCAACCACAGAAACAGATTAAATGAACATGGCCTTTTCAGGGGTTCAGAAGAATTTCAAAGAACCATAGCACTCCATTATTAACACTTTGCAATAGCGTTGTACATTTGTTATAGCTCATGAAAGAAATTGTTATATGTGCCCTATTCACCACAGACATCATCTACCACAGGTTTCGCTGTGTTATGGAACCCTATGTTTTATCACCTAAGTTTCTTTCTCATAACAAATGCAATACAAAACTTCTCCCTTTAAATCACATTAACAAAAATAATTCAATGCTGTTAATTACATGCATAATAATGTGCTATCATCACTGTGATCAATTTCCAAACATTTAAATCACCTGATTAGAAAGTCTGCACAAATTAAGCTTCATCTCTAAATACTATATCCTCATTCTATCTCCTGGTAACCTATATTCTAGATTCTAAATCTATGAGATTGATTATTATAATTATAATTAGTTCATATCAGTGAGATAATAAATATTTGTTTTTTTTCATCTGGCTTATTTCATGCAACATAATGTCCTCGAGGTTCATCCGTGTTGTCACCTGCTTCAGGACCTCATTCCTTCTTACAGTGGAATGTTATTCCATTGAATGTATATACCACATTTTGCTTATCTATTCATCAGTTGAAGAACATTTGGGTTGTTGACATCTTTTGGCAAATAACAATAAGGCCCCCCAAAAACATCAGTGTGCAAATATTTGTTTTAGTTCCTGCTTTCATTTTTTCTGGGTATATACCTAATAGAGGGATTGTTAGATCATATGACAATTCTATACTTAACTTCCTGAGGAAATGCCATACTGTCATCCACAGTAGCTGCACCATTTTACATTCCCACCAACAATGAATGAGTGTTTCTCTTTCTCCACATCCTCTCCAACACTTGCAATTTTTTCTTTTAATAGTGGCCATTCATTTTTAATAGTGGTCATTCTATTAAACATGGAATTATATCTTATTGTGGTTTGGATTTTTGTTTCCCTAATAGCATCTTTATGTGCTTCTTAGCCATTTGCAAAAATATCTATTCAAGTCTTTTGCTGGTTTTTAAATTGGTTATTTTGTGTTTTTATTGTTGGGTTGAAGGATTTCTTCATATATTCTGGATATAAAAACCTTATGGGGGGGCAAGCCATGGTTGCTCAGCGGCAGAGTTCTTTCCTGCCATACCGGAGACCCAGGCTCGTTTCCCAGTGCCTGCTTGAATACAAAACAAAACAAAGCAAAACAAAACAAAACACCTTTAGGGGATATATGGTTTCCAATTATTTTCTCTCCATGAGTAAGTTGTCTTTCTACTCTCTTGACAAAGTCCTTTGAAGCTCAAAAGTTTTAATTTTGAAGTGGTCCCATTTATCTACTTATTCTTTCATTGCTTTTATATTAGGTGTGAAGTCTAAGAAGCCATTGCCTATTACAAGATCTTGAAGATGTTTCCTTATGTTTTCTTCTAGGAATGTAATGGCCCTTGCTCTTATATGTAGGTCTATTTTTTTATTAATTAAAAAAAAATTTAACTTACACAACATTTAGAAATCATTCCATTATACATAAGCAATCACTAATTCTTAATATCATCACATAGATGGATGATCATCATTTCTTAGTACATTTGCATCGATTTAGGAAAAGAACTAGCAAAACAACAGAAAAAGATATAGAATGATAATATAGAGAAAAAATAAAAATAATAATAAAAATAAAAAATAGAAAAAATACATAAAAAAGAAAAAAAAACAAAAAACCCAAACAAACAAACAAACAAAACTATAGTTCAGATGCAGCTTCATTCAGTGTTTTAACGTAATTACATTACAATTAGGTAGTATTAGGCTGTCAATTTCTGAGTTTTTGTATCTAGTCCTGTTGCACAGTCTGTATCCCTTCAGCTCCAATTACCCATTATCTTACCCTGTTTCTAACTCCTGCTGGTCTCTGTTACCAATGACATATTCCAAGTTTATTCTCGAATGTCGGTTCACATCAGTGGGACCATACAGTATTTGTCTTTTAGTTTTTGGCTAGACTCACTCAGCATAATGTTCTCTAGGTCCATCCATGTTATTACATGCTTCATAAGTTTATCCTGTCTTAAAGCTGCATAATATTCCATCATATGTATATACCACAGTTTGTTTAGCCACTCGTCTGTTGATGGACATTTTGGCTATTTCCATCTCTTTGCAATTGTAAATAACACTGCTATAAACATTGGTGTGCAAATGTCCGTTTGTGTCTTTGCCCTTAAGTCCTTTGAGTAGATACCTAGCAATGGTATTGCTGGGTCATATGGCAATTCTATATTCAGTTTTTTGAGGAACCGCCAAACTGCCTTCCACAGTGTTTGCACCATTTGACATTCCCACCAACAGTGGATAAGTGTGCCTCTTTCTCCGCATCCTCTCCAGCACTTATCATTTTCTGTTTTGTTGATAATGGCCATTCTGGTGGGTGTGAGATGATATCTCATTGTGGTTTTGATTTGCATTTCTCTAATGGCCAGGGACATTGAGCATCTCTTCATGTGCCTTTTGGCCATTTGTATTTCCTCTTCTGAGAGGTGTCTGTTCAAGTCTTTTTCCCATTTTGTAATTGGGTTGGCTGTCTTTTTGTTGTTGAGTTGAACAGTCTCTTTATAAATTCTGGATACTAGACCTTTATCTGATATGTCATTTCCAAATATTGTCTCCCATTGTGTAGGCTGTCTTTCTACTTTCTTGATGAAGTTCTTTGATGCACAAAAGTGTTGAATTTTGAGGAGCTCCCATTTATTCATTTCTTTCTTCAGTGCTCTTGCTTTAGGTTTAAGGTCCATAAAACCGCCTCCAATTGTAAGTTTCATAAGATATCTCCCTACATTTTCCTCTAACTGTTTTATGGTCTTACACCTAATGTTTAGATCTTTGATCCATTTTGAGTTAACTTTTTTTTTTTATTAATCAAAAAAAAGAAAAGAAATTAACACAACATTTAGAAATCATTCCATTCTACAAATGCACTCAGTAATTCTTAGTATCATCACATAGATGTATGATCATCATTTCTTAGTACATTTGCATCGATTTAGGAAAAGAACTAGCAAAACAGCAGAAAAAAATATAGAATGTTAATATAGAGAAGAGAATTAAAATAATAATACTAATTATATATATATATATAAAAAGGAAAAAGAAAAAAAACAAAAACAAAAGATACAAACACACAAACAAACAAACAAAAAACCATATTTCAGGTGCAGCTTCATTCAGTGTTCCAACATAGTTACATTACACTTAGGTATTATTGTGCTGTCCATTTTTGAGTTTTTGTATCTAGTCCTGTTGCACAGTCTGTATCCCTTCAGCTCCAATTACCCATTATCTTACCCTGTTTCTAACTCCTGCTGGTCTCTGTTACCAATGATATATTCCAAGCTGATTCTCAAATGTCGGTTCACATCAGTGGGACCTTACAGTATTTTTCCTTTAGTTTTGGGCTAGACTCACTCAGCATAATGTTCTCTAGGTCCATCCATGTTATTACATGCTTCATAAGTTTAGTCTGTCTTAAAGCTGCATAATATTCCATCGTAGGTATACACCACAGTTTGTTTAGCCACTCATCTGTTGATGAACATTTTGGCTGTTTCCATCTCTTTGCAATTGTAGATAATGCTGCTATAAACACTGGTGTGCAAATGCCCGTCTGTGTTTTTGCCCTTAAGTCCCTTGAGTAGATACCTAGCAGTGGTATTGCTGGGTCGTAATCCATTCTGCCATTCTATGTCTTTTGATTGGGAAATTCAGTCCATTAACTTTTAGTGTTATTACTGTTTGGATAATATTTTCCTCTACCATTTTGCCTTTTGTATTATATATATCATATCTGATTTTCCTTCTTTCTGCACTCTTCTCCATACCTCTCTCTTCTGTCTTTTCGTATCTGACTCTAGTGCTCCCTTTAGTATTTCTTGCAGAGCTGGTCTCTTGGTCACAAATTCTCTCAGTGACTTTTTGTCTATAAATGTTTTAATTTCTCCTTCATTTTTGAAGGACAATTTTGCTGGATATAGGAGTCTTGGTTTGCAGTTTTTCTCTTTTAGTAATTTAAATATATCATCCCACTGTCTTCTAGTCTCCATGGTTTCTGCTGAGAAATCTACACATAGTCTTATTGGGTTTCCCTTGTATGTGACAGATTGTTTTTCTTTTGCTGCTTTCAAGATCCTCTCTTTCTCTTTGACCTCTGACATTCTAACTAGTAAGTGTCTTGGAGAACGCCTATTTGGGTCTATTCTCTTTGGGGTGCGCTGCACTTCTTGGATCTGTAAATTTAGGTCTTTCATAAGAGTTGGGAAATTTTCAGTGATAATTTCTTCCATTAGTTTTTCTCCTCTTTTTCCCTTCTCTTCTCCTTCTGGGACACCCACAACACGTATATTTGTGCGCTTCATATTGTCATTCAGTTCCCTGATCCCCTGCTCAAGTTTTTCCATTCTTTTCCCTATAGTTTCTGTTTCTTTTTGGAATTCAGATGTTCCATCCTCCAGTTCACTAATTGTAGCTTCTGTCTCTTTAGATCTACCATTGTAGGTATCCATTGTTTTTTCCATTTTTTCTTCTTTGTCCTTCACTCCCATAAGTTCTGTGATTTGTTTTTTCAGATTTTCTATTTCTTCTTTTTGTTCAGCCCATGTCTTCTTCATGTCCTCCCTCAATTTATTGATTTGGTTTTTGAAGAATTTTTCCATTTCTGTTCGTATATTCAGCATTAGTTGTCTCAGCTCCTGTATCTCATTTGAACTATTGGTTTGTTCCTTTGACTGGGCCATATCTTCAATTTTCCGAGCGTCATCCATTATTTTCTGCTGGTGTCTGGGCATTTGATCAGATTTCCCTGGGTGTGGGACCCAGCTGGTTGAAAGCTTTTTCTGTGAAATCTCTGGGCTCTGTTTTTCTTTTCCTGCCCAGTAGGTGGCGCTCGTGGCGCTCGTCTGTCTGCACGGCAGTCGGCCCGGGAAACCGCGCGTGGAGGTGGGGGTCGCTGGCCGCCACGGCTTGGGAGAGTGCCGGTCCTAATTGCCCAGCTGGCCCGAAACGCCAAGCGTGACGGGAGGGCCCCGCTATCCAACGTTCCCAGTCAGACCGGGGAGCCACATGCGTGGAGGGGACCCCAGTCACCAGCTGCCCCAGCTGGGAAAACGCGCGCCCCTCGGGTAGCTCACCGCAGCAGATTCTCCCTGCCCGTTCAGCTGTTCCAGAATGGGGTACGCTGTCTTTTTGGTCTCTGTCGTGACTCCGGGAGCTGTTTCGTATTTTTTCTGTTTCTTTAGTTGCTTTTCTGGAGGAGGAACTAAGACCCGCGCGTCTTACTAAGCCGCCATCTTCTCCGGAAGTCTTGAGTTAACTTTTGTATAGGGTGTGAGGTACGGGTCCTCTTTCATTCTTTTGCATATGGATATCCAGTTCTCTAGGCACCGTTCATTGAAGAGACTGTTCCGTCCTAGGTGAGTTGGCTTGACTGCCTTATCAAAGATCAAATGTCCATAGATGAGAGGGTCTATATCTGAGCACTCTATTCGATTCCATTGGTCAATATATCTATCTTTATGCCAATACCATGCTGTTTTGACCACTGTGGCTTCATAATATGCCTTAAAGTCCGGCAGCGTGAGACCTCCAGCTTCGTTTTTTTTCCTCAAGATACTTTTAGTAATTCGGGGCATCCTGCCCTTCCAGATAAATTTGCTTATTGGTTTTTCTATTTCTGAAAAATAAGTTGTTGGGATTTTGATTGGTATTGCATTGAATCTGTAAATCAGTTTAGGTAGGATTGATATCTTAACTATATTTAGTCTTCCAATCCATGAACACGGTATGCCCTTCCATCTATTTAGGTCTTCTGTGATTTCTTTTAACAGCTTTTTTTAGTTTTCTTTGTATAGGTTTTTTGTCTCTTTAGTTAAATTTCTTCCTAGGTATTTTATTCTTTTAGTTGCAATTGTAAATGGAATTCGTTTCTTGATTTCCCCCTCAGCTTGTTCATTGCTAGTGTATAGAAATGCTACAGATTTTTGAATGTTGATCTTGTAACCTGCTACTTTGCTGTACTCATTTATTAGCTCTAGTAGTTTTGTTGTGGATTTTTGGGTTTTCGATGTATAGTATCATATTGTCTGCAAACAGTGATAGTTTTACTTCTTCCTTTCCAATTTTGATGCCTTGTATTTCTTTTTCTTGTCTAATTGCTCTGGCTAGAACCTCCAACATGATGTTGAATAATAGTGGTGATAATGGACATCCTTGTCTTGTTCCTGATCTTAGGGGGACAGTTTTCAATTTTTCCCCATTGAGGATGATATTAGCTGTGGGTTTTTCATATATTCCCTCTATCATTTTAAGGAAGTTCCCTTGTATTCCTATCTTTTGAAGTGTTTTCAACAGGAAAGGATGTTGAATCTTGTCAAATGCTTTCTCTGGATCAATTGAGATGATCATGTGATTTTTCTTCTTTGATTTGTTGATATGGTGTATTACATTAATTGATTTTCTTATGTTGAACCATCCTTGCATACCTGGGATGAATCCTACTTGGTCATGATGTATAATTCTTTTAATGTGTTGTTGGATTCGATTTGGTAGAATTTTATTGAGGATTTTTGCATCTATATTCATTAGAGAGATTGGTCTGTAGTTTTCTTTTTTTGTAATATCTTTGCCTGGTTTTGGTATGAGGGTGATGTTGGCTTCATAGAATGAATTAAGTACCTTTCCCTTCACTTCGATTTTTTTGAAGAGTTTGAGGAGAGTTGGTACTTATTCTTTCTGGAATGTTTTGTAGAATTCACATCTGAAGCTGTCTGGTCCTGGACTTTTCTTTTTGGGAAGCTTTTGAATGACTGATTCAATTTCTTTACTTGTGATTGGTTTGTTGAGGTCATCTATTTCTTCTTGAGTCAAAGTTGGTTGTTCATGTCTTTCCAGGAACTTGTCCATTTCATCTAAATTGTTGTATTTATTAGCATAAAGTTGTTCATAGTAGCCTGTTATTACCTCCTTTATTTCTGTGAGGTCAGTGATTATGTCTCCTCTTCCATTTCTGATCTTATTTATTTGCGTCCTCTCTCTTCTTCTTTTTGTCAATCTTGATAAGGGCCCATCAATATTGTTGATTTTCTCATAGAACCAACTTCTGGTCTTATTGATTTTCTCTATTGTTTTCATGTTCTCAATTTCATTTATTTCTGCTCTAATCTTTCTTATTTCTTTCCTTTTGCTTGCTTTGGGGTTAGTTTGCTGTTCTTTCTCCAGTTCTTCCAAGTGGACACTTAATTCCTGAATTTTTGCCTTTTCTTCTTTTCTGATATAGGCATTTAGGGCAATAAATTTCCCTCTTAGCACTGCCTTTGCTGTGTCCCATAGGTTTTGATATGTTTTGTTTTCATTTTCATTCACCTCGAGATATTTACTAATTTCTCTTGCAATTTCCTCCTTGACCCACTCGTTGTTTAAGAGTGTGTTGTTTAGCCTCCACGTATTTGTGAATTTTCTGGCACTCCACCTATTATTGATTTCCAACTTCATTCCTTTATGATTCAAGAAAGTGTTGTGTAGGATTTCAATCTTTTTGAATTTGTTAATACTTGTTTTGTGACCCAGCATATGGTCTATCTTTGAGAATGATCCATGAGCACTTGAGAAAAAGGTGTATCCTGCTGTTGTGGAATGTAATGTCCTATAAATGTCTGTTAAGTCTAGCTCATTTATTGTAATATTCAAATTCTCTGTTTCTTTATTGATCCTCTGTCTACATGTTCTGTCCATTGATGAGAGTGGGGAATTGAAGTCTCCAACTATTATGGTTTTTGTGTCTATTTCCCTTTTCAGTGTTTGCAGTGTATTCCTCACGTATTTTGGGGCATTCTGGTTCCGTGCATAAATATTTATTATTGTTATATCTTCTTGTTTAATTGTTCCTTTTATTAGTATATAGTGTCCTTCTTTGTCTCTTTTAACTGTTTTACATTTGAAGTCTAATTTGTTGGATATTATTATAGCTACTCCTGCTCTTTTCTGGTTGTTATTTGCATGAAATATCTTTTCCCAACCTTTCACTTTCAACCTATGTTTATCTTTGGGTCTAAGATGTGTTTCTTGTAGACAGCATATAGAAGGATCCTGTTTTTTAATCCATTCTGCCAGTCTATATCTTTTGATTGGGGAATTCAGTCCATTGACATTTAGTGTTATTACTGTTTGGATAATATTTTCCTCTACCATTTTGCCTTTTGTATTATATATATCATATCTGATTTTCCTTCTTTCTACACTCTTCTCTACACCTCTCTCTTCTGTCTTTTCATATCTGACTCTAGTGCTCCCTTTAGTATTTCTTGCAGAGCTGGTCTCTTGGTCACAAATTCTCTCAGTGACTTTTTGTCTGAAAATGTTTTAATTTCTCCCTCATTTTTGAAGGACAATTTTGCTGGATATAGGAGACTTGTTTGGCAGTTTTTCTCTTTTAGTAATTTAAATATATCATCCCACTGTCTTCTAGTCTCCATGGTTTCTGCTGAGAAATCTACACATAGTCTTATTGGGTTTCCCTTGTATGTGATGGATTGTTTTTCTCTTGCTGCTTCCAAGATCCTCTCTTTCTCTTTGACCTCTGACATTCTAACTAGTAAGTGTCTTGGAGAATGCCTATTTGGGTCTATTCTCTTTGGGGTGCTCTACACTTCTTGGATCTGTAATTTTAGGTCTTTCATAAGAGTTGGGAAATTTTCAGTGATAATTTCTTCCATTAGTTTTTCTCCTCCTTTTCCCTTCTCTTCTCCTTCTGGGACACCCACAACACGTATATTTGTGCAATTCAAATTGTCCTTGAGTTCCCTGATTACCTGTTCAAATTTTTCCATTCTTTTCCCTATAGTTTCTGTTTCTTTTTAGAATTCAGATGTTCCATTCTCCAGTTCACTAATTCTAGCCTCTGTCTCTTTAAATCTACCATTGTAGGTATCCATTGTTTTTTCCCTCTTTTCTACTTTGTCCTTCAATCCCATAAGTTCTGTGATTTGTTTTTTGACTTTCTATTTCTTCTTTTTGTTCAGCCCATGTCTTCTTCATGTCCTTCCTCAATTTATTGATTTGGTTTTTGAAGAGGTTTTCCATTTCTGTTTGTATATTCAGAATTAGTTGTCTCAGCTTCTGTATCTCATTTGAACTATTGGTTTGTTCCTTTGACTGAGCCATATCTTCAATTTTCCTGGTGTGATTCATTATTTTTTGCTAGCGTCTGTGCATTTAATCAGATTTTCCTGGGTGTGGGATCCAGCAGGTTAAAAGATTTTCCTGTGAAATCTCTGGGCTCTGTTTTTCTTATCCTGCCCAGTATGTGGCGCTCGTCTGTCTGCGGGTTCCACCAGTAAAAGATGCTGTGGCTCCTTTAACTTTGGAAGACTCTCGCTGTGGGGGAGGGTCACCAGCCAAAGCGGCTTGGGGAAGTGCCGCTCCAAATCTCCCAGCCGGCCCGGGAATCCACGTGTGGTGGGGGCGCTGGCCACCGCGGCTTGAGGGGATTGCCTGTCCAAATCTCCCACAGCCAGCCCGGGAAGGAGGGAGGGAGGGGCTCTGGCCGCCAGCTGCCATGGCCCGGGGAAGTGTGCACCCTCAGGAATCTCACCACAGCGGATTCTCCCTGCCGGTTCAGCCGTTCCAGAATGGGGTACGCTGTCTTTTTGGTCTCTGTCATGGCTCTGGGAGCTGTTTTGTACCGTTTCTGTTTCTTTGGTAGCTGTTCTGGAGGAGGAACTCAGCCCCGCGCATCTTACTAAGCCGCCATCTTCTCTGGAAGTGATATGTAGGTCTTTGATCGAGTTAATTTTTGAATGAGGTATCAGTGAAAGATCCATTTATATTCTTTTGCTTATAGATATTCTGTTCTACCAGCAACATTTGTTGAGGAGACAATTCTTTCCCAAGAAAGAATGTAGACTTGGCAAGCATATCAAATATCAATTGGGAACAGTTATCTTGGGGTCATGGTATCAAGACAGTGACATAAATAGCTACTGAAAATCTCTCCTCATAGATTCAGTATTAAAAAAGAACAATTCTGGGCAGAGGCTGAGGAACTGAAAAGAAGAAAGCTGGAGACTGGCGCAGAAGTGCGGAGTCCATGGGAGTGCATGGACGGGAAACCGGTACTAGGAAGTAAGCCAGGCCATGTTCCTTGAGCTTGTTACCCTCACCAGCAAAGCCCCATGACCTGCAACTCACCCCACACCCCATGAACCTGAACCCCATCACCTGCTCCCATTCCCCATGCTTCAAGCACTCCAGCCCCACCAGCCCCCAGCATGCATACCTGCCACACCCTCATACCCCAAGTGCACCCCAACGCACCTCTCCTGCACCACTCCTGAGCACAACCTCTCCTTCCCTGTTCCCTGCAGGCTGTTGCCAACACATAAAGGCTATGGGTGCTAACCTCCATACCCAGGCTACCCCCAGCCCTTCCTCATAGTGTCACAGAATCTCACCCTTCCTCCTCTGAGCTCTGCACATCAATTTATGGCACTCTTGGACCTATGCATGTGCACAAGCCCCCAGTCATGTCCTTCAGCTCTGGGAACATCAGTTCACTGCACCCTTAGACCCATGCATACCCATGGTCTTCATTCATGCTTCCCAGATCTAAGAAAGTGCTGACCTGCACAGTCAGGTCACATCTGCCCCTAACACATGAAAGCATAATACCGACCTGCTGCTACAGCTCTGTGCATGCTCACAAAGAGCCCTGTGCCCTAGAGTAGTGCACACTAAGGATATGCCCCTTAAGCCAGTGGACCCACGTTGGTGCATCTTCCTTGGCCACTTGGCACCCACATACACAAGTACCAGCTTAATATCCCCAACCTGCACCTATACCTGCCCTGAAGCAAATCATCGCACTGTTGTGCCCTGCCCCATATCCTGCTCCCTGCTGCACATCCATCCTGCAAACACAAGGCCTTAGATTACTGAAAGAAATCAACTCCCAAAGTAAATCAATCAAGATATTTACATGTGATGAAAACAACAAAATATCACTATGCATATTACAATTCAGACAGACATAGCCCTGTCTAATGACCAAATTATAACAAACAGGAGAGACACAGGCATTGGAACAACTAACCAAAGATGTACATATAACTCTACTTAATAAAATAAGTAGGATGGCAAATGACATAAAGGAGATCAAGAAGATAGTAGAAGAGCATAAGGAGGAATTTGAAAGAATAAATAGAAAAATAGCAGATCACAGAGATTAAAGACTCTGTTAACCAAATTAAAAAAAAATCAAAGGCACACAATACCAGATCTAAAGATACAGAAGAAAGAATAAGCAATATAAAGGACAGGATAACTGACTTCGAACACTCAGAACAACAAATAGCAAAAAAGATGAAAAAAATTTGAATTGGAGCCCAGGAAAATGATAGACAAAACAAAACACATAAATATAAGAATCACTGGTGTCCCAGAAGAGAAGAGAGGCGTAAAGGGGGAAGAGAGGAGTAAAGGGCCAGGAAGAGTAGTTGAGAATATAGTTAGGGAAAACTTCTTAACCCTTATAAAGGATATAAATATATGGGTCAAAGATGCCCAATGAACTCTAGACAGAATAAATCCAAATAGGCCTTTCCCAAGATACATACTAATCAGTTTGTCAAATGTTGAAGAGAAGCAGAAAATACTGAAAGTGACAAGAGGAATACAATTTACTGTATACAAAGGAAACCACAAAAGACTGAGTTCAGACTATCAACTAGCACCCTGGAGGTGAGAAGGCAGTGGTATGATATATTTAAGAATCTGAAAGAGAAGGACTTCCAGGCAAGAATTCTGTGCCCAGCCAAATTGTCCTTCAAAACTGAAGGAGAGATTAAAGTTTTCACAGACAAAGATGTCCTGAAAGAATTTTTCAACAAGAGACTGGCTCTTCAAGAAATACTAAAGGGAGTTTCTGCCAGTAGAAAAAAAAGACAGAAGAAAGGAGTCTGAAGGAAGGCACAGAATTGAAGAGTACAAGTAAGGGTAATTTAAAAGCTAAAAAGAGAAAGAGGGAATATAATATACAGATTTGACAAAATAAAAAAAAAAGATAAGATGTTGGAATCAAGAAATGCATTTCCAGTAATAACTTTGAATGCTAATGGATTAACTTTACCAATTAAAAGATACAGATTGGCAGAATGAATAAAGAAATATAATCCAGGTATATGTTGCTTACAAAAGACTCATCCTAGATGCAAGGATACAAATAACTTGAAAGTAAAAGGGTGGAAAAAGATTTTTCCATGCAAGATGTAACCAAAAGAAAGCAGGAATACCTATACTAATATCAGATAAAATAGACTTTAAATATAAAGACATCATAAGAGAAAAAGAAGGACACTATATACCAATTAAAAGGTAAAAACACCAAGGAGAGATAACAATCATAAATGCATATGGTCTCAATCAAGGAGCTCCAAAGTACATTAGAAAGACATTGGCAAAACTGAAGAGAGTGATAGATGTTTCAACAGTAATAAAAGGAGACTTCAATACATCAGTCTCCTCTATAGATAGAATAACCAGACAGAAGATCAACTAGAAAATAGAGAGCTTAAATAGCTTGATAAATGAGTTAGACCAGCAGATATATATAGATCATTGCACCCCAAAACATAAGCATATACATCCTTCTCTAGTGCTCATGGAATATTCTCCAGGATAGATCACATGCTGTGGCACAAAACAGGTCTTTCTACATTTAAGAACACTGAAATTATTCAAAGCATTTTCTCTGATCATAATGGGGTAAAGCTGCATCTCAATAACCACCAAAGAATGAGAACATTCACAAGTACATGAAGATTAAACAACACACTCTTAAACAACCAGTGGATCATAGAAGAAATTGCTAAAGAAATCAGCAGCTATTTAGAGATGAATGAAAATGATAATAAAATTTATCAGAACTTATGGGATGCAGCAGAGGCTATGCTCAGAGGGAAATTTATTTCCCTAAATGTCTGTATTAAAAATCAAGAAAGAGCAAAAATCAAAGACTTAACAGCACATCTGCAGGAACTTCAGAAAGAACAGCAAACTAACCCCAAAGCAAATAGAAAAGGAGAAATAGCAAAGATTGAAGCAGAGATAAATGAGTGGGGGGACAAAAGAACAATAGAAAGAATGAATAAAACCAAAAGTTGGTTCTTTGAGAAAATAAAAAAAAAATTGATGAATCACAAGCAAGTCTGACAACAATAAAAAGAAAGAGGATGCAAATGAACAAAATCAGAAATGAGAAGGCATGCATTACCATAAACCATCAAGAAATGGAAGAAATCATAGAAGGATACCATGAACAACTATATGCTAACAAACTAGACAACTTAGATGAAATGGCCAAATTCCTGAAAACACACAAACAAGTTACATGACCTCAGGAAGAAATATAAGATCTCAACAAACCAATCACAAGTAAAGAGATTCAATCAGTCATCAAAAATCTTCCTACAGAGAAAAGCCCAGGGCCAGATGGCTTCACAGGGGAATTTTATCAAACACTCCAAAAGAACTAACACCAATATTGCTCAAAATTTCCAAAAAATTGAAGAAAAGGAAACCCTACCTAACTCATTTTATGAAGCTGATATCATTTTAATACCAGAACAGTGTAAAGATGCTATAACAAGGAAAAACTATTGGCCAATCTCTCTAATGAACATAGATGCAAAAATTCTCAACAAAATATTAACAAATCACATCCAACAACATATAAAAGAATTATGCACAATGACCAAGCAGGGTTTATATGAAGAATGCAAGGATGGTTCAACACAAGAAAATCAACTAGTGTAATACAGCACATTTACAAAATGAGAGGGAAAAATTACATCATCTTCTCAATTGATGGTGAAAAAACATTTGAAAGAATTCAACATCATTTTCTGATGAAAACACTCTGAAAGGTAGGGATCAAAGGCAACTACCTCAAAATGATAAAGGGAATATATGAAAAAAACGATAGGCAGCATCGTACTCAATGAAAAGAAAGACTGAAATTTTCCCCTAAGATCAGGAATGAGACAAGGATGCCCACTGTCATCCAACATTGTGCTAGAAGTTCTAGCAAGAGCAATCAGGCAGGACAAAGAAATAAAAGGCATCCAAATTGGAGAAGTTAGACTCTCATTATATGAAGATGACATGATATTATACTTGGAAGATCTTGAGAAATGTACAGCAAAGTTATTTCGGTTAATTAACAAATTCAGCAAGGTGGCAGGATATAAAATTAATGTGAAAGACCATTTAGCGGTTCCTTAGGAAGCTAAATATTAAGTTGCCCTATGACCCAGCAACAGCACTACTTCGTATATACCCAGCAGAACTGAAAGCAATGACACAAACAGACATTTGCACACTGATGTTCATTAGCAGCATTATTCACAATTGCCAAAAGATGGAAACAATCCAAGTTCCCATCAACAGAGAATGGAACAACAAAATGTGGTATATAGATATGATGGAATATTATGCAGCAGTAAGATGAAATGATGTCCCGAAGCACATGACAAGATGCATGAGCCCTGAGGACATAATGCTGAGTGAAATAAGTCAGACACAAAAGGATAGATACTGTATGATTCCAATTTTATGACCAGCATGAAGGTATAATCAGAAGCTTATAATACAGGATATAGGCGACTTAGAGATAAATAGAAGCTAGAGATGGGTGAATGATTAGCTGATGAGGTTGAACGCCAATGTAAGAGAATAAATAGACATGAATGCAGTTCTCTAGTGGGTGTATATAATATTAACATATTAAAGATGAACAAGATTGAAAAGGTTGTATAAACCTATGTGTCCCAATGATTAACATTAGAAATATGAATTAGTTCTTTCAATAATTAAGAGAGATATAATTCATATACAAAGAGTTTTTATGTTCAGGGCACAGGGAAAACTGCTATTGCATGCTATGGGCTATATTTAAAAGGAAAACATCAGCACTACCTCAGCAACAGCAGAGGTAACCAACCAATGGGAGGAAAGACAAGTGTTAAAAGGAAGTTTAGATTTCCTATTTGGCAAGGGTGTGTTAGTTTTCTTTCTCTTTGGAGCAATGAAATTATCTGAAATTCGGAATGTTGATGGACTGTGGACTTCAGGCACTATACAAGAAGCCTGATGAATGCAGGTAGCTGAAGGATGCACTGATTGAGAAGTAGGTTGGTGAACAATGGTTTATAGTTATGAATGAAGGTTGTGCTGTGTTTGAAGGAACAAAATTGTGAGGCATGCAAGGATGTGAATGAACATATGGGACATTTGGTGACACAAAAGAAGCAAGAAACAAAAAAGCAACAATAATATGGTCATCTTTAGAGAATGCTTATAAAAAACAAGGCCCTAGATTGTAAGCTTTTATAGCAGACACATTAAGTCCAGAGTGTAATTATTATTCCTGTGTTTTTGAGAGGCTATTATATATGTATTTATATATACCCTGATATTTAGAGATAAGAATGAATCTGATAAGTTTGGGGTTAAATTAATTCAGAATATAGGCATAAGGAAGACAGTGTCTATATTTTAGAACCACACATACTCTTTGAGACCAAAGGAAGAAAGGTTTATTTTATCTGGAACTGAAATTTTCTGTAGCATATAATCTTACTCAACCTATCTGTATAGCTCATTTGAATAATTGAAACACAGGGATCACAGAATAAAAAAGAGTCCTTTAATTCTGTATAGATTATTGTAATGCTGCTATGAACATCAGTGGAAATATTCTAGAGTATATCAAGCAGATAATCAAAAAGTATTGGCAAAGTCCACTGAGGGATGGGAGAAAGAATATGAAACTATTAAATCTTACCATCAGGAAATCCCCTGATACTGTGTCAAACTTAGGGACACCCAAATCAATAGACCATGCCCTCGATCCTGTGGCTTACTCTTGTGATGCTTACGTAGATAGTGGGAAAACTTAGACTATCTTTAGGTATGTCTAAGAGTTACTTCTGGAGGACCTCTTTTGCTGCTTAGATGTGATCTCAGTCTCTCTAAGCCCAACTCTGCAAGTGAAATCATTGCCTTCCCCTCTATGTGGGACACGACATCCAGGGGTGAAAGTCTTCCTGGTGATGTGGGAGAAGACTCCCAGGGATTAATCCAGCTCTGGCACCACGGGATCAACAATTCCATCCTGACCAAAAAGGGGGAAAGAAGTGTAATTAATAAAGTATCAGTGGAAGAAAGCGTTCAAGTAGAGTTGAGAGGCTGCTCGGGAGGTTGCGCTTATGCAAGCTTCAGTTAGATATTGCTACCTATCATAACCTGCTAAACCCCAACCAGGACCA
The DNA here is from genome assembly GCF_023851605.1 of Tamandua tetradactyla. NCBI lineage: Eukaryota > Metazoa > Chordata > Mammalia > Pilosa > Myrmecophagidae > Tamandua > Tamandua tetradactyla. Next base: position 38,763,164 of record NC_135342.1, on the reverse strand, counting down.
TTCCAGCAAATCCTAAAGAACACCTAGGGCAATATATAAGATTCCACAAGGGTTCCATGCACTAGATTAACTTTCCAGAAACCTACAACCTCCAGATGGCTCCCTGGTCCAGATAAGTACTGAAACCTAGAGGGCCCAGCCTTTCCAGAACATCATATATTTCCATCTCCCTACCCCATATTAGTGACAAACCCTTCCAATATGAAAAATTTAGATTTGCCATAGCAGAGAGAGGGACAGAAAGATCAAAGGTGATGGTGGAGTTATACAGTGAAGATAGGATTTGACAAAAGAATATGAATGCCGAATCATTAAATTATTATCTCTTTTAGTTTCCAATATCTTAGAGCAGCTAGAAGTAAAAACCTAAAATTATGGAATTGTAACCCATGTCAACCTGTGAAATGTGTTCTACAACTAATTGTGTACTGTGCTTTGAAATTTATTGATTTTTGTGTATATGTTATTTTTCACCAAAAAAAGAAGGAACAAAGTTTGATTCTGATGATAAAAAAAACTTATGCCTTCTAGTCTCCTATATTCTGGAGTAGCTGGAAGAAAATATCTGAGAAGTTCATGTAATAGTCCATGACAAACCCTGGGATCTTTCCTGTAACTACCTGTTGAAGAGAGCTTTGAAAAATATTGCTTTTTTATTTATTTGCTTTGCATATATGTTATACTATGCAATAAAAAGTTAAAAAAAAAAGAAAAATTCTGAATTGTTCAGAAATGCGGAAGAGGATATGGTCACGAGAGGGTCCCTACATTGTTAAATTGAAGAAATAAAAGAATATTAGGTAGGAAATTTCCATCGCAGGCCATTCAGTCCTCTCCTCTCCCTCTCACTCAATCACAATGTACGGGATGGGCAGAGAAACAGCAGCAAGGACCCCTCCCATGGTGACACAAAATACATATTTTTTCAAAGCAGTGGGATAGACTCTTATCTTTTGGCGACCTGGGGGATAGGAAAAAGCACTTAAAGTTCCTGATCAGTGAGAGACAGAGAGTCTGAGAAAATGTATACAGAAGCTGTGTTTACAGCCCTGGTTCAAAAGTCTTCATCCCACACCTGTGAGAAACAGCAGTGAGAGACCTGATTCCTGCATTGGAGAAGGGTAAATACTGGGACAGTGGGAGTGTATTCTGCCACGAATAAAGTGGGAGACACAGACCCACATTGATCCAGATTTTGGCTGGCAAAGAGAGGGAACACGAACCCTGCAGTCACCATAAACTGGTGAGGCACAGCCTATTCTCCCAGAGCACACAGCCCTGAGGGTGATTATATTATCGAACTGTGCCATCTGCTGGGCAGAACAGAAATGTGCAAGAGGATTTAAGGAATTTTTCAGAGATTACCCAGAAAGTTATTTCAGGTCAAATGTAATGGGTCCAGACCTCCTACATGGAAAACCACCACTGTTTTGGCTGAGAAACATGGATAGCCCAATTGTTAAAGCAGTACCCTAAAACAAATCCAGGTCTTTCAGAATGGTGAAAAGCAGAGCACCACTGGGAGACATCAGACTTGTTTTACCCACAAACAAAGGTATTGCTGTGGTGTCCAGTGTCTACTCCTATTCCTGAGGCAAGTTGCTGAAGGTGTCTGATATGGGGAGACAGCGGGTGGCAGAAAAATTCTGATAACTGGCCAGTGAGAGAGACAAATACACAGAGAACAAATTCAAGCAAGAGGTAAACACTAGGCAAAGGAGATATAATGACCTCTATAATAAAAAGAAATCCAGATGCCTTGATACTAGCAAAAAATCACAATTCATACCAAGAAGAACAAAGATATGGCCTAACCAAAGGAACAAATTAAGAACTCAATTAAGATACAGGAATTGAAACAATTAATTAATGATGTTAAAACATCTTCTAAATCAATTCAATGATTAGAATGAAAAATGCATGAAAAATATAAAGAAGACAGAGGGTGTTGATACAGAAGGACTTGGAAACTTGACAAAACAAATGCCAGCAATGGATTGAGGTGGCTGAAGGAAGCATTGACTGAGAATTAGAATGGCAAATTGTGGTGTAAACATACAATCAAATATTGTGCAGCTACAGAAAGAAACAAAGTCGTGAGGCATGCAACATTGTGAATGACCCTGGGGAACATGATGTGATGCAAAATAAGCCAGAAATAAAAGGACAAATAGTGTATGCTTTCATTTAGAAAATACAAGAAAATAGGGACTTAGATTGTAAGCTCATATAGCAGTCACATTTAGTTGAGAGCTTTGATTGTTGTTTCAAGAATTTGAGATACTGTGCTATATATATGGATAACCTGATATTTCCCTGGAACTTTGGGTACCTGCATGATGCTTAAGACTCAGAGTAGGAGTTCTGCAGGTCTGACAGTCAACACTGTCACATAAAAAACATGTAAAGAAATTGAAAAGGAGATCAGACTTCTATTAGAGATAAGCATGAAGGTGATCATGTCAGGATTAAGGTAAATCAGAATACATGGGTAAGGAGGACATTGTCTGTATGTTAGATCTTCACCTACTATATGAAGAGAGATTTTTTTTTTGTCCAAAACGTAAATATTCTGTAGCACATAATGTAACTCAACCTATCTGGATAATCCATTTAAACAACCCAAGCGCATGGAGCCCAGAATGGGAATGAGGAATTGTAATTACTTATAGCTTAATGTAATATGCAGATATATCCCAGAGTATGTTGAGCAGAAAATTAAGAAGTATTGGCAAAGTCCCACATGGAACAGGAGAAAAAAAATGAAATTATTAAGCTTTACCATAGGGGAAACTCCTGATACTGTAACAAACATTAGAGACTCCCAAGTCAGTAAGCCGAGCCTTTGATCTTGAGGCTTGCTCTTTTGAATCTTATTTATGTAGTAAAGAAGCTAAGCCTACCTACAGCCATGTCTATGTGTTATTTCCTGAGGACCGCTTCGGTTGCTCAGATGTGACCTCTCTCTCTAAGCCCAACTCTGCAAATCAGATCATTATTTTACCCCATACATGGAATATAATATCCAGATTATCCCTGGCAATGTGGGATGTGAATCCTAGTGATGAGCCTGGCCCTGGCACTGTGGGATCAACAATGCCTTCAGGACAAAAAGGGGAAAAATAAATGTAACAAAGTAAGGTGCCAGTGGCTGAGAGAATTCAAGTAAAGTTGAGAGGTTATTCTGAAGGCTATTCTTAAGCAAGCTTTGGCTAAATATTGCTATGTACCATGGCTTGCCAAACACTAATCAAAACCATTCCTACCAACCCTAAAAAATACCTAGGGCTGTATCTGAGATTCTACAAAAGTTTCATGCACTGTGATTACTTTCCAGAAACCTATAAATTCCAGATGTATTCCTAGGCCAGATAAGTTCTGAAACCCCGAGGGCCAGCCTCTCCAAGAACATCACCTAGTTCCAATCCCCTATCCCATATTATTGACAGGCCTTTCAAATATGAACAAGTTGGAATAGAATAAGTGTAGCCCAAATACCCCCTAAAGATTGGGAGAAAGATCAAAGGAGAAAGTGGTGTTATAACAGTGATTATAGGTTTTGAAAAATAAGTATGACTGATTTATCATTATATTGATATTTCTTTTAGTCCCCAGTGTCTTGAAGCAGCTAGAACAAAAAAATAGTAAAAACAAAAAACCCTAAAACTGTAACACATACCAAACTCAGAAATCTATTCTATAACTACTTATAACAATGTACTTTGAAATTTATTGCTTTTCTGTATATATATATTTCACAATTAAAAACCTTAAAAAAAATCCTAAAATATTAAAACTAGCAGAATTTACGGAAATGAAACCACAATAGAAGAGATGGAAAACAAATGGAGACTTTTAATAGCAGATTTGAAGAGGCAGAAGAAAGGATTAGTGAATTAGAGATTAGGATATCTGAAATTCTACACACAAAGAACATAGTGGGAAAAATGGATAATGGCAACATGAAGCACACAAATATACATATTATGGATGTCCCAGAAGGTGAAGTGAAGGGAAAGGGGGCAGAAAGAATAATAGAGGAAATATCCAATGAAAATTTCCCAACTCTTATGAAAGACATAAAACTTCAGGTGCAAGGAGCACAGGACACATCAAAATAATAGATCCAAATGCACCTATTCAAAGGCACTTACTAATCAGATTGCCAAATGTGAAAGACAAATGAGAGAATTCTGAAATCAGAAAGAGTGAAGAGATCCATCACATACAAAGAACGGTCAATAAGAGTAAATGTGGATCTCTCAGAGTAAACCATGGAGGCAAGAAGGCTTGGGATGATATATTAAAGATACTGAATAAGAAAAACTGCCAACCAATAATTCTATGCTTGGCAAAGCTGTCTTTCAAAAATTAGGGAGAGTTTTATATAGTTACAGATAAACAGACATTGGGAGATATTCTGACCAAAAGTCCTGCTATACAAGAAATAGTAAAGGGAGCATTACAGGCAGAGAGGAAAAGATAAGAAAGAATCAATTGGAGAAAAGTGCAAAAATGAAGATTAGCAGGAAGAGTAACTAGCTGGGTTAAAAGAGAGAAAAAATATTATATGACATAAAATCTGTAAGAAAAAATGGTTGAAGAAAGTACAGCCTTTATGGTAACATTAATGTTAATGGATTAAACTCCCTAATAAAAAGACATAGATAGGCAGAATGAATAAAAAAAAAAAGATGCCTCTAAATGCTGTCCTACAAGATTCACTTAAGACCAAAGGACAAAAACAAGTTGAAAGTGAAAGGTTGGAAAAATATATTTCATGCAAGCAATAACCAGAAAAGACTAGGGTATCTATACTAATATCAAACATATTAGACTTGAAATGTAAAGCAATTAAATGAGACAAAGAAGTACACTATTAATTCAAAGGACAATTCATAATGAAGAAATAACAATAATAAATATCTATGTACTGTCTCAGAGTGCCCCAAAATACATGAGGCAGACACTGACAACACCAAAGGGGGAAGTAGAAACTTCTAAATAGTGGAGACTTCAATAAACCACTCTCATCTATAGATAGAACATCTAAGCAAAATATCAATAAGGAAATAGAGATCTTGAATAATATGATAAATGAAATAGACTTAGCAGTTATTTACCAAAAATTGCATCCAACAGGAAGCAGTAGGGTACCTATTCTTTTCAAGTGCTCCAGGATAGACCACATGCTGGGGCCCCAAGGCAGGTCTAAGTAATTTTAAGAATATGGAAACTATACAAAGCACTTTCTGAAATCATAATGGAATGAAGCTGTGAATCAATAACAGGCATAAGCCTGAAAATGTCACAAATATATGGAGGCTAAGCAACACATACTTAAACAACCAGTGAGTCAAGGAAGAAATTACAAGAGAATCAGTAAATATCTTGAGGCAAATAAAAATGAGAACAGAAGATATCAAAACTTATGGGATGCAGCAAAGGCAATGTTGAGAAGGAATTTTATTGCTTTAAATGGCTACATTAAAAAGAAGACAGAGGGCGGGCAATGGTGGCTCAGTGGCAGAGTTCTCTCCTGCCATGCCAGAGACCTGGGTTTGATTCCTGGTGCCTGCCCATGTAAAGAAAAAAAAATAGAGAAAAAAAGAAGATAAAGCAAAAATTGAAGAATTAACTGTTCACCTGGATGAACTAGAGAAAGAAGAGCAAAGCAAACAAAAGGAAAGAACATTAGAGCAGAAACAAATAAATTTAAGAACCTGAAAACAATAGAGAGAATCAATAAATATGGATGTTGGTTCTTTGTGAAAGTCAATAAAATAAACGGACCCTTAGCTAGGCCGACAAAGAAAAAAGGAAAGGATGGAAATAAATAACATCAGAAACAAATAACACAGAAAAAAAGGAGATAATGAGTGGGTACTATGAGAAACTATATGCTAACAAATTAGATTACTTGGATGAAATCATCCACTTCCTAGAAAAGCATGAGTAACCAGCATTGACCCAGGAAGAAATGTAAGATCTCAACAAATCAATCACAAGTAAATAGATTGAATCAGTCATTAAAAACTCCCCCAAAAGAAAGAAAAGTCCAGGACCAGCTGGCTTCACATGTGAATTCTACAAATATTCGAGAAAGATTTAGCATCAAGCCTGCTCAAACTCTTCAAGAAAATTAAAGAGCAGGGAAAGCTACCTAACTAATTATATTAAGACATCACTCTAACACCAAAGCCAGACAAGATGCAACAAGAAAAGAAAATTGCAGACCAACCTCTTTAATGAATATGCATGCAAAAATCCTCAACAAAATACTTGCAAATCAAATTCAATAGTACGTTGAAATAATTATGCGCCGTGACCAAATGGGTTTTATCCTTTGTGTTCAAGGGGAGTCAATGTAAAAATATGAATTAATGTAATACACCACATCAATAAATTAAAGAGAATGAAACATATCATCATCTTAATTGATGCAGAAAAGGCATTTGTCAAAATTCAGCATCCTTTCTTTTTGAAAACATTTCAAAGTACAGGAATGAAAGGAAAATTCCACAGCATGATAAAGAGAATTTATGAAAAACACGAAGATAACATCATACTCAATGGTGAAACACTAAAAGTGTTCCCTTTAACTTCAGGAACAAGACAATGATGCCCATTGTCACCATTGTTATTTAATATTGTGCTGGAAGTTCTAGCAAGAGCAATTAGGCAAGAAAAATAAATAAATGCATCTACATTGGAAAGGAGGAAGTAAAACTTCCCTTGTTTGCAGATGACATGATCCTGTATATAGAACATCCTTAAAAACTACAGTAAAACTAATAGAACTAATAAACAAGTCCAGCAAAGTGGCAAGATACAAGATCAACACGCAAAAATCAGTTGTGCTTTTATAGACCAGCAGTTCACATTCTGAGGAGGAAATCAAGAAAAAAACTTGCATTTACAATAGCAACCAAAAGAATGAACTATTTAGGAACAAATTTAATCTAGGACATAAAAAAAACAATACACAGAAACCTACACAATTTCGTAAAAGAAATTAAGGAAAACATAAATAAATAGAAGGACAAGGTGTGTTTATGAATTGGAGGACAAAATATAGTTAGGATGTCAATTTTGCCCAACTTGATTTATAGAGTCAATGCAATACCAATTAAAATCCCAACACATTATTTACAGAAATAGAAAACCAATAATCAAATTTATTTGGAAGAGTAGAGTGCCTCAAGTAGCTAAGACTATCTTGAGAGAAAAAATAGATGGGAGGTGTCACACTACCTGACTTTGAAGCTTATTACATAGCTACAGTGGTCAACACAGCATGGTATTAGCATAAAGGTAGTTGTACTGACCAGTGGAATTGAATTGAGTGTTCCGAGGAGGGCCCTCATATCTATAGTCAATTAATCTTTGATACAGCTATCAAGTCAGCTCAATTGAGACAGAGTACCCTCTTCAACAAATAGTGCTTGGAGAACTGGATATTCATATCCAAAAGAGGACCCCTATCTCATACCTTACACAAAAGTTTACTCAAAATAGATCAAAGACCTAAATATTATATCTAAGAACATAAATGTTTAGAAGAAATTGTAGGGAAATAAATATCTTAAGTATTTTGTGATAGATGATAGTTTACTACATCTTACAACCAAAATGCAGGCAATGAAAGAAGAACTGGATAAATGGGAACTCTTCAAAATTCAACACTTTCATGTATCAAAGAATTTTGACAGGAAAGTAAAAAGGCAGTCTATGCATTGGGAGATAATATTTGTAACCCACATATCAGATAAGGGCTTAATATCCAGAATGCACAAAAAGATCTTACAACTCAATGACAAAAAGACAGCTACTTAATTTTAAAATGGGCAAAGGACATGGACAGTCTTCTCTGAAGAGGAAACCCAAATGGCTCAAAAACATATGAAAAGATGTTTAATGTCATTCACTGGCTATTAGGGAACTGCAAATGAAAATAATAATGAGATATCATCTCACACCTACTAGAATGGCCTTTATCAAAAAAATTAGAAAATTAGAAGTGCTGGAGAGTATGTAGAGAAAAAGGCACACTTATTCATTATTGATGGGAATATATAATGGCGCAACTGCTCTTGGAAGCAGTGTGGTGATTCCTCAGGAAGCTAAGTATAGAACTGACACATGATTCAGCAATCCCATTACTAGGTATATATTTTTAGAAGAGAAGAAGTCAAGGACACAAGTGGACATTTGCATACTGATGTTTATAGTGGCAATATTCATGACTGCCAAGAAATAGAAATGGCCCAAATTTCCATCAACAGATGAGTGGCTAAACAAATTGTCATATATAAATATGATGGAATATTACACAGCTGCAAGACAGAATAAAGTCAGGAAACATTTAACATTGTTGATGATCCTTCAGGACATTATGCAGAGTGAAATTAGCCAGAAACAAAAGGTTAAATACTCTGTGGTCTCACTAATATGAGCTAACATTAATGAGTAAGCTTTGAAAGTTAAAGTTGATAACAGGTTATCATGAGATAGAAAGAGGGTACAGAATGGGTATTTGATGCTGAATGAATACAGAGTATTCAACAGGACTGATTGGAAAGATCCAAAAATAGATTGTACCATACTATCTGATTTTAGCAATATATTATAAGTACACTAAATGAAACTGAGTGTGAATATATTTGATGGAGGAGAGCTGGGAACATATATGACACCAGAAGGAAAGATAGAGGATAAAGGCTGAAATGCTATAACTTAACAATGCCTAGAGTGAAAAATGATGGTGATTAAATGTACAAATGTAAGAATGTTTTAACATGAGGGAGAAGAAATTAATGTCTGCATTGCAAGTTGTTGAAAATGGGATTCTATCAGGGAAAGATATAATCAATGCACACTAGGGTCTATGATTAATGATAAGATTGTCATACGCTTCCATTTAATTAACAAAGACCGTATGCCAAATCTAAATGTCAATAAGTGAGGAATATGGAGAAGGAGTATGGGATTCTTTGTAGAAGAAATGGAAATATCCTCATATAGATTGTGATGGTAAAGGCATGGCTATGTAAGTATACTGGGAACCATTGACCGTTTACTTAGATTGGATTGTATGGTGTGTGAATAAAACTTTAAAAATGAAAAAAAAATAATACCTAGCCATAGATTTGAGGGTTTATTTTTGGACTCCTAATTTGATCCATTGGTCAATATATCTATCTTTATGCCAGTACCTTGCTGTTTTGGCAAATGTAATTTTGTAATGTGCTTTAAAGTCAAGAATTGTGAGTCCAATTTCTTCTTCATTTTCATGTTGTTTTTTGGCTATACAGGGTCCTTTCCATAAAAATTTGACAATTTCTCTTTCCATTTCTGCAAAGCAGGTCATTGGAATTTTGCTTGGGTTTGCTATTGAATCTGCAATTCATTTTCAATAGAATCCACATCTTAATGACATTTGGTCTTCCATACAGGAACACAAAATGTCCTTCCATTTGTTTAGGTCTTCTTTGATTGCTTTTAGTAACGTTTTGTAGTTTTCTTTGCACAGGTCCTTTATATCATTGGTTAAATTTATTCATAGGTATTTGAGTTTTTAGTTGCTATTGTAAATGGAAAATTTCTTTATCTTCCCCTCAGATTACTCATTACTAGTGTTTAGAAACTACTGAATTCTACGTGTTTATCTTAGAAACTACTGAATTCTACGTGTTTATCTTGTATCATGACCCACCGATGAACTCATGTATTAGTTCCAGTAGCTTTTTGGTAGATTTTTCTGAAACTTCTCTGTAAAGCATCATGTTATCTGCAAATAGTGAAAGTTTTGCTTCTTCCTTTCAAATTTGGATGGCTTTCTTTCTTTTCCTTGGTTAACTGCTCTAGATAGAACTTCTAGGATAATGTTATATAACAGTATTCACAGTGGCCATCCTTGTCTTTTTCCAGATCTCAGAGGGAAAGTTTTTAGTCTTTCACAATTGATAAGGTGTTAACTTTGCTTTTTTCAAATATGTTCTGTATTGTGTTGAGGAAGTTTCCTTCTAATCCTAACTTTTGAAGTGTTTTTGTAAAGAAAAGATGCTGGAGTTTTATCAAATGCCTTTTCTACATCAATCGAGGTGATCACAAGTTTTTTCCTTTCTATTCATTAATGTGATGCATTTCATTAATTGATTGAATTCTTTTGAACCACACTTACCTACCTGGGGGGGAAAAACATTTATCATGGCGTCTAATTCCTTTAATGTGTTGTCAGACTCAATTTGCAAGTATTTTGTTGAAGATTTGTGCATCTATATTCATTAGAGAAATTAGTTGGTCTATAAGTTTATTTTCTGGAGTATCTATCTAGCTTTGGTATTAGGGTTTGATAGCCTAATGGAATGAGTTAGGTGGTGTTTCCTCCTCTTCACTTTTTTTGGAGAGTTTTAACAGTATTGTGTTAATTCTTTTTGGAATGATTGGTAGAGTTCATCTGTGAAGCCATCTGGTCCTGGGCTTTAATTTTTAGGGAATTTTTGATGATTGCTTCAGTCTCTTTACTTGTAATTTCTGTGTAAGTATGTTTGAGTGTTTCTAGGAAGTTGCCTATTTCATCTAAGTTATCTAATTTTTTGGCATACAGTTGTTCATAGTATCCTTTAATGATCCTTTTTATTTCTTTAAGCCAGTAGTTATGTCTCCCTTCTCATTTCTGATTTTGTTTACATGTATCTTTTCTCTGTTTTTCTTTGTGAGTTTAGCTAGGGATTTCTCAGTTTTATTGATGCTGTCAAAGAATGAACTCTTTGTTTTTGTTATTTCTATTGTTTTTTATTCTCAATTTCATTTATTTATGCTTTAATCTTTGTTATTTCTTCCCATCTTCTTGCTTTGGGATTAGTTTGCTCTTATTTTTCTGTTCTTCCAGGTGTGCAGTTAGGTCTTTGATTTTAGCTTTTCTTCTTTTTAATGGGGGCATTTAGGGTTATAAAGTTCCTTCTTTGCACTGCCTTCATTGTATCCCACAAGTTCTGATATGTTATCTTCTTTACATTCATCTTGAATTATTTTTTTCATTTCTTCTGAAATTTCTTCTTTGACCCATTGAATATTTGAGTGTGTTAACTTCCACATATTTGTGAATTTTGCAGTTCTCTACCTGTTATTGATTTCCAGCTTCATTCCATTATGTTCACAGAAAGCGCTTTGTGTAAATTCAATCTTTATAAATTTATTCCCCCTTATTTTGTGACTGAACATGTATTCTGTCTTGGAGAATGATCCATGAGCATTTGATAAGAATGCATATCCTGCTGTTTTGGAATGCAGTATTCTGCATATTTGCTAGGTGCAATTCATTAATCATTTTATCCAAGTTCTGTTTTCTTATTGATCAACTGTCTAGATTTTCTCACCTATTCATAAAAGAGTAGGGTATTGCAGTCTGCATCTATTCTTGTAGAGTTGTCAATTTCTTCCTTCAGTTTTTAGTGTTTGTCTCATGTGTTTTGGAGTACCCTGGTTAAGTGCAGAAATATTTATTATTATTTCTTCTTGGTGGATTGTTGCTTTTGGTAATATTTAACTCCTTATTATATGTTTTGCACTTAAAGTTTATTTTGTACAATATTAGTATAGTTACCCCACTTCTTCTTGGATACTTTTTCTGTGGAATATCTTTTTCCAACCTTTCACTTTCAATCTATTTGTGGCTTTGTGCTTAAGGTGAGTGTCTTTTGGATAGCATATAAATGGATCATATTTTTTAATCCAGTGTGTCAATCTGCATATTTTGATTGGGTAGTATAGTTCGTTAACATTTAATAGTGTTATTGTAAAGACAGTACTTAATTCAAATGCTTTGTCCTTTGGTTTTTATGTGTCATGTCTTTTTTTTTCTCTTTCTACTTTTATTTATCCTTATTGAGACTCTCTTTTATACACTCTCCTCCAGGCTTCTCTCTCCTATTATTTCCTTTCAGCCTGTAGAAATCCCTTTAGTATTGTGTGCATAGCAGGTCTCTTATTGACAAATACTCTCAGTTTATGTTTATCTGTAAATATTTTAAACTCTCCCTCATTAAGGAAGGGCATTCTTTCTATATAATTAAAAAATTAAGTATATTAAAAGATCCACATAAACATAAGGTAAAGAATTCTTAGCTGGCAGGTTTCCTCTTTCAGTACCTTAAATATGTCATACCACTGCCTTCTAGCTATGGTTTCTGATGAGGGACTTAGTCTTATTTAGCATCAATTTCGTGTAAGGAATTATTTTTCACTTGCAGATTTCAGAATTCTCTCTTTATCCTTGGTATTTGACGTTCTAATTAGTATGTGTCTCAGAGTATGTCTATTAGGATTTATTCTGTTTGGAGTTCATTGCTCCCCTTGGGTCTGTGCATTCAAGTTCTTCATAAGAACTGGGAAATTTCCACTCATTATTTCATCAAATATTCTTTCTAACCCCATTTTTCCATTCTCTTCTCCTTCTGGGACACAAATTATATGTAGGCCATTGCAAAATACCATGATGTTTCATGGAGTCTCTCAAATCTTTGAGACCTTGGTCAATTTTTTCCATTCTTCTCTCTACCTGTTCTACCATCTGTATATATTCAGATACCCTGTCTTCCTGTTTGCTTGTCCTTCCTCTGCTTGTACAAATCTACTGTTGTGTGCCTCTAGCGTTTTTCTTAAAGTTCTTCTATTGTGCCTTCATTTCTATAAGTTCTTTTACTTTTCTTTGAATGTTTTTAAATTTTTCTTTATGCTTACCATTGTCTGTTTAGTATCCATTATCTCTTTAGCCATATTTTACTTCATATCCTTGAATTGATTAGTACATTTGTTTGAACATCTCTGATTAGTTGTTCATAGTTCTGTGTGCCTAATACCCAGTGGTGAAAAGCTCCATGGCGACATGGGATATGACTCCCAAGGATGAATCCAGCCCTGGCACCAGGGGATCAACAATTCCATCCTGACCAAAAGAAGTGTAACTAATAAAAATAAATAAAATCAGTGGCAGAGAGAGTTCAAATAGAGTGGAGAGGCTACTCTGGAGGTTGTTCTTATGTAAGCTTCAATTAGACCTTGCTACCCATCATAACCTGCCAAATCCCAGCCAGGGCCATTCTTGCCAATCCTAGAGAATGCCTAGGGCAAGATATAAGATTCCACAAGGGTTCCATGCACTGGAGTAACTTTTCAGGGACCTACCACTTCCAGATGGTTCCCTTGTCCTGAAAAGTCCTGAAACCTAGAGGGCCCAGCCTCTCCAAAACATCAGATATTTCCTTCTCCCTATCCTATATTAGTGACAGACCCTTCCAATATGAAAAAGTTAGAATAGCCATAGCCAAACACCCCTAAAGAGAGGGATAGAAAGATCAAAGGTGATGGTGGAGCTATGCAGTGAAGAATAGGATTTAGCAATTGAATATGAATGCTGAATCATTAAAATGATATTTCTTTTAGTTTCCAGTATCTTAGACCAGCTAGAAGTAAAAACTTAAAATTGTGGAACTGTAACCCATATCAAACTCTGAAATACATTCTACAATTAATTGTAGTGCTGTACTTTGAAATTTATTGCTTTTTTGTATATATGCTATTTTTCAGGAGAAAAACAAGGAAAAAAATTTGATTGTGATGATAAAAAAAATTTTAAGCCATCTAACCTCCTATATTCTGAAAAGCTAGAAGGAAAAACCTGTGAGGGTCATATGATAGCCCATAACAAACTCTGGAGTCTGTCTTGTAATTACTTGTTGAATAGTGCTCTGAAAACTATTGCTTTTTTAAGTCTTTGCTTTGTATATATGTTATATTATACAATAAAAAAGTAAAATAATAATAATAATAAATGAAGGAAGGTTTAAGACATTACCAGGTTTAAAAAAAAAGCTGTAGGGGTTCATCACACTACACCAGCCTTAAAAGAAATGTTAAGGAACGTTGTGCAAGTTGAAAGGAAGAGAAACTAGGTAATAGATAAAAGCCATATGAAGAAATAAAGGCCTCCAGAGGGAATAATGACATGGATAAATATAAATCCCAGAGCTATTGTATTTTTGGTTTGTAACTCTACTTACTTACTTACTATGAGACCTAAAAATCAAATGCAACAGCCGTGATTGCAGAGGCAGAAAACCAGAGCCTGGTGCAGAGACACGGAGTTGTGGAGCCTGCGGGAGTGCACGGATGGGAGCCTTGGACTAGGATGCAAGCCAGGACGCATTCTTTGGGTGTGCTACCCTCACCAGGGCAGCCCCATGACCAATGACTCACCACACACCCTATAGACTGAACCCTGTCACCCACTCCCACTCCCCGCACTCAAGGCACCTGCACCCCACCAGCCCCCAGTGCATGTACCTGCACCACAACCCCACCCCAAGTGTAGCCCAACCCACCTCTCCTGCACCCCTCCCAAGCACTACCTCACTCTCCCTGTTTCCTGAAGGCTGCTGCCAGTCCATAAAGGCTGAGGGCACTAACCTCCATACATAGGCAACCACTGCACCCATGCTGATAAAGTGGCACAGCCTCACTCCACCCCAAATGAGTTCTGCACATCTTTTTATGGCACTCATAAGCCCATGCATGGGTATGGGTCCCCAATCACGTCATTCAGCTCTGGGAACTGCACTTTACAGAACTGTGCATGCACACAGATCTCAGCCGCACTTCCTAGCTCTGAGTAAGTGCAACCTGCACAGCTGGGTTGCATCTATCCCCAATCCATGAAGGCATAATGCTGACCTGCTGCCACAACTCTATGTATGTGCACAAAGGGCCCTGTGCCTTAGACCAGCACACATCAGTGTTATGCCCCCAGACTGGTGCACCCATGCACATACATCCTCCCTGGCCAATGGATGCCCATGTTCACAAGCATCAGCATAAGATCCCCAACCTGTGCTGTTCTAGTTTGCTAGCTGCTGGAATGCAATACACCAGAGATGGATTGGCTTTTAATAAAAGGGGATTTATTTCATTAGTTCTTCAGAAGAAAGTCAGCTAACTTACATCTGATGTTCTTTCTTATGTGGGATGGCTCAGGGTAATCTCTGCTGGCCTTCTCTCCAGGCCTGTGAGTTCCAACAATTTTCCCCAGGGTGATTCCTTTCTGCATCACCAAAGGCCTGGGCTGAGCTGCGAATGCTGATATGAGGTATGCGAAGATGCTTGGGCTGTGCTATGTTGTGCTCTCTCATTTAAGCACCAGCCAATTAAGTCAAATATCATTCATTGCAGCAGGTACACCTCCTAGCTGACTGCAGATGTGATCAGCAACAGATGAGGTTCATGTACTATTGGCTCATGTCCACAGCAACAGAACTAGGTGCCTTCACCTGGCCAAGTTGGCAACTAAATCTAACTACCACATGTGTCTATACCTACACTGAAACAAATCAATGCACTGAGTGCTCCACCCTATGCTCTGCTTCCTGCTGCACAACCATCCTGTAAGCACAAGCCTTAGACTACTGAAAGAAATCAACTCCAAAAGTAAATCATTCAAGATAGTTACATGCGACAAAGGCAGCAGAAGGTCACTAAGCATGTCACAATGCAGACAGATATAGTCCTACCTAATGACCAAATTAAAACACCAGAAAACGAACAACTAATCAAAGTTGTTCATACAACTCTACTTAATAAAATAAATGGAATAGCAAATAACATAAAGGAAATCAAGAAAACAGTAGAAGAGCATAAAGAGGAATTTGAAAGAATAAATAGAAAATAACAGATATCATAGAGATTAAGACTCAGTTGACCAAAAAAAAAAAATCATACTTGAGGCACATAACACCAGATTTGTAGAGACAGAAGAAAGAATAAGTGATATAGAGGACAGGATAATTGATTTCAAAGACTCAAAACAGCAAATGGCAAAAAAGATGGAAAAATTGAATTGGAACTCAGGGAAATGATATACAAAACAAAACACACAAATATAAGAATCACTGATGTCCCAGAAGGAGAAGAGAGGAGTAAAGGACTAGGAAGAGTAGTTGAGGATATAATGGGGGAAAACTTCCCAACCCTCATAAAGGACATAAATCTTCAAGTCAAGCAAGACCAATGAACTACAAACAGAATAAATCCAAATAGGCCTTCTCCAAGGCACATAACTAATCAGTTTGTCAAATGTTGAAGAGAAACAGAAAATCCTGAAAGCAGCAAGACAAAAATAATCTACTACATACAAGGTAAATCCAATAAGAACTGAGTTCAGACTATCAACTAGAACCCTGGCAGCGAGAAGGCAGTGGTATGATATATTCAAGATCCTGGAAGAGAAAGACTTCCAGCCAAAATTCTGTACCCAGCCAAATAGTCCTTCAAAATTGAGGAAGAGATTAGTTTTCATAGACAAACAAGTCGTGAAAGAATATGTCAGCAAGAGACTGCCCCCTACAAGAAAAACTAAAAGGAGTCTGCCAGCTGAAAAGAAAAGACAGGAGTCTGGAGGAGGGCACAGAACTGAAGTGTGCCATTAAGGGTAATTTAAAGAGTACAAAGACAACGAGGGAAAGAATATATAGATCTGACAAACAAAATTAAAAAGATAAGATGGTGGAATCAAAAAATGCATTTTCAGTAATAACTTTGAATGTTAGTGAACTAAATTAACCAATTAAAAGATACAGATTGGCAGAATGAATTAAGAAGCATAATCCAGCTGTATGCTGCTTACAAGAGATTCATCTTAGACACAAGGATACAAATAGCTCAAAAGTGAAAGGATGGAAAAAGTTTTTCCATGCAAGTTGTTACCAGAAGAAAGCAGGAATAGCTATGCTAAATAGAATTTAAGTGTAAACACATCATAAGAGACAAAGAAGGACACTATATACTAATTAAAGGATAAATTCACCAAGGAGATATAACAATCATAAATGCTTATGCTCCCAATCAAGGAGCTCCAAATACATGAGACAGACATTGGCAAAACTGAAGGGAGTATAGATGTTTCAACAATAATAGTAGGGGACTTCAGTACACCACTCTTCTCTATAGATAGAACAACCAGACAGAAAGTCAACTAGAAAATAGAGAAGTTAAATAACTTTATAAGTAAATAAGACCTAACCAACATATATAAGTCACTGCACCCCAAAGCACAAGGGTATAATATCTTCTCTAGTGCTCATGAAACATTCTCCAGGATAGATCATATGCAGGAGCACAAAGCAGATCTTTATAAATTTCAAAACTTTGAAATTATTCAAAACACATTCTCTGATCACAATGGGATGAAGCTGGATCTCAATAACCACCAAAGAAAGGGAAAATTCACAATTATATAAAGATTAAAGAACACACTCTTAAACAACCAGTGGGTCAAAGAAGAAATTATTAGAGAAATCAGTAACTATCTGGAGATGAATAAAAATGAGAATAAAACTTATCAGAACTTATGGGATCTGGCCAAGGCTGTGTTGAGATGGAAATTTATTGCCCTAAATGCCTATATTAAGAAACAAGAAAGAGCAAAAATCGAGGACTTAAAAGCACACCTGGAGGAACTTCAGAAAGAATATGAAACTAACCCCAAAGCAAATAAAAGAAGAGAAATAGAGAAGACTAAAATGGAAATAAATGAATGGGAGAACAAAAGAACAATAGAAAAAATCAATAAAACCAAAAGTTTGTTCTTTGAGAAAATCAATAAAATTGATGGGTCAGTAGCAAGACTGACAAAGGAAAAAAGAGAGAGGATGCAAATAAACACAATCATAAATGAAAAGGGATGCATTACCACAGACTCTGAAGAAACAAAAGAAACCATAAGAGGATCTATGAACAACTATTTGCCAACAAAATAAATAACTTAGATGAAATGGACAAATTTCTGGAGACACACAAATAAGCTACATTGACTCAAGAAGAAATAGAAGATCTCAACATCACAAGTAAAGAGATTCAATCATTCATCACCAATCTTTCTACAGAGAAAAGCCCATGTCTGTAACTGACTTTTTGTAGCTTTCAACCTTGTAATGTACTTGTATTGTTACAGAAATGGTATAAGGATTTATGATATTGTGATGGAATCATTGTCCCACTATGTGAGGCATGACATCCAGGGGTGAAAGTCTACCTGGCAGCATAAAATATGACTCCCAGGGATGAGTCTGGTACTGGCACCATGAGATCAGGTTCTATCCTGACCAAGCAGGAAAAATAAGTGTAAATACTAAAATATCAGTGGCAGAGAGAGTTCAAATAGAGTTGAGAGGATACTTTGGAGGTCACTCTTATGTAAGCTTCAGTTACACATTGCTACCTATCATAACTTGCCAAACCCCAAACCAAATATTCCAGCCAATCCTAAAGAACACCTGGGGCAATATATAAGATCATACAAAGTTTTCATGCACTGGGGTAACTTTTCAGAAACCTACAACTTCCAGATGGGTCCCAGGACCAGATAGGTAGTGAAACCTAGAGGGCCCAGCCACTCCAGAATATCAGCTATTTCAATTTCTCTAACCCATATTATTGACAGCCTTTCCCAATGAGAAAAAGTTAGAATGGCCGTACTCCAAATAACCCTAAAGACTGGAATAGAAAGAACAAAGGTGATGGTGGAGTTATAAAGAGAAGGTAGGATTTAACATATGAATATGATTGCTAAATCATTAAATTGATATTTCTTTTAGTCTCCAGTATCTTAGAGCAACTAGAAGTAAAAACCTAAAATTGTGTAATTGTGACCCATATCAAACTTTGAAAGGTGTTCTACAAATAATTGTTCTGCTCTGCTTTGAAATTTATTGCTTTTCTGTATACATGCTATTTTTCACAAAAAAAAAGTTGTTTGTGACGTTAAAAATATTTATTCCTTCTAGCCTCCTATATTCAGGAGCAATTAGAAGGAAAAAGCTGGGAGGATGGGACATGTGCTGGTTTGAAAGGGTTTATGTACCCTAGGAGAGTCAATCCTGTGGGGGGAAATGGTTTCTTCTAACCCCTATTCATTATTATAGGTTAGAAACATGATTAGGATATCTCCATAGACATGTGACTCAATCAATTGTGGGTATTAAACTTGATTACATGGAAGTTTGTCTCCAACCATTCTATGTGGGTCTTGATTAGTTTGCTGGGATCCTCTAAAAAAGGAGAAATTTTTGGAGACACTGTCTTTTGAGAATGATGAGAAAGCCACAACAGAGTTGAGCTGAGGCATGGAGGCCAAGAGAACTACAGAGTCCCCACCACCCAGTGACCTTTGGAGATTCTGAGAGAGCAGGAAAGATGACAGAATGACAAGAGCACTGAATCAAAGTCCAGCAACCTTTGTAGAAGAAGAGGAATGTGCCTAAGGGAATCTCATGAAGCAAGAGGCTTGAGAGGAAGCTAACAGATGATGCTGTGTTTGCCATGTACCTTTCCACTTGAAAGAGAAACCCTGTTCTTCATCAGCCTTTTTTAATCAAAGTATCTTTCCATGGATGCCTTATATTGGAGATTTCTACAGTTTTGCTGTAAATTGAGACATTTTCATGCCTTAGAACCATAAATATGTAACTCATAAAATTCCCCTTTTAAAAAAGCCATTCCATTTCTGGTATATTGCATTCAAGCAGCTAGAAAACTAGAACAGATTTTGGTACCAGAGGACTTGTATGCTGCTGTGATTTGCAAATACCAAACATGTTGGAATTGCTTTTTAAATGGATAAGGGGGAGATTTTGGAGGAGTTGTGAAAAGCTTGATAGAGAAGTCCCAGAACACTTTGAAGAGACTGTTGGTAGAAATGTAGACTCTAAAGACACTTCTGATAAGGTCATAGACAGAAATGAGGCATGTGTTATTGCAAACTGAAAGGGAGGTGATTTTTGTTTTTAAATAGCAGAAAATCTGACAAAATTGACTAGTGGCTTTGGCTGGAAGGAAGATTTTAAAACCATGAACTTGGATATTTAGCAGAGGAGATTTCTAAATTAAATTTGAAAAGTGCAGCCTGGTTTCTCCTTGTAGCTTATAGTGAAATGCGACAGGAAAGAGATAAGCTGAGAACTGAACTCTTGACTACAAAGAAACCAGAAATGGATGTTCTGGAAAATCTGGGATTCCAGGACAGGAGACACCAGACAGTGGTGCCCCACAAGAGGATTTGACCAAAACAGAAGCAGCCAGCCATTTCAGAGAAAGTCAGGATTGGAAATGGAATTACTCAGAAAAGATTTGTGGAATCTCCTTATGCTTTGGCATGATCCAAGTCTACTGAATAGAGAGCAAATGAAAGTGTTGCAGGATCTGTATAAAGAGAACCACTGCCAGCTGGGACTGAGAGGGAAAGAGAAGGAAAACTTTGGAGGAAAAATAACTTCAGAGGTAAAGCCATAGAGGCTAGGGTCTGAAGTCAAAAAGCCTTGGGCCAGGAGTCCAGACCCACCCAAGCACATGGAAAGGGTGAGTTTGCCCTAAAGGCAGAGGATGGGCTTTCCACCTCATTGCAGTGGAACAGTCATGCCACCTCAGGCCTTGGAGAGGGTAGAGCACATTCTCTGAGGTTTCACGAGAGCCTGGCTGCCACCACATGATAGGGTTGAGCCTGTGCACCGAGGGTAGCAGAGAGCCCAGGTGCAGCTCTGATGCTTCGAGAGAGTGGAACCAAGGAAAAGGTGGTCTCCCCAATGTCCCCCAAGATTACATTTGGAAAGAAGCAGGACACTGTGACGGCCCTTGGAAAGGGTGGGGCTGCTGCTTTCTAAAGCACCAAAGACAGATGACTCTAAGACTTTGAAATCTAATGGACTTTGTCCTGCAGGTTTTCAAAACTGCTTTGGTCCTATGACCCCTGTGTTCCTTCCAATTCTTCCCTATAGAAATGGGTATATGTTTCCTATGGCTGTTCTTCCTTTGTATGTTGGCAGCAAATAACTTCCTCTGAATTTTACAGGTCCAGAGTCAGAGAATTTTGCTTTAGGACTGACCATGCCTGTAACTGACTTTTTGTGCTTTCAACCTTTTAATGTACTTGTACTGTTACTGAAATGGTTTAAGGGTTTATGACATTGTGATGAAATGAATATATTTTCTATATGGCAAAAGCATGTATTTTTTAGGGTCCAGAGGGTGGGAAGTGCTGGTTTGAAAGAATTTACATACTCTAGAAAAACCATGTTTAAAACTTATCAATCTAGTGGGAGCAATGGTTTCTTCCAATCCCTTTTCAGTACTATAGGAAGTACTATAGCTAAGTCATTTCTTGTAGAAATGTTACTGATTTTTTCACATTAATTTTATATCTGCCACCTTGGTGAATTTGTTTGTTGGCTCAAATAACTTTGCTCTGGATTTCTCAGGACAGTCCAAGTATATTCTCATATCATCTGCAAATAATGAGAGTTTTACTTCTTCCTTTCCAATTTGGATGCATTTTCTTTCTCTATCCTGATTGATTGCTTTAGCTATAATTTCTGGCACAATGGTGAATAATAGTGGTGACAGTGGACATACTTGTCTTGTACTTGATAATAGGGGGAAAGATTTCCATCTCTCTCTATTGAGTACAATGTTGGCTATTGGTTTTTCATATACACTCTTTCTCATATTTAGAAAGTTATCTTTGATTCCTATCTTTTGGACTATTTTATAAGAAAATGATACTGAATTTTGTCAAATGCTTTTTCAGTATCAATAGAGATAATTATGTGGTTTTTCCCTTTAAATTTATTAATGTGCTGTATTACAATAATTGATTTTCTTGTGTTGAACCATCCTTGCATTCCTGGTATAAACCCTACTTGGTCATGGTGTATAATTCTTTTAATGTGCGGTTGGACCAATTTGCTTATTTTATTGAGAAGTTTTTTACCTATGTTCATTAGAGAGATTGGCCTGTAATTTTCCGTTCTTATAGCATCTTTACCTGGTTTTTGTATTGAAATGATATTAGCTTTATAAAATGAGTTAGGTAGAGTTCTTTTTTCCTCAATTTTTTTGGAAAAATTTGAGCAGGATTGGTGTTAGTTCTTTATGGAATGTTTGATAAAATTCTCCTGTGAAGCCATATATTCCTATTTTGTGCTCCCTTTGTTTCAATTGTTCAAATGAGCTATCAAGACAGATTGAGTTAATTTATGTGCTACAGAATATTTAGGTTCCAGACAAAATAAAGCTTTCTTCCTTTGGTCTCAAAGAGTAGGTGTGGTTTTAAATATACACAATGTCTTCCTTACCCCTGTGTTCTGAATTACCCTAATCTTGACATGATCAGCTTTGTTCTTATCTCTAAATACTAGGTTAAAGATATATAACACAGCCTCTCAAACTACAAAAATAATTACCACCCCAGACTAAATGTGTCAGCTATCAAAGCTTACCATTTAGGACCCTCTTTCCTTATAAGTATTTTCTAAAGTAGACCATACAATAATTGCTCTTTCATTTCTGGCTTATTTTGCTTCACAAAATTTCCCTCAGGTTCAATCATATCATTGCATGTCTCACGTACAGCACAATATTCAGTCATAGGTATACATCATTTTTCACAAATCTACTTCTAGTCAGTGCGTCCTTCAGCTACCTGCAATCATTATGCCCAAAGTCCACAGTCCATCAACACTCTCCATTTTTAATAATTTCATTGTTCCACAGAGAAAGATAACCAATAACACACCCTTACCGTATAGGAAACCTAAACAGTCCCTTAATTCTTGTTCCTCCTCCCATTATTTACCCCTGCTGTTCCTGTGGTACTGCGGATGTTTTCTTGTTAAACATAGCCCACAGCATGCAACAGCTGTTTTTCCCCCTGTACCCTGGACTCAAACGCTCTTTGTACATGAATCATACCTTTGAAGTTGTTCTTCAAGAACTTATATTTCTAATGCTAGTCAGTGAGACACATGTGTCTATAAAACCCCTTTCAATCTTGTTCACCTTCAATATGGTAATATTACCTATAGACCCACTAGAGAACTGCCTTCACTTCTATCTATTCTCTTACATTGGAGTTCAACCTCATTAGCTAACTGTTCACCCATTTCTAGATCCCATGTACCTCTTAGTACCCTATATTCTGTATTGTAAACCTCTGATTTTACCTTCACCATGGTCATAAAAGTGGAGTTGTGTGGAATGTATCCTTCTGAGTTTGGCTTATTTCACTCAGCGTTACGTTTTCAAGGCTCATCTATCTTTTCATGTGCTTTGGGATGTCATTTCATCTTACTACTGCAGAATATTCCACATATGTTATACCACATTTTGTTAATCCACTCATCTGTTGATGGGCATTTGGATTGTTTCCATCTTTTGATGATTGTGAATAATGATGCTATGAACATCAGTGTGCAAATGTCTGTTTGTGTCACTGCTCTCAGCTTTTCTGGGTATATACCAAGTAGTACTATTGCTGAATCATGGGGTAACTTGATATTTAGTTTCCTAAGAAACAACCAAACTCTCTTCCATAACAGCTGTAACATTATACTTTTCCACCAGCAGTGCATAAGTGTTCAAATTTCTCTCCATCCTCTCCAACATTTACATTTTCCTATTTGTTTAATAGCAGCCATTCCTGTAGATATACAATGATGCGATATCTGATTGTAGTCTTGATTTGCATTTCCCTTATCACTGATGCCAATGAGCATATCTTCATGTGGTTTTTAGCCATCTGTATTTGCTCTTCAGAAAAATACCTATTCATATCTTTAGCCATTTCATAATCGGGTTATTTGTTCTTTTGTTGTTGAGTTGTGTGATTTCATGTATACTGGATATCAAATCTTTGTCGGATGTATGATTTGAAAATATTCCCTCCCATTGAGTTGGCTGCTTCCTTATTTGCACTGTCTCTTTTATTTAGATCTTTAATCCATTTTGGGTTAATTTTTATATAAGGTATATAGAAAATGATATGGGTCCTTTCTCATTCTTTTGTCTAATGATATCCAGTTTACAGAAGTCCATTTATTGAAAAGACTGTTCTGACCCAATTCAGTATTTCTGGGTCTTTGTAAAATCAAGTGACAATAAATTTGTGGTCAATCTCCATCCTATGCATTCAGTTCCAATGATAAATACTTCTAACTTGTTTCAATACAATGCTGTTCTGATGACTGTGTCTTTCTAGCAAGTTTTAAAGTTGGGAAGTTTTAATCCTCCTACATTACTCTTGTTTTTTAGTATATTGTTAATCCAGGTTTCTTTTTCTTCCAAATGAATTTGATGATTAGCTTTTCCGAGTCTTCAAGATAGGTTGTTGGGATTTTAATTAATACTGAGTTTAATCTATGATCAATTTAGGTAGGATTGGCATCTTAACAATATTCAGCTTTCCTAGTCATGAACACAAAATATCTCTCCATCTGTTTGGGTCTTATTTAATTTCTTTAAACAATATTTTGTAGCTTTCTGGGTAAAATTCCATTACTTCAATGGCTAAGTTTACTCTTAAGTCCTTGATTTTTAAGTGGCTTTTTTGAATGGAATTTTTCCATAATTGTCTTCATATTTAAGTTATTTTTTGTATATAGATGCCTTTCTGGTTTTTTTGTACATTTATTATGTAATCTGTTACTCTACTAAATTTATTTATTAACTCAGGTTGTCATGTCATGGCTTTATCAGGATTTTCCTAGTAAAGAATCATGTCATCCACAAATAATGAAAGTTTTACTTCTTCTTTACCTTTTTGAATGACTTTTATTGCTTTTTCCTGTCTAAGTGTTCTAGCTAGGACTTCTAGTACAATGTTGAATAATAGTGGTGATAATGGGCATCCTTGTCTTGTTCCCAATACTTTCACTTTCTCCCCACTGAGAATGACACAGACTATGGGCTTTTCATCTATATCCTTTATTATGTTGAGGAAGAATTCTATGATTCTTGCAGTTTGTAGTGTTTTTACTAGAAGGGATGCTGAATTCTATCGAATGCTTTTTCAACATCAATCAATATGATCATATGATTTTCTCATTTAATTTATTAATATGTTCTAGCACATTAATTTATTTTCTTATGTTGATCCACTGCTGCATTCCTGGTATAAATCCCATTTGGTCATAATATATAATTTTTTAATGTTTCATTAGATTTGATTTCCTAGCATTTTATTGATAATGTTTGCATCTATAGTCATTAGGGAGATTGGACTGTAATTTTCCTTTCTTATCACATCTCTCTCTGGTTTTGGTATTAAAATGACATTAGTGTCATAAAATGAGTTTGGTGATGATCCTTATTTCTCAGTACTTTGAGAAAGTTTGGGCAGAATTGATCTTATTTCCTTTTGGAAGATTTGATAAAACCCTCCTGCGAAGACATCTAGCCCTGAATTTTCATTTTAGAAATATTTTTTATTAGTAATTGAATCTCTTCACTTGTAATTGGTTTGTCAAGACCTATTTCTTCTTGAGACAGTGTTTATAATTCATACTTTTCTGGAAAATTGTTGTTCATTTTATCTTAGTTATCTAGTTTGTTGGTGCATAGTTGTTCATAATATCTTTTTATGATTTTTAAAATTTCTTCAGGATCCATAGTAATGACTCTCTTCTCATAGCTAATTTTGCTTAATTGCACATTCTTTCTTTTTCTTAGCCAGTCTAGCTAAGGGTCCATCAATTACATTGCTTTTCTCAAATAACCAACTTTGGGTTTGTCAATTCTATTAATTTTTTGTTCTCCAGTTCATTTATTTCTGCTATAATCTTTGTTGTTTCTCTTATTTTGTTGTTATTTCTCAAGTTCCTCCAGATAAGCAGTTGGGTCCTCTACTTTTGCTTATTCTTATTTTTTAATATAGGCATTTAGGGTGATAAATTTCCTCACAGTACTAACTTTGCCACATGCCACAAATTCTGATATGTTCTATTTTCATTTTCATTCATCTCCAGATATTTACCAATTTCTCTAACAATGTCTTCTCTGACCCTAGATTTTTTTAAAAATGTGTTTACTCTCCATATATTTGTAAAACTTCTGGGTATTTGGTGATTATATTAAATTTCAGCTTAATTCAGTTGTTGTCAGGAAATGAGTTTGAATGTTTCCAATCTTATTAAGTTTATAAGGGACATGATTTGTCTCCAAGCATATGATGAAACTTGGAGAATATTCAATAAGCCCTAAAGGGTGCATGGTGGTTCAGTGGTAGAATGCTTGCCTTTCATGTGGGAGACCCGGGTTCAATTCCTGGACCATGCACTGTTCCCCCCCCCAAAAAAAATAAGCCCTAGAGAAGAATGTATGCCTTGATATTTTAGGGTCATTTACAACATTATTAAAACTTTCAAAAACCTTATTTACCATTAGGTTTTTGCCTGGTTTTTCTGTCAATAGAGTAGTGTATTGGAATTTCCCACTATTATTGTTGAAATGCCAATTACTCCCTTGAATTTAGCTATCTGCTTCATGTATTTTGGAACTCCTTGAATGGATCCATAATTACTTATAATAGGTGTTTCCTCTTGTTGAATTGTCTCTTTTATTAATATATTGTGTTCTTACCTGTCTGTTATGACATCTTTACATTTAAAGTCAATTTTATCTGACATTAATATAGTTACTCCTGCTTTCTTTTGGTTAGAGCTTGCATAAAAAACTTATTCCATCATTTCACTCTTAATCAATTTATATTCTTAGGTGTAAGATGTCTCTTTTCAAAAAATATCTTTATTGAGAAATAAAAAAATAAACAAAAATATTTTTATTGACAAATCTTCACACAAATATATTCCATACATAGTGCAAAATCAATGGCTCACAATCTCATCACATAGTTGTGTATTCACCACCATGATCATTGAAAATTTGCATCATTCCAGAAAAAGAAATAAAAAAAGAAAATAGAAAAAATCTTATAGCTACTGTCCTAGTTTGCTAGCTGCCAGCATGCAATACACCAGAAACAAAATGGCTTTTAAAAAGGGGAATTTAATAAAGGGCAAATTTACAGTTCTAAGCCCATGAAAATGCCCAATTAAAGCAAGGCTATAAAAATATCCAATCTAAGGCATAAGGGAAAGATACCTTGGTTCAAGAAGACTGATGAAGATCAGGTTTCCTTTCTCAACTGGAAAGGCAAAAGGCAAACATGGCAGCATTCAATAATTTTCTCTCTAGGCCTCGTGCTTCATGAAGCTCCCCTGGAGATATATTCCTTCTTCATCTCCAAAGCTCTCTGGCTCTGCAGGCTCTGGATTTCATTATTTTTGTGGTTCTAAAAGGGTCTCTTTCCAAAATGTTTCATCCTTTAAAGAATTCTAGTAAACTAATCAAGTTCCACCTGAAATAGGTGAAGTCATATCTCCCTCTAATCTAAGGTCAGTACCCACAACTGTGTGAGTTACATCTCCATGAAGATAACCTAGTCAAATTTCTAATCTACATTATTGAATAAGGATTAAAACAAACAGTTGCTCTCAGAAGATCAGATCAGGATTAAAATATGGCTTTTCTATGGTACATAATCTTTCTAAACAAGCACACATACCATATCCCTTACCTCTTCTTCACACTGACCACTTGTATGTCCATCTGTCCAATTTATTTTACCTTATCTCCCCTATTATTCATTTATCTTTTATCCATGTGTTTTTACCCATCTGTTCATACCTTGGATAAAAGGAGACCCAGAAATAAAGTTTACACAATCACACAATCATATTGTAAAGTTATATCTTTATGCAATTGTCTTCAAGACTCAAGGCTACTGGAACACGGGTCAACAGTTCCAGGTACTTCCCTCCAGCCACTCCAATACACCATAAACTAAACAGGGATATATATACCATTTATGAGAACAACCTCCAGGATAAGCTCTTGACTCTGAACTCTCTTAGCCACCAAAACTTTGTTTTGTCTCATTTCTCTCTTTACTGTTATCATCAAGAAGCATTCTCAATCCTTTGATGCCGGGTCCTGGCTCATCCCAGGAGTTCTATCCCATGTTGCCAGGGAGTTTTACACCTCTGGCAGTCATGTCCCATGTAGGAGGGAGGGCAGTGAGTTCACGCCCTGAGTTGGCTGAAGGAGAGGCCACATCTGAGTAACAAAAGAGGTTCTCCAGGAGTGGCTATCAGGCCAAATTAAAGTAAGCTTAGCCTATCTTTTGCAAGAATAAGTATCATAAGTTTCAACCTCAAAATTGAGGGCTTGGTTGAATGACTTCATGTCTATTGATTGTGAGAATACAATAAATTTTCCAAATTTGAAGGTGAATTTTCTCCTTTTTACCTAATCTCCCATGTGGATCTTGCAAATTCTTTTTTATTCACTGCCCAAATTACTCTGGAATGTATTGGAGCATCACCCTAACTTGGACAAACCAACAAGATCTCATGCCCAGTTCTAGATTCCATGTACTTATGATGATCAACTAAGCTGACCATACAAGTTTAACTGGGTAATGCACTATCCAAAATATAAGTTTTGCACCAAATATATATCTCTCCCTTTGGTCTTACACAAAAGTTGAAATTTTAAAACATGGATGATATCATCCTTTACTCTATATTCTTCTCTACCTGAGTCCTAGCCACATCAACTTCCTTCATATCTCTACTCAAAGTCTGGTCACTTTTTCAACTTTTTAATATAGTTCCTATTTGGAGTGCTGCTCACTTTCAAAGCTTCAGAGATATATCTCTGAGTCTCAAGTGTCACATAAATAACTGATGTTTCTGGGAAAAATTAGGTTATATACAAACAGAACAGTTTCACGGAATTTAAAAATAACAGTTAGAACTCCAGAATATATGTGACTGCTGTAATAAAAGCTCACAATTCAAGACCTTTTCCATTGTCCCCATCCTGATAACCCATGGTTTTGACTTCTGCTCTCCAAATTTTTATATTGCAGTTAGTTCATATGATTGAGGCATGATAATATTTGTCTTTCTCGTTCTTGAAATTTCATTCAACATAAGATACTTAAGGTTCATACATCTAGCTGCATACCTCACAACTTCATCCCTTCTTGTGGCTGCCTAATAGTCCATGGTATGCATACACCATCATTCCCCCTTCTATTTCAAAGCCATCATACCCTTAGGCCACCTCCATCCATTGTGAATTGCAAACACTGCTTCTATAAACACCAGTGTGCAAATGTTCATTTGTCCCCACATTCAGTTCCTCCAGGTATATACTAAGCAAGCAGGTTTCAGGTTCATTTGGCACCCCACCCCCCAGCCTCCTGTGGGACCACCACACTGCCTTCCAAGAGATTGCTCCTCTCAGATTCCCTACTGAAATGAAATCATTTCTCTCCTTTCTCTGCATTTTCTCTAGTACTTGTTTTTCTCTATTCATTTTTAAACAGTTTTATTTACACATCATATAATCCAACCAAAGTATATAGACATGCCTTCATCATTATAATCTATATGAAAATATTTCTTTTTCTTCGACAACAAATCCATACCCCACCCCCTATTCCCTGCACGTTCACATTTACTTTTGGCTTAATGCCTTTGTTACATTCAGTGCAGGCATTTTACAATGTTACTTATAAACCCTGGCTTACATCGATTCTACTTTCCCCATATACCACCAATTTCAACACCTTGCAATATTGACATTAATTTGTTCTTCCTCATATAAAAGCATTTTTAGGGTGGAAAACGGTGGCTCAGCATGTAAAAGTGCTTTCCTGCCATGCCCGAGGACCCGGGTTCGATTCCCGGTGCCTGCCCATGTAAAAAAGAAAGCATTTTTATATTTTTATATTTGAAGATTTAATAACCATCTCTGTCCACTTGACATTCATAAGTTATACCATTTCAGAACTTATCCTCTCTCTTTCCTTCTGGTTTCATATGTGGCCCTAGCCCTTCTCCCTCAATCATACACCCAGCTTCATTCAGTGTACTTATATCATTCTGCTACAATCAAGTAGTATTGTGCTATCCATTTCTGAATTTTTACAATTAGTCCTGTTGTACTCCATACCCAACCCTTACCTTATTTCTATTTCCTCATAACCTGTGTTCTTAACTTCAACTCTCAAAATTCACTCAATAATGTTATTTCATATTAGTGAAACAATACAATATTTGTTCTTTTATTTATGGCTAATTTCACTTAGCATAATGTTCTCATAATTGCATACTTCATTACTTTATTCTGTCTTACAGTTGTGTAATATTCTATCATACGCAAAGTTTGTTTAGCCATTCATCCGTTGATGGGCATTTGGGCTGTTTTCATCTCTTGGCAATTGTAAATAGTGCTGCTATAAACATTGATGTGCAAATGTCCATTTGTGTCTTAGCCCTTAGTTCTTCCGGATATATACATAGCAATGGGACTCCTGGATCATATGACAATCAATAGTTAGTTTCCCGAAGAACCACCAAACTGACTTCCAGAGCAGCTGTATCATTTTATATTCCCACCAATAGTGGATTAATGCCTTTCTTTCCTCACATCTTCTCCAGCACTTACTGTTTTCTGTTTTATATATATTTATATAATGGCCATTCTATTGGGTGTCAGATGATATTTCATTGTGGTTTTACATTTCCCTAGAAGTTGAAAATCTTTTAATGTGCCTTTTAGCCATTTGTATTTCCTCTTTTGAGAAGTGTGTGTTCATGTCTTTTGCCCATTTTTTAATTGGATTGCTTGTCTTTTTATCATTGAATTGGAGAATCTGTTTATATATTTTCAATACTAAATGCTTACTTGATATGTGGTTTTCAAATATTGTCTCCCGTTATGTAGACTGCCTTTTCATTTTGTTAACAAATTTCTTGTATTTACAAAAGTGTTTAATTTTAAGAAATAGCAACTTATGTTGTGAGATGTATGTGAGATGTGGATTCTCTTTCACTCTTTTGAATATGGAAATACAGTTTTGTTTTTCAATACAAATACACTGTTATTTAAGCACAAACAATATTTTTTATTAATTGATGGAAGAAAAGAAATTAACCTAACATTTAGAAATCATACCATTCTACATATGCAATCACTAATTCTTAACATCATCACATAGATGCATGATCATCATTTCTTAGTACATTTGCATCGGTTTAGTAGAACTAGCAACACAACAGAAAAAGATATAGAATGTTACTATAGAGAAAAAAATAAAAATAATAATAGTAAAAAAAACAAAAAACCTATAGCTCAGATGCAGCTTCATTCAGTGTTTTAACATGATTACTTTACAATTAGGTATTATTGTGCTGTCCACTTTTGAGTTTTTGTATCTAGTCCTGTTGCACAGTCTGTATCCCTTCAGCTCCAATTACCAATTATCTTACCCTGTTTCTAACTTCTGCTGGACTCTGTTACCAATCACATATTCCAAGTTTATTCTCGAATGTTGGTTCACATCAGTGGGACCATACAATATTTGTCCCTTAGTTTTTGGCTAGACTCACTCAACATAATGTTCTCTAGGTTCATCCATGTTATTACATGTTTCATAAGTTTATCCTGTCTTAAAGCTGCATAATATTCCATCGTATGTATATACCACAGTTTGTTTAGCCACTCTTCTGTTGATGGACATTTTGGCTGTTTCCATCTCTTTGCAATTGTAAATAACGCTGCTATAAACATTGGTGTGCAAATGTCCGTTTGTGTCTTTGCCCTTAAGTCCTTTGAGTAGATACCCAGCAATACCTGGGTCGTATGGCAATTCTATAATCAGCTTTTTGAGGAACCACCAAACTGCCTTCCGCAGTGGTTGCACCAATTGACATTCCCACGAACAGTGGATAAGTGTGCCTTTTTCTCCGCATCCTCTCCAGCACTTGTCATTTTCTGTTTTGTTGATAATGGCCATTCTGGTGGGTGTGAGATGATATCTCATTGTGGCTTTGATATGCAGTTCTCTAATGGCCAGGGACATTGAGCATCTCTTCATGTGCTTTTTGACCATTTGTATTTCCTCTTCTGAGAAGTGTCTGTTCAAGTCTTTTTCCCATTTTGTAATTGGGTTGGCTGTCTTTTTGTTGTTGAGTTGAACAATCTCTTTATAAATTCTGGATACTAGACCTTTATCTGATATGTCATTTCCAAATATTGTCTCCCATTGTGTAGGCTGTCTTTCTACTTTCTTGATGAAGTTCTTTGATGCACAAAAGTGTTGAATTTTGAGGAGCTCCCATTTGTTTATTTCCTTCTTCAGTGCTCTTGCTTTAGGTTTAAGGTCCATAAAACCGCCTCCAATTGTAAATTTCATAAGATATCTCCCTACATTTTCTTCTAATTGTTTTATGGTCTTACACCTAATGTTTAGATCTTTGATCCATTTTGAGTTAACTTTTGTATAGGGTGTGAGATATGGGTCCTCTTTCATTCTTTTGCATATGGATATCCAGTTCTCTAGGCACCATTTATTGAAGAGACTGTTCTGTCCCAGGTGAGTTGGCTTGACTGCCTTATCAAAGATCAAATGTCCATAGATGAGAGGGTCTATATCTGAGCACTCTATTCGATTCCATTGGTCAATATATCTGTCTTTATGCCAATACCATGCTGTTTTGACCACTGTGGCTTCATAATATGCCTTAAAGTCAGGCAGCGCGAATCCTCCAGCTTCGTTTTTTTCCCTCAAGATGTTTTTAGCAATTCGGGGCACCCTGCCCTTCCAGATAAATTTGCTTATTGGTTTTTCTATTTCTGAAAAATAAGTTGTTGGGATTTTGATTGGTATTGCATTGAATCTGTAAATCAATTTAGGTTGCAATTGTAAATGGGATTCGTTTCTTGATTTCCCCCTCAGCTTGTTCATTACTAATGTACAGAAATGATACAGATTTTGAATGTTGATCTTGTAACCTGCTACTTTGCTGTACTCATTTATTAGCTCTAGTAGTTTTGTTGTGGATTTTTCCAGGTTTTCGACGTATAGTATCATGTGGTCTGCAAACAGTGATAGTTTTACTTATTCCTTTCCAATTTTGATGCCTTGTATTTCTTTTTCTTGTCTAATTACTCTGGCTAGAACCTCCAACACAATGTTGAATAAGAGTGGTGATAATGGACATCTTTGTCTTGTTCCTGATCTTAGGGGAAAATGAGGATGATATTAGCTGTGGGTTTTTCATATATTCCCGCTATCATTTTAAGTAAGTTCCCTTGTATTCCTATCTTTTGAAGTGTTTTCAACAGGAAAGGATGTTGAATCTTGTCAAATGCTTTCTCTGCATCAATTGAGATGATCATGTGATTTTTCTGCTTTGATTTGTTGATATGGTATATTATATTAATTGATTTTCTTATGTTGAACCATCCTTGCATACCTGGGATGAATGAATCCTACTTGGTCATGATGTATAATTTTTTTAATGTGTTGTTGGTTTCGATTTGCTAGAATTTTCTCGAGTATTTTTGCATCTATATTCATTACAGAGATTAGCCTGTAGTTTTCTTTTTCTGTAATATCTTTGCTTGGTTTTGGTATGAGGGTGATGTTGGCTTCATAGAATGAATTAGGTAGCTTTCCCTCCATTTCGATTTTTTTGAAGAGTTTGAAGAGAGTTGGTACTAATTCTTTCTGGAATGTTTGATAGAATTCACATGTGAAGCCATCTGGTCCTGGACTTTTCTTTTTGGGAAGCTTTTGAATGACTGATTCAATTTCTTGTGATTGGTTTATTGAGGTCATCTATTTCTTCTTGAGTCAAAGTTGGTTGTTCATGTCTTTCCAGGAACCCGTCCATTTCATCTAAATTGTTGTATTATTAGCGTAAAGTTATTCATAGTATCCTGTTATTACTTCCTTTATTTCTTTGAGGTCAGTGATTATGTCTCCTCTTCCATTTCTGATTTTATTTATTTGCGTCTTCTCTCTTTTTCTTTTTGTCAATCTTGCTAAGGGCCCATAAATCTTATTGATTTTCTCATAGAACCAACTTCTGGTCTTATTGATTTTCTCTATTGTTTTTGTGTTTTCAATTTAATTTATTTCTGCTCTGATCTTTGTTCTTTCCTTTTGCTTGCTTTGGGGTTAGTTTGCTGTTCTTTCTCCAGTTCTTCCAAGTGGACACTTAATTCCTGAATTTTTGCCTTTTCTTCTTTTCTGATATAGGCATTTAGGGCAATAAATTTCCCTCTTAGCACTGCCTTTGCTGTGTCTCATAAGTTTTGATATGTTGTGTTTTCATTTTCATTTGCCTCGAGGTATTTACTAACTTCTCTTGCAATTTCTTCTTTGACCCACTTGTTGTTTAAGAGTGTGTTGTTGAGCCTCCACGTATTTGTGAATTTTCTGGCACTCTGCCTATTATTGATTTCCAACTTCATTTCTTTATGATACGAGAAAGGGTTGTGTGTGATTTCAATCTTTTTAAATTTGTTAAGACTTGCTTTGTGACCCAGCATATGGTCTATCTTTGAGAATGATCCATGAGCACTTGAGAAAAAGGTGTATCCTGCTGTTGTGGGATGTAATGTCCTATAAATGTCTGTTAAGTCTAGCTCATTTATAGTAATATTCAGATTCTCTATTTCTTTATTGATCCTCTGTCTAGATGTTCTGTTCACTGATGAGAGTGGTGAATTGAAGTCTCCAACTATTATGGTATATGAGTCTATTTCCCTTTTCAGTGTTTGCAGTGTATTCCTCACGTATTTTGGGGCATTCTGGTTTGGTGCATAAATATTTATGATTATGTCCTCGTGTTTAATTGTTCCTTTTATTAGTATATAGTGTCCTTCTTTGTCTCTTTTAACTGTTTTACATTTGAAGTCTAATTTGTTGGATATTAGTATAGCCACTCCTGCTCTTTTCTGGTTGTTATTTGCATGAAATATCTTTTCCCAACTTTTCACTTTCAACCTATGTTTATCTTTGGGTCTAAGATGTGTTTCCTGTAGACAGCATATAGAAGGACCTTGTTTTTTAATCCATTCTGTCAGTTTATGTCTTTTGATTGGGGAATTCAGTCCATTAACATTTAATGTTATTACTGTTTGGATAATATTTTCCTCTACCATTTTGCCTTTTGTATTATATATATCATATTTGACTTTACTTCTTTCTACACTCTTCTCCATACCTCTCTCTTCTGTCTTTTCATATCTGACTCTAGTGCTCCCTTTAGTATTTCTTGCAGAGCTGGTCTCTTGGTCACAAATTCTCTCAGTGACTTTTTGTCTGAGAATATTTTAATTTCTCCCTCATTTTTGAAGGATAATTTTGCTGGATATAGGAGACTTGTTTGGCAGTTTTTCTCTTTTAGTAATTTAAATATATCATCCCACTGTCTTCTAGCTTCCATGGTTTCTGCTGAGAAATCTACACATAGTCTTATTGGGTTTCCCTTGTATGTGATTGATTGTTTTTCTCTTGTTGCTTCCAAGATCCTCTCTTTCTCTTTGACCTCTGACATTCTAACTAGTAAGTGTCTTGGAGAATGCCTATTTGGGTCTAATCTCTTTGGGGTGTGCTGCACTTTTTGGATCTGTAATTTTAGGTCTTTCATAAGAGTTGTGAGATTTTCAGTGATAATTTCTTCCATTAGTTTTTCTCCTCTTTTTCCCTACTCTTTCTCTTTCTGGGACACCTACAACACGTACATTTGTGCGGTTCAATTTGTCGTTGAGTTCCCTGATACCCTGTTCAAATTTTTCCATTCTTTTCCCGATAGTTTCTGTATCTTTTTAGAATTCACATGTTCCATCCTCCAAATCACTAATTCTATCTTCTGTCTCTTTAAATCTATCATTGTAGGTATCCATTGTTTTTTCCATCTTTTCTACTTTATCCTTCACTTCCGTAAGTTCTGTGATTTGCTTTTTCAGTTTTTTTATTTCTTCTTTTTGTTCAGCCCATGTCTTCTTCATGTCCTCCTTCAATTTATCGATTTCATTTTTGAAGAGGTTTTCCATTTCTGTTCGTATATTCAGCATTAGTTGTCTCAGCTCCTGTATGTCATTTGAGCTATTGGTTTGTTCCTTTGACTGGGACATATTTCAATTTTCTGAATGTGATCCGTTATCTTCTGCTGGCGTCTGGGCATTTAGTCAGATTTCCGTGGGTGTTGGACCCAACAGGTTGAAAGATTTTTCTGTGAAATCTCTGGGTTCTGTTTTCTTATCCTGCCCAGTAGGTGGTGCTCGTGGCACACGTTTGTCTGCAGGTCCCACCAGTAAAAGGTGCTGTGGGTCTTTTAACTTTAGAAAACTCTCGCCGTGGTGGGAGGTTCGCCAGCCGAAGCGGCTTGGAAGAGTGCCAACCAGCCCGGGGGTCCGAACGTGGGGAGGGTTGCCGGCTGCCGCAGTCCGGGACCGCGCCCGTCTGAATTTCCTAGTCGACCCGGGGAGCTAAGCGTGGTGGGAGGGCACCAGCCACCGTGGCTTGGGATAGTGCACCGTTCCCAGATGGACCAGGGAGTCACGTGTTTGGAAGGGAACCCCTTCCCGGTCACCATTTTCCGCGGCCTGGCGATTTCTGATCCAATTCTTTCAGTTGATCTGGGGGGCCGCGCGTGGTGGGAGCACCAGCTGCCACTTCTTGAGGGGACCTCCTGCCCAATTCTGCCAGCTGGCCCGGGAAGGAGGAAGGGAGGGACTCCAGCCACTTGCCTCCCCACCCGGGGAAGCCCGCGCCCCTCGGCGATCTCACCGGAGAGGGTTCTCTCAGACAGTCAGCCATTCCAGGATGGGGTATGCTGTCTTTTTTATCTCTGTCGTGGTTCTGGGAGCTGTTCTGTATCGTTTCTACTCCCCTAGTAGCTCTTCTGGAGGAGGAACTAAGATCTGCGCATTTTACTAAGCCGCCATCTTCTCTGGAAGTCTCCAATTCAATTTTGAATGAAAGGGAAACAAAATCATGTCCCATAGCAGTGTGACAGTATCCGATCCCTCAAAAGGCTCTGGAAGGGATTCAAAGCCACTTGGTGTGGTTAGAAGCACACCGAATCATCCGACCGTGCAACTCTCCATGGAACACTCCACTGCTGCCCATGAAAAAAACCCAAACTGGGGAATTCTCAAGATGAATCTTTTTAAAGCAGCACATAGATGGATGAATTCTTAGGTCCTATCTGCTAATCTGTATCTTTTATTTGGTGAGATTAATCCATTAACTTTCAGAGTTATAACTGTAAAGGATATTTCTTATCCTTTGTTTTTTGTCCTTTGGTCAGATCTCTCTATATTTTTTCTCCTGAGCCAGTAATACACTTTTAACAATATGTTAGCCCAGTAGTATGTAAAAAGAAAATGTTATTTTGATTTCTAAATTGAATGAAATTCAAGATTCAATACCTTCTTTGCAATTCTCTTAAGCTAGTTGCACATTTTAACAGAAAGTTCAACTGGAATTTTGAGAAACTGATTTGTTTCTTATTTTGAAGTGGGAGTGAAAGATATATTTCATTGCCTTCTATGTACTTCTCTTGAGCCAATTACACACTTTAAACAGAATATTCAATTCCAGTATCTGAAACAGTCATATTATTTATTTATCAAATCTAAGTGAAATAAGATCCCATAACCTTCTATTGTCATTCCTTTAGTCATAACACACTTTAACCAAGCACTCACCTATAAATCTCTGTAACATGTATGTTGCTATCTCGTCAAGCTGACTAAAATACAAGTTTCATTACATTTTATGCACTTCTCTTCAGTCAAAAACCCACTTTAAACAGAAAATTTGAGTAGAATTCTACAAAATTAAGGAGATACGTTCTTCTTTTAGCTTGCCGGTAGGTGTCACTCATGCAGGGAGAAACTATTGACTGGAGAAAATAGTCTGTTGGAGGTATAGTTGCTTTCACTTTCTAACATCTGTGCTTAAGAAGCCTCACTACTGGCCTGTTTTCAACATGTCCACACTTAGACACCACTAATTGTCTGAAAAGCGTACTAACACGTTCTCAGAAGGAGCCTGATTTCCTTGCCACATGCTCTTTCCCTTTAGCTCAATCATGGCAAAACCCAGGGATGTCACCTGGATGATCATCCCTAAATTTCTTTGTTTGTGGAAATTATTCTCTTAGAGATTACTCTAGGCAGTAAGAACACAAACACACAGAAAGGTGAGTGGGGGGTTTCAGCATCTTTGTGATGGTACCAGATCATCCATCTTCTGTATCTTCAAGAGCCCCAGGGAGACCTGGGAAAAGGGGCTTAATTCCATGCGTCCAAGAAATCATTTCTCAGAATGGCAAGCTGATGACCTGGGATGCTGAGCTTTGGTATGAAAATCTGCTTTTTAATCTCTCTTTCTTAAAAGTGGATGATGTCTTCAGTATTTCCCACAATATGCTTCCTGGTCACAATATCACCTGGAGGATGGCCAATGTTAGCCCACAAATAGAACAATCAATCATAACCCTATCTTACAACTAAAACTCTCTTATAAGAAGGAAGAAAAGTGGAAATAAATTCCTCACATATAACCTTTATGATTTTATATAAAGACAAACCCATGAAGGGCTCTTGTAAATTACTTATGCCCAGGAAAACTTTCAAAAATTTCTTCTGCCTGACTCTTCTTTATGGAAGGAGGCAAATATTCTAAATGATCCTCTTTTAAAATCTCTCCCTAAGAATCTTGATTTAGTCTTTATTAAAACCCATTTTTTCTGAATAAAAAACTTCTCTTCTAACTTCTAAATTATGCTTTCTTTTTATCCCTCAAAAGACAGGACACTTAGAGGACAAAGGTTGTCCTCTATTTTCCTTTTCCAGAGGAAATAAGAAATGCCAACGATCAATATAAACTAAAAATATGAGGAAGCATAGCTCTTCAAATGGGACTCTCAACTACAAAAACATTCTCAAGTCTGTAAAAGACAGGAAAAGTAGTCAGAAATTTTCCATACCCAGACATTTATAGCTTTCTATCAAGACAAGGGCATAAAACAGATTGTCACTTGTGTTATGCTCATATCTCAATTTCCCTTAAAGGAGAAAATAATTGTTTGCTAAAAAGCATGAGAAAATGTACCACTAAGCTAGTTAATTCTAATAAGTTAAAGGAAATCACTCAGGAGAAAGAGAAAAACCTGTCACTATTCCAGGGGAGGTTAGTGGATGTCCTAAAAATGTATACAAATGTAAGCCCAGATTCACAGGAAAGTCATTATGCTGAGCACCCATTTCAACAGACAGACTGCCCTGACCTTTGAGAAAAGCCACAAAAGTTATCCATAGGCCTGCAAACTCCCACTAATGACTTATAAGAAACGGCTTTTTCTGTCTTTAACTAACAACACATGGCTGAGGAGGAGGACATGGCAAAGAGTGGTAAGGAAAAAACAAAACAACAAAAAACAGAACAGGCTCAGCTTATTCCAGGCACTGTCAATAGCACATTGTCCTTCGGAGATAATCCAAATCACAGTTCCAAGCCTGAAGATCCTTGCTTCAACTGTGAATCAGGAGGCCACTTGCAATATGGGTGTCAGAAGCCTCAAGCCAACCCTCAACCTTTGGACCTACAGGGGCCTTGCCACCAACATAAACCTCAGACTTAGGGACCCACTGCCTCCAGAAGGGGGAAAAGAACAGCATTTGACCCCTGTTTATGGAAAGTGAAGAGGACTGAGTTTGCCTGAAGCTGCTTCACATCTAACCAACTTTATAGAGAGTCAGGTGACAATGCGACAAGTAAGTTCATTAATTTCTTAATTAGCAATGGAAGCAGTTTGTCCTAATCTGCCATTCTGGGCCTCCCTGCACTAGGAGTTGCCTAGTTATGGGAGTTGACATTAAAGCCAAAACTAACATTTTTACTATCCTTCTCCTTTTAGGCTGAAGGACATTCTTGTGCCCCCAAAACTTCTATTTGTCTCTGAATGCCCCACATCCTTGTAGGGAGTTCTTTTTCACTCCCTAAGGCCACCTTAAGATTCATAAACACAACTAGTGTTTACCCCCTTGTTTTCCCTGAGGGTCCTACTAGATTCAAGTTCTTGGCATCCCAAAAATGATCCTTAAGCAAAAATTCTCTCTGTATGACATGAAAACACCCCAGAGCTAGTCTGCTAATAACCCCTTACTTCATGCCCATTTTCAGTTCCAAATCTTAAAAACAGACTTTAGTATTCATCTTCACCCTAACCCTCAATACCTATTACTGTTGAATGGCAAGGACTTAAAAACATAATTCCCACGCAACTCACTTAGCACTGGCCAAGGGTTTCAAAATAATCCCTTTATAGTTAAATGTACCTTAGCAGCAGACCTCACTGTACTCATACTGTCTCAAAGTACAGCCTTGCAATAAATTAACTTTGCAAACTAATGTTTTCCTAATATAATTTTGTTTTTTGTAATCATTATTAACTGAATGGATATAGGAAGTCACAGAAAATTTTAAGAAAGTAAATTGTGTCGTTATTATTGAATACAAGTCTTGAATGGATATATTAAGTTGCAGAAGATTAAGAAAGTGAATTTTGATATGGTTACAGACAACAAGTCCTGTATGGATATGGAAAGTTGCAGAAGGTTTGAAAAAGAAAATATCGTAGTCATTCCTGACTATATTTCCTGAATGGAAGTGGAAAGCTGTGGAGAATTTAAGAAAGCAAGTTTTGTTTGTAGCCATTGTTGACTATGAGAAGTTATAGAGACTTTATAAAAATTAATTTTGGACTTCTGGGAAGATGGCAGAGTTGGGTGGACTGAACTCACCCTGGCTCCTTGGGACAAGATAGGACATGAGGAGAGAATGACTAGAACTGTGCTCCTGGGGGTGGGGGAAGGGTTATCATAGATGACTTCAGTGATTTTGGGGAGGTGAGTAGTGGGAGGATCAGGGTGGTGTGAACAGTTTGGGTTGGATCAGTAGTGAGTCCTACTTGTGTCAGATGGTAGCATGTGAAAAGTTGAAGATTGAAGGAAACTGTCCTCCCTCCACTCCAGCCTGCCCCACCTGTTGGCTGGGGAATCTTACCTGGGAAGACTCCCAGACAGTGGTACCCATGGGGAGCCTGTAAGCAGGCCTGGTCATCCACTGCTAAGACCCAGACTTCTGTGCACTGGGGAGAGTTGCCTGGCCAAATGCTACCTATAGCCAACTCACTGGAGACTGCAGTTCAGCTGCTCTCGCTGGGAACTGCTGTCTCCTCCCCATCGCATGCAAGGGGCAGCTGTTCCATCGTCACAGGCTGGGAGCAACCCCCACTTGATGTACAATGGCTTCCATACCAACTGCTGAAATTAGATCGGGGGGGGTGTCAGTGGAATTAAGTGCCTCGGGAGTCATGGCAAGTGCCAGCTGGCTAACTCCTTATCTGCTTATCATTCTATGCAATTATCTTGATCCAGTAATGCATTTTAAATAGAAAATTCCCCTAGACTTCTGTAAAACTAGTGTAGTATTTAGATTTAAAAACTAAGTGAAATATGTTTCATTCACTTACTAGAGCTACTCTGAGGCAGTAAAACACTCTTAAAAACACATTGTCCTAGATGTCTGTGAAAGTGGTATGATGTTTAGTTTTGAGAACAGAGTGAAATACGTGTTCATTCTTCCATGCACTTATCCTGAGCTAGTAACACCTTTTTAAGGAATATTCACCTAGAAGTGTGTGAAACAGTGATAATGCTGTATTTTGAATACAGAATGAAATGCATGTACAATTCACTTCTATGCATTCATCTTGAACCACTAACACATTTTTTTTTTTTTTGGTATGGCAGGCACTGGGAATTGAAACTACTAAACACACTTTTAACAGAACTTTCACCTAGAAATTTGGAACAAGGATATTGTGTAGTTTTGAAATCTGAGGGAAATACATGGTTTCATTCACTTCTCTGCACTTAAACTGAGACAGTGCCAAGTTTTTAATAGACTATGTTTCAACATCTCCAAACCAGATATGCTTTTTAACTTGGAAAACTGAGTGATATACATGTTTCATTCATTCTATGTAATCATCTTGACATAGTAATTATGCAATCAAAACTTTTTTATGGTATCAAATTGTTAATAGCAAGATCTACGTTTTTTATTACCCATATATATAAAAATATAAAAATCCCCCTTATATTTTTCTTGATTTCTTTTGTTCTTCATTTCTTCCTGTAACCTTTTATCTGGATCATTTTAAGTCTTCCTGAAGTACGTCCTTTAAAATTTCCCAAATTTAGTTTCTTTGGTTTTTTTTGATTTCAACATCTCTATTCAACTTTATTACTGATATATATTTCTTTGCTGGGAATAAAACTTCAAGAGAAAAATTATTTTATTTCAGCATGTTGACAATATAATTTCACTATCTCGTGACTTCTGTGGTTGATTTATTGATTTTTAAAAATCAACTATCAATTTGACTTCACTTCATTGATTGTAGTATGTCATTTTCCCTGTGGTTGTTTTATTTTTCTTATTTTTTATTGTATAGTATAACGTATATAAAAAATTAAAAAAAAAAAACAAGAGTTTTCAAAGCACTCTTCAACAAGTCGTTACAGGACAGATCCCAGAGTTTGTCATGGACTACCTTATGAACCTCTCAAATTTTTCCTTCTAGCTGCTCCAGAATATAGAAGGATAGAAAGCTTAAATATTTTTTATCACCACAATTTTTTTCTTTTTTGTGAAAAATACCATATATACCAAAAAGCAATTAATTTCAAAGCATGTTTAATGCTCTATTTAAAATGTGTAATTTACTTAAGAAAAATGCACAGAAGACTATGAAACCTGTATTTCAGTCATTTTTGAAAGTTTTCACAAACTTCTATACTGGTATTTCACTAAAAGGTTGTTAGAATAACAAAAGAAGTGCATAGAAGTTGATGAAACACTTATGTCCCTCAGTTTTGAAAAGAAAGTAACAACACTTTCAGGGATATCTGGTTAAATATCCTGTTAAAAGTGTGTTAACTGGCTCAAGAGAAGTGCATAGCAGGTAAACAAACATGTATTGCACTCAGTTTTGAAAGTAGTGAAATACTAGTTTGAAGACATCTAGGTGAACATTCTGTTTGAAATGCATAGCAGTTACTGAGACATGTATTTTATCAGTTTTGAAAATCATGTACTATAAAATGTTTGTATATTTCTAGTTTAATATACCATTAAAACTATGTTACTGGATCAAGAAAAGTGCATAAAAGGCAATGGATCATGTATTTCACTTCATTTTGAAAACTAAGGAGCATGTTTGTTTGGCAGACTTCTAAGTAAATATCCTGTCCAAAGGGTGGTAACTGGATGAAGAGAAGTGGATAGAAGTTAATGACACCCATCTCACTTCTCAAATGTAATCAACCTAGTTTCATGTTTTCTAGGTGAATACACAGTTAAAAATGTGTTACTGCCTCATGAATAGTGTATAGAAGATTTTAAACCTTGTTAACCACTAAGTTTTGAAAAGTAGGTAACATAACAGTTTCAGGGACATGTGGTTGAATGTTCTCTTAAAAGTGTACTACTTGCTCAACTGAAATGCATAGAAGGTTATGAAACCTCTATTTCACTCAGAATTGACAAGAAACATACCTGCTTCAAAGACTTCTAGTTGACTGTTTACTTTAAATGTGTCAGTGTCTCAAAAGAAGTGCACGTAAGTCAATGAAATACATATTTTACTCAGGATTCAATATAAATAACACAGCAGCTTCTTAGACTTCCAGTTGGATATACTGTTAAAAGTATCTTTCTGACTCAAGACCAGTACATGAGATGTAGAGAAGCATGTATTTTGCTCAGTTTTCAAAACTAAGCAGCATGCTAGTTGTGCAGACTTCTAGATGACTATACTGTAAAAAGGGTGTGACTGGCTCAAGAGAAGTGCATAGACTTTCATGAAATCTGTATAAGATTCAGTTTTTAAGTAAGTGGCATACCAGTTTCAGAGACTTCTAGTTTAATGTTCTATTTAATGTATATTTATGGCTCAAGAGAAGTGCATTGAAGTTAAAGAAATATGTATTGACCTAGATTTCAACACTAAATAACATGCTATTTTTTCAGACTTCTATGTGATATTCTGTAGAAAGGTAGTTATTGGATAACTACAAGAGCATAAAAGACTATGAAACTTGTATTTCACTTACATTTGAGGAAAAGGTAACATCCCTGTTTCAGAGGCAGTTAGTTTAATGCACAATTAAAAGCATTATTAGTGGGAAGGAAAGGGTACCTTAGTGG
The DNA here is from genome assembly GCF_023851605.1 of Tamandua tetradactyla. Classification (NCBI taxonomy): domain Eukaryota; kingdom Metazoa; phylum Chordata; class Mammalia; order Pilosa; family Myrmecophagidae; genus Tamandua; species Tamandua tetradactyla. Next base: position 38,719,132 of record NC_135342.1, on the reverse strand, counting down.
AAGAATTCTCATTTGCCATCCCAGAGACACAGGTTCATTTCCTGGAGCCTGCTCATGTCAAAAAATAAAAAGGGGTTATTAGTGGTAAAAGGGAAGTACATGAAGGTAATCGTGCTGGTTTGAAATGATGCATGTACCCTAGAAAGCCATGTTTAATACTAATCCCATTTTGTAAAGGCAGCCATTTCTTCTAATCTCTATTCAGTACTGAATGTTTGAAAGTGTAATAAAAAAATCATCTCCCTAGAGATGTGATTTACTCAAGAAAGGTTGTTAAACTGGATTAGCTGGAGGCATGTCCCCACCCATTTGGGTGGGTCTTGATTAGTTACTGGAGTCCTATAAAAGAGGAAACATTTTGGAAAATGAGAGATTCAGAGAGAGCAGAGAACGCTGTAACACCATGAAGCAGAGTACACCAGCTAGCGGCCTTTGGAGATAAAGAAGGAAAACGCCTCTTGAGGATCTTCATGAAACAGAAAGCCAGGAGAAAAAGTTAGTAGATGACACTGTGTTTGTCAGGTGCCCTTCCAGACAAGATAGAAACTGACCGTGTTCACATTGTGCCCTTCCACTTGAGAGAGGAACCCAAACTTCATTGGCCTTCTTGAACCAAGGTATCGTTCGCTGGATGCCTTTGGTTGGACATTTCTATAGACTTGTTTTAAGTAGGACGTTTTCTCAGCCTTCGAACAGTAAACTTGCAGTTTATTAAATTCTCCTTTTTAAAAACCTATTCTATTTCTGGTATATTGCACTCTGGCAGCTAGTAAACTAGAACAGTAATGAAACCAGTATTTTTTTCAGTATTCAAATTAATTAGCATGCTAGTTTCATTGAATTCTAGGTGATTGTTCTCTTAAATGTGTAATGTATACACATTAAATGTACTAATCACTTTCATTGTCTACTCAGCATACCTAAATTATACCGTCTCAGACTTTATCGTCTCTTTTTCCTTCTAGGCCCTTCTCCCTTAATCATACTCACATACTCAGCTTCATTCAGTGTACTTATATTACCTTGCTACTATCAGGTATTATTGTGCTATCCATTTCTGAATTTTTACAGTAAGTTCTGTTGCACACTCTGTATTTCTTTAACACCAATTGCCCAATCTCTACTATATTTCCATTTCCTGATAATCTGTGTTCTTTGCTTCAATTCTTAAAGTTGACTCATTAATGTCAGTTCATATTAATGAAGCCAAACAGTATGTGTCCTTTCTGATTAATTCATACAAATGTACTTCTACAGTGTGTTGCTGGCTCTAGAGAAGTGCATAGAAGGTAAAGAAACTGGTAGTTGATTCAGTTTTCAAAACTAAGCAAATTTCTATTTTCACAGACTTTTAGATGAATAATCTGTTAAAAGTGTGTTACTAGGTCAAGAGAGGTGCACAGAAGGTTATAATATTTGTTTTTCACAAAGTTTTGAAAAGTAAGCAATGTACTAGTTTTAGAGACCTAATTGAATGTTCAGTTAGAAGTGAATTAGTTGGGACAATCAAAGCTATAGACTGAGCCCCCAATCTTAGAGTTTGTTTATATGAAACTTAAACCCACAAAGAATAGGTCAAGCCTACTTAAAATTAGACCTAACAGTCATCCCCAAGAGAACCTCTTTTGTTGCTCAGATGTGGCCTCTCTGTCCAGTCAACACAACAAGCAAACTCACCACCCTTCCTTGTCTATGTGGGACTTGACTCCCAGGAGTATGGACCTTCCTGGCAATGTGGGACAGAAATCCTGGAATGAGCTGAGACTCAGCATCAAGGGATTGTTGAAACCCCCCAGAATGAGCTGAGATTCAGCATCAAGGGATTGAGAAAACCTCCAGAATGAGCTGAGACTCAGCATCAAGGGATTGAGAAAAACTTCTCAACCGAAAGGGGGAAGAGTGAAATGAGACAAATAAAGTGTCAATGGCTGAGAGATGCCAAACAGAGTCTAGAGGTTATCCTGGAGGTTGTTTTTATGCATTAAATATATATCACCTTTTTAGTCAAGATGTAGTGGAGAGGCTGGAGGGAACTGTCTGAAAATGTGGAGCTGTGTTTCAGTATCCATGTTTCTTGAAGATGATTGTATAATGATATAGGTTTCACAATGTGACTTTGTGGTTGTGAAAACCTTGTGTCTGATGCTCCTTTTATTACCCTAGCAACAGATGAGTTAAACATATGGAATAAAGATGAATAATAGGGGGAGAAAATGTTAAAATAAAAAAATTAGTTAGTAGGGAACCTGAGAAAAAAGGGGAATGGAAAGAAAAAAAAGTGAATTAGTGACTCCAGAGAAGTACATTGAATGTATCCTTCAATATTTCACTCAATATTCAAAAGTAGGTATCATACCAATTTTAGAGAACTCTCAATGATTGCTCTATTAAAAGTGTGCTAAGGACTCCAAATACATGCACAGGAAGTTGTGAACATGTATTTAACTCTCTTGAAAAATGAGTAATATCCTGGTTTATCAGACTTCTGGGCAAATATTCTTTTTAAAGTATGTACTGACTCAAGAGAAGGGCATAAAAGTTAATATGCATCAGATTGACAGGTGGGGTAGCATAACTGTTTTAGAGGTTTCTAGTGAATGTTCTGTTGAAGATGTGTTATTGACTAAAGAATAGGGCATAGAAAGTTATGAAACCTGTATTTCATTCACTTTGGACAAGTAAGTAGTATACATGTTTCAAAGACTTCAACTTGAATGTACTTTCAAAGTTGCTACTGGCTCAAAAGTAGTCATAGAAATCAAAGGAATATGTTTTTGACTCAGTTTCCAAAATAATTAACCAACTATTTTTGCAGACTTCCAGCTTAATGTTGTGTTAAAAGTGTTTGCCTCAAGAGAAGTACATAGAAGTTATGAAGCATTATTTCACCGAGTTTATAAAATAAGAAAAATGCTAGTTTTACGAACTTCCAATTGAATGATATGTTAAAATGAGTTACTTGATGAAGAGAATTGCAAAGAAGGTATTGAAAATTGTATTTCACTGAATTTTGAAAGCATTGCAACCTTTATTTTTAAAAATATACATGAATATAATTTTTAAAACTATTTTATTGTATAGTGTAATATATATGCAAAGCAAAGAAAGAAAAAAGCAGTAGTTTTCAAAGCACTCTTCTTAACACATAGTTACAGGACAGATCCCAGTGTTTGTCATAAGCTGCCATGTGGTCCTCTCAGATTTTTCCTTCCAGGTGCCTCAGAATACAAGGAGGCTAGAAGGCTTAATATTTCATCACAACAATGCATGTTTTTCCTTTCTTCTTTTGTGAAAAATAACATCTATGCAAAAAAGAAATTTCAATGTACAGTACTACAATTAGTTGTCAACGTATTTCATAGTTTGACGTGGGTTACAATTCCACAATTTTAGGTTTTACTTCTAGCTGCTTTAAGATGCTGGAGACAAGAAGAGATATCAATTTAATGATTCAGCAGCCATATTCATTTGTTAACTCCTATCTTCTCTGTATAAACCCACAATCACCTTTAATCTTTCTATCCCTCTCTTTAGGGGTGTTTAGGCTATGGCAATTCTAAATTGTTCATATTGGAAAGGACTGTCACTAATATGGGACTGGGGGATGGAACTATCTGATGTTCTGGAGAGGCTGGGCCCTTTAGGTTTCATGACTTATCTGGCCCCAGGGACCCATCTGAAGTGTGTAGATTTCTGGAAAGTTACACTAGTAACTAGTGTATGGTTACTAGTTACTACTGCATGGACCCTTACGGAATCTTATATATTGCCCTAGGTGTTCTTTAGGATTGGCTGGAATGATCCTGATTAGGGGTTGACAATTTTTGATAGGTAGCAACGTGTAAATGAAGCTTGTGTAACAGCAAACTCCATAGCTGTTTATCGACTTTATTTGAACTCTCTCTGCCATTGATACTTTATTAGTATCACTGATAAATCCCATGGTGCCAGGGCTGGATTCATTCTTGGGAAATATCTCCCACATCACTAGGGTAACTTTCACCCTTTGTTGTCAAGTCCTATGTAGTGGGGAGAGCAATGATTTCACTTGCAGAGCTGGGCTTAGAGAGAGTTTGGCCACATCTGAGCCCAAAAGACGTCCTCCAGAAGTTACTCTTAGGCACACCTATAGTAGGCTAAGCTAAGCTTCACAAGGGTAATACTGAAGATCCAGGGTATAGCTTTTTGATTTGGGAGTCCCTATAGTTTGACACAATATCAGGGGATTTCCAGATGGTAAAGTTTAATTGTTCCATATTTTTTCTCCCATCCAAGTGACTTTGTCAATGCTTTTTGATTATCTGCTTAATATGCTCTAAGATGTATCCAGGCATAGCATTAGGCTATATAAGATTAAATAATGTCTTTCTTATTCTGGGCTCCCTGTGTTTCAGTCGTTCAAACGAGCCAAACAAACAGGTTGAGTTAGATTGTGTGCTACAGAAAATTTCAGTTCCAGACCAAATAAAAACTTCTGCCTTTGGTCTCAAAGAGTATGTGCGGTTCTAAAATGTAGACATTGTCTTCCTTACCAGTGTGCTCTGATTTACTTTAACCTTAACCTGATCAGCTTCATTTTATCTCTAAATATCAACTTATAGGTAGACAGATGGATAGATAGATGGATGGATGGATGGATAAATAGATAGATAGATAGATAATCAGTGTCTTGAAATCCAGAAATAATGATGCCCACTCCAGACTAAATGTTTCTCCTGTAAACTTAGAACCCTCCCTGTTTCACCAAAGGTCCCATATGTTCATTTACATTGTTGCTTGCCTCATGACTTCCATTCCTTTTTTGTAACAGCACATTCATTCATTCATTCAGCACTTTATTCACCAACCTACTTCTCAGTCAATGCATTCTTCAGCCACATGCACTCATCAGGGATCATATATAGTGCCCAAAGTTCACACTCTAGCAACACTCTCAATTTTAGATAATTTCATTGCTCTCAAGAGAAAGATAAACAACAACCACAACCTTGCCAAATAGGAAATCTAAACCTCTTTTTAACTCTTGTACCTCCCCCCATTATTTACCTCTGCTGTTGCTGTGGTACTGTTGGATGTTTTCCTGTTAAACATAGCCCATAGAATGCAATGCAGTATTCCCCTTGTACCCTGGGCTTGAACATTCTTTGTACATGAATCATACCTTTGAGGCAGTTCTTGCAAGAACTTGTTTATATTTCTAGTGTTAATCAGTGGGACATGTAGCTCTATACAACCCCTTTCAATCTTGTTCATCTTCAATATGGTAGTATAACTTAAAGGCCCCTAGAGAATCACCTTCATTTCTATTTCCTTACACTGGAGTTCAATCTCATTAGCTAACTGTTCACCTATCTCTACCTTCTATGCATTTCTAAGTCCCCCATATTTGGTGTAATAAGCTTCTGATTTTACCTTTACCATGGTCATAATAGTGGAATCATGCTGTAGCTATCCTTTTGTGTCTGGCTTATTTCACTTAACATTATGCCCTCAAAGCTCATCCATCTTGTCAAGTGTTTCAGGATGTAATTTCATCTTACTGCTGCAAAACATTCCGTCATATGTATATACCATAGTTTGTTAATCCCCTCATCTGTTGATGGGCATTTGGTTTGCCTCTGTCATTTGGGGATTGTGAATAATGATACTATATTGATGTGAAAATACCTGTTTGTGTCATTGCTTTCAGCTCTTCTGGCATGTACTAAGTAGACCTATTTTTGGATCATAAGGCTACTTGATACTTAGTTACCTAAGGAACCACCAAATAGTCTTCCATAGTGGCTGCAACATTATAAATTTCCACAAGAAAGGCCTAAATGTCCCAATTTCTGCATATCCTCTCCAACATTTATAGTTTTTTTTGTTTAATTGCCACCTTTCTTATAGGTGTGAGATGGTATCTTATCGTTGTCTTGATCTGCATTTATCTTATAGCCAATGAAAATGAGCATTTCTTCATGTGCTTTTGAGTCATCTGTATTTGATCTTCAGAAAAATGACTTTTCATATCTTTAACCCATTTTATAATGTTCTTTTGTTGTTGAGTTGTATGATTTCTATCTAAATACAGGAGATCAAACCTTTGTCTGATATGTGATATCCAAATATTTTCTCCATTGAGATGGCTGCCTCATCACCTTTTAGACAAAGACATTTGAGGTGCAGAAGCATTTGATTTTGAGGTATTCCCATTTATCTATTTTTTCTTTTGTTGCTTGTGCTTTGGGTATAAAATTTAAGAAGCTACCTCCTATTACTAGGCCTTGGAGATGTTTCCCTACATTTTCTTTAGAAGCTTTATGGTTCTAGGTCTTATATTTAGGTGTTTCATCTTCTTTGAGTTCATTTTTGTATAAGGTGTAAGATAAAGGCCCTCTTTCGTTCTTTTGGCTATTGTTGTGCAGTTCTTCCATGCCCATTTGTTAAAAAGACTATTTTGTACCAGTTCTGAGTATTTGAGGGCCTTGTCAAAAATCAGTGAACCAGAGGTTTGGTGGTCTATTTCTGCACTCTCAATTTTCTCCATTGGTCAATGCTTCTATCTTTGTGAAAGTAGCATGCTGTTTTGACCGCTGTGGCTTTATAATAGGTTTTAAACTCAAGGAGTGTTAATCTTCCCTCTTTGTTCTTGTTTTAGGATGCTTTTAGCTATTTGGAGTCTCTTTTCCTTCCAGATGAATTTGGTAACCAGATTTCCAAGTCTTCAAAGTACATTGGTGGAATTTTGATTGATACTGTGACAAATTTTAGATCAATTTGTGTAAAATTCACATCTTAACAATATTTAGCTGTCCTGACTATTAGCAAGGAATGTGTTTCCACCTGTTTAGGTCTTTGGTTTCTTTTAGCAATGTTATGTAGTTTTCTGTTTACAAGTCATTTACATCCCTGTTTAACTTTATTCCCAGATACTTGATTATTTTAGTTAGTATTTTGAATGAAATGTTTTCCTTAACTAACTCTTCAGTTTGGCATTGCTTGTGTGTAGATACACTACTGATTTTTGCACATTAATTTTATATTTATGCTAAATTTGTTTATTAGCTCAAGTAATTTGATGTTGATCGCTCAGGATTGTCCAAGTATAGAATCATGTCATCTGGCAATAATGACAGTTTTACTTCTTCCTTTCCAATTTGGATGCCTTTTATTTCATTGTCCTGTCTGATTGCTCTAGCTAGAACTTCTAGCACAATGTTGTATAATAGTGGTGCAGTGGGAAACCTTGCTTGTTCCTGATCTTAAGGGAAAGCTTTCAGTCTCTGTCCATTGAGTACAATGCTGAGTATCAGCCTTTCTTATATTCCCTTTATCATATTGGGGTAGTTGTCTTTGATTCCTATCTCTTGGAGTGTTTTATCAGAAAAAGTTGTCAAATTTTGTTGAATACTTTTTTAACATCCATCGAGATGATCATGTGATTTTTCCCTTTTGATTTGTTAATGTGCTGTATTATATTAATTTATTTTCTTGTATTGAACCATTCTTGGTATAAACCTCACTTGGTCATGATGTGTACTTCTTTTAACGTGTTGTTGGATATGATTTCCTAATATTTTGTTGAGAATTTTAGCAACTGTGTTCATTAGGGAGATGGGCCTGTAGTTTTCCTTTCTTACAGCATCTTTATTCATTTTTGGTATTAAAATAATATTAGCTTCATAATATGAGTGAAGTAGATTTATTTTTCCTCAATTTTTTTGAAAACTTGGAGCAGACTTATGTTACTTCTTTTTGGAATATTTTATAAAATTCCCCTGTGAAACCATCTCTCCCTGGGCTTTTCTTTGTAGGAAGATCTTTGATGACTGATGGAATCTCTTTACTTGTGATTGGTTTGTTGTGATCTTCTAGTTCATCCTAAGTCAGTGTAGCTTGTTTGTGTGTTTCCAGGAATTTGTCCATTTCATCTAAGTTGGTTAGTTTGTTGGCATAGTTTTTCCATAATATCTTCTTATGATTTCCATTATTTCTTCAGTGTCTGTGGCAAAACACTCTCATTTCTGATTTTCTTTACTTGCATCCTCTCTGTTTTTTTGTTATCAGTCTTCCTAGAAGCCCATCAATTTGATTGATTTTCTGAAAGAACCAACTTTTGGTTTTATTGATTCTTTCTATTGTTCTTTTGTTCTCCCATTCATTTAACTCTGCTTTTATCTTTGTTATTTCTCTTCTTCTATTTGCTTTGGGGTTAGTTTGCTGTTCTTTTTTAAGTTCTTCCAGATAAACGGTTAAGTCCTCAATTTTTGCTCTTTCTTGTTGTTCTTTTTTGTTTTTGTTTCTGCATGGGCAGTACTGGGAATCAAACTAGGGTCTCTGGCATGGCTGGTGAGAACTCTCCCTGCTGAGCCACCATGGCCTGCCCTCTTTCTCGTTTTTTAATATAGTCATTTGTAGCAATAAATTTCATTCTCAGCACAACCATTGCCACTTCCTATAAGTTCTGATAAATTTTATTTTCATTTTCATTCATTTCCAGATAGCTACTGATTTCTCTAACAACTTCTTCTTTGATCCACTGTTTTCTTATGATTGTGTTATATAATCTCTATATATTTGTGAATATTCAGAAACAGGTAGACCCAGCTTCATTCCATTGTGATCAGAGAAAGTGCTTTGAATAATTTCAATGCTTTTATATTTTATAAAGATCTGTTTTGTGCCCCAGTATATGTTCCATACTGGAGAATGTTCAAGGAGCACTAGAAAGGAATGTGCTACCTGGTGTTTTGGGATGCTATGACCTATATATGCTGTTAGGTCTATTTCGTTTATCAAGTTGTTTAACTTTTCTGTTTCCATGTTGCTTTTCTGTCTGGTTGTTATGTCCATAGAGGAGAGTGGTGTGTTGAAGTCTCCTACTGTTATTGTTGAAACATCTATTGTTTCCTTCAGTTTTGCTAATGTCTGTCTCATGGACTTTGAAGCTCCTTGATAGAGAGCATATACATTTATGATTATTATTAGTTCTTGGTGACTTCTCTTTTTAATTAATATATAGTGTCCTTCATTGTCTCTTATAATGTCTTCCTATTTAAAGTCTCTTTTGTCCAATATCAGTATAGTCAGTCCTACTTTCTTTTGGTTATATCTTGAGTGGGACATCTTTTTCCATCCTTTCACTTTCAATCTATTTGTATCTTTGTGTTTAAGATGATTCTCTTGTAAAGAGCACCCTGTGCATCCACGGGTCTAAGAGTACCATAAACTGATGTTCCCAGAGCTGAAGGATGTGATTTGGGGACCGTGCACATGCATGGGTCTAAGAATGCCATAAACTGATGTTTTCAGAGCTGAGAGGCATGACTTGGGGCTGAATGTGCATGTACAGGTCCAGGTGTGCTGTAAACTGATTCACAGACCTTGGCGAAGGTCGAGGTATGGCTGTGAAACACTATAAGCAGGGGGGGTGAGTGTAACTTGGGTATGAACATATTCCCCTGCAACCTTTATGTGTGCACACAACAGTGTGCAGAGAGCAAGGAGAGACAGGTAGTGTTCACGGGGGAGGTTCCAGGAAAGTTAGGTTGGGTTGCATTTGTAGTGACGGAATGGGGCGAATAGGTGCACTGGGGATTGGTTGGGAGGATGCACTTTAAGTGTAAGGAGTGGGGCAGGGGATGGGGTTCAGGTGTGTGGGGTGTGGATTGAGTCATGGGTCACAAGGCTGAGCTGATGAAGGTAGCAGGTTCAAGGAGAACGGCTTGGCTTAATACCTAGTCCCCTTCTCCCCATCCATGCACTCTTGTGGATTCTGTGCTTCCATGTTAGGGTCCAGTCTTCTGCCTCTCAGTTCCTCAGTCTCATCAACCAGAGCTGGACTATGTGGTGCAGAATGTTCTCCCAGGTAAAATGCACTCCTGAATCTCCATCTCAGTCATCCTCCCATCCCTTTTCTAACTTTTCGTTGGAGCAGGTCTGAACTCAATCTGCTCTACTTGGCCATCTTCCTAGAACACACTTCACCATTTATTTTTGAGAGATAGAACATACATGAATATAATTTTTGTTTGTTACTTGCTGTTCTAGTTTGTTAGCTGCTGGAATGCAGTATACCAGAAATAGAATGGCTTTTTAAAAAGGGGAATTTACTAGTTATAAGTTTATATTCTAAGGCCAAGAAAATATCCCAATTAAAACAAATGTATAGAAATGTTCAATATAACATAGCCAAGGAAAGACTCCTTGGTACAAGGAGGCCAAGACATTCAGCATTTTTTTTCTCAGCTGGAAGGGAGTATGGCAAGAATGATGGCATTTGCTGGTTTTCCTTCCAGGCCTCTTGTTTCATGAATCTTCCCAGGAGGTGTTTTCCTTCTTCATCTCCAAAAGTCTCTGGCTAGTGGACTCTCTCTTTGGTTCTGCAACATTCTGAAGCTTTCTCCAAAATACTTCTTATTTTATGGATTCCAGTAAACTAATTAAGTTCAATATCTAATAGGTGGGGACCCATCTCCACCTAATCAAATTTAATATCCACACTTGATTGAGTCATGCCACCATGAAGATAATTTAATTAAAGTTTTTAATATACAGCACTGAATAAAGATGAGAAGAAAATATTATTTCCACAGGATTGATCAGAATTAAAACATGGCTTTTCTAGAGTACAGAAATCTTTTCAAACCAGCACATTTGCTCAAAAGAATTTCATAGAATGTAAAGAAATTTGTATTTCACTCAGTTTTCAATACTAAACAACATGCTATTTTCACAAACACAAGACTAATATTCTGTTAAAAGGTTGTTTCTGCATGAAGATTAGGGCATAGAAGATTATGAAACCTGTACTTCACTCAGATTTTGAAAGTAAGCAGCATCCTAGTTTTGAAATATTCTTGGATCATGTTCTCTTTGAAGTGTGTTACTGACCCAAGAGAAGAGCTTAAAAGTTTATGAAACCTTTATTTCAATTTGAAAAGTAAATAACATACATGATTCAGAAACTTCTAGTTGAATGTTCTGTTTAAAGTCTGTTACTTGTAAAGATAAATGCATAGAAAGTTAAGAAATCTGTATCTCAGTTTGTAAAAGTAAGTAACATCTTAGGTTCACAGATGTGTAATTAAATGTTCCATTAGAAAGCATGTTTTTGGCTCAAGAGAAGTGCACAGAAGTCAAAGAAGTATATATTTGGCTCTGCTTTCAAAATAAGGAACATTACTTTTGCAGACAATCGCTTGAGTGTTCTGTTGAAAGTGTTGTAGCTCATCAGTAATGTATAGAAGGTAATGAAACGTATTTCACTCACTTTCAAAATTATCAATATGTTAGTTTTTGAGACTTTTAGGCTCATATTCTGTATAAAAGGTGTTACTAGATCAAGCGTAGTGCATTCAACGCTATGAAACCTGTATTTCACTCAGTTTTGGACATATGTAAGATACCAGTTTCAGTAACATTTAGTTAAATGTTCAGTTAAAAATGTGTCATTAGATCAAGAGAAATGCCTAGAAAGTAATGATATCTGTATTTCACTTTATATTCAAAGGTAAGTAGCATACTAGTTTCACTGACTTCCATGCAAATTTTTTCTTAAAAGTGTGTTACTGGCTCAAGAGAAATGCACAGAAGGCAAGGAAACATGTATTACTCTCAGTTAAAAGTATGACATGCTGGTATTTGAGACATAGTAGCAGATGAAGAGATGTAAACATCTGGTGAGAAAGGTAGCCAGGGCTTCCGTTTAGCCTGCAAACCTCATTTCTGGCTTTCAGGGGGAGACAGTCCCAATGGAAAGCACACAATTCCCACTGGCATAAGCCAGAGGTGAATTCATAGAATGTTTAAGACAAAAACTTTGAAGAACTATTAGTCCAGAACATTGTATTATAAAAGATTGAATTTCTCAGAAGGCATAAAAGCCAGAAAAGAGGTAGGAGATTCTCATGGAAGCAGGTGAGAGGATCTCTGTGGAGGAGGTGGAAAGAGAAATAGATTCAGCAAGAAGAATTTTCTGGGTCCTCAGAGAGGAAAAAAAGAGTGCGGGGGGGATGTTTTGCAAAGCCTAGCTGGAGAGAAAAAGAGAAAGAAAGAGACAGGGACTTGATCTGGCTTCTGTTGGATTCCTGCTTGAGAAGGGGAGAAGCCTCTGGTCAGGTCCCAAAGGGTGGTATAGCTCACTGCCATGATCCTCCTTGGATCTGAATGTGTTGGAGATGGGCTTTTGTTTACCCTGCAAACCTCATTTATAGCTTTCAGGGGGAGACAGGTGGTATAGCTCACTGCCATTTCCAAGGATGGAACTTATGGCTCAGGATGACCCTAGTTAATGTTTTGGGAGAGCCACATTTGAGTCCCTCAATTCCTAGAGAAAGCAGTCAAAATCAGGATACATAGAGAATAGGAATGAAACTAATGAGAAGTAAAAGTGAAAGCAAATGGCCAAGCCCACCGGTACTAACAAGCCCAGAGTGTCAGAGAGAAATTTCTCCTTGTTGGTTAGCCAAAATATGTTGCTGGATTTCAGCTTCCAGATTCCTGGCCACACATAAAGAATTCAAGAGTGCAGCACAGCATAAAATAATTAAACAAAGAATGTACTAAATACACAAGTAAAAGTATATAAGAGCACTCTCACAAAGAGAGATGAGGGAGGCCAGAGGCCTGTAATCAGTTTGAAAAATAATATAATAGTTTTGCAAACATTTAGTTGAATATTCTGTTAAAAATGTGTTACTGGCTAAAGATAAGTGCACAGAAGTAAAAAATTATTAATTTGACTCAATTTTCAAAATAAGTAACACACTAATTTCAAAGATTTCTAGTTGTATGTTCTGTTAAAATTGTGGTTCTGGTTGAAGAGAAGTGCATAAAAGGTAATGAAAAGTGTATTTAACTCAATATTCAAAAGAAAGTAGCATAATAGTTTTTCAGACTTTTAGTTGAATGATCTCCTAACAGTGTGTTAATGGCTCAAGAGAAATGCAAATTTCATTGAAATATGATTTTGACTCAAATTTCAAAATAACTATCATACTTTTTTTGCCAACATCCAGTTGGATGCTTTGGTAAAATTGTATTTTTGACTCCAGAGCATTGCATAGAAGGTAAAGAAACGTTCATTTCACTCAATATTCAAAGGAAAGTAACTACTAGCTTCACAGACTTTTACTTGAATGTGCAATTAAAAATGTGTGATTGGCTCAAGAGCGTTGCATAGAAGGATAAGAAACCTGGATTTCATTCAGTTCTGACAAGTATGAAAATAGATTTGAGACTTCTAGTAGACTGTCTGTTAACAGTTCACTACTGTTTTAAGAGAAGTGCATAGAAGGTAATGAAACATGTATTTCATAAACTATCAAAGAAAGTATCATACCAGTATCAGAGACTTCCAGTTGAATGTTCTCTTAAAAAGTTAATTACTGGCTCAAAAGGGGTGCCTAGAAATCAATGAAATATGTATTTGATTCAGTTTCCAAAATAAGTAACGTACTATTTTCTCAGACATCCAGTTGAATGTTCTGTTTAATGTTTGTTTATGGCTCAATAGAAGTGTATAGAAGGCAATGAAAGATATATTTCACTCAGTCTGAAAAATAACCAGCATGCTAATTTCTGAAACTTCTAGGTGAATATACTGTTAAAACTGTGTTACTGGATTGAGAGAAGTGCACAGAATTCTAAGAAACCAGTATCTCACTGAAATTTAAAAGCAAATGGCATACCATTTTTAGAGACATCTAGTTGATTGTCCTGTTAAAGGTATGTTACTGGCTCAGGAATATTGAATAGAAGGTAAAGATAGATGTATTTCACTCAGTTTTGAAAAGTATACAAAATTTTGTTCCAAGACTTCTAAGCAAATGTTCTGTTCAAGGTGTGTTACTGGTTCAAGGGAAATGCATAGAAGTAATGTAACATTTATTTCAATCCGTTTTCAAAACTAAGCAACATGATAGTTTTGCAGACTTTTAGGTGAATATTCTCTTACAAGGGTATTACTGGATCAAGATAAGTGAATAGAAGGTAATGAGAGCCATATTTCTCTCATTTCTCAAAATTGAAATATGATTTTTAACGAAATTTCAAAATATTTCATACTAATTGTGACAGTTTGAAAGAAGAGTGTACCCCAGGAAAGCCATATTTAAATGCTGACCCAATCTTGTGGGAGCAATCGTTTCTTTTAATCCTGATTCAATATTATATGTAGAAGCTTGATTAGATTATCTCCATGGGAATGTGACTCATCCAATTGTAGGTGTGACCTTTGATTAAGTGGAGATGTGAACCCACCTATTCCAGGTGAGTAGTTTACTGGAATATTTTGAAAGAGAAAATACTTTGGAGAAATTTCAGGAATGACAGAGCTGATGGAAACAATAGAAGCCTCAGAGCTGGTAGAGAGACCTGATGTAAATGCTTGCAGAACAGTTGCTTCTAAGAACAGAGACACAGGTGTTTGGAGATGCTTGGATTCCAGCAGACATCACCATTATATATTAAGTAAACCATAACTTGGAGAGAAACAAGGGAAGCCAAGAGATGAAAGCTAGTCCTGGAGAAGCAAAGTGAGGAACCAACAAAGGAACAGAGACTGAAAGCAACAGAGCCCAGGAAGAAGGGACGAACAGGTGCCAGTCAAATGACTTCCCATCTGACACAGGCATTTCAAACCAATTAGCTTTTCTTGAGTGAAGGTTACTTTTTGTTGGTGCCTGAATTTTTACACTTTCACTTCCTTAGAAGCGTAAACATGCAACTTATTAAATTCCCCTTTATAAAAGCCATTCCAGTTCTGGCATACCTCAATCCAGCAGCCTGCAAACTAACACACTAGTTTAGCGGGTAAACTTGTATTTCTCGCACATCTCAGAAGTAAATAAACAATCTTGCTGATATCTTGGTGAATATACTGTTAAAAGTGTTTTACTGTCTCAAGAGAAGTGCATAGAAGATTATGCAATCTGATATTAACTCCCTTTTATAAAGTAAGTAATATAGCTCTTGAAGAGACTTCTATTAAATATTCTGTTTAAAGTGTATTACTGGTTTAAGAGAAGTGCAGAGAAGGTTATGAAACTTGCATTTCACTCAGTTTTCATAATATGTAACACAGTAGTTTTGCAGACTCCCAGTTGAATACTTTGTTAAAAGTACGCTTCTACCTAAAGAGAAGTGCATAGAAGGTAATGAAAAGTGCATTTCACTCAATATTCCAAAGAAAGTAGCACACTTGAATTGCAAAATCTTAGGTGAATATTCTCTTAAAAGTGTGTTAGTGGCTCAAGATAAGTGCATAGAAGCCAGTAGAACATTGTATCACTCAGTTTCCAAACTAAGCAAAGAGTTGGAAAGAAACATACTTCAAAATTGTATGTTGGAAAGAACATACTTCATACTTCAAAAAAGCTGGCTTCAAAATTAAGCAACACAATAGTTTCACAGACTTCTAGATTAATATTCTGTTAAAAAGGTGTTACTGGCTCAGTAGAAGTGCACAGAAGATTATGAAACCTCTATTACTCTCAGTCTTGAAAAGTAAGTAAGATCCTAGTATTGCAGACTTCAGTTTAATTCTTTCTTAAAAGTTCATTTTTTTCCTCAAGAGAGGTGCATAGAAGGTAATGAAAAGTGTATTTCACTCAATATTCCAAATAATTCAGCACACTAGAATCACAGTTGAATGTTGTCTTAAAATTGCATTAGTGGCTCAAGCAAATTGTATAAGGCAATGAAACATATCACTCAGTTTTCAAAATAAAGCAATATCCCACAGTCACACGATTTTATGCAAATATATTGTTAAATGTATACTATTAGTTCAAGGGAATTGAATAGGTTGTGAAACCTATATTTCAGTAAGTTCTAACAAGTAAGTCACATAGTGTGGAGCGGGTTCACACACTGGGAATTGGTTGGGTGGGGGTTCTTGGAGTGTAGGGAAAGGGGATGGGTAAGGAGATTTATGCATGTGGGGGGTGAGGTGAATCTCAGGTCATGGGGCTGATGATAGCACATTCAAAGAATGTGGCTTGGCTTACTTCCTCATCCCCTCTCCTCATCAGTGCACTCCTGTGGGCTCCATGCTTCCATGTCAGGCTCCAGTTTTCTGCTTCTTTGTTACTCAGCATTTGCAATTAGGGCAACCCTATGCAGTGAATAAGGCTTTCCCAGGTCAGTTGTTATCTTGAATCACCACCTCAGCTGCCCTCTCATCTCTTCTTTAACTTTTCCTTCATCTACCCTATTTGACCATCTTCCTGGAGCCCCAAGATCTACTTTTTATCATGATCAAATATATTTGGCTAAGTCCAGATTTAGGGAAAAAAATGTATTTAAGCCAACAGTACAGCAATGCAGACATTTATCTTATACTGATTAAATATCTACAAGTGTTTTTCCTTTACAAAAATATATATATTCTTAGTTAACTGAGTCATTAATAATGATCTAGTAGTTTTTCACTTCGATTTGAGTGATTTATAAGCTAAATCTTACAACAACAAAAAGTTTTTAATGCATATTAAGATGTTACAACTTATGACAAAGTACTTTAAATATTTTATATTTTAGAAGAAAATTAGCAAAATACCTTTATAATATATGCTACAATATTTGTATTCGTTTTGATGTTTATTATATTAAAACTTGATCACTGTTGTGTTGGCCAGATTCAGGAAAGCATCAGAACACTGGTACTCCCCCCAAAAGCTCTTCCCTTGGAACACACCTTCAAAAGAACGCTTGGGCATTCAAACCCATTCTAAAAAATTCAAAAGAAAACGGACTCCAATTTTAGGCTTATCCAATTATACTTTTAAACTTGTAAAACTCCTGCTTCAGCAGACTAATGTGACATTGATATGTTTACTATTTCTCTACCACACAGAAACATATAATCATCATCTATACCTGATTAGTTTTCTATTCCATGAATTTCTATAAGATGGAAGAAAACTAGAAAGACCCAGTATTTAACAATATCTGTTTTCACTTGATTCTACATTTAAAAATAATTAAAATGAAAAAAGCACACAGACACATTTTATGAGCATTTAAAATAATATTAACTTAAAATTTACTTTATGACTTTCTGGAAAGGAAGTGCTCAATTGTTTTAGTATTTTATTTGAAAATACATTAAGTCCGGCAAGTAAACACACAATTTGGGAAAACTATATTACACCAGAAAGAGAATCTCTTTTAAATTGGTGGGAAAATGTCATTGCTTTAAGAAAAACAAAATTATAAAAGAACTGAAATGTTTATTTAATAACATTTAAATGAAATCTCTATATGATATTTTTTATTGAGCAATGCTTATCAAGTAAGCCAGAAACAGTAGGTCATTTTGTGCTTTGAAAGGGTTTATACACCTACAGTGTATTTAATATTTTTTAATATTTTACCTTTTTTAATAGTAGCCTGTGAAATTAGTTGATTAGTTTTGAAAATTAGAACTTTACCTAGAAGTCTGTGATATTAGTAGATGCTCAGTTTTGAAAACTACTCAGAAATCCAAGTTTCATTCACTTCTGTGCACTTATCTTCTGCGACTAATATACATTTAGTGGAATATTAACCTAGAAGTCTGCATATCTTGTCTGTTGTGTTCTTTTGAATACTCAGTAAAATATATATATCACTCACTTGTATGGAATTATCTTGTTTAGGGAGCACACTTTAGACAGAAAATTCCCTTAGAACTCTGTGAATCTAGTATGCTGCTAGTTTTGAAAACTGAGTGAACTACATGTTTAATTCATTTCTATACACTTATCTTGAGTGAGTAACAAACAGTAATCAGAAAATTCTCCTTGAATTCAGCAAAACTATTATGTTGCCTAATTTGATTTGCTAAATGAAATACGCTTCCTCCACTTCTATGTATTGACATTGAAACGGTCACTAAATTTTATCAGATCTTTCACCTTGAAGTCTTCTAATCTATGATGCTTCGTAGTTTACAAAACGAAATGAATTACATTTTTCATTCATTCTGTGCTTTTATCTTGAGCTAGTAACACAATTTCAACAGACCATTCACCTGCAAGTCTGTGAAATTGAATGTTGCATAATCTTGAAAGCTGGGTGAAACACACTTTTCAAACAATTCTATTCACGTGCACTTTTAACAAAACATTTGCCTAAAATTTTTGAATCCTCAATATCTCATACTTTTTAAGTCAGATTAAAATATGTTTCATTCACTTGTATGCATTTATATTGTGCCAGAAACAAACTTTTAACAGAAAATTCACCTAGAAATCTTCTAAATCATTAAGTTTGTTAGTTATGGAATTGAATTAAATACATTTGTTATTCACTTCAATACACACACTAGATGTCTGCAAATTAGGGCATTGTTTAGATTTGACAACTGAGCGAAACACTCATTAACTTCCATGCACCTATCATGAGCCAACATGACAACACATTTCAACAGAATATAACAATCTGTGAAACTAATATGACGAGAAATTTAGAAAACTGAGTGAAACACTTATTTCATTCTCATCTATGTACTGATATAGATAACATATTACACTTCAAAGGAACATTTGTCTAGAAGTCTGAGATCTAGTTCTTTGCATTTTTTTGAAGACTGTGTGAAATACATGCTTAATTCAACTTGATGCACTTACCTTGATCCAATAAAACAATTTTAACAGAACATTGTCTTTAAGTTTGTGAAAACAGTATGTTGTTAAGTTTTCAAAACTGAGTGAAAAACATATTTCATTAATTTATACAATTACATTGAGCACTTAACACATTTTTAAAGGAAAATTTGTCAAGAAATCTATGAAGCAAGTATATGGCTTTGTTTTGAAAAAATGTATGAAATTCATGTTTCATTCAATTCTTACAGTTATACTGAATCAGTAACACTGTTTTTGAATATTTTTATTGTAAAATATATACACAAAGGAAAGAAAGAAAACAATAATTTTCAAAGCACACTTCAATGTAATTACAGAACATATTTCAGAGTTCATTAGGGATTACCATTCCACCATCTTACATTTTTCTTTCTAGCTGCTCCTAAACACTAGAGGCTAAAAGGAATATTAATACAGTGATTCAGCAATCATACTCATTTGTTAAATTCTATTTTCTATGTTATACTCTTCCTTCTCCTCTGATCCCATCGTAATCTGTAGGGATCTTTAAGTAATGTCCATTCAGATATTTTCATGTTGAAAATTGGTGTTGACACTAAAGGAATCAATCAATAATCTTGGAGGGCTTATCCCTCTGAGCTTCACTATTTATTTGACCTAGAAATCATCTGGGAATTATAGGCCCTCGGAAAGTGAACTTAATGCATAACACATTTATAAAGTCTCAATTGGAGTCCTAGGTGTTCTTTTTTTTTTTTTTTGTAGAATGGGATATTATAATTTGAAAGTTGCACTGTCATAATTTTTTTTTATTAATTAAAAAAAGAATTAACAAAACAATTAGAAATCATTCCAATCTACATGTACAATCAGTAATTCTTAATAACATCACATAGTTGCATATTCATCATTTCTTAGTACATTTGCATCGATTTAGAAAAAGAAATAAAAAGACAACAGAATAAGAATTAAAACAATAATAGAAAGAAAAAAAACAAAAAAAACAAAAACAAAAAACCTATACCTCACATGCAGCTTCATTCAGTGTTTTAACATAATTGCATTACAATTGGGTAGTATTGTGCTGTCCATTTCTGAGTTTTTATATCCAGTCCCGTTGTACAGTCTGTATCCCTTCATCTCCAATTATCCCTTCTTTTTTTTTTTTTTAATTAACGGGAAAAAAGAAATTAACCCAACATTTAGAGATCATACCATTCTACACATGCAATCATTAATTCTTAACATCATCACATAGATGCATGATCATCATTTCTTAGTACATTTGCATTGGTTTAGAAGAACTAGCAACATAACCGAAAAAGATATAGAATGTTAATATAGAGAAAAAAATAAAAGTAATAATAGTAAAATCAAAACAAAACAAAACAAAAACCTATAGCTCAGATGCAGCTTCATTCAGAGTTTTAACATGATTACTTTACAATTAGGTATTATTGTGCTGTCTATTTTTGAGTTTTTGTATCTAGTCCTGTTGCACAGTCTGTATCCCTTCAGCTTCAATTACCCATTGTCTTACCCTGTTTCTAACTCCTGCTGAACTCTGTTACCAATGACATATTTCAAGTTTATTCTCGAATGTCCGTTCACATCAGTGGGACCATACAGTATTTGTCCTTTAGTTTCCCTCTGAGCTTCACTATTTATTTGACCTAGAAATCATCTGGGAATTATAGGCCCTCGGAAAGTGAACTTAATGCATAACACATTTATAAAGTCTCAATTGGAGTCCTAGGTGTTCTTAAGAGTCAACAAGAGTTATGTTGGTTGCAGTTTAGCAAACCATGGCAAATAGCACTATCTAACTGAAAATTGCATGTGAGTAGTCTCCCAAAATAGTCTATTGACTCTGTTTGATATCTGTTGGCCACAGATGGCATATTTTTTACACTTCATTTCTCCCTTTTGGTCCAGAAGGCTTTGTCAGTCCCACAATTCCAGGGTCACACATCCCTAGATGCCATGCCCACATTATAAAGGAAATTTTCACCCTTGAATGTCATGACCCATGTAGGCAGCAGGGAGGAAAGATGATGATTTTTCTTGCAGAATTGGGCTTAAAGAGAGAAAGAATACATCTGAGAAACAAAAGATATTTCATGGAAGCAATTCTTAGGCATCATTATAGGTAGTCTTAGCTTCTTTCCCACAGAAATAAGTTTCATAAGGGCAACCCTCAAAGTCAAGGGAGTTTTGGGAGTTCCTGGTAGTTAAGAGGGTACATGGGATTTCCCAGATGGGAAGTTTAATATATACGTTTTTTCTCTTTGACCCATGAAAGGACTCTCACATTACTTTTTAATTAAAAGCACACCATAGTCTCAGATGTATTCTGGTACTACATTAAAATATAAGAATTACAACACTTTGTGTCCATTCTGGGCTCCAGGAGTTTGAGTTGTTTAAATGAAGTATCCAGGACAGGTTGATTTAGATTCTGTGTTACTGAAAGTTCAGTTTGTAGATATGGTAAACCTTTTTGCTTTTGCTCTTATATAGTAGTTGAAGGTCTAGAGTGCACACACTATCTTCTTTTACACTGTATTTTGATTTACCCCGGACTCAGCTAGCTTGACTTTGTTTTTAACTATGAGGCATGATCTTTTTTTCAGTTTTTTAACTGTTATTCTCTAAAGCTATCTGAATTTTGAATGTTGAAAATAGACAGTATATGGGAAAAAATATTGCCAACGTAAGCTAGGGTCTAGTGTCATCAGTAACATTGTAATATGTTTCCACTGAATGTGACAAAGGCATTATGCCAAAACTGAATACCAACAGGTGGGGGAGTGGGAAATGCGTATGGATTCTGTGTGGAATAAAAGGAAATGTCTTCAGATAGATTATGGTAGCAAAAGCATGTTAATAACAGTAGGCTGAACTATATGATGTGTGAATAAAGCGCTTTAAAAATGAGCAGAGAAACAAGGGCTAGAGAAAATGCAGAGAGATGTACCAATGTACTGGCATAGAGTTTTCAAACTTGTAGGACACTGGAGAGACCAGCTTTCTATCTGTTTCACCCTCTCCAAACATTGGCACTACACCCAGGCTCTCTGCTATGTCCAGCACACGTGGTCAACACCTCGAAAACAATGGGGTGACAACCAGGCTCATCTCAGTTCTCAAGGATTGTGCTTAACCTCTCCAATGCCTGGAGAATAACTCTTCTGGAATATCTAGATGGAAGGTTCACCCTCTGCTTCCAGTGCAATCTTACCTTATCCATGTGCATCCACTCCTGGCTTGAGGTTTCTTGGCTCCAGTCCTCAGCTTCCATGGTTCTGCCTCCAAAGTCATTCTTCAATTTGTCCTCTTTAGTCAATAGTGGCACTGGTTCCATTATACAGATGCCACCACGCTCTTGTTGGTTTTCTATGCAATCTTTTGGGGGTCAGAACCATAAGACAAAAGGACTTTCCACAAGTACTTTCTGGATAATTCCATCTCCAATCTTTTCTTGTCCTATAATGGCTAACTACTTCCATCCTTGGATAAAGCCTCATGTCAGAACTTATTCACAGGGTTATGACTTTCTGGAAGCCTGGAGTTTTCTAGACCATCAATTCCTGTTTCCTTTGTACCCAAGAGTTCAGTTCTTAGCTTATCTCTTTCCTGTCACATTTTACTGTAAACAGCAAGGAGAAGCTTGGCCAACTTTTTCACATTTAGTTCGGAATTTTTCTCATAAGTACCTTGGGTCATCACCTTTAAATGCTAACTTACATCCAACAGCAATATTCAATTTAACCAAATTATTTACCATTTTAATAAAAGGGTCACCTTCCTTCCAGCCTGCAATGACACATTCATCATTTCTGTACAAAGTCTCTTCAGAGGTAAATCTCCAGAGTCCATGTTTTTGCCAATGGTCCCTTCAAAACACTGTAGGCCTTCTTTGTCAAACTCCTCACTATTACTCCAAAATCTTCTCCTTGTCCTTCAAAAAGCTGTTTTAACATGTTTTGTTATTTGCAAAAAACAACAGCACTCCACTTCTCTGGTACCAAAATCTGTGTTAGTTTGAAAGCTGCCAGAATGCAGTATGCAAGAAACGGAAAGGCTTTTATAATGGGAAATTATAAAAGATACAAGTCTATTGTTCTAAGGTCATGAAAAAGTCCAATTAAGGCACCAACAAGAGGTTGCCTTTACTCAAGAAAGGCCTATGGATCTGGAACAGTCTGTCTGCTGAGAAGTCATGTGGCTAGCATCTGGTGGTCCTTTGCTCTTGAGCTCTTTTCCTTCCAGCCTCTGTTCCTATAGGGGTTCCTCAATTTGCTTCTCTGGAGCTGGCTTTCATCTCTTGGCTTCTCTTGGTTCTCTCTTGGTTCTGACTTGCTTAACATCTCATGCCAATGCCTGCTGGGCTGCAAGGAACTCCAAACATCCATGTGTCTGTTCTCTCTGTCAGCTCTGAGGTTTCTGTCATTACCATTGTTTCTGTTGGCTCTGTCTCTCATTTCTGTTATTTCTCCAAAATACTTTCCTTTTTGAATATTTTAGTAATCTAATGAAGGCCCCCCATAATGGGTGGAGTCACATAAAAGATTACATCAAAATGGCATGTCACATATCTGTAACACTAATCAAAAGCTTCCAACCTACTGTAATGAATCACAATTAAAAGAAACAGCTACCCCCACAAGATTGTATCATGGTTAAAACATGGCTTTTCTTGGGCACATAATACTTTCAAACCAGCACAATACTATATATCAAAACTCCAAAAAAATAAAATCCCCAGCAAGCATACTGGAGCTAATAAACGAATACAGCATTGTGGTAAGGTACAAGAACAATGCCCAAAAGTCAAGTGTTTCAATACACTATTGATGAACAAGCTGAGGGGGAAATCAAGAAAAAAAATTCCACTAACAATAGCAGCCAAAATAATAAAATATTTAGGAATAAATTTAACTACAGATATTAAAGACAGAAAAGACATATACACAGGAAACTACAAAAAATTGCTGAAAGAAACCATGGAAGAACCAAATAAATGGTATGGCATATTGTGCTCATGGATTGGAACAATAAATATAGTTAAGATGTCAATTCTTCCCAAATTGATTTATAGATTAAATGCAATACCAAATAAAATCCAAAAACTTACTTTTCAAAAATAGAAAAACCGATAACCAAATTTACTTGGAATAGCAGGTGTCATGGTCAGGTTCATGTGCCAATTTGTCCAGGTTGTGGTGCCTACTTGTCTGGTCAGACAAGGGCTGTTCTGGCGGATGCTATGAGAACATTTCATCTACTTAAATCATGATCGTGTTGGCTGCATCCACAGCTGATTGCATTTTTAATCAGCTATGGGGAGTGTCTTCTGCAATAAGTAAATCTTAATCTAATCACCAGAAGGCTTTTAAGGAGGATTCAGATGAGACAATCACTCTTTCTGCTTTAGCCAGGCAGACTGTCCTGAGAGCTTGTTGAGGATTCATTGGAGTTGTAAGCTTGAACTCTACATTCCCAGGTTACATGAGGCAAATTACAAATTTTTATCTATGGATATATCTCCTGCTGATTCTGCTTCTTTAGAAAACCTTGCTAATACAGCTTGATACCAGAAGTGGTTCTTAAGATACAGAGCCTTAAAAATGGGTTTCTTCAATTTGTTTTCTACTCTGACTGGACTCAAAGCTACTAAGGACCCTGTATCCCATTATCAGAATGACAATGCCAAACCATGGGGTGAGCAGGCAAAATATATAGTCAAAATGTCACCATTGGATTCTTCTAATGCTTTGCTTATATGAAGCTAAGCTCTGGGGGATAATGCTTTTGACACCTTTTTAAAGTTTTGTGGAAATAAGAGGTATAGAGATGCCGACTGATTGTTGTTAAATATGCTGTATACACTGATGAGGGAAAAGGATGAGCTGAAGGCTTTGAATGAAAAACATGTGCTGTATGACAGATGTAAATGTTTCTATGAGTGTCCTGAAGAAAAATTTATTTCCCATAGCCGCAGACTTAAGATCTCTGAAAATCAGACTTAGAAACTTATTGTTAGAGTAGCAACTTTGCAATGTAAACTGAAATCTCAATCTTGCATTGTATCTACCATTAAGGTGAGAGCATTGATTGGAAAAGAGTGGGACCCTGAATAATGGAATGGTGATGCATGGAACCCCACCATCCCTCATCAGTTCCAGACTGATAGCTAGACTAAAGGCCAACAGCCCCCAAAAGGTGAGGTACATGTTACCCATGAGGCGGCACATTACACTCCAAAAGAACTGCGTGAGTTTTCCAACTTATATGGACAGAATCAGGGGAAAATTTGTGGCAGTGGATTTTAAAGGTGTTGGATAATGGTGGAAGGAACATAAAGTTGGATCAAGCTCAAGTTATTGAAATGGGCCCATTAAGCAGAAATTCCAAATCAAATGCTATTAGCTTGAGGGGTTAGAAAACACATTGATAGTTTGGATCATTGGCTGAAACATGAATAAAAAGGTGGCCGACATTACCTGAGGTTGAAATGCCAGAACTGCCCTGGTATAATGTAGATGAGGGAATCCAATGGCTTAGAGATTTTGAAATGTTAGAGTGGATTTATCATAGATAGCCAGCTAATACAACCCATGGATGTCTGGAGGATACACTTTTTACCATAACTGTGACAAATAAATTCATAAGACTAACTACATCATCCCTGAAGAGCTCTGTAGTTGCCCTCCTCTGTAGATCAGATGTTAAAGTTGGAACTGCTGTCACTGATCTGTAATCATTAAACAAAATGGGAATGATTGGATCCCAAGTTGGAAGAAGACAGATGGCAGCACTTAACCACCAAAGAAAAAGTGGACTTGGTTATCATAATGGACAGCAGACTCAAAGCAAGAGTCAATCTGATTAGCTAGTGGTATTAGCTAGTAAACCATGGGGCACCTAGAAGTACAACAGATGGGCAGTCTACTAAATTCTTGTTTGGGCTGTATAAACGAAAGAGTTCTAGGACAAGTGAACAGAAGTCTACCTTTATTTACAAAAACAGTCATGGCCCCTTAATCAATTTCCAAACTTGAGACAGTTTATAGACGCAGAGCCTCTTGAATGAGGGAGAGGCCAGGTCCATTTGGGGGAGGACCCTGTTACACTGCCAAAATTTATACTGTTAATCTTCCACCAAGCTTTCTCCAAGGAGACCTACAGACTTTTATCAGCATAACTGTGCATAGGAGAAAAGGAAATGATCAGTTATTTGGGGGAACATTAGACACTGGTTCAGAAGTGACATTAATTCCAAGGAATCCAAAACATCACTCTGGTCCACCAATCATAGCGGGGCTTATAGAGGTCGGGTGATCTATGGAGTTTTAGTTCAGGTTCATCTCACAGTGGCTACAATGGGCTCCCAGACCCATTCTGTAGTCATTTCTCTAGGTACAGAAAGCATAATTGGAATAGACATACCAAACAAATGGCAGAATCCCTACACTGGCTCTTTAAATTGTGGAGTGAGGGCTATTATGGTAGGAAGGGCCAAGTGAAAGCCACTAGAACTTCCCCTACACAGAAAAATAGTAAATGAGTAGCAATACTGGATTACTGGAGGGATTGCAGAAATTTCTGCCAGTCTTAAGAACTTGAAGGATGCAGGAGTGGTGACTTACTTTAATCACATTACCATTCAACTCTCTTTGGTCTGTGCAGAAAACAGATGGGTTTGGAGGATGACAGTAGATTATTGCAAACTTAGCCGGGTGGTAACTCCAACATCCCTGTTACCAGGTATGCAGCTATTGATCTGGCAAATGCTTTTTTTCAATAGCTGTTAGTAAGGGTCATCAGTTTCAATTGGCTTTCAGCTGACAAGATAAGCAATATACTTTCACTGTCCTAACTCAGGGGTGTATCAACTCTCCAGTACTATGTCATAATCTTGTCTGTAGGGAACTTAATCATTTCTCCCTCTCACAAGACATCACACTAGTCCATTATATTGATGATATCTTGTGATTGGACCCAGTGAGCAAGACGTAGCAACTACTCTAGACTTATTGGTAAAGCATTTGCATGTCAGAGGATGGGAGATAAATCCAAGAAGAATACAGGGATCTTCCACCTCAGTGAAATTTCTAGGTGTCTAGTGGTATAGGGTATGTCGAGATATCCCTCCTAAGGTGAAGAATAAGATGCTGCATCTGGACCCCCTGCATCCAAAAATGAGGTACAATGTCTAGTTGGTCTCTTTGGATTTGGGTGATAGCATATTTCTCATTTGGGTGTGCTACTCTGGCCCATTTACCAGGTGACCAGTAAAGCAACTAATTTTGAGTGGGGACCTGAATAAGAGCAGGCTCTGTGATAGGTCCAGGCTGCTGAACAAGCTGCTCTGCCATTTGTACCATATGATTTAGCAGATCCAATGATGCTGGAAGTGTCAGTGGCAAATACAAATGCTGCCTGGAACCTTTGGCAAGCATCCATAGGAGAACCACAGTCCAAACCCTTAGGATTTTGGAGCAAAGCTTTACCATCTGTTGCAGATAACTACTCTTCTTTTGAGAAACAGTTTTGTCCTGCTACCAAGCCTTAGTAAAGACTGGACATTTAATCATGGGCCACCAGGTTACTATGAGACCTGAGTTGCCTATCATGAGCTGGGTGTTGTCTGACCCACCAAGCCATAAAGCTTTGTATGTGCAGCAGAACTCCATCATAAAATGGAAATGTTATATATGAGATAGAATCAGAGCAGGTCCTAAAGGCACAAGTAAGTTACATGAGGAAGTGACTCAAATGCCCATGGTCTGCACTCCTGCCACATTACCTTCTCTTCCCCAGACCAGAGCTATGGCCTCTTGGGGAGTTCCTTACAGTAAATTGACTGAAGAACAGAAAACTCAAGCCTGGTTTATAAATGGTTCTGCATGATATGTAGGTACCACCTGAAAGTGGACAGCTGCAGGAATACAACCAATTTCTGGGATATCCCTGGAGAACAGGGGTGAGGGGGAATCCTCCCAGTGGCAGAACTTTGAGAAATGCACCTGGTTGTCCATTTTGCTTGGAAGGAAAACTGGCCAGAGGTGTATTTGTATACTGACTCATGGGCAGTTGCTAATGGTTTGGCTGGATTGTCAGGGATTGGGAAAGACATGATTGGAAAATTGGTGGCAATGATGTCTGGGGAAGACGTATGTGGATAGACCTTTCTGAGTGGGCTAAAAACATGAAGATATTTGTGTCCCATGTGAATGCCCACCAGAGGGTGACTTCAGCAGAGGAAGGTTTTAATAATCAAGTGGATAATATAACCCATTCTGTGGATACAGTCACCCTCTTTCCCCAGCAACTCTTGTCATTGCCCAATGGGCTCATGAACAAAGGGGTCATGGTGCTAGAGATGGAGGCTATGCATGGGCTCAGCAACATGGACTTCCACTCACCAAGGCTGGCTTGTCTACTGCCACTGTTTAGTGCCCAATCTGCCATCAGCACTTCAAAGACCTAGACATTAGAGCTAAGACCATAAAAATTTTGGGAGAAATTATAGGGAAATATCTTTTAAATCTTGTAACAGGAACCAGTTTTCTAAACCCTACACCCAGAATTTAACCCTTCTCCCCGAAATCAAAGACATTTGTGCATCAAAATAATTTGTCAGAAATGCAAAAACTGCATATGCAATGAAAGACAATACTTGGAAACCACATATCAGATAAGGATTTAATATCCAAAATATATAAAGGATTCTTCAACTCAACATAAGAAAAAGGCAAGCAACACAATTAGAAAATGGGCAAAAGACATGAACAGACACTTCTCAGAAGAGGAATTACAAATGGCTAAAAGGCATATGAAAATATGTTCAGTTTCTCTGGATTTTAGGAAAATGTGAATCAAAACCACAATGTAATATCATCTGACACCCAATAGAATGGCCATTAGCAAAAAATAAAAAAAAAAATTTTTAAAAACCCCAGAAAATGTAAATGCGAAGAAAGAGGCACACTTAGCCACTGTTGGTGGAAATGTAAAATGGTACAACCACCTTGGAAAGCAGTTTGGTTGTTCCTCAAGAAGCTAAGTATTGAAATGCCCTTTGATCCAGCAGTCCCGTTACTAGGTATATATTCAGAAGAACTGATGGCAAGGACACAAATGGACATTTGTACACTGATGTTTATAGCAGCATTATTTATGATTGCCAACAGATGGAAACAGTTCAAATGTTCATCAATGGATAAGTGGCTAAAAAAGCTGTAGTATATATATACAATGCAATATTATGCAGTTTTAAGACAAAATAAAGTCAAGAAGCATGTATCTATGGGGATGAAACTTGAGGACATTATGCTGAGTGAAATTAGCTGGAAACAAAAGGACAAATACTATATAATCTCATTCATATGAACTAATATTAATGAGTGAACTTTGAGAGTTGAAGTTAAGAACACAGGTTATCAGTGAATAGAAATAATGTAGAGATTGGGCATTTATTTCTGAAGGAATACATATTGTGTAAAAGGACTGTAAACTTCAGAAATAACATAATACTACCTGATTGTAACCCAATAGTATACATACACTGAATGATTGGGGTAGAAGGACTTGGGGTGCATACAAAACCAGAAGAAAAGATAGAGGATAAAGTCTGAGGCAGTACAACTTAGGAATGCCTCGAGTCAACAATCATGGTGACTTTTTTGTTTTGTCTATTACTATCTATTTCTTATCCATATTTTTTACTCGTCTGTCCATACTGTAGATAAAAGGAGGATCAGACACAAGGTTTTCACAATCACACACTTTGTGGAAGCTATATCATTATACAATCAACTTCAAGAAACATAGCTACTGAAACACACCTCTACAATTTCAGGTACTTCCTTCTAACTGCTCTAGTACACCATAAATTTAAAAGAAGATATCTATATAATGCATAAGAATAAACTCCAGGATAAGTTCTCACCTCTGTTTGCAGTCTCTCAGCCACTGACCCTTTATTTTCTCTCATTTCTCTTTTCCCCCTTTTGGCCAAGAAGGTTTTCTCAATCCCATGATGCTGAGTTCCATTTCACTCTAGGATTTCTGTTCCATGTTCCCAGGGAGGTTTACACCCCTGGGAGTCATGTCCCACGTACAGAGGGAGAGAGCAGTGAGTTCACTTGCCATGTAGGCTGAGAAAGAGGCCACATTTGATCAACAAAAGAGGTTCTCTGTGTTGTCTCTAGGTCTCCTCTTTGCTGGGATAAATTTTATAGGGAAAAAACTGAAGATTGAGGGCTCAGTCTATTGATTTGTTTGTTCCCACTGCTTGCAATAATATTAGGAATTCTCCAAATGGGGAAGTTAAATTTTTTCACCTTTCTCCTCATTCCCCCAAAGGGATTTTGCCAATGCCTCTTATTCACTGTTCAGATTACTCTGGGATTTATTGGAGTATCACAATAACCTGGACAAACTTACAAAGTTCCATGCCCTATTCAAGGTTCTATGCACTTAAGGTGTTCAGTTAAAATGTCCAAATAACTTAAACTAGGAAATGCAGTAGTCCAAATATAAATTCTGTACCAAATAAACATTTCTTGTTTAGTTTCACACAGAAGTGGAAGTTTTAAAATATGAATGATCATCTATTTTCAACACTCTGCAATATTGACATTCTTTTGTCCTTCCTCATGCAGAAACATTTTTTAATTTGTACTTTTAGTCATTAACAATGATGGTGATTAAATGTACAAAAAAAAACATTTTTTCTTGAGGGAGAACAAATGAACATCAACATTGCAAGGTGTTTAAAATAGATGGTATACAAGAAAATGTACAATCCATGCAAGCTGGGGTCTATAGTCAACAATAACATTGCAATATGCTTCTACTGAATGTAGCAAAAGCATTATGCCAAAACTAAATGCCAACAAATGGAAGACGGAGGGTAGGGGTGAATTCTTTGTGGAAGAAAAGGAAATATCTTCATACAGATTATGGTGGTGAAGGTACGTCTATTGAGTTAGGTTGGATTGTATGATGTGCATATAAAACTGTTTTAAAATGAACAGAGAGAAACAAGTGCTAGAGGAAATTCATAGAAGGAGATGTACCTATATACTGTCAATCGGGAAACTGAGAGGTGCAACCTCTTGTAGGGCAGTGTGGAGGCTAGGGGTGGGGTTACCATATGATCCTGCAATCCTGTTGGAACTGAGTGTGGGGACATGAATGGACATCTTCACACTGGTGTTCATGACATCAATGTTTAGAATTCATAATGGATGGAAGTGGCCTATGGGTACAATGACTGGGGAATGTAAAGAGGAACTGTGGTTTATACATATAATGGGCAACTGAGTAGCTGCAAAAAAAAGAATGAAATTGTGAGGCATGCAGCTAGTTAAATGAACCTTAAGGATTTTATGTTGAATGAAATGTCCAAAACAAAAAGACAAATATTATCATGCCTCACTCATATGAACTAACTATAATATAAAAATGTGGTGAACTGAAGTCAAGAGCATAGGTTATAAGGTTGGGGCTTATTATAAAGGGTCCTAGATTGTAAGCTCTTACAGCATCCACATTTATTCAGGAGCTGGTAACTGTTATTTCTAAATTCTGAGATACTGAATTGTTTATATGTAACCTGGTCATTCCCAGAAACTTTGGATATTTATGTAACACCTGAAAATCTTTTTTGGAGCTCTGAAGCTATGAAAGTCAGCAGCACCCCATAAAGGAAGTGTTTAAAAAGTTGTAAAATGATCAGCCTTTGATGATACCATCCATGTTTTCAAACTTCAAATTCTGTCTGAGACCACAGGGAAAGAAGTTTACTTGGTACAAGATAAAATGGTCAGTTTATTTGAACACCATGAGTACATGGAATCTTGAATGGGGTCTGAAATCTTATTGGTTTTTCCAGGCTAATGTGATGCCCTGATATATCACCGAGTAATTTGAGCAGTAAATGAAGAAGTATTTGCAAAGTCTCCGTGAGGGACTGGGGAGAGGGAAGGAAATACTCAACTTCCTTATTTGGACAATTCCTGATGTTTTCACAAGAAGTGGGGATGACATTTCAATAGGCTGGTCCCTTGGTCTTGGGGTTCACCCCTATGAAACATTAGTATAAAGGATGGGCTAGGCCTACTTGTTGCTTTGCCTGGTAGTTGCCCCCAGAGAACGTCTTTTGTTGCTCAAATGTAGCCTCTTTCTCTGGGCCGACTTGGTGGTTGTGTTCACTCCCTTCCCTCCTGCATGAGGCATGAATTCCAGGGGCAGTATGAGACATTTTCCCTGGCAATATGGGAGAGAAATCCTGGTATTCACCAAAACCTGGAATTATGGGATTAGAGGGCCATCTTTGCCAAAAGTGGAAGGAGAGAACTGAGACAAAATAAACTTTTAGTGACTGGGAAGTTTCAGAGTTGAGGGGTTATCCTGGAATTTATTCTTGTGCATTGTATGGATGTCCCTTTTTGGTGTGTGATGTATTGGAGTGGCTGGAGGGAGGAAGTACCTGAGCTGTGTTCCAGTAGTCTTGATTCTTGAAGACGATTGTGTAACAATATAGCTTTTGCAATGTGACTGTATGATTGTGTCTTGTGTCTGATGCTCCTCTTGTCCAGGATGTGGACAGGTGAGTAAAAGAATATGGATTAAAAATTAGTAAGTGTTAGGGGTAGGATAGATTGAGTAGATTGAAATACTGGTTTTCAATGAAGGAGGAGGTGGAGGGATATGTGATGAATGAGTTTTTTCTTTATGTTTCTTTTACTGGAGTGATGCAAGTGTTCTGGAAATGGTAATGGCAATGAATACACTACTGTGTGATGATGTTGTGAATCATTGATTGTACACCATGTATGAACCATATTGTGTAAAGCTTTGCCAACAAAGCTATTAAAAAACAAAAGAAAGAAAGAGCACGAAGCAAAGACCTAATTTCACACCAGGAGCACCTCAATAAAGAATTTCGAAGTAAACTTGAAGCAAGAAGAAGTTAAGAAATAACAAGGATTTATTTTTGCACAAATAAATGAAATAGAGAATAAAGAAACACAGAGAATGCTAACAAAACTAAAAGGGGGTTCTTTAAAATGCTCAATAAAATTGAGAAACCTTTAACTAAAGTTACAAAGTAAAGAACAAAGATGACACAAATGAATAAAATCATAAATGGGGGCATTATTACTGACCCCATAGAAATAAAAAAGATCATAAGAGGATATCATGAAAAACTATATGTCAACAAATTAGACAACCTAGATGAAATGGACAAATTTCTAGAAAAACAATCAAGCAGCACTGATTTTAGAAGAAATAGAGTATCTCATTGGACTAATTGCTATTAAATAGATCAAATCAGTCAGCAACAACCTCCCAAGAAAGAAAAGCCCAGGATCATTTGGCTTTATAGATGAACTCTACCAAATATTCCAAGAAACAATTAATACCAATTCTGCCAAATTCTTTAAACAATTGGCAGGTGAACACAACCTAATACATTCTAATAGACCAAAATCACCATAATAACAAAGCCAGATGAAGATACCACAAGAAAGGAAAAATGAAAAAACAATTTCTCTTATGAATAGAGATTAAAACATCCTAAACAAAATATTGGAAAATAGAATACAATAGCACATTCAAAGAATTATATCTCGAAATCAAGAGGAATTTATCCCAGTTATGCAAGAGTTTCTCAACAGAAGAATATCAATAATGAAATGCACCACATTAACAGAATGAAGGGGAGAAGCACGTGATGATTTCAGATGATACAGGGATGGCATTTCACATAACCCAGCATCTTTGCTTGACAAAATAACATAGACAAATAGGAATGGAAGTAAACTTTCTCAACATGATAACGGGCATGTATGAATAAAAAATATTGCTAACATAATACTCAATGGTGAAAGACTGAAATTCTCCCTCAAAAATCTGAAACATGACTACTATCATCGCTGTTAATCAACATTGTACTGCAGACTCTAGCCAGAGATATTGGCCTAAAGTAACAAAAGGACATTCCATGCTTATGGATTAGAATGTTATTGTTAAGATGTCAACTCTCCCCAAAGATTACAGATTAAACACAACCCCAATCAAAATTCCAAAATTTAGGGTCTGGTCTATTTTCTTGGGAGACCCGCATGGTTGAGAGGGTATCCAGGATTTCACTGATTGGAGAGTTTAATAGTTCCATATATATTTCCTATTCAGATCCTCCAGGAACTCTACCAATACTTTAAAAATTATCAGTCTATCATAATCTGAGATATATCCTCATATTAAAATAAGCTATAGAGAATTACAAGGCATCATTCCCATTCTGGATTCTAGGAGTTTGGGTTTTTTAAATAAGCTATCCGGAGAGGTTGATTTAGATTATGTGTTACAGAAAATTTACTTTCTAGACATAAGAAACCTCTCTGCTTTGACCTCATACAGTAACTGAAGGTCTAGAGTACATACGCGATCATATTTTAACTTGTATTTTGATTTACCTTAGTTCCAACCACACTGGCTTTGTATTAATTGTAATTGAGTCCTGATCTCTTTCTCAGTTACTTTAACTGTTATTATATATAGCTATGCTAACTTTCAGGTCTGCCTCACTCCATTTCTGGGAACTAGGTGTCACTGAGCTACTCAAAGTTCCTGAGAAATACATGCTGATACACATATAGTTCAGTATCTCAGAATCCAGAAACACATCTACAACTTCAGGCCAAATGTGGCAGCTATAAGGACCCACAATGTTGCCTCCCATTTTCCCATTAGTATTTTCTCAAAGAGACCTTAATATATTCTTTTTTCTGACTTATTTTGCAGAACAAAATAAGTTGTCCCCAAGGTTTATTCAATTCATTGTTTGCCCCTGGATGTTTTCCTTTTTGTAGCCAAATAAACCCCATTATATAAATTATCACCACTCACCATTGTGCTTCTCAGTCACTTTGGCTCCCTCCCTCTATTGGGCATCATGAATAATGTCCAAAATAAACAAACCATGTCTTCCAGTATCTTTGTTCGGTTGTACAATCAGCAGCACTCTCAATTTTAGACTTTTTTTTTATTTTAACACAAATATATTAATGTTTGTATAGAATATATTTGAACATTTGCAAAATGAAAAAAAAAGCAACACAAATTATAACCCATGGCCACAATCACACACTTTTTTTTTACATTTTAAAATAAATGCATTTAATTTACCTCTACAATCAACGTGAACCATGATAAATGCAAAAGATACAAACATGAATGAAAACATTTTTCATTTCTGCTCTCAGGATGCATGAAATCTAAACTAGAGACTCATAAATAAAGGCATTGTCAGTCTTGTTGGGGTTAGTGCAGTAAGCAAACCAGATAGTTTGATCTATTGTTGACTGCTTTCTAACACCTACATTTAGACACATGGTAATGACCAGTAACTCCAAATATGATCTTTTTTATTTTTTTATCAGTTTTGTTTTCTTATTCTTTAAAATGTGATCTCATTTGCCATATGTTTTCTTTTTTTAGAATTTTAACTTCTTCATTGTATAGTATAGCATATATACAAAGCAAAGAAATAAAAAAGCAATAGTTATCAAAGGACTCTTCAACAAGTGATTACAGGACAGATTCCAGAGTTTGTCATTGGCTACCATACAATTGTATCATATTTTTCCTTCTATCTGCTCCAGAATATAGGAGGCTAAAGGGCTGAAATATTTTTATCATAACAATTGACTTCTTTTCCTTCTTTTTTTGGTGAAAAGAAGCATATATACAAAAAAGCTATAAAATTCAAAGCACAACACCACAATAGTATAGATGAAGTTTGAGGACAGAAATCTTACCAAAATACATCAGAGATATTTGGGCGCATATGTGTAATTTCACTAATATGAACTAATTGCAATGTTTAAACTCGGTCAAAAAATCTGCAATGTTGGTTTCAACGAGATAATAATGAGAATAGAGAATGGGGAATGGTTGTATAATATTTACAGAATTTTTAACTAGGTTTGAGTTAAACACTTGGAAATGGATAAAAGTGATGGTATTTCAATGTGGTCAGTAGTAATTTTCAACTTTTCATTTCTGATTTTTATTATTTGTATCTCTCTGCTTTTTTTTGTAAGCCAGTCTAAAGATTTGTCACATCTGTAGATCTTTTCAAAGAACTAACTTTTTATTTTCTTGATTCAATTGTTCTTTTTCTTCTATTGTATTTATCTCTGGCCTAATCTTTATCATTTCCTTCCTTCTGCTCACTTGGTCTTGAATTAGGTTTTCTTTATCTAGTTCCACTGTTGACATAATGTGTGCTGGTTTGAAAGGATGTATGTACCCTAGAAAAGCCATGTTTTAATCAAAATCCCATTTCATAAAGGTTGAATAATCCTGATTCAATACTGTATGTTTGAAACTGTAATGAGAAGCAGCCAGTGTCCTTTGGAGATGAAGAAGGAAAACGTCTTCCAGAGAGCTTCATGAAACAAGAAGTCAGATGCTGGCAGATGATGTCATGTTTGCCATGTGCCCTTTCAGATGAGAGACAAACACTGACTGTGTTCACTATGTGCCTTCCACTTGAGAAAGAAACCATGCAGTGTAGCTGAGACTTTAACTGACAAGTCACCTATACCTTAGGTATGCTATCTAAGTATGTAATTAATATGTGTATACTCAATAATTAAATAACTTCTAATTACATCTTCCAGGGCCACTGTGGTCATTATCTTAAGCCCTGTCCATCTTTTTCCTAATAAAACTATCAGAATAACTGCATTTCTAGGAGGCATATTTTGGGTCAATAGGCCATCTGTTCTCTTACTACACACCTAGTAAGAAACTCTGTCTTTGAAACCTCAGTGTCTCAGGAATTGGTCATTGAGCACATCAGACAGCAGAATCCATGGCCTTTGTCAAATAAAAATTTGGTGACTCAGATGGAATCAATGTCTGAAGCTCTGGAGCCCCAGCAGAGCAGGCAAGGTGGACTGAATTTAGGCTAGGTGCTTGGCAATGGAGGTTCTCTGTTTTCTGGCACTCCAAATACTTCTAGCATCTTAAGAAGTTTCAAGAGAGAAACAGTTTTTAGTTCCATCTGACTGGGTGAATGAGTTATCAAGGTAAAGTGAATTGGGGAGTAAATATGGCCATTTGTGTCCCTTTGACCTAGGCCTGGATCATGCTTCCAGAATGATCTGCTTTCTCTGACCTCTACCCCTGTTTTCTGGGTACCATGCTGTACAGGGCTTGAAGTCCTGACCTAACTTTGTCTGTAGAGCATATTCTTAAAAATTGTTGAGTATATTTTAAAAATTGAGTAATCTAATAATTAGTTGGTATTTAATGAAATTAAATAGGACTGTTTAAGTGCTAGCCAGTGTGTTACATGGGTATAGTAAGAGTTCATGTTTGTTCAATTGTTATTTAATGTGCTTAGCATCTAATGCCTGTTTAATTGTTAGTTGGTGTGTTCAGTCTAGTTATTAATTGGTGCGTGTCACTTAAATATAGTGCGTTGTGTGTTTAAATTTATTGATTGTTATGTTCCTGCAGTTGTATTGGTCAAATGTTCCTAATTGGTTACTGATTCATGGAAATTATTTAAAGGGGGAACTTTTGTGCTGTATTGAAAATTGGAAAAATCGTATATATGAGTCTATAAAAATCTTTCATTCTGTAACATAGTCTGGCCTCAAGGATTAAAATGAAAACACTATCATTATACTATTTAAAATAAAAGATTTTATAGTTAAAATTGTTCTGCAGAAAGGTAGAAATGGGAAGAGGTAATATATTGAATCTTTTCATTGTTCCTCTCAGAAGTATTTCTGTTTCTGTTTCTTGTATAACTGACTTTCTATTTGTGCCTGCTGCTTGTTCACTGTATATTCTCATACATAGTAAAAAATAACAATTCTTTTAAAAGCTCTATTGAAATTGCTTAAGAAAACAGGTGGTTGTATATAAATTTACATAAACTGGTACTTTTGAAGTAAAAGAGCAAAAAGCTGAAAAACTCTCTGTGCAGCAAGATTCAAAAATATGTGCTTTATAATTGCTGTAAACAAACCTGGACATTAGAAAGAAACCACTCTGAAATTTCCTTAAGGCAGCAGTAAACTGCCAAAAGACTGTCCCCAGAAAAAAGCAAAACCTTTCCCAACAGTTCTGGTCATGGATTTTAGTAGAATAAATCTAATTGTAAATAGTTATAGAGGGGCATAAGAACACTCAAAATTCCACAAGCCAAGCTGTAGTCTGTCTGTGCAACCAATCCTTGCCCTAAGGCCTCACCACCTAAAGCAGTTATGGTGGGTGGGCTAGGTACAGAAAGATATGGCAAAAGGTGGCTTAGAGTTATTTTTCTTTACTGGGATTTGAGATTAGAAATGGTAAACTTTAAAAAATGCTGCAGAATTTCTTGTGTTTCTTCATATTTCTTGTGATTCTTTTACAATGTTAACTGTAGCAATCAGATCATTATTTAAATATAATTAGCCTTGGATAGGAATAACTGGGTAAAATCTGATTACAAAATTTCAGTAAGTAACATCTTTGAGCAATATGGAAGGATTTTCCTGGATTTAGACTTGGAACAAATTAAACAGTTGTAGTTTATTTTCCAGAATTTTATAGTCAATGTACTTTTATAATTGTTCATGAATTTAAGAAATTATAGAAACAGAGAAATTTTTTAATCTCCAATAAAAGGAATTTTATGATAAATTTTGCATTGAACAAATGTGATTTCATTCTATTCAGAGAGGTTCTCTCTATATGTATATAAGCTTACCGATAAAATAAGCTAGTATCATAAATGCATTCTCAAAATTCTTTTTAAAGTAGCCTAACTAGATAGGTTAAGTTACATAAACTGAGTAATGTACATGGTAATTATAACAAATATATAGTATAATAAAATTTAAACATGCTAATATTTCAAACACTTTATTTAAGAAATAGGTTGAGTAAAAATATAGATGGATGTTTATAATCTTGATTACCTGAATTTCAAAGAATCTACCTTTTGGTTACCTGGCCTTTTGTTACCTCAGTATATTGAAGAATTTGATTTTATAGTGACATTGTTAATGTCAATCAATGTATTTTGTTATAAATGCTATTATAAATAGGTAAAGCCTAATTCTTAACTTCAAAGAGTTTATGTTCTAGTTAGAATATACCTGTACCAGGGCATAGTGTAAGATAGTAATAATGAAGGACTAAAAATGCTGGGAAATTTTTAAAAGCAGATAGATAAAGAATAACCTAAGAAGAACACAAATAAACAGAACTCTAAGCTACCATTTTAGAATCTATAGCTTAATTTGCAAATTAATATATATCTAATATTATTTGGCACTTGGGAACAATGCGGTAGAAACTTTGAGATATTTTCTTAGTAGAAATATCAAAAAGGGGATTATATTTCAAACTTGAGGCTTTTCTGACCTTTGAAGGTAGTGCTGAATTGGACTCAGGGATTTTAGACATATTATGAAGTAATCATTTATGTGTTCTGAGTATAAAGTACATAAATGTCTGGCTTTGTTCCAAACCCAAGCATAAATTTCTTCCTTCTTCCATTATTTTGCGATATCTCTGTCTCTTCGCTCCTTCATGAATATGTCATTGGAAGGAAGTATACAGGTTAAAAAGATTTGGGAATTTAGCATCAAATTTATTTCAGATTATGTGCAGTCTGGATAAATAAAAGCTCTAGGTGGAATGGATACAAAAGTGATAGAAAGTTTAATGAAATGGATTTTGTTCATTATAGTCATTGTTGAATACAAGCTCTATATCCATACAAGAATGGATATAGAAAGTAGAGGAAAATTATAGGAAGTGAATTTTGTTTAATAAAGTCATTATTGACTACAAGTTCCAAATGAAATTAGAAAGTTGTAAAAAAGGAGTTTATGAAAATTAATTTTGCCTATCATACTCAATGCTGACCAAAATTTAACATATGTCTATCATGTATCTCAAAAAAGAAAGATTTATGTCAAGCCTGGTTTTCATACAAAGCTAAAGTTTAGTATTCTCTCTATTAAAATAATGTGATTGTTAGTCTGCTTTTCCATTTTTTAAAAATTTTTTTGGCATGGATAGTCTCTAACAATTGAACCCGTGTCTCCAGTATGGCAGGTGAAGTTAGACTGCTCTCAATATAAAGTTTTTAAAAAATTTATTTCAATTATCTGAATATTATGTCTAGAAAACAAATATTTTACATAAAAATGATAGCCGTGTTAATGTTTATGTTGGCCTTATCATCCTTTATTTCAGAAGAGAAGTATTCTCACTGTTCAGGGAAATACTGTTAGAAATAATTGTTCTCTCACCTTCTATAAGTAAGGTGCTAAAATAATTTAACCTATTGCATAGGAGGTGCTTGGGAAATATTACAGTGGTTAAAGAGATTTTCTATCCTATTGCCGGTTAAATTTGTATAGGTAAAATATCATTCATATATTTAGGGATTAAAATACTCTACCTAGGGAAATTCTGACATTTTTTCAGGCATTACAAATTCCCAATTTAATAAGCCAAGCCCTCAATATTGAGGCTTGTTCTTATGAAATTTATACCTGCAATGGCAAAGCTAGGCCTGCATGTAATTATTCCTAGAAGTCACCCCCAGAGAGCCTCTTGTGTTGCTCAGATGTGGCCTCTCTCTTTAGGCCAATTCACAACATAACCTGACTACCCTCTGCCCCTCATTTGGGACATGACTCCCAGGGGTGTAAGTCTCCCTGGCAACATGGGGCATCATTCCCAGGGATCAGCCTAGCTCTGGAATCATGGGATTCAGAATTATCAAAAGGAGGAAAGAAATGGAACAAAGTGATCTGTTATTGGCTAAGAGATTGCAAATAGATCTGAGAGTTCATTCTGGGTGTAGTTCTGATGCAAGCTTTGGGAAGATATTCCAAACTACCGCAGTATGTCACGTCCCAACCAGCAGTACTCTTGAAAGCCCTAGGGGATGCACTGAGCTCCATCTGAATCTCTATAAATTTTTTCATAGAAAGTTTATTTTTTCAGAAACTTAAGACTTCAAGATTGAGCCTAATCCAAGTAAGTCTATACCCAGAAGTACCAGTCTCTCCAGGAATAACAACCACGCTCATTTCTCTACCCCAGGAAGTCAAAAACCTTTCTAGCACCAAGAAGCTAAAATGGTCATTGCCTGGATATCCCTGAAGATTGAGAGAAAGATAAAATGAAAGGAAGGAGTAGTAACTTAAAAATTAGGATTTAGCAAATGACTGTGACTAATGACTTATTATGTAATTATTTCCCTGAGTGTTTTAGAATATCCATAAGAAAATACTTATATTGGTGAACAGTGGTCCAGTAGCCCTAATTGTTGATAGTGATTGTACAGTTATATTGTGTTAAAAAAAAAGGTCAATTGCCTGTTTTTGTATGGATCTACTTCTGGATATTTTGTTTGTTTCACTGATACATATCTGTCAATACCACACTGTCTTAGTTAACCTCCTCTATTGTAAGTCTTAAAATTGAGTAAATTGAAATACTAGTGGTCCATAAGAGAGGGGGAAAGGGATATGGGATGTTTGCAGTTTTCCTTTTTCTTCTAATTTCATTTTCTGGAATAAAGCAAATGTTCTAAATTGATCCTGGTGTTGAATACACAACTATGTGATGGGATTGTGAACCAATGATTGTATACTTTCAATGGAGGGTATGGTGTGTGAATATATCTCAATAAAAATACATAAAATTAAAAAAATGTGTCACAAAGCACAGGACGAAGCAAGATGTGGATGATCAAAATGATCAAGTTACAAATTTGGAGGAGACAGATAATTTGAAACAAAAATGTTCAAACAAATCTCCTGATTTCAATATGATGATGGTTAAAGAGATAAAGTATAACAAGTAGAAATGAGAAGAACATAATGAAGAGTTACAAATAATAAATAGAAAGATAGCAGATAATTCAGAAATGAAAGATACCATAGATCAAACTAAAAATATGCTAGAGAAACCCAACAATAGACTTAAAGAGGCAGAAGAAAGAATAAGCATACTAGAGGACAGAGGAACCAAATTCAAATGCCCAAAAGAACAAATGGTGAAAAAAATGGAAAAATTTAAATGAATATCAGGGAAATGCTTGATAACAAGAAACACACAAATATAAAAACCACAGGTGTCACAGAAGCAGAAGAGTAAAAGATTAGATTATTCGAGGAGATAATTGGGGAAAGATTCCCAATCCTAATAAAATATATAAATATGCAAATCAGAGAAGCTCAATGTGATCCAATTAGAATAAATTCAAATAGATCCACTTCAAGACACATACTAAGATGGTCAAATACAGTGGCACACACGTAATGAAACTCAACTCTTCACACACTTACATACACATACAAACACAACATTCCATATACAAAATTATAAATGATATCAAACTCATCTCTATATAGTCTCACACAAATTCCCACAACCTTTAACAGTATCTCACAAGCATCACGAAAAACACTGCAACACACTACTAAACAGTGTCTCACACTAAAATACTCACACTTCTAAATTTGTCTAGAAGGTAATGTTTAACAAAATGCTAAGTATGGTTTTACATGTATTATCACTAATCAAAGTGTCACATACATCATAAACAGTGTGACTTATGCATATCAATAAACAATAAACACAGTGTCTCTCACGCATCACTAAACACATTGTAACACACATTTATCAGTAAATATTGTTTCTCTGCACATTAATAATAGTATCAAACGCATTTTCCTACAAGCAAGCATATTTTGCACACACATCAATAAGCACTGCCACACAGAAAGCTAAATATAGTGCCTCAGGCACATACCAAAATGCAATATCTATCACACATCCACTCTTACCAT
The DNA here is from genome assembly GCF_023851605.1 of Tamandua tetradactyla. NCBI lineage: Eukaryota > Metazoa > Chordata > Mammalia > Pilosa > Myrmecophagidae > Tamandua > Tamandua tetradactyla. The sequence goes on along the minus strand of NC_135342.1, from coordinate 38,676,654 downwards.
TAACCAGTGTCCAGCACACATCAATAGTGTCCCACAAAAAGCACTACACACAGTGTTCCACAGAAAGGTAATCATGATGCCAAATATTGTGTTTCAAGCACACATCAAACACACATACACTTATATGATTTATCACAGCCACATCACTTAAATGCTTTTCTCACACACACCAATAAACACTGTCATTCATATATGAGTAAACCAATGTCTCATATATAAGTGTCATGGTCAGGGACATGTGTCAACTTGGCCAAGTTGAGGTACTTGTTTGTCTGGTTGGGCAAGTGCTGGCCTGTCTGTTGCAATGAAGACATTTCATAGAATTAGATCATGATCATGTCAACTGCATCCACAGCTGATTCCATTTGTTATCAGTCAAAGGGGACTCTTTGGCAATGAGTCATGCTTAATCTGATCACTGGAAGGCTTTTAAAGAGGATTTGGAAGAGACAGGTTCTATTCCTGCTTCGGTTGGTGAGCCTCTCCTGTGAAGTTCATCCAGACCCTCCATCAGAGTCGTCAGCTTCAAAACCTGCCCTGTGGATTTTGGAATCTGCATTCCCGTGGTCACATGAGACACTTCTATAAATTTTACATTTGCAAGTGTTCCCTGTTGATTCTGTTTCTCTATAGAACCCTAAATAATACATCTTGGTACCAGGAGTGGTTGTTTAGAAACAGAATCTTAAAAATGGGTTTTTATGAATGGTTTTCTACTCTGACTAGACTCAAAAATGCTAAGGACTCTGATTCCCATAATCAGAATGACATTCCCAATCCATGGAGTGAGTTGGCTAAAGAGATAGTCAAAATATCACCATTCGATTCTCCTAATGCTTTGCTTGTATGAAGCCAGGCTCTGGGGGATAATGTTTATGACACCTTTACAGAATTTTGTAGAAAGAAGAGGTGTATAGATGTTGGTTGGTTGTTGTTAGATATGCTGGCTACATTAAGGGGTGAAAGGGATGAAACTGAATTTTTTTCAGTTTCAAAGAGTGTCTTTTTAATGAGTCATATTTGAATGGCATAGAATGGGTATACAATGAGTGGAATTTGGATGGTGCAGAATGAAAAAGAAATGTTTATTGTTTGACTTGAAGAGTAAAAGTGCACAGAATGATTGGAGAATGACATATATTTGTGCAAGAAAGAAAAATTGAAAGTTCTTATCAAGATAGTGGGTGAGTCATTCCAGAGCTCTGCCTACACATAGATACTTTGATCAACAGGAAAACTGGTAGCGACAACATTCTCAAGCCTCCATATAACATTTGTGTGTGTGAAAACCATGCCAAATCAAGAAAAAGAGTATTGAATATGGTAGGCTCTCATGGAAGCTTGGTTCCTCCCACTCTTATTTCCCCACCTGTTCATAGATGGGCCTGACCATACTCCCAGTGTATATCCTTGATCTTGGTTCTGGAGGTAACAGCGTAAACCTCATGTATATACTGGGATATCTCTGTGTCAATCTGTCTGGTAGCATCCTGGAAGACTTAATCAAGACACTCATCACAAGTTTGTATCCCAAAACTTGTCATGAGAGTTAAATGCAGCTCACCGAATTCTCCGACAGAGCATGACAAAATTTTCAATTTGCAGATGACTGGGGCAAATGTTTGCTGGCTATGGGACACGAAGGGCAGTGCCTCAAACTGTGAAGAAATGCTGTTTCCTAAGGAAGATGATAAATTTGCAACAATGGAAATGGGAAAATTCTCAGGGCCATCTCACATGCCCAGGACAAGTCATATGTATAGAAAAGATGAGTCAGGACTCTGGTTTTGTCTCAGTCTATTCTCTAAATATTGCTAAGACAGATGGGCTCAAAGGAGAGCATTTAAACAAGAATATCTCCAAAGAAAGATGACTTTTTATACCTTCCTCTTTCTTTCTCTCTCTTTCTTTGTTTGTTAACTCCTGACATTAAGAAAAATTTTTCATAATGCTGTTAGATAAAAGTTAAGGAACATATATCCAAGCATCTAAGTTTCAAAGATACATTAAAATATCAAAATGTCCACTTTGTAGCAACAGATTACAAAACTTACTAAGAAATAAGAAACAATGGCCCATGGAACGGAAAAGAAATAAGAATTAAATACCACCAGCAAAGAAGATCATAGCTAGGACATACCAGAAAAAGACACTTAAAAAAAATGGTCCTCAAGAGTTGAGAGACTCCACTGGAAGTCACTCTTATGCAAGAGTGCCTCAAACTGTGTCTTTCAATAAGACATTGCTACCTAACATTACTTGCCAACCCCCAACCAAAACCATTTGTGCAGTCCTAAAGAATACCTAGGGCATTATATAAGATTCTACATAGGCCCAATGGGATAGAGTAACTGTCCAAAACCTACAACCTCCAGATGGGTCCCTGGATAAGATAAGTCCTGGAATGTAGACGGGCCAGCCCTTCCAGAACATCCACTAGTTCCATCTTCCTAGCCCATATTATTGGCAGCCCCTTTCAACATGAAAAATAGAATGGGCATAGCCCAAATACCAGTGGGAGAAAAATTAAAGGTGATGATGGAGTTATATAGAGAAAGTCAGGTTTAACGAATGAGTATGAATGCTGAATAATTATATTGATATTTATTGTAATCTCCAGTAGCTTAGAGCAGCTAGAAATAAAAACCTAAAATTGTGGAACTGTAACACATACCAGACTTTGAAATTTGTTCTACAACTAATTGTTGTGATGTACTTTGAAATTTATTTCTTTTATGTATATGTATATTATTTTTAAAAAACGAGTATAACAGAGAAGATAAGATTCAACAAATAAGTATCACTGCTTAATCATTATATTGGTATTTCTGTTGGTCTCCAGTGCCTTGAAGAAGCTAGAAGAAAAAAGCAGAAAATCATGGAACTGTAACCAATACCAAACTTCAAAATCTGTTCTATAGCTGCTTGTAAAAATATACTTGGAAATTTATTGCTTTTTTGTATATATGTTATATTTCACAATAAAAAACGTTAGAAAATGGTCTTCAATTTGCTGAAAGTTCTAAGGAAACATGTTCAAAGAACTAAATAAAATCAGGAAAATGATAGATGAACACAAAGAGAATGTCAGCAAAGAGATGGAAATAATAAAAAGGAACCAAATAGAGATGAAGATCATAGGAATAAAAATTAAAACTCCCGGTTCAGGATCTTAAACATATTATACCACTGCTTTCTCGCCTCCATGCTGCCTACTGAATAATCCGAAATTAGTTTTATCTATTTTCCCAAGATAGATTTGAAATTCAGCCAGGTGATGCTCATCTATTTATAAATGGACTTCGTATTGATATGAATAGTTATGATCCTTTTAGTATTTTTGATATGTTGAAATTAGAAGGAAAAATAATGAATGGCCTTCAAAATTTTGGGACCCACAAGGAAGATATAAGCAAATTTTAAATATTGAGTTCTCATGTTCGGGAGTATACTTATGCATTAGACATTTGACATTCTTCTATAAAGTGGATCAATGACTTAGAACATGATGATTTATATATTTCATGGCCTTCAAGTTGTCAGGAAATTCTGAAGCTAACATTCCCTGGAAATATACCTTCTATAAGACATAATATTCATAATTTGGTTATGTTTACTGATCCTTCTCAAGAATATACTTTGGATTTTATGAAAATTGCAGAACAGTTCTATTACCACAAAATTCCTCTTAGAATTGGTTTTGTGTTCATTCTTAATACAAATCATGAAATTGATGGAATAAATGATGCTGGAGTTGCTCTTTGGCAAGCTTTCAACTATATTGCAGAACAATATGATGTATCACAAGCATTTATTTCCATAATACGTATGTATCAAAAAGTGAAGGATCAAAGTATACTTACTGTGGACAATGTGAAGAGTGTTCCCCCCAAAAAATTTCCTCATGCTAATATTTGGGCTATTTTGGGAATTTATTCGAAATATGATGAGGAAAGAAAGGCAGGAGCAAGCTTTTATAAAATGTCTGGCCTGGGTACATTGCCTCAAGCTCTTTATAATGGTGAACCCTTAAGTCATGAAGAGATGAATATTAAAGAACTAGAAATGGCTATTCTTCACAGAATGATGGATACATCCTCATATTTACAAAAGGCAGTTTTTATGGGCAAATTAAATGATTGAATGAGGGCAATTAATTTCCTTATGGATAAGAATAATGTTGCACCCTGTACAAATTCTTTGATTTTGTACACTAAACGACAGCATCTTAATTTAATACCTACATCAATAACTGCTGATGTTGAAGATTTTTCAACATTCTTTTTCCTGGATTCCCAAGATAAGAGTGCTGTAATTGCAGAGAACATGTATTATTTAACCCAAGAAGATGGTGATGTGATTTCTGCAGTCACTCTCTGGATTATTGCTAATTTTGACAAGCCGTCTGGGAGAAAGCTGCTTTTGAATGCATTAAAGCACACGGTGTGGAACTCGTACTGTATGAGCAAGCTGGGACAGGGGTAATTGGTACCCTGTGTTCTCATCCTTCCATGCACAATTCTTACAAAATTGGAGCTGGATGGGGGAAGGGAGCTTCAATCCTTTCTGGGCCTTGTCTGACTTGAGTAGAGTCTTACAACATACAGCCGGTAGCATGAGCGACACCACCAGCCTGCCCTTCCTAGAACGAAACGATAGCCTTAGACTGGGAACTGGATGGAAAGGAAGCACCATCTTCCTGATCACATTCACCCAGAATAAATCTTCCATAACTTGGAGTTAGGGATAGGGTGGTTGTGGCTTAGTTGCCAGAGACGCACACTGTTCTTACTGCTATTTAATATATTTTCCTGAATAAATGCTTATCTCTATACTGTATGCCCTTAAAATAATTTCCAGAGACTCTAAGTGGTTAGGTTTTTAAAAAATAATTTCCATCAGTAAAATGGTTGTTTCACTGGGGAGAGTGTCTTCTAAGCAAGCTGCTGTCACAGCTATTCTGGAAGCCTTGTCTTGGTTATGTTAAGTTTCATTTAAGTTCAACTATTTGCCTAATTAATTTCAAGTGAAGAAAGGTGTAAGTAATTAAAGAAATAATGTGAAAATCAAAAAAAAAATTAAACTCCCCTTAAAGAGGTTCAATAGCAGATTCGATCTAGTAGATGAATCATTGAACTTGAAGATAAGGTACATGAAATTATTCTGCCTGAGAAGAAAGAAAAAAAAATGAAAAGAAAGTGGACAGATCCTGAGAGACACGTGGGACACCATTACGTTTTACCTATATAGGCATTGTGTGAGTTCCAAAAGGAGGAGAAAGAGAAGACAGAATATTCAATGAAAAAATTACTGAAAATTTCACAAAGTTAACAAAATATATGACTAAACACATCAAAGTAACTCAATAAATTTCATACAGGATAAACTAAATAGAGTGCAACCAAGACATATGATAATCAAATTACCAAATGCCAAAGATATAGAGATAGTTCTGAAAGCCACAAGAGAGAAACAGTATGTCATGTACAAGGGAACCTCAGTAATACTGATCTCTCAAGGGAAACCACGGAGGCAATAAGGCAAAGCAATGACATTTTTAAAGTGCTGAAAGCAAAAAAAAAATAAATTACGACCAAAAATTCTATATATGGCAAAACTGTCTATTAAAGATGAGGATAGATTAAGACATCCCAGAGAAAAAACAAATCTGAGGAAATTCGCTGCTATTAGACTAGCTCTACAAGAACTGCAAAGGGGATTTCTTCAAATTGAAAGGAAAGTAGAAAAGATAGTAACTTGGATCATATGAAGAAATAAATACCCTCAGTAAAGTTAATCACATGTGTAAATATAAATGACAGTTCACCACTTTTTGCTTCCAAAGGATCTAAAATGCAAATGTATGCAAAGTATGATTAATCAATAGTTTCATACTCATAATGTATAACTTTGTAATTTATGACAAAATTAAATAATGGTGGGGAATGCAGTATGTGTCTTCTATTAAAATTAGGTTGGTATAAATTCTGAGGATATTTTAATAGACTTATGGTGTTAAATTTAATCATATAGCAAATAAAATATGAGTAAGATGTGCACAGAAATATATGAAAAATTTTTCAAAGGGTTAAATACAAAAATGGGCAAGGAACATGAATGAACATTTTTCCAAGGAGGAAAGGTCAGTACAGAAAGTCAGTGAGTACTTGAGAAAATATTTGGTATCATTGGCCATTGAAGAAATGCAGATCAATTTCACAGTGTGATGTCATCACAACCCACTAGAATGGCGATTATTTTTTTTAAAAAAGGAAAGTAAAAAATGCTGGCAATGATGAAGAGAAATGAGAACCTTTTTTTGCTTAAAAACCATTTATTATGCAAAATGTTATCTTCTATACAAAGTTTAATATACATCTCATAGTTACAGAAATTCACCTTCCTGTAAAATGGTACACAATCTATATACTCTATTATAGAGTTCATAATCAAGGTAACAGAGCCTGTCTCCAAGGAGACCAGAAGACCAGTTCCACTTGCCTTGGCAGAGTTTGGAGAACAGCCACTTCTCCCCATACCACCATACTCTAAAAAGACAATCTTTAAAAAATACGTTGAAATTGAATAGAGACATTGTGTATGTTTAAGAAGAGATAGTTGAATGGCATAGAGTTGGTGCACAAGGAGATAGCACACAATGTGGTATTTGCTGTTGTGAATCTCACACAGTGGGTGAGCAAGGCTTGGTAGGAGTATGGCATAGCCAGATGTGGAAGGGATGAATATGTATGATATGGAAGAGATGTGCAGAGAATGTTCACTGTATATCACACGACTGTACAAAGAGTACACAGTAGTACAAGGTGGATGTGGTACTTAGGATCAAGTGTCAACTTGGCCAGATGAAGGTGCTTAGTTCTGTTGCTGTGGACAAGAGCCATTGCAATGTGAACCTCAACTATCACTGATTGCACTTGTGGTCTGCTAAGGGGCCTGCCTCCTGCAATGAGTGATATTTAATTTAATTGGCTGGATGCTTAAATGAGAGAGCTCAACCCAGCACAGCCCAAGCAGCTCAGCATGCCTCATTTCAGCACTCACAACTCAGCCCAGACCTTTGGAGACATAGAAAGGAATCATCCCAGGGAAAGCTGTGGGAACCCAGAATCTGGGAGAGAAGGCCAGCAGACATCGCTCTGTGTCTCCCTGTGTAAGAGAGAACCTCAGATGAAAGTTAGCTGCCTTTCCTCTGAAGAATAAGCTTTTAACAGTCTGGGTGCTTTAGAAAACTAAAACAGTGGGTGTGCAGAAGCATATGTTGAACAGTGCAAAATGAAGAAATCTGGACATTTACTTGATGTATACTGAGTGAGTATATAATGAGTGATTGTCAAATGGCATAAAATGAATGAGTACAAGAAAGATAGTGCAGAATGGGTATGAAAGGTGAATTTTTGAGTGCACATATTGAGCAGGGATTTATCCTGGAGTAACAAAAATGGGTGAACAAAGAATGTAAATTTAAAAGAGTTGGCATTGTAGAAAGGGAATTTGAAATGTACCAGTTGATTGCAAAATGCGATTGCTAAATGGACAACAAGGGTATAGAAATGGGGGAGGTAAGTGACACAGTGAAAGTGTGAAAAGTGTCACATTTGAATCAAATATCTTGGTTGTGCAACTTGTGAATGTGTGTACAAATATGTGTACAATGAGTGAGGGATAATTAAATGGAAGAGAGCTTGTATTCAAGAAATGGGAAATGGATCAAAGAATTGGTTAGAGAATTGAAGTTCAATCATAGACAGTGAATGTGCAAGGAATGATTGTTGAATGACACAGCTGTGTGTAATGGAGTGTGTATACAGTGGTACAGAATTTGTGATCAAAAGGATGAAATTGAATTACCGAAAGTGAAAATGCATTTTGTAACTGTTGAATGGCATAAAGAAGGTGTATGCAAGTAATAGATGCTGAATTTGCAGAATGACCATACATTTTGAAGTTTAAATCATGCATGATGAGTTCAATTGGTTAATGGCATAACAATGTGAATTAAAGAAAAATTGTATGGTATTGATTAGGTATTCAAGGGGTGCTTATTTGAGTAGCTTACAGTTTTGTGAGGAGCTAGAGTAGAGTGGCATAAACAGGTATTCAAGGAGTGAATTTGGATGAAACTGAATGCAAAGGGTTGTAATTTAAGTCTCACACTATTGGTATGCAAGATGTAATAGCTAAGTGGCACAGAACATGTGTGCAATGAATGGTGGGTGGATATTGCTGAATAGTTGTGCACCTAGTGGTTATTCAGTCACAAGCTATGTCTGTTCAAAATAGTGTAGTTTAATGGCACAAGCTAAGTGTCCAAGGAGTTTATCTAGAATACAGCAGAATGGTTAATCATGAAATTGAAGATGATTAGCACACAGTATGTGTGCAAGAACTGATAGTTAAGTGACAAATACAAGTGCACAGGAAATGCGTCTTGTATGGTGTAAAATAGGTGAACAATAATTTGAAGTTGAATCACATACTGTGGGTTTCTTCAGAAATAGGTGCATGGCACCTTGTGGTTTTGCAGGAGGTGGAAGATATTTGGTACAGAATGGGTTACAAAGGAAGTGAAGTTAAGTGACACATAGTACATGTGCCCAGAGTAATTGTTGAATGGCACAGAGTGTCTGGGTGCGTGCAGGTAGTGGAATCTGGAAGGCACAGAATGTGTGTGCAAAGTGTGGTTGTAGAGCCCCACATAATGAATAAAGGAGTAGTGTTTGAATAGCAAGTGTGCAAGAAGTGGGATTTGACTGACAGAGAATTAGAGATGTAAGAGGGGAATTTAAATCATACAAGTTTTTGTTCTAGGAGTGATGGTTAAATGAAAAGGGTAAATCTTTAAGAGGGTAAGCAAATGACATAGAAATGTGTGCAAGGGGTTGACTTTATGTAACAAAGAGTAAATGGGCTAGAGTAATTTAGGATGTAACCAAGTAATGAGTTCAAAGAGTATTAGAATCACATGCTGCAGCACAGAATGTGTGTAAGAGGAGTGGAAATTATATACGACATTTAAATTCAATTTTATATAGTGGGTGTGCAAAGAGTGATAGTTGACTGACACATGGTTGATGTTCAAAGAACCTATGAGGAATTTTGCAGAATGGGTGTAGAAAGAGTTGAAGGTGAATCAGAATTACTTCCAGGAAGTGATAGTTGAATAGTGTGCAGCGAGTAATTGTAGACTGATATGGACGAGGTGAGAAAAGAGTGGAAAATTGGAAAATAGGTATGCAAGCAGTATTTGTTGAATTTCATATAGTGGATGTGCCAGGAGTGGCATTTGAATGGCACAAAGTGAGTGTGCAAAAAGTGAATTTGGAAGAAGTTGAGTGCATGCAAATAATGCTATTTGAATATTTTATTTTGAGCTAAAAGTGACTATTGTTGAATGCCACAGAGTATGTATGCAATCAGTGGGAGTTGGATATTTCAGAATCAGTGAGTAAAGAATGGTTGTTGAGTCACGATACCAATGCAAGATGTGATATCAAAATCGTATATGTTGGCTCCCAAGGAGTGAATGTGAAATGAAAGAGATTTGTTTAAAGATGAAGTTAAAATAGAATTTTGCACAGCCTGGTAGTTTAATGACCTAGAATTGGTGTGCATGGGGTACATGTTGAATGACATGTGGAGGGTGTTCAAGGAGCATCTGAGAAATTGTACAGAATGGTGAACAAGGATTTGAACTTGAATTAAATACAGTGGGTATCCGAGGAGTGACAGTTGAATAGCACAAAGGGGTTGTGCTGGAAGTGGAAGATGTTTGGTGTAGAATTGGTAAACAGGAAAAAAAGTTGAATTGCACACAGCAGTTATGCACTCAGTGATTGTGACAGAATAACTATGTGACACTTGGAAATTTGATGGTACTTATGCATAGTGAGTGAGAAAGGGATTGTGTTTTAATAACCGAGAGTGGATGAACAGAGAAGAGAATTTGAATATTGTAGGATTGGAATGATAGGGGGAAAATTTGAATCCCATATATGTTTGCTAAGAGGTATAATTAAACTACTGTGAGTGAGTTTTGAAGAGGTGGGCAAATGGAATAGGGAATGTATTCATGAAAGAGAGTGTGAATAACATAGAGCGGATGTTCCAGGATCGATTGAGGGTGGAAAATGTATGATAATGCAAGGAGGCATTACTGAATAATTTGGAATGTTTGAGCAGAAGTTGAAGTTCAGTTATACATAATGGATGTGCAAGGAATGATAGTCAAATGAATGTGTGTGCGTGCAATGAATGAAACAAAAGTCACAAAGTGTATGTACAACAGATGAAAATCACACAGAGAATTTTGTATGAAATGATAATTACATGGAATGGAGTTGATGCATGAAGTATGAAAACGATTGGCATAATGAAGGGATACAATGAATGAGAAAGAAATATCATCGAGTGGGTGTGCAAAGAATAAAAATTGCTTGCTGTTGTTAAAAATTGTTTGGTGTTTTGAGCCACTGTATTAGTTAGGGATCTCTAGAGAAACAGAATCAACAGAAAACACTTGCAAATATAAAATTCATGAAAGTGTCTCACATAACAATGGGAATGCAGAGTCCAAAATCCATAGGGCAGGCTGTGAAGCCAACAATTCTGATGGATGGTCTGGCTGAACTCCACAGGAGAGGCTCGCAGATCGAAGCAGGCAGAGAGACTGTCTCTTCTGAATCCTCCTTAAAAGGCTTCCAATGATTAGATTAACCATCACTCATTGCAGAAGATACTCCCCTTGGCTGATAACAAATGAAATCAGCTGTGGATTCAACTGATGTGATCATGAAGTAATTATATGAAATATCTTCATCACAACAGATATGTCAGCACTTACCCAACCAGACAAACAGGTGCCACAGCTTGGCCAAATTGACATATGAACCTGACCATGACATTCCACCCCTTCTCAACTTGGCAGCTACACATACCACCTTGAACCACACCTAATTTCTAAATAAAAAACAAACACATTTTTTCCTTCAGCTAACAATACTGAATTGTTCTACATATAACTGGAAACACATGAAATCTCTCCAGAATAGGGTGCAAGTTCTTGGGCAATATTCATTCATAATCTTGATATCTTACAACTTAAATAGTATAACAGGAACAAAACAGCATTACAGTCCTCATTTCTGTAACTGATCACATGGTCATAATTCATGTTTATCACTACCTTCTTCCACTACCCATTCCATGTTCCCTTTACCCTCAGCATACATATAAGCTGGCCATTGTTCTTTGCCTGGTGCGGTGACCCAAACCTTCATTCCTGAAGTTTCAGAGCCATTAGTAGTCCTTCTTGGATTGACTTGTTGCAATTTTCCATTGATTTTAATCATAGGGAATGATAGTACTAAAAGGCACCCTAGGGGATCTCCTATATTCCAAGAAAACTCTTCTCTACCTCCATTGTGTAGTTGCAGTTTTATTTCCTCCTGATAGTCAGGGTCAATCACACCAGACAATAATGTAATCCCCATCTTGGCTTGTTGATCCAGGAGCATGAGTAACCCAAAGTGACCAGTTGTCCATCTTAGATTCCAGTTCAATGGACTCATTGTTGTTTCTCCTGGAGGAAGCACTCCTCCTTTTGGAACTAAAACCTGTAGACCAGCAGAGCTCAGGGTCACAGGGACAGAAAGAAAAATTTTTCCTAGTGAATCACTGGGGGTAATAGTGAGTGCTACCACTCCCATTTCCACCTCTTGGTTTCTGGACCCATGGATCCTAGCTATGGGAGAATTAGCACCATAGAGCAGAGGCTGATTCAGAGCATATACAGCTTCCTGGAGAACATTACCCCAGGCCCTCAAGGTATTGCCACCGAGTTGGCACAGTAGTTGAGTTTTTACAACGATATCCCACCATTCTATGAGTCCAGCTGCTTCTGGATGATCAGGAACATAGTAAGACCAAGGAATTCCGCGAACATGTGCCCATTCCCACACTTCATCTGTTGTGAAGTGTGTTCCTTGATCAGAAGCAATGCTGTGTGGAATATCATGGCGATGCATAAGGCATTCTGTAAGCCCATGGATGATAGTTTTGGTAGAAGCTTTGCATGCAGGGAAAACAAACCCATATCCAGAGTATGTGTCTGTTCCAATTAGAACAAATTGCTGCCCCTTCCATGAAAAGAATTGTCCAATATAATCAACCTGCCACCATGTAGCTGACTGGTCACCTTGGGGAATGGGCTGTGTGTGGGTCTCTGCTGCTGGCAGATTGGGCACACAGTAGAGGCTGTAGTTAGGCCAGCCTTGGTGAGTGAAAGTCCATGTTGATGAACCCACGAATAACCTCCATCCCTACCAACATGACCACTTTGTTCATGAGTCCATTGGGCAATGACAGGAGTTGCTGGGGAAAGAGGCTGACTAGTATTCAAAGAACAGGTCATCTTTTCCACCTGATTATTAAAACCTTCATGTGCTCAAGTCACCCTCTGGTGCAAATTCACATGGGACACAAATATCTTCCTATTTTTATCCCACTCAGAAAGGTCTATCCACATACTTCTTCCCCAAACCTCTTTGTTACCAATTTTCCAAATATGGTCTTTCCAAGTCCCTGACCATCCAGCCAAACCATTAGCAACAGCCCATGAGTCAGTATACAAATGCACTTCTGGCTAGTTCTCCTTCCAAGCAAAATGAACAACCAGGTGCAATGCTCAAAATTCTACCCACTGGGAGGATTTCCCCTCACCACTGTCCTTCAAGGACACCCCAGAAAGGGGTTGTAATGCTGCAGCTGTCCACTCTCAAGTGGTACCTGCATATCGTGTTAAATCATCTGTAAACCAAACCCGAGTTTTCTCTTCCTCAGTCAATTCACTGTAAGGAACTCCCCAAGAGGTCATACCTTTGGTTTGGGAAAAAGAAGGTAATGTGGCAGGAGCAGAGACCATGGACATTTGGGCCACTTCCTCAAGGAACTTACTTGTGCCTTCAGTACCTGCTCTGGCCTAGTCTCCTATATACCATTTCCATTTCACAATAAAATGCTGCTGCACATACCCAACTTTATTGCTTGATGAGTCAGACAACACCCAGCTCATGATAGGCAACTCAGGTCTCATGGTAACTTGGTGGCCCATGGTTAAGCATTAAGTTACTACTAAAGTCCAGTAGCAGGCCAAAAGCTGTTTTTCAAAAGGAGAGTAGTTATCTGTAGCAGATGGTAAGACGTTGCTCCAAAATCCTAAGAGTCTGCCAAAGACTCCAAACAGCATCTCTATTTGCCACTGACACTTTCAGCACCATTGGATCTGCTAGGTCATACAGCCCAAGTAGCAGAGCAGCTTGTACAGCATCCTGGACCTGTCACAGAGCCTCATCTTGTTCAGGTTCCAACTCAAAATTAGTGGCTTTTCTGGTCACTTGATAAATGGGCCAGAGTAGCACACTCAAATGAGGAATATGTTGTTGCCAAAATTCAAAGAGATCAATTAGGCATTTTGCCTCTTTTTTGGTTGCAGAAGGGGCCAGAAGCCACAACTTATCCTTTACCTTAGAATGGATATTTCAAGATGACCCACACCACTGGACACCTAGAAATTTCACTGAAGTGGAAGGTCCTTTTGTTTTTTCTGTTGGATTTATCTCCTATCCTCTGATATGCAAATGTTTTACCAGTAACCCTAGTGTAGTTGCTACTTCTTGTTCACTAGGTCCAATCAACATGATATCATCAATATAATGGACCACTGTGATGTCTTGTGGGAGGGAGAAATTATCAAGATCCTTGCAGACAAGATTATGACACAGGACTGAAGAGCTGAGATAACCCTGAGGTAGGACAGTGAAAGTATATTGCTGACCTTTCCAGCTGAAAGCAGAGTGTTTCTGGTGGTCCTCATGAACAGTTATTGAGAAAAAAGCATTTGCCAGATCAATATCTGCATACCAGGTACCAGGGGATGTATCAATTTGCTCAAGCAATGATACCATGTCTGGAACAGCAGCTGCAATTGGAGTTTCCACCTTATTGAGCTTACGATAACCCACTATCATCTTCAAAGACCCCTATGTTTTCTACACAGGCCAAATAGGAGAGTTGAATGGGGATTTGGTGGGAATCACCACCCCTGCATCCTTCAAGGCCTTAAAAAAGTGGCAGTAATCTCTTCAATCCCTCCAGGAGTCTGGTATCGCTTCTGATTTACTATTTTGATAGGTTGGTTTTCCCACCATAATAGTCCTCACTTCATGAGTTAGAGACCCAGTGTGGGGATTCTGCCAGTTGTTCAGTATGTCTATTCCAATTATACATTCTGGAACTGGGGAAATAGCTACAGCATGGGTCTGGGGGCCCACTGTACCCACTGTGGGATGGACCTGATTTAAATCTCTATTGATCACCTGGCATCCATAAACACCCACTCTGATTGGTGGACCAGAGTGATGTTTTGGGTCCCCTGGAATTAATGTCACTTCTGAACCAGTGTCTAATAATCCCTGAAATATCTGATCATTTCCTTTTCCCCAATGCACAGTGACCCTGGAAAAAGGCTATCAGTCTCCTTGGGGATGGCTTGGAGGAAGATTAGCAGTATGAATTTGTGGCAGTGTAACAGTGTTCTCCCACAAAGGGACCTGTCACCCCCTTCATTCAAGGAGCTCTGGGTCTGCAAACTGTCTCAAGTCTGGAAATTGATTAAGGCACCATGACTGTGCTTTTGTAGTTCAGGTTAGACTTCTGTTCACTTGAACTAGAACTATTTTGTTTATATAGCTTGAACAATAGTTTAGTATACTGCCCATCTATTGTATTTCTAGGTACCCCATGATTTACTAGCCAATGCCACAAACCTCTGCAAGTCATATAATTTTGACTCCTGCTTTGAGTTTGCTATTATAATAGCCATGTCTACTCTGTCTTTGGCGATTAATTGCTGCCACCTGACTTCTGCCAACTTGGGATCTGGTCATCTCCATTGTGTTTAAGGATTCCAGCTCAGTGACAGCAGTTCAAGCAATAATATCTAACCCACAGAGAAGTGCAACTACAGAGCTCTTCAGGGATGATGGCGCTAGTCTCATAAATTTATTTCTCACTGTTCTTGTAAAAGGTGCATCCTCCAGACATTCCTGGGGTGTAAAAGCAGACTTTGCATGATAAATCCACTATAATATTCTAATCTCTCTAAGCCTCCGGATCCCCTCATCTACATTATACCAAGGGAGTTCTGGCAATTCAACCTCAGTTAATGTCAGCCATCTTTTGATCCATGTTTCAACCAACCATTCAAACAAACTGTTAATACCTTTCCTAACCACTCGAGTTGTGACATTGAATGCAGACTCTCTGCTTGGTGGGCCCATATCAATAAATTCAGCCTGATATAGCCTTATATTCCTCCCACCATTATCCCACACCCTTAAAATCCATTGTCACATATATTCCCCTGAATTCTGTCTATATAAATTGGAAAACTCACACAGTTCTTTTGGAGTATAGCATATTTCCTCATGTGTGATACTTTAAGGGTCTTTGGGACTTTAGTCTTATTATAGGTCTGGAAGAAATGAGTGATAGTGGTGGTGGGTCATGAAAAGAATTAGAAACATCTTCCAAGCCATTTGCTTCAGGGTATTCATTTGCAGTTTCATCTGGCATAATAGGATTAATTACTCTAGGGCTTATCCCTTCAGGAGGAGGTTGGGTGGCCAACTCCTCAAGGGAGGTTGGAGGTGGGGCAGCTATGTCCTCAGAGTAGACTATTACAGGGTCATCTAGAGGAGACTCAGTATGACCTAGGGTTTCAACCTCACCCCCCCATCATCATTATCAATCCATATGTCACCATCCCATTTTTCAGGGTCCCACTCCTTTCGAATCAATGCCCTCACTTTAATATCAGATGCCATGCAACATTGAGATTTCAGTTTATGCTGTGAAGTTGCTGCTCTAATAATAATTATCTGAGTCTGATTTCAGAGATCTCAAGTCTATGGCTACAGGAAATAAGATTTTCCTTCAGGATATTAATAGAAACTTCTACATCTGTTAGTGAGTGTTTAAGCTTCTCGTTTGAACCCTTAAGGCCAACCCTTTCACTCCTTAATGTTTCCGGTGTATCTAACAGCAGCCAGCCAACATCTTTATGCCTCTTATTTCCACAAAACTCTGTAAAGGTGTCAAAAACATTATCCCTCAGAGCCTGGCGAAACATTAGGAGAATAGAATGGTGATATTTTGACTATCTCTTTTGCCAACTCACTCCACTTATTGGAAGTGTCATTCTGATTACGGGAATAGAGTCCTTAGTGCCTTTGTGTGCAGTCAAAGTAGGAAACCATTCATAAAAACCCATTTTTAAGATTCTGTTTCTTAAGAACCACTCTTGGTACCAAGTTCTATTTTTTAGGGTTCTCTAGAGAAACGGAATTAACAGGATCACTCTCAAATATAAAATTTATAAAAGTGCCTCATGTAATCATGCGAATGCAGAGCCCAAAATCCGCAGAGCAAGCTGTGAACCCATTAATTCCGATGGAGGGTCTGGATGAATTCCCCAGGAGAGGGTTACTGGCTGAAGCAAAAAGAGAGCCTGTCTGTTCTGAATCCTCCTTAAAAGGCTTCCAGTGATTAGATTAAGCATCACTCATTGCAGAACACACTTCCCTTGGTTGATTACAAATGGAAGTAGCTGTGGATGCAACTGATGTGATCATGATTTAATTCTATGAAATATCCTCATCGCAACAGACAGGCCAGCACTTGCCCAACCAAAAAAACAGATACCACCACTTGGCCAAGTTGACACATAAACCTGGCCATGACAGTAGCTAAATTATCATAAATGCTGAATGGGAAAGAACTGATAGTTGAATGGCACAGAATGATGGAAGAGGAGTGAAATTTAGATGGTGTTGCAGAGGTGTACCAAGGATTGTTGTTTCACTTCCTGAAATGGATGTGCAAGTAGCGATTGTCGAATTGTGCAGAATGGTTGATTGAAGATTAGCATGCTTATTGTGAACAGGTGACGTTTAATTGCACAAAGTGGGTGAGAAGACTTTGAATTAAAATCACACAGAGTGGGTAGAAGTATGTGAAAGTTGGATTGCATAGGCCTGCTGTGAAATGATAGGGAGTATAATGACAAAGAGTTGTGTTAAACGAGTGGGAGTTGTATAGGAAACTGAAAGGGTATGCAAGAATTTTGAATCACAGAAACACATTGAGTTTGCAAGGGGTGGAATTTGGATAGTACAGACTAAGTGTATAAGAGTATTAGTTGAATTGTATATAAGGCTGCATGGAATGTGAATTGTGCAGAATGGGTGCAAATGAGTGGTTGTTTGATCACATTTGAGGGGTGAATGGGGGATAATTTAAAGGAAAACATTAGTTGTGCAAAAACTGAATGCTGCACTGCAGAATGGTTATCTTAGTTTGTAAGCTACTGGATGCAATGCACTAGAAATTGAATGGATTTTAAAAAGGGAATTTATTAAGTCACAAGTTTACGGTTCTAAGGCCATGGAAATGTCCAAATTAAGGCGAGGATAAAAATGTCCAAACTAAGGTATCCAGGGAAGGATTCCTTGGCTCAAGAAGGCCAATGACATTCAGGGTTTCTCTCTCAGCTGGAGGCACGTGATGATGTCTGCTAGCTTTCTCTCCTGGCTTTTAATTTCATAAATATTCCCTGGGGACATTCTTGTGCATCTCCAAAGATCTCTGGTTGTGTGTCTCTCTCTGCTCTAAAGTTTTTTCTAAAATGGTTCCCTCTTAAAGGGTTCCTGTAAATAACCACATCTTGAATGGTGGAGAAACAGCCCCATGGAAACCATCTAATCAAACATTACTACCCGCAATTGGGTGGGCCACATCTCCACAGAAACAATCAAAAATATCCCACCAGCAATACTGAATGAGGATTAAAGGAAATTCCTTTTCTGGAGTACATAATTGCTTCACACAGACACAATGGGTAAGCAAAATGATGATAAAGTTGTACCCAGTGATGTGTAATGTAATTGTTGAATGAAACAGACTGAGAGAAAGTTGATAGTGCAAAATGCATTTGCAAGGAGTGGTTGATGAATCACAATGGTGAATATGCAAGAAATGATTGTTAATTGGTTGGTGTGACAGGAGTGTCAGTGAATGGCAAAACCTGGCTATGAAATATGTGTACAATGAATAGTACAGATAGGGGTGAAATGATTGGAAATTGTATGGATTGCAGTATTGTGCAAGGAGTATAAGTTGAATAGCATAGTATACATGCAAAGAAAGTTATTCTAATGAGTAAATTATTTTTGCAAGGATTGGAAACAAAAGTCACAGAATATGAACATGTGAAGTTGAATCACAAAGTTTATATTCAATGAGTAGAGTTTAATCCCCCAGAGTGTGTGTCCAAAGAAATAAAGTAGACTACAGGAAATTTTAATGTGAAAGTAGTGTAATTCCATAATGTGATTCCAAGTATTGTGAGTTTAATTGTTAAGGAGTATCAATGAATGGGGTTTGAATGGCACAGGATGTATAGCCAATGATTGGAAGTTGAATGACGTCAACTTTAAATCCAAGGCATGGATGTTGAAAGGCAGAGAGTAGGTCTTCTAAGAATGGAAGTTGAGTAGTACAGAGTGCATTTCTAATAAGTGGTATTTCAATGCAACATCATGAGTATCTGAGGAGTAGATGCTGAAAAACACATGGTCAGGGTCTATGGAATGAAAGTTGAATGGTACACAGTGGTTGTTCCATATATATTCGAATGGAACAGTGTATGTGTATTCAAGAAGTGAAGGTTGAATAAAGGACACCTAGGGAATGGAAATTGGATGGCATAAAATACATTCAATGAATGAAAGTGGAAATATAGAGTGGGTTTACAATGATTAGAAATAAATTACACACACTGTGTTCCCAAGGAGTGAAATTCAATATAACAAAGTGCATGCTCAATTAGTGAAAGTGAAACAAAACAATGTATTTCCAAGGATTCTGGGTTTTGTAAAGAGCAAATTTTCCAAGGAGTGGAAACAGAGTGGTGTAAATAGTTGGTGGGTGAACTGAACAGAATGGTATTCAGAGTATAAGGTGAATGGATGTTAAATGAATATGTTTAAAGACAGAACGGAGTGGTTACTTAGAGTGGCAGTTGGCTGCTTCCATATTGATTGATACTTGAGAAGACCCACATCAGTGAGATGATGCCTCTCTTATTATTATCTACTGTTTACTGATAAAATCAAGGAAAATAAACCTTTTTCCTCCATAAAAGCAATGATAAGTTTGAAGAACATTTAAAAATACAACACCTCGGATTTAAAAAAAAAAGCACCTATTTAAAACATCTTTCATTTCCCATAAATCTTCTATTAGACTGTGATTATCTTAGTAGCACTAGCACCAACTTATGGAAACATGGAGGCTGCAGAGGAATCAGCACTTTGGTAAATCATGGACCAGGCATCTTGAATCAGAACACTGGGTGGGATATTTTGACCCAAAGGCAAAATATGGCAGTCCCTAGCACTCATCTTTTCAATTATCTTCCATTCTTCTGTCATTCTTCTCCACCTAGTAAAGTACTCAATTCTGTTCAACCATGGCTTTCTAAGCACTGTCTAAACATCAGTCAATGGGTTCTAGTCACAGATAAAAGCAGAGGTGAGCAAACTCAAGCTCTCTATTGCTCAGAGAGTAATGGGGAAGATGAGACATTTAATTCATATGAAATGAGTCCCTGTCCCTACAGGGATGGAGATGGATGTACTGCTGGGGCTTTAAAGAGGAAAAAGTGGTTTCATTTAGAAGAACATGCAAGCTTTTACTGAAGAGGGAGTGTTTTATTTATAGTCAAACACTAGAGAAGATTGAAAATAAAGAGGTTATTTTTTATTATTATAATATTAAGAAAATAATAGCATTAGCATCCACCATTAATTTAACATTGACTTTATGTATGATACAGTAGTAGGACTTAATATGCATCTATTTCTCACAACAAGTGAGTGCAACTATTATCTTTACTTATAAATAGGGAAACAAGTTTCTGAACAAATGCCTCAGTCTGCACAGTAAGTAGGAAATCTAGGAAGGGATTTAAGGTTGCATGAATTTAAAGCCCATGCTCTTTAATCACTGCAAGGTGAATATTAATCTTCAACTCTCACATTCCCATCTTAGAGGTCATGAAACTATGCAGCTTATTCAGAACTCCATCCTGATAAAAAACAAGACTGTTTGAAACTATGCAGCTTATTCAAGACTCAATCCTGATAAAAAACAGGACTAAGTTCTGTCTGCCTCACAGCCAATTCTCCTAACTGCTCTGTTATGACATATTGTGGCATGAGTCAACCATTTCATGTTGTTTACTGGAACAGCTTAGAAAAGGAAAACACCATATCTCCAAGAATTCTGCTTTTCAGTGGAGAGAGAGGGCTCAATTGCCATTTTCATTCACTGACTGCAAAATTATCTACATCTAAAAGATCAGAGTCAAGAGTTACAGTATAATAAGCTATATGAGCTGATGCCCATGGGCCATGGTTCTACAGAAAGGAGAGAAATGGAAATTCATCCATACGGTTTTTCTCATGTTCAGTATGCTAACCATCCAGCATGCTAAACAAATGTGGCCATGGCTATCTGACCATGAAAGAATCAACAGAATATTACTGTGGTATGATCCCTCCTTGCTTTGCCCAGAAGACACCAGATGGAAAGTAGAGAGTAGAAAGCCAAGCAATTCCCTTTCTTGACCATTTGGTGATATTAAAGTTAATAAAATGTTAGAATTTATTTCAGGAACACTTGCTTCAGATATTGAGTAAATATTGTTGGGTTAAAAAGAGGGAGAGTCAAGGAGTTTATTTTCAGTAAGGCTGGTTAGGGCCTGAGCATACAAAGGAATTAACCTTCAGTCCAGAAACAACCAACTGGAGAAGTGAAAGGCTTCAGGGTTTTTCCAGAGGGTTAACAGGCTGCCATCATCAGTTTAGCCTCGTTGCCCCACAAGGAGGGTTGGATCAATCCCCTATCAATGAAGACTGAACTCTGTAAATCTTCATTTCTCCTTCAGGGATGGGACAAAGGGTGGGATTATTTCAAATGAGGATCTTCCAGAAAATGTTTTTTTCCAGTGACTTCTGAAAGTCATTCAAGACCGCTTTTTACTTTGGTTACCTCAGTTGCATAACTAATGGAAACTCTTCGTTTAGTGTGGTAATGGAAAATGTCGGGGTTCTCACATGACTGATCAATTAGAAAAGTCCAAGGTAAACATGGAAATGAGAATGTTGAACTGAATGTACTCAGGCATCATACATGGAGGTTTGTGTATAATTAAAAAAAATAATTTCCAATTGAAAGTTTGCCTTGATATTTACCACTTTATGTATGTTATTTGTGTTTGTATATATGTGTGTGTATAACAGGGGATGCCCACATAATTGGGACTTCCAGTAAATTGAGATCATAGTCTGTAGTACAAAACCATACCTAAATGATGGACATTTGGCCACTAATTTACTTCGCTTGGTAGATAACACACACACAATGAGATTAATAGATTAGTGCTCAGCGTGCTTCTTGACACACACCCCAAATTTCTCAGATTATCTTCATTTTGTTTTCTATCTGCCAGCTGTGCCCTGGTTAATTGGGTACCTGCTGTTCTCTGTAGGTCCCTGACCCACCTTTCTAATTTGCCACAGAAGACTATTACCCCCGCAACACCCAGGCTGTATCTCTTTGTTCAGCAGATTGGAAAACCTATCAGAAAAGATAAGAAATTAATCTCTGATATTGATGAGAAGTAACAAAAGTGACATTTCCTTTTTGAAATGAATGAAGAAACCCAAACAAAAGCCATTAAGAGCCTTCTTTAGCCAGGGAGATGATGAAAGGGAAGAGATATGCAGGAATGAATACTGCCTGTCAAAATTGAACAGTGCAAAATTATTTTGGATACTCTGCTTTGTGACTCTCTTTACTCCTATATCCCTTTATGTTTCAAAGATTGTCCTTTAACCTAGTCATCAACCTGTTTGTTGAAATGCAGACAGCTCTCCTTCTTATTCATTCATTAAAGGTTTACTCCATCACCATCTTAGTTATCTTTTTGGTTTCTTGTCACTTATGAGTATAATATTACATGTATAATTGCATTCAAAGAACAGCTGTATTTCTTGAAATTTCACTTGACTAACATGTGCCTAGCAAGTTATAAAATAAAAATAAATCTCTGCACAATTGCTCATTTGTTCATGTGTTCCTTCATTGATCAAACATTTAGTGAATGTTTTCATTTGGACTGTTCATAGGTGAGCCCTGAAAATGGCAATATAAATGAGTCCTAACATCTGCCATAAAGAAACTAACACTGTGGTGTGTGGAAACAGCCACATAAAATGGATTTTAAACTGAAGTGACAGAGTGAATGAATGGATTCCCAGGACAGGATCTTATTTTGTGCAGAGGCCCTGAAGCCAGGCCTTTTTTTCCCTGGATATGGATCTAATCTCAGCTGAGTGCTGTTTGCATGATCCTTGTCAATTTGCTGAACTGTTCTGAATCTCAGATTCATCATCTGGAAAATAAGGATAATAAGATCCTCAACCTTATAAGGGTTTTGAAAGTTCATTGAGATAATTTGTGCAAAACACTTATCTCACTACCTGAAATGAAGTAAATACTCAATCGACATAGTTTCTTACTTAATTTGGGGAATTTATGAGACTAGTTAAACCCAGCTGGTTTAGCACAAGTTGCAGGTGCACAAGACCAAGCTGAAATCGCTACCCTGCTTCCCTACAATCTTCTTTTTTTAATATATGGAGACACTTCCATTCTTGGCTGTACATGCTGATTCACAACCATGGAAGGATTAATTTTGTTGTCCTATAGCTCCTCAAAAACTGAAATGCTTTTGTTGACCTAACTGGAATGTGAAAACACCTTTTTCCTATAGCTGCAGAATGCATTTACTTTCTTTCTCCCCATTCCAGGACTTTGGCACTAGTTCCATCTTCCCAGTGCCAACCACAGGCCACCTTCTTGAAAGAAATCTCCTATCAACCAAATATGCTCAAGGAAGTTCACCCAAAGAGCTAAAGACACTGTTTCCAGAAATGAGTAAAAATGCACTGTGGAAAGTGATGGTGAGGTCTTTATCTGAACCATTTAACTTATTTCACCCTTTCTGGGTAGTAAGGACTCTTGAAGTTATAGCCTGTTCCTAAAGGATTAGGAAATGATAGTGGAAATAGAAAGAGGAAGAAATCTTTGGTGTCAAAAGACCTCAAATGGTTCTGGGTCCAGGAGACTGGATCCAGTAACAGACCTGTACTCACCAGTGAGGTTTCCAGAAGCAGATGACTCCACCAGATTTTGTATAATTTTGGAGGGTCTTGTAGAACTGGCCCAGTTCCTGGCCCTTGCCTGGGGCAGAGGAACATCTTTCCAAGGCCTTCCCCAAGGCTTGACCTCAGTTCCAGGGGCGATCCCCAGGACCTGTGGTCACCAGATGTCCCATTAGGGATGGTCTCGCTGGGACCTCCAAATGTTGTGGGGCACACCAAAAGAGAGACCACATAATTCAAAACTTCAAGCCAATTTGAAGTCTTCATTAGCCAGCCAGCAACTGCCTCAGAAACTTCCAAGAAGAAGATTCAGAGAGCAGCACCTAGGGGTTTTCAAGGTGTGCTTATAAAGGCTAAAATTATGCTGTGTTTTTAGCCTTTATAAGCTAAATATATAACAACTAACAACTATGCAGTTGTTAGTAAGAAAGCATATCATAGAAGCAGAAAAATGCCATTAGCTGTTGCCAAAACACATCCCATTCTCTCAGTTTCCCAATATTGGTTATTGTTGAACTCTTGGAGACATTCCACCCCATGTTGTGGGGATTTTCCCTGCTTGGGCTTGATTAATTGCTCCTGGCTCTCCACAGAATATCTAGCACAAAAGATTTCCAAATTAAATGTGGAAAGTACATTCTGGTTTCTCTTGCAGCTTATAGTGAAATGTGACAGGAAAGATATAAGCTGAGAATTAAGGTCTTGGGTACAAACAAACCAGAAAGTGATGTTCTGGAAAATTCTGGGCTTCCAGGATGGGAAACCCCAGAGAATAATGCCCTCCATGAGGATTTAACCAAATGTGGAACCAGTCAACCATTTCAGAAAAAATCAGATTTGGAGATGGAATTATCCGAGAAGGATTTGTGGAAACTCCTTCTATCTGTTGGGCATGAAACTTGCTTATTACACAGAAAGCCAATATAAGTGCTGTGGGACCTGTATAAACAGAAACATTGCCAGTCTTACTGGGGTCTCAGAAAAGTAAAAAAGTGAAGGTAAAATATCTTCAGAGGCAGAACCATAGAGACTTAAGTCTGAAGTCAAAAAGCCATAGGCCAGAGGAACAGACCCATCCAAGCACATGGAGAGTGAAATTGCCCCAAAGGCAGAAGATGGGCTTTCTACCTCCTTGCAGTGGAAGAGTTGTGCTGACTCAGGCCTTGGAGCCGGTAGAGCACATTATTTGGGGATTAGGGAGAGCCTGGCTGCCACCACATGGAAGGGTTGGACATGCACTCCAGAGATGGCAGAAAGCCCAGGCAGGGCCCTGAAGCTTGGAGAGTGTATACCCCCCCCCCCAAAAAAAACATTTTCTCCACAATGTCCCCCAAGATTGCATTTGGAGAGAGGTGGGCTACTAGGTAGACCCTTGGAAAGGGTTGGACTGCCTTTCTAAACCCCAAAGGTAAATGTCTCTCAGACTTTTAAATCTAATGGAGTTTGCCCTGTAGGTTTTTTAAACTGCTTGGGTCCAGTGACCCCTGTGTTCTTCCAATTTCTCCCTATAGAAATGGGGGTATTTATCCTTGACCCTCGCTCCTTTGTATGTTGGCAGCAAATAACTTGCTGTGAGTTTTACTGGTCCAGAGGCAGAGAATAATTTTGCTTTAAGACAGACCATGCCTGTAACTGACTTTGATGAGACTTTGTACTGGTTTTAACCTTGTATTGTTACTGAGATGCTTAAGTATTTTCTGATATTGTGATGGAATGAACGTATTTTGTATATGGAAAAAATATGTCTTTTTTTTAGGGGTCCAGAGGGTGGAATGTGCTCATCTGAAGGGAGTATGTGCCTGGAAAAGCTGTGTTTTAATCCTGATCCATCTCATTGAAGCAGCCATTTCTTTTAATACCTATTCAGAACTGTAGGTTGGAAACTACATAGATTATCTGATAGATTATTTCCACAGAGATGTGACTCCATCCATTCCAGATGGACCTTGATTAGTTTTATTGGAATCCTTGAAAAAAGAGGCATATTGGGCAAAGCAATATAGAACCATGAGAACCATGAGAGCCCACACAGTTAGAGACCTTTGGAGATGAAGAAGGAAAATGTCCCTAGGGGAGTTTCATGAAACAAAGGCTTAGAAAGAAAACTAGCAGATATCTCTGTGTTTGCTGTGTACCTTTCCAGTTGAGAGAGAAACTTTGAAATTCATTGGCCTTTCTAGAATGGAGGTGGCCTCCTGTTGGTGCTTCAGTTTGGACATTTTTATAAATTTGCTTTAATTGGAATATTTTCACAACCTTAGAGCTGTAGATTCGCAACTTAGTAAATTCACCCAATTAGAAGTCATTCTGTTTCTCTTGTGTTGCATTCCAGCAGCCAGCAAACTAGAAGACTAAGTCTACTTGTATTTGTGACTAAAAGTCACTGCAGAGAACCTCTTTTGTTGTTCTGATATGGCCTCTTTCTTTAAGCCAACTGTGCAGGTAAATTCACTGCTCTTCCTGCTACATGGAACATGATTCCCAAGGGTGTAAATCTCTCTGGCAACATGGAACCTGACTCCTGGGGATGAGACTGGCCCTGGCATCATGTGATTGAGAAAGATTTTTTTGACCAAAAGGGAGAAGAGAAATGAAACAAGTGAAATTTCAGCGGCTGAGAGATTTCAAATAGAATGAAGAAATCATCCTGGAGGATATTCTCATGCATTATATAGATATTCCTTTTCAGTTTTAAGTGCATTGGAGTAGCTAGAGAGAAATGCTTGAAACTATTGAATTATAATCCAGTAGCCTTGATTCTTGAGAATGAATGTGTAATTGTGTAGCCTTTATGATGTGACTGTGTGATTGTGAAAACTTATGGCTGACATTCCCTTTATCCAGTATATGGACAGATGAGTAAGCAAATAAAGACAAAAAAATAAATAATAATGGAGGATGGAGGTTAGGGGATGTTTGGGATATTTTTACTTTTATTTTTAAATATTTTTCATGGGTTAATGAAAATGTGCAAAAAGCTATTGTGAAGATGGATACACAACTATATGAGGACATTGTGAACCATTGATTGTAAACTTTAGATAATTATATGGTATGTGAATATATCTCAATAAAGCTATATTTAAAATAATTAACATGGCCTTTTCTGGGGCACATAACAGCTACAAACCAGGACACATCACAGCATATTTTGATCACACTACTGAATTTAAAGAGATAGTTCTGAACAACATCTTATGTATAAGAGATTCCCAATTAGACGGAGTGACAACTTTTAATTGGATACCATGGAGGCAAGAAAGCAGTGTGTTGAAATACTTAAAGGGCTAAGAGAAACAACTCCAATGAAGAATTTTATATTTGGTAATATTTTCTTTCAAAAATGAGGGAGATTCACTTCCCAGAGCTTGCCCATGCCCCCTCCCCCCAAAAAAACTGAGGGAGAGATAAAGACTTTTCCTTATAAACAGAAGCTAAGGGAGTGAATTACAGCTAGGCCTGCCATATAAGAAATGTGAAAGGGAGTTCTTCAGACTGAAAGTAAAGAACAGTGGACAGTGTTCAAAGTGGCATAAAGAAATAAAAACTGCTTGTAAAGGCAAATATTTTGATAATGATAAATGTCAGCATTAATGTGTTGTTTAGTATGGAAGTGCAATTACTTTCTATAGGTGTTAGGAGGCAAAAGCATAAAAATTGACAAACCTATGCTTTCAGACCTACAATGAACAAGATACAAATGGCAGGAAGTCCAAAAAAATATATATGGGATGGAGAGTATGGGGAAAGTGTATGTGCTTGCTTTTTAAGTCAAGTTGTTATTAAGCCAAATATGATTATTATATATTTAGAATGTTTTATTTTAACACATGAAATGAAGCCAAAAGGAAAATATATGTAAAATATATCCAGAAAGGAACAGAAAGCACTCAATATGATACAACACAAATAACTGAAGAAATATTGGGCATTAACAGAATTGAGGGTCAAAAATGTGTAACATTTACAAAAGCTAAAAAGCATTACAGGAGAAGAAATCCCAGTATTATCAGCAGTGAGATTAAGTGTAAATGGATTACACTTTAAAAAAGTTAGAGATTGCAAGAATAGATAGAAAAGCATGACCCATCTCTATGCTCTCTGCAAGAGAATCATCTTAAATTCAAACACACATGTAGGTTGAAAGGGAAAGCATAGAAAAAGTATATACCATGCAAGTAATAAAATGTATCTGGGATAGCTAAACTAATTACTGAAAAAATAGACTTAAGGCACAAAAAAAATTTGAGGGATATACAGTCATTATGAACTGATAAAGGGGACGATTCAACAAGAGATGTGACAGTTATAAATATATATGAACCTAAAAGCAGGACCCCAAAATATTTTATGCACGTACTGACAGATTTGAGGGGAGAAATTGATGGTGCTACCTTAATAGTAGGAAATTTTTACACACCACATTCAATAATTGACAAAATATCTAGTCAGAAGATTATTAAAGAAATGTAAGACTTTAATATTTCTCTAAACCAACTAGACGTAACAAGCATATATAGAACACTTCACACAGCTGAAACAGAATCCGCATTCTTTTTCAAGTGCACATGGATCATTCTCCAGGTCACAAAAGCATGCCTCAATGAATTAAAGCATATTGAAATCAATAAGAGGGAGAAAGAAAAATTCACAAAAATCTGTAACTTAAACAATATACTCTCAAACAACCAGTGGGTTAAAGAAGAAAATGCAAGGCAAATTAGAAAATATCTTGTGGTTAATGAAAATGAAAATGCAACATATCAAAACTTATGGGATGCAACAAAGGGAGTGCTGTGGGATAAATTTATAGCTCTAAATGCTTACACTAAAAAAGAAGACCTCAAATCAGAGACCTAGTGTCAAAACTGGAAAAGTTAGTAAAAGAAGAGCAATGCAATTTTCATTATTTGCAGATGATATGATGCTAGATATGGAAAGTCTTAAAAAATCAACAATAGTCCTACTAGAGCTAACAAAATTCAAGAAAGTGGTGGGGTACAAGATCAACAAGCTAAAATCTATAGGGTTTCTATACACTGCTAATGACCCATTTGAAGAGGAAATCAAGAAAAAAAATCCATTTTAACAGCCACAAAAAGAATCAAATATCTCAGAATAAATTTGACCAAGGATGAAAAGGATCCATGCATGGAAAAGTACAAAACTTTATCAAAAATTCAAAGAAGATCTAAATATATTGAAAAATATTGCATACTCACGTAATGGAATAAAAATTCTTGTCAAGGTGCCAATTCTGTGCAAAATAATTTACATATTTAACACACTCCCAATCAAAATCCCAGCAGCCTACTTCAAAGAAATGGAAGGCCAACCACCAAATCTATTTGGATGGGTAAGGGGCTCTGCATAGACAAACCACCTTGAAAAAAAGAATAAAGTTGGAGTACTCACACTTTCTGACATTAAAACCTATTACAAGGCTACCTGGTCAAAACAGCATGGTCTTTATAGGTAGAACAACCAGGTAGAAGATCAATAAAGAAATAGAGCAGTTAAAAAACTTGATAAATGAATTAGACCTAACAGACATATATAGGTCATTTTACCCTGAAACACCAGGATATACATTCTTCTGTAGTGGTCATGGAACACTAGATCATATGCCCAGATCACAGGTTGAGACACAAAACAGGCCTTTATAAATTTAAAAATATTGAACTTATTCAAAGCACTTCCTCTTTGAATACAATGGAATGAACTGGATCTCAATAACCACCAAAGAATGAGAACATTCACAAATATATGCAGATTAAATAGCACACTCTTAAACAACAGGTGGATCAAAGAAGAAATTACTAGAGAAATCAGTACCTCGCTGGAGATGAAAGAAAATGATAACGCAATATATCAGAACTTATGGGATGCAGTAAAAGCTGTGCTGAGAAGGAAATTTACTGCCTTAAATGCCTATATTACAAAACAAGAGAGAACAAAAACTGAGGACTTAACTGCTTATCTAGAGAAACTTGAGAAAGAACAACAAACTAACACCAAAGCAAATTGAAGAAGAGAAATAAGAAAGTGTGTTGGTTTGAAAGGAAGTATGCCCCCTAAGAAAAGCCAAGTTTTAATATGGATCCCATTTCTTAAAGGTGGAATAGTCTCTATTCAATGCTGTGTATTTGGGACTGTGATGGGATCATCTCCCTGGTTGATGAGATTTAGTTAAGAACGGTTGTTAAACTGGATTAGGGGATGACATGTCTCCACCCATCTGAGTGGGTCTTGATTAGTTTCTGAAGTCCTATAAAAGAGGAAACATTTTGGAGAATGAGAGACTCAGAGAGAGCAGAGAATGCTGCAGCACCATGAAGCAGAGAGTCCACCAGCCAGCGACCTTTGGAGATGAAGAAGGAAGACACCTCCCGGGGAGCTTCATGAAATAGGAAGCCAGGAGAGAAAGCTAACAGATGACACCGTATTCGCCATGTGAACTTCCAGCTGAGAGAGAAACCCTGACTGTGTTCGCCATGTGCCTTCTCACTTGAGAGAGAAACCCTGAACTTCATCAGCCTTCTTGAACCAAGGTATCTTTCCCTGGATGCCTTTGATTGGACTTTTCTATAGACTTGTTTTAATTCTTGGCCTTAGAACTGTAAACTAGCAACTCATTAAATTCCCCTTGTTAAAAGCCATTCCATTTCTGGTATATTGCATTCCGGCAGCTAGCAAACTAAAACAGAAAGTTTAAAGCGCAGTTAAGTGAATGGGAGAACAAAAGAATGATAGAAAGAATCAAGAAAACCAAAAGTTGGTTCTTTGAGAAAATCAATAAAATTGATGGGCCACTAGAAAGGCTGACAAAGAAAAAAGAGAGAGTATGCAAATAAACAAAATCAGAAATGAGAAGGGGTGCAATACAAAAAGACCCTGAAGAAATAAAAGAAATCATAAGATGATACTATGAACAAATATATGCCAACAAACTAAACAACTCAGATGAAACAGACGAATTCCTGGAAACACACAAACAAGCTAAACTGACTCAGGAAGAAATAGATCTTAACAAAGCAATCACAAGCAAAGAGATTCAATCAGTCATCAAAAATCTTCCTACAAAGAAAAGTCCAGGGCTAGATGACTTCACTGGAGAACTTTATCAAACATTCCAATAAGAACTAACACCAATTCTCCTCAAAATTTCCAAAAAAAAAAAAATGGAGGGAAAAGGAGCACTACCTAAATCATTTTATGAAGCTGACATCATTTTAGTACCAAAACCAGGTAAAGATGCCATAAGAAAGGAAAATGGGAAGCCAATCTCCCTAATGAACATATGTGCTGGTTTGAGGGTATGTATGTCCCCTAGAAAAGCCATGTTTTAATCAAAATCCCATTTTATAAAGGTAGAATAATCCCTATTCAATGCTGCATGTTTGAAACTGTAATCAGATCATCTCCCTGGATGATGTGACTAGTCAAGAGTGGTTGTTAAGCCGGATTAGGTGATGACATATCCCCACCCATTTGGATGGGTCTTGATTGGTTTCCTGGAGTCCTATAAAAGAGGAAACATTTTGGAGAATGAGGGATTCAGACAGAGCAGAGAAGGACGACATAACCATAAGAAGCAAAGAGCCCACAAGCCAGTGACCTTTGGAGATGAAGAAAGAAAATGCCTCCCATGGACCTTCATGAAACAGAAAGCCAGGAGAGAAAGTAGCAGGTGACGCCTTGATCACCATGTGCCCTTCCAGCCAAGAGAGAAACTGTGACCATGTTCGCCATGTGCCTTCCCAGATTAGAGAGAAACCCTGAATATCTTCAGCCTTCTTGAACAAAGGTATCTTTCCCTGGATATTTTGATTGGACATTTCTGTAGACTTGTTTTAATTGGACATTTTCTCAGTCTTAGAACTGTAAACTAGCAACTCATTAAATTCCCCCTTTTAAAAGCCATTCCATTTCTGGTGTATTGCATTCCAGCAGCTAGCAAACTATAATAACATACATACAAAAATTCTCAACAAAATACTAGCAAATTAAATCCAACAACATATTAAAAGAACCATATGCCACAACCAAGTTGAGTTTATCACAGGAATGCAAGGATGGTATAACACAAGAAAATCAATTAATGTAATACAGCACATTAAGAAATTGAAGGGAAAAAGCCCATGATCATCTCAATTGATGCTGAAAAAAATTCAACAAAATTAAACATCCTTTTCTGATAAAAGCATTCCAAAAGATAGAATCAAAGGTAACTACGCAATATAATAAAGGAAATATATGAAAAATCTATCGCCAGCATCATACTCAATGAAGAGAGATTCAAAGCTTTCTTCCTAAGACAGGAAATGGGACAAGGATGCTCACTGTCACCTCTATTATTCAGCACTGTACAAGAAATTCTAGCTAGAGCAATCAGACCAGACAAATAAATAAAAGGCAACCAAATTGAAAAGGAAGAAGTAAAACGTTCATTATTTCCAGATGACAAATAAAAGAATCAAATACTTAGGAATGAACATAACTAAAGATGTGAAGGACTTGTACATAGAAAACGATATAACATTGCTAAAAGAAATCAAAGAAGCTCTAAATAGGTGAAAAGACATTTTCCGCTCATGGATAGGAAGGTTAAATATAGTGAAGATGTCAATTCTACCCAAACTGATCTACAAATGCTGAGCAGCACCAATAAAAATTCCAACAACTTATGTTTAAGATGTGGAAAAGCTAGTTACCAAATTCATCTGAAAGAGAAAAAGCCCCCAAATAGTTAAAACATCCTTAAAAAAGAAGTGGGAGGATTAGCACTTCCTGACTTTAAAACTTATAAAGCCACAGTAGTCAAAACAGTGATACTGGCACAAAGATAGAAGTAGTGAGCAATGGAATTGAATTGAAAGGGCAGACATAGACACCCAAACTTATGGTCAACTGATTTTTGATGAAGCCTCCAAATCCACCGAACTAGGACAAAATAGTCTTTTCAGTAAATGGGCATGGAAGGACTAGATATCAATACCCCAAAAAAAGAAAGGACCTTTACCTTACACCCTATGAAAATTAACTCAAAGTGGATCAAACACTTAAATATTAGAATTATCACCATAAAATTTCCAGAAGAAAATGTAGGGAAACATCTTCAAGACCTAGTAATTGGAGGTAGCTTCCTAAACTTTACACCCAAGGCACAAGAACAAATGAAAAAATAGATAAATGGGAACTCTTCAAAATCAAATGCTTTTGCACCTCAAGAGACCTTGTCAAAAAGCTGAAAAGGTAGGATGCAAGGGTAGTTCAGAGGTAGAATTCTGGCCTGCCAGGTAGGAGACCCAGGTTTGATTCTCGGCTGATGCACTTCCTAAACAAAAAAAGAAATGGACAGAAACAAACAAACAAACAAAAAAAAGGTTTAATATCCAAAATATATAAATAAATCCTTCAACTGAACAACAAAAAATTGACAAGCAACTCAATTTAAAAACATGTGCTAAAGAATTGAACTGACATCTCTGCAAAGAAGATAGACAAATGGCCAGAAAGAACATGAAAATATACTCAACGTCACTAGCCCTCAGGGAAATGCAAATCAAAGCTACAAGATACCATTTCCCATCCATTACAGTGGCTAATATTTAAACAATGAAACATAGTAAGTGTTGCAGAATGTGCCAGTTTGAAGCTGTTGGTTCCCTGAGAAAAGTCATGTCCTTTATCCTGATACAATCTTGTGGTAGCAGCTATGTTTCTTTTAATCTGATTCAATATCGTGGGTGGAAAACTTAATTGCATTACTTCCATGGAGATGTGACACAACCAGTTTGGGTGGGTCCTTTCAGTTTGATGGAGATGTGACTCAGCCCTTCCAAGGTGAGCCTTGATTAATTTCATGGAGTCCTTTAAAAGGGGAAGAATTTGAAGGAAGCTGAGACATTTGGAGAATATTTGTTGCTTCAGAGAAAACATGAGACCGAGACATTTGCAGATGCTGAAAGGTAACACCCCTGGAGAAGCTGTTTGAAACCAGAGGCCAAAGACCATCAGATGCCAGCCATGTACCTTCAAAGCTGACAGATGTGTGCCAGACCCATCAACCTCTCTTGAGTCAAGGTATCTTTTCTTGAATGCTTTATTTTGTACATTTTTTTTTTTGGCCTTAGAACTGTGAACTTGTAAGTTAATGAATTCCCTCTTTCAAAACAGTTTGATTTCTGATAAATTTCATTTCAGCTGTATTAATGAAGCAATAAAGAAAGCATGTTCCAATATAGGAGCACTCATATATTGCTGGCAGTAATATAAAATGGTGCAAATGCTGTGAAGACAGTTTGTCAGTTCCTCATGACATATGGAATTATCATATGACCCAGTGATCCCGTTATTAGGCATAGACTCAAAAGAATTGAAAGCTTGGACTCAAATATTTGCACAAACATAGTGGTGATATTCACATTTGCCAAAAGATGGGTGCAATCCAAGTGTCCACCAACAGATTAATGGATAAATTTCATGTGGTATATACATACAATGGAACACGATTCAACCATAAAAATGAAGTCCTGATATATGCAACTTGAACTCAAAACATCATGTTAAAAAATTATGTTGAGTGAAGTAAAAGCAACACAAAATGATAAATGTTGTATTATTTCCCTGATTTGGAACACTTGGAGCAATCAAATTAACAAAATCAGAATCTACAACACCGTTTACCAAGGGTTAGTGGTGATACAGAATGAGAAGTTAAGTCTTTCAATGTATATTTCCTATTTCAAAACAGGAATGATGAAAATGTTTTGGGAATGAATAATAGTGATGGTAGCACAATATTATAAGCACAATATACTGCAATGAAATATAAACATGAATATGATTAAAAGGGGAAATTTTTTTTACTGTAAATATAGTGACAGAGTAAAAATTTTAAAACAGTCTATGGAAGTATACTACACAAGCAGCGTACCCTAAGTTATAGCATGAACTTCAAATAATAGTACAATTATAGAAATGTGCTTGCATCAA
Source organism: Tamandua tetradactyla (assembly GCF_023851605.1). Classification (NCBI taxonomy): domain Eukaryota; kingdom Metazoa; phylum Chordata; class Mammalia; order Pilosa; family Myrmecophagidae; genus Tamandua; species Tamandua tetradactyla. Next base: position 38,642,290 of record NC_135342.1, on the reverse strand, counting down.
TTGTAACAAGTGTTTCCACCCCAATGCAAGGTGGTGGTGGTGGTGGTGTGGTGTATAAGAATCCTGTATTTTATGCATGTTGTTTTGTAAACCCACAACTTCTCTAATAGAGAAAAAATTCTTGTTTGGTGTTTCATTTTCCCACAGGGCTTACTGAAGTACCACCAGGGATTTTGGTTTCCTTCCAAGTACACCACGGGAATGCTGGATCTCTGATATACTGCAGGTTCTTGGGTGGTGTGTGACCAAATGTTGAGTTTATACCCGTTGTGTTCCCCTCTCTTAGTTGAGCCCTATTATTTTGTCTTTACCTCATAAAAACTTAATAATCTCATGCATCAAATAACTTTGTATAGAAAGTAAAAAGACAGCCTACACAATGGGAGACAATATTTGGAAATGGCATATCAGATAAAGGTCTAGTATCTAGAATATATGAAGAGATTGTTCAACTCAACAACAAAAAGACAAACAACCCAATTAAAACATAGGCAAGAGACATGAACAGACACTTCTCAGAAGAGGAAATACAAATGGCTAATAGGCACATGAAAAGATGTTCAACTTCCCTGGCTATCAGGGAAATGCAAATCAAAACCACAATGAGATACCATCTCACACCCACCAGAAAGACCATTATCAAAAAATAAAAGAAAAAAACAGAAAATGACAAGTGCTAGAGAAGATGTGGAAAAAGAGGCACACTTGGTTACTATTGATGGGGATGTAAAATGGTGCAACCACTGTGGAAGGCAGTTTGGCGGTTCCTCAGGAAGCTAAGTATAGAATTGCCATATTATCCAGCAACACCATTGCTAGTTATCTATTCAGAGGACATGAGGGCAAGGACATAGGCAGATATTTATACACCAATACTTATAGCAGCACTATTTAGAATTGCCAAGAAATGTAAGCAATCCAAGTGCTCATCAATAGAAGAGTGGATAAACAAGCTGTGGTATATACATATGATGGAATATTATGCAGCTGTAAGACATAATAAAGTCATAATGCATGTAACAACATGGATGGAACTTTGAGGAATGTTGAGTGAGATTAGCCAAAGACAAAAGGGCAAATACTGTATGGTCTCACTGATATGAACTAATATTAATGAATGAACTTCAAGAATTTCAGTTAAGAACGGAGGTTATCAGGAGATAGAAATAGGATAGAGATTGGGTAATTGGAGCTGAAGGGATACAGATTGTGCAATAGGACTGATTGTAAAAATTCAGAAATGGATAGCACAATACTACATGAGTGTATCCCCATAATGTAAATGCACTGAATGATGCTGAATGTGAGAATCATAGAGGGAAGAGGGTTGGGGGTACAAATGAAACCAGAAGCAAAGATAGACAATAAAGACTGAGATGGTATAATCTAGGAGTGCCTAGAGTGTTCAATGATAGTGAGTAAATGTATAAATTAAAAAATGTTTTTGCATGAGGAAGAACAAAGGACTGTCAATATTGCAGGGTGTTGAAAATAGATGATCATTCATATTTTAAAACTTCAACTTCTGTGTGAGACCAAAGTGAGAAATGCTTATTTGGTACAAAATTTATATTTTTACTATTGCATTTTTTAATTTAACTTATATGGACAGTTTAATTGAACACCGTAAGTACATGGAACCTTGAATGGGGCATGAGATTTGTAGGTTTGTCTAAGTTAGTTTGATGCTTTGATAAATCCCAGAGTGATTTGAACAGTGAATAAAGAAGTTTTTGCAAAGTCCCCTTGGGGGAATGTGGAGAAAGGGGAAAATTTCAACTTCCCCATTTGGAGAATTCCTGATATGCTCGCAAGCAGTGGGGACAACCAAATCAATAAGCTGAGCCCTCGATCTTGGGGGTTGTTCCTATAAAACTTATCCCCACAACAGATAATCTAAGCCTACTTAAAATTAGGCCTACGAGTCACCCCGAGAGAACTTCTTTTGTTGCTCAGATGGGGCCTCTCTGTCTCTCTCTCTCAGTCAACATGGCAAGTGAACTCACTGCCCTTCCCCTCTCTACCTGGGACATGACTCCCAGGGGTATAAACATCCCTGGCAATGAAGGACAGAAATCCTAGAATGTGCTAGGATTCAGTATCAATGGATTGAGAAAACCTTCTCAACAAAAATGAGACAAAATAGAGTGTCAGTGGCTGAGAGATTTCAGAGTCAAGAGGTTATCCTGGAGGTTATTCTTACACACTGTATAGATATCCCTTTCCAGTTTATGGTGTATTTGAGTGGCTAAAGGAAAGTACCTGAAACTGTAGAGCTGTTCTCCAGTAGCCTTGTTTCTTGAAGCTAATTGTATAAAGATAGAACATTTACAATGTGACTGTGTGATTGTGAAAACCTTGTGTCTGATGTTCCCTTTATCTAGGGTATGGACAGATAAGTAAAAAATATGAATAAAAATACAAAAATAATAGGGGGAACAAAAGTTAAAATATATTGAGTAGATGGAAATACTAGTTGTCAATGAGAGGGAGGGGTAAGTGGTATGAGTTTTTTCTTTGTTCTTTTTCTTTCTCTGGTGTGATACAAATGTTCTAAAAATGATTATGGTGATTAATATACTACTATGTGATACTATTGTGAGCCATTGATTGTACACCATGTATGGAATGTTTGTATGTTAAGAATGTTTGTGTTTGTAAGCTGTTTTATCAATAAAATATTTTTAAAAACATTAATGATCTCAATAAACTTAATGGCAAAGTTATCTTGGATTTTACTTATTTCCCTAGCTCTATCCCTTGGACACAAATGTATTTCCCAGGAGTTGGACTCTGTTATTCAGAATCATTTCTCAGGAGTATTGAGAAAACTTTGCAGTTGAGTCAACTGGGTGAGAATGATGCCTTATATTTTTAGGATTCCTCCTTTCTCAGATGAAAACTTTCTGGACATGCTCTGATGTGGCTGAATACCAGATGTGGATATATCAGAAGTGTAGCATAAGATTTTTGCTACTGTGCTAAAATATACACGCAGCTACACTCCTTTTCCACACACATGGTGATAATATATTGCTATACATCTCCTGTAATATCAGAGAACCAGTCTGTGTTCAGAAAATCTCAATTTGAACTTTTCTGAGTGTTGTCTTACAGAAACAATTTAAGTATGTTCATTTTCACGTTTTGTTTTATAAGTGAATAGAAGGCAATCTCAGGGTGCTGTGCGCCAAGGCTGTTGTGTATGTAGAATGCAATGCAAGAGCTGGCCCTTGGCATTATGTAGCATGACAGCCTTGTCTTCTTTAGGAAGGAACTAAATCCTTAAATTTCCAAATTCCATAATGTCCTCTCCTAAAATCTCCTAGAATGTAGTTCCGACTCTTTCTTCCCTTCAGAAATAAGATCGTAAAAATCTTAAGGACAGAAATATTCTCTACTTCAGCTTCAAAACACCTTTTCATCCAAAATACTAACAACTTTGACATCTTGAAAACCATTTCAGTAGTACCCAAAAAAGAATGTCAGTTATGTGAGCAGTTAAATTAGAGCAAAAGAAGGGGGCAGGAGAAATAAGAAAAGCAGATGAGCAAGACTAGTTATTCTCATTGGCCTGACTCTCCCATATATCTGTGAAAGACTTGACCCACTTGTCTGGGAGGATGTGTTGGTTTAAGAATTTCTCTGGGTGGTATGTGGAGGATGCTCTGTTGTAATGCTTAATGTGGAATGTCACAGGAAGAGGAAATTAATACCATATTCATGAACAGATCCTGCCCCACAAGTCCCAGGTTTTTTCTGAATCCATCATGGGGAAATATCAATTAAATGAAAATTAGATTAAATAATAAACCAAATATGAAGAGGTATGGAGAAATCACAATATGAGCAGAGATGCTGACACAAAGAGAAACACTGGAACTGGGTTCCCATATGGGCTGGAGCCGTGAATTTCATGTGTCAGAAATAAACTTCCCCCGAATCAGATTCCAAAATTGCAGCAACAATGTTTTATACATAATGAACAGATGTGAGTATGTGAGTATTTAAGTCTAAATAGCAGTCTTATAAGTGTGTGTTTCTCAGATTTACTCTGTAAACTCTTCTTTTATATGCTCTGATATGCCATCATGCATGCGGGTTATAGTGATAGAGACAAGGTCATTCATTTGATTTTATTCACTTGCCTATGGTTAACCTTAAACCAATGATTTTGACCATTGTGTGGATCTGCAAAAGCAGAGCCCACTTCATTATCATTCATTTAAAATTATATTGTTATTGATATTTTACTCTTTATCCTCCCAAATGAATACAATAATTATTTCATAAAATTTCACAAACTCTTATTAGCATTGCAATTGGAATGAGTTGAAATCAACAAATCTAGGGGCGATGATATTTTTCATTTAACTCCACTTTAAGTTAAATTATATTATGTACAATAGTTTCCAGATACATTTTCTACCTTTTCTTATTTTTGTCTGTGCCAGGAGACTAACTTTTATTAATGCACCAACACATTCCATTCCTCTCTGTCCCCATAACACTTCAGGTCTCGAGGTAGTAACAGCTTCCTGTTGTTGTTAGCCCAAAAGTGCTTCACTATCCCTTATGTTTTTGTTTTTGTTCACCCACCCCACCCTTACCCTTTCCTTAGCCCTCCTGTGCTTTAAAATTGAGTTCCTTTATTAAACTTTTCTTTGACCACAATAGATGATGTGCTGTTTTGAAGTTGGTATGTAAGTCAAAAAGGCCATGTACTTTTGATCCTGATCCAATACCGTGGGGGCAGAACTATTATTTGGGTGGCACCTTTTAAGTTGTTTCTGTGAAAATGGAACCCACCAGACTGTGAGTGGGACCTTTTGATTAGATGGAGATTGACCCAGCCCATTCAAGATGAGTCTAAATTAGTTTACTACAGTTTTTAAAAGAACAGACACAGATAGCTGAGAGGTGACATAGGGAGCAGAGAGAAGAAACCAGACACAAATATTTGGGGATGTAGAAGAAGCCAGAAACCTCAGGACACACCAGAAGCTGAGAGCCATTTGAAACCAGAAGTTGGGAGAGAAGGACAGCAGATGTTACCATGTGCCTTCCCATGTGACAGAGAAACCCTGGATACCATCAGCCTTTTCTTTAGAGTCAAAGTATTCTTTCTCTGGAGTTTTCATGGCCTTAGGACTGTAAATTTGTAATCTAGTAAATCCACTTTATAAAAGTCAGTCATTTCTGATATATTGCATGCCAACAGCATTAACAAACTGAAACAGAGGATTACCAAAATAGAGGATGATATATGCTGGGACACTGATACAATGTGCCTCTTCATTCACCTTTTTGTTTATATTCACATTTTTGTTTATATCCAATGAGATGATGTAAGTATTTTTCTCCATCTTAGACATACGTGTTATTTTATTTCTAAGCACTTAAAAATTTTTTCTACTATAAATAAAGTGGGTATCTCTTTACATATCTTAGCTGATAGAAAGCTTCAGATTTTTTATATTTTAACTTTTTAGCCTCCAAAATATTTGGAATCCTTAACTTTGTCATTCAAGAAATATATCTTGTCCTTTCCATTCATTGAATGTTGGTTTAAAAATATTCATTATTTTTGCTTGTATTTTTTCATTGCTCTATTTTTTGTTGTATTTGTCCAGGAAATTAGCCCTAACTGCTGAAATAGATAACTCCTGAAATCCCAGTGACTTTAAAAAATAAGGACTTAGACTTCCACTATCTTGTAGCTATATTGCCTGGAATACAAGCCCTCAAATGTCATCTGTCATGGAAGAGAGAGACAGAAGATCCCATTAATGGATGACTTAAAGGTCAGACTAGGAAGAGCTTTATATTACTTCCATTCAATCCCATTGGCCAGAATTAGTTACATGAGAAGATGGGAAGTAGAGAGAAACACATGGATGCACATTTAAACAGTGGTATTCCCCTAATTTTAGTTTAATAAAGTGTATTAATGATAGCTAAATTGTTTTCTAGGGCTCTTTGGATAGTTATTGAATTGGTATTGCAATTTATATTAAATTATTGTGATCACAGCCATGAATAACATGTCTTCAGACAAGGTTTACAAACTCTCTGTGTCCCTTTATTCATTAAATAGAGATAATAATACTACCATAGTTTAGGGTTGCTTTGGATTTTTTAGTTGTTAATAAAGACAATGTACTTATCCCAGTGTTCAGAACAAATTAAAAAATCTTTTAGCATAATAACAAATAACATTTATTGTGTGCTTATTATGAAATAATTCTTGAATTCCTTTGGTATAACAGCATTCCTTTAACATCATAATGTTAGAATTTGTTTGTTGATATTATACTTTTTGTATAAATATTAAAAAATTATTAAATATTACAATTAATATGATATGAGTTTCCCTTGGGTCCTAGCTGTACAACATAAGATTAAATGCAGTGTGTCCACATTTTCATCCATTTCTAAATGAAGTTTCTATTTTCTTCTTGAATAAAAAATTACCTAGCAGAGCCTCTCAAGGTCAGGCAAAATAATAAAACTCGTGACATCTGTCACAAGTAGCTTCAAAAACTTACTCCAGAGTAATACACAAATATTGTCATCCTGTATCTGTTTCGTGACAAGAATAACTTGGATAATGTGTACCCTGCCTAGCGATCTTTCTAACAATATCAGTCTTCCAATAGGTATAAATTGTATTCCTTTAAGAGATAATTTATAACAATTGGTATAATCTTAACTATATTTGTGGTTCTTTTATTGCTACAAAAAGAACAACTTTCAAATCAGAATACACCATTCCTAGGACTTTTCCAGGTTCAGCACTCCTCTTTATCTCTATGGTTCTATAAATTTGTCCAACTGTTTCATCTCATTTTCTATTGTTTTTCTGGGAATTGGAGCCTGGATTGTAATAGAACAGATGAGGAGGTTAAATAGATCTGATTTCACTCACTGGGGATGGGACAGGGGTTTGTCTCCATAGGTTGTTTGTTATTTTATATTTGTGAGATAAGAGTCTGAGTAAGAACAATTAGAAAAACATTTCTTTTCATCATGCCCTCAGTTGCCAACCTGTTTTGATCAAATGCTTCATCTGTATTTTATTTAGGAGACATTTACCCTGATTTCTGCCTTAATTCTAAAATTTAATTGATTTCTAAAATCAATTCTAAATCAATTCTAATTTCTAAAATTTAATTGATTTTCCAATATTCCAAATTTCTATTAATGAGGGAAGTTTACATTTCTCCTCATGGTTTCAGGAATATTTTAATGGAAAGTTGGATAAAAGACCAAGCATTGGTACCTGGGTTCTGGCAAAATTATATCTGTGAATTTTGACTCTAAAATGTGAGGAGAGAGGGATAGATGTTCTATAGAGTGATTTAAAAAACTGAACTTATATTTTAGGAAGTTATTAGATCCATTTTATGACACAGATCCTAAACTTTAACAATTCTTCAGGTTCCTGTCTGACCCAGCTGTAACTTAAGAGAAAATAATTCTTGAATTCCACTTACCCTCCAAACATGTGACTTACAATTTATTAGCACTCAAAGCCAATGCTGAGGTCATTTAGTTCCATTTGAACTTGTTGTGTTGCCACAGAATTACTTTGGAATGTGCATCCACATTTTTACTTCTCTGTACCCCATTCTTTCCCTCACCCCATCTACCATCTGGGAATTATGGGAACATTCTTTCCCATGAGCTTTAGTATGTCTACCACAATAGACATCAGTGCTATTCCTTGGTAAACTGAACACTTCACTTCCTGAGTGCTATTGTGTCTTTCCATGAGAGGTTTCTTGGGAAAAAGCTCTGCTTCGTTTTGCAACTATATTGATTTTTTTTCCACTTGAAGAGGAAAAGAAGTCTTGAAATATTCAGGACTACCAGAAATATGGAGGAACTACTAACCATACCTTCTAGAATTACTTGGAGCCAGCCTTAAGCAACAAACACTCAAGAGAGTTTGTTAGAGTCTAGCTAAGAACAGAAAAAGTGGGGAGGGGAGGTCTAATGATGTCTTGGTGATGATTATGTCATGATGAATTTGTCTTTATGCATTCAGTAAAGCTATAGTTATGGCAGAATTAATATCATCAGTCTGCTTTCAATTTGAGATAGTATCTGTGGGACTCTGTGATTGGAAGGGAAGCTTTCATCATTCTGGCTCATTTCAGCAATGTACAGCTTCCTTTTTAGAGTCAGTGAATCTGGTTTGTCATCTATTTCTGGGATATAGAGATAACAGAAGTCACTCAAGCAGCTTCTGATACACCAATACTCATGCTTCTTGAGGGTTGCCACTCTTGCCATCCCAAACTGGGGCCCCAGATTACAAAACAGAGGCAATCCAATTGTTTGTTGGTACAGGAGGTCCAGAGTTTTACACATCCATTGAGTGTTGAGAGAATGACACCTAAAGCCATAGCAAATATCCATAAACCATCCAGCCCCATTGAAACATAATTAAAATAGAGACCAAGAATGCTATTTGCTTATCCATGGTCCCTTGGGTCAACATCCTTCAAGACTAAAGAAAATTCACCTGCTCAGTGTGATTTAATGATTAAGATCCTCTTTCACTTTCTTGATTCTGTAAGTTCCTTTTCTGCATATTGGTTTGAGCTTGACAATGTCACCCTATGCATGTGGTAGAATGCAAGGGTGTTAACTATATGTTGAATAAACAACAAGGACTGGGCTTGTGGTCTTGTGTTAATAAAGAAGGATGATTTGTTCTAAGGGGTTTTATCAGGACTACAACTTTTGGCATCACTGGGTTACATCATCAGGAACCTGCATGGCTTGACTGGTCATTTCACTCAGGTTTACATAATAGAATAGTAGTTTCCTTTGTTCACCACTGACTGTGTGTTGGGAATTTTGCCAACTATTCTAGATATGATATCCCATATTATCCTCATGACAGGCAGCCCTACTGTTAGCTCTGTTTTCCAGTGTGGAGGCCTAATGTTGTGGTAATTAAATAACCTTTGCTAAGGTTCCAGATCCTGTAGAGGTGCAAAGGGAACCTGTATGTGCCATGGGTTCTCAACCACTGCTCATTAAATTTTGTACTAATACCACCAGAAAATTGTGACCAAGTATCCAGGCTTCCACTTGAGCAGCAATGGGAAGAATATCAGTCTTCCTTAAGAAATGGAGAACTATTTGAAACCAAAGAGGCACTTACAGTCCCATTGGCAGCACTATGTCCTGGGATGTGTGGGTGAATGTAGTGAGCACTGGAACAGCAGATTTTGAGGATTTTGCACAATCCTTCTGTTCTAGTTTGCTAGCTGCCAGAATGCAACACACCAAAGATGGATTGGCTTTTAATAAAAGGGGATTTATTTTGTTAGTTCTTCAGAGAAAAGGCAGCTAACTTTCCACTGAGGTTTTTTCTTATATGGAAGGCACAGGATGGTCTCTGCTGGTCTTCTCTCCAGGCCCCTGGGTTCCAGCAACTTTCCCTGGGGTGACTTCTTTCTGCATCTCCAAAGGCCTGGGCTGAGCTGTGAGTGCTGAGATGAGGAATGCCGAGCTGCTTAGGCTGTGCTACGTTGCACTCTCTCATTTAAGCACCAGCCAATTAAGTCAAATGTCACTCATTGCAGCAGACACGCCTCCTAGCCGACTGCAGATGTAATTTGCGACAGATGAGGTTCACCTACCATTGGCTTATGTCCACAGCAACAAGACTAGGTATGCTTCACCTGGCCAAGTTGACAACTGAATCTAACTAACACACCCTCCCAGAATTTCCCTTGCATTTTCTCCAGCACTTGTATCTTTCGTTTATTTTGTAGACATTTTTATTTATATACCATACAATCATCCTAAGTAAACAACGAACGGTTCTTGGAATAATCACACAGTTATGTATCAACCACCACAATCAATATGAGGGCATTTCACTTCTGAAAAGAAGGAAAAGGAAATTAATGGATAAAATCAAATAAAAAAATACCAAGAATCCCATACCTTTCCCTTATATCCCTCTCTTGACATTTAGCTTTGGCATACTTACCTTTATTACTTTTTTTTTTTTTATCTTTTTTTTTATTAATTAAAAAAAGAATTAACAAAACAATTAGAAATCATTCCAATCTACATGTACAATCAGTAATTCTTAATAACATCACATAGTTGCATATTCATCATTTCTTAGTACATTTGCATTGATTTAGAAAAAGAAATAAAAAGACAACAGAATAAGAATTAAAACAATAATAGAAAGAAAAAAAACAAAAAAAACAAAAACAAAAAACCTATACCTCACATGCAGCTTCATTCAGTGTTTTAACATAATTGCATTACAATTGGGTAGTATTGTGCTGTCCATTTCTGAGTTTTTATATCCAGTCCCGTTGTACAGTCTGTATCCCTTCATCTCCAATTATCCCTTCTCTTTTTTTTTTTTTTAATTAACGGAAAAAAAGAAATTAACCCAGCATTTAGAGATCATACCATTCTACACATGCAATCATTAATTCTTAACATCATCACATAGATGCATGATCATCATTTCTTAGTACATTTGCATTGGTTTAGAAGAACTAGCAACATAACCGAAAAAGATATAGAATGTTAATATAGAGAAAAAAATAAAAGTAATAATAGTAAAATCAAAACAAAACAAAACAAAAACCTATAGCTCAGATGCAGCTTCATTCAGTGTTTTAACATGATTACTTTACAATTAGGTATTATTGTGCTGTCCATTTTTGAGTTTTTGTATCTAGTCCTGTTACACCGTCTGTATCCCTTCAACTCCAATTGGCCATTATCTTACCCTGTTTCTACCTCCTGCTGGACTCTGTTATCAAGGACATATTCCAAATTTATTCTCGAATGTCTGTTCACATCAGTGGGACTATACAGTATTTGTCCTTTAGTTTTTGGCTAGACTCACTCAGCATAATGTTCTCTAGGTCCATCCATGTTATTACATGCTTCATAAGTTTATCCTGTCTTAAAGCCACATAGTATTCCATCGTATGTATATACCACAGTTTGTTTAGCCACTCTTCTGTTGATGGAGATTTCGGCTGTTTCCATCTCTTCGCAATTGTAAACAACGCTGCTATAAACATTGGTGTGCAAATGTCCATTTGTGTCTTTGCCCTTAAGTCCTTTGAGTATATTCCCAGCAATGGTATTGCTGGGTCGTATGGCAATTCTATATTCAGCTTTTTGAGGAACCGCCAAACTGCCTTCCACAGTGGTTGCACCATTTGACATTCCCACCAACAGTGGATAAGTGTGCCTCTTTCTCCGCATCCTCTCCAGCACTTGTCATTTTCTGTTTTGTTGATAATGGCCATTCTAGTGGGTGTGAGATGATATCTCATTGTGGTTTTGATTTGCATTTCTCTGATGGCCAGGGACATTGAGCATCTCTTCATGTGCCTTTTGGCCATTTGTATTTCCTCTTCTGATAGGTGTCTGTTCAAGTCTTTTTCCCATTTTGTAATTGGGTTGGCTGTCTTTTTGTTGTTGAGATGAACAATCTCTTTATAAATTCTGGATACTAGACCTTTATCTGATATATCATTTCCAAATATTGTCTCCCATTGTAAAGGCTGTCTTTCTACTTTCTTGATGAAGTTCTTTGATGCACAAAAGTGTTTAATTTTGAGGAGTTTCCATTTATTTATTTCCTTCTTCAGTGCTCTTGCTTTAGGTTTAAGGTCCATAAAACCGCCTCCAGTTGTAAGATCCATAAGATATCTCCCAACATTTTCCTCTAACTCTTTTATGGTCTTAGACCTAATGTTTAGATCTTTGATCCATTTTGAGTTAACTTTTTTATAGGGTGTGAGACATGGGTCCTCTTTCATTCTTTTGCATATGGATATCCAGGTCTCTAGGCACCATTTATTGAAGAGACTGCTCTGTCCCAGGTGAGTTGGCTTGACTGCCTTATCAAAGATCAAATGTCCATAGATGAGAGGGTCTATATCTGAGCACTCTATTCGATTCCATTGGTCGATATATCTATCTTTATGCCAATACTATGCTGTTTTGACCACTGTGGCTTCATAATATGCCTTAAAGTCAGGCAGCGCGAGACCTCCAGCTTCGTTTTTTTTCCTCAAGATGTTTTTAGCAATTCGGGGCACCCTGCCCTTCCAGATAAATTTGCTTATTGGTTTTTCTATTTCTGAAAAATAAGTTGTTGGGATTTTGATTGGTATTGCATTGAATCTGTAAATCAATTTAGGTAGGATTGACATCTTAACTATATTTAGTCTTCCAATCCATGAACACCGTATGCCCTTCCATCTATTTAGGTCTTCTGTGATTTCTTTTAGCAGTTTTTTGTAGTTTTCTTTATATAGGTTTTTTGTCTCTTTAGTTAAATTTATTCTTAGGTATTTTATTCTTTTAGTTGCAATTGTAAATGGGATTCGTTTCTTGATTTCCCCCTCAGCTTGTTCATTGCTAGTGTATAGAAATGCTACAGATTTTTGAATGTTGATCTTGTAACCTGCTACTTTACTGTACTCATTTATTAGCTCTAGTAGTTTTGTTGTGGATTTTTCCGGGTTTTCGACGTATAGTATCATATCGTCTGCAAACAGTGATAGTTTTACTTCTTCCTTTCCAATTTTGATGCCTAGTATTTCTTTTTCTTGTCTAATTGCTCTGGCTAGAACCTCCAACACAATGTTGAATAATAGTGGTGATAGTGGACATCCTTGTCTTGTTCCTGATCTTAGGGGGAAAGTTTTCAATTTTTCCCCATTGAGGATGATATTAGCTGTGGGTTTTTCATATATTCCCTCTATCATTTTAAGGAAGTTCCCTTGTATTCCTATCTTTTGAAGTGTTTTCAACAGGAAAGGATGTTGAATCTTGTCGAATGCCTTCTCTGCATCAATTGAGATGATCATGTGATTTTTCTGCTTTGATTTGTTGATATGGTGTATTACATTAATTGATTTTCTTATGTTGAACCATCCTTGCATACCTGGGATGAAACCTACTTGGTCATGATGTATAATTCTTTTAATGTGTTGTTGGATACGATTTGCTAGAATTTTATTGAGGATTTTTGCATCTGTATTCATTAGAGAGATTGGTCTGTAGTTTTCTTTTTTTGTAATATCTTTGCCTGGTTTTGGTATGAGGGTGATGTTGGCTTCATAGAATGAATTAGGCAGTTTTCCCTCCAATTCAATTTTTTTGAAGAGTTTGAGGAGAATTGGTACTAATTCTTTCTGGAACGTTTGGTAGAATTCACATGTGAAGCCATCTGGTCCTGGACTTTTCTTTTTAGGAAGCTTTTGAATGACTAATTCAATTTCTTTACTTGTGATTGGTTTGTTGAGGTCATCTATGTCTTCTTGAGTCAAAGTTGGTTGTTCATGTCTTTCCAGGAACCCGTCCATTTCCTCTAAATTGTTGTATTTATTAGCGTAAAGTTGTTCATAGTATCCTGTTATTACCTCCTTTATTTCTGTGAGGTCAGTAGTTATGTCTCCTCTTCCATTTCTGATCTTATTTATTTGCATCCTCTCTCTTCTTCTTTTTGTCAATCTTGATAGGGGCCCATCAATCTTATTGATTTTCTCATAGAACCAACTTCTGGTCTTATTGATTTTCTCTACTGTTTTCATATTTTCAATTTCATTTATTTCTGCTCTGATCTTTGTTATTTCTTTCCTTTTGCTTGCTTTGGGATTAGTTTGCTGTTCTTTCTCCAGTTCTTCCAATTGAACAGTTAATTCCTGCATTTTTGCCTTTTCTTCTTTTCTGATATAGGCATTTAGGGCAATAAATTTCCCTCTTAGCACTGCCTTTGCTGCATCCCATAAGTTTTGATATGTTGTGTTTTCATTTTCATTTGCCTCGAGGTATTTACTAATTTCTCTTGCAATTTCTTCTTTGACCCACTCGTTGCTTAAGAGTGTGTTGTTGAGCCTCCACATATTTGTGAATTTTCTGGCACTCCGCCTATTATTGATTTCCAACTTCATTCCTTTATGATCCGAGAAAGTGTTGTGTATGATTTCAATCTTTTTAAATTTGTTAAGACTTGCTTTGTGACCCAGCATATGGTCTATCTTTGAGAATGATCCATGAGCACTTGAGAAAAAGGTGTATCCTGCTGTTGTCGGATGTAATGTCCTATAAATGTCTGTTAAGTCTAGCTCCTTTATAGTAATATTCAGATTCTCTATTTCTTTATTGATCCTCTGTCTAGATGTTCTGTCCATTGATGAGAGTGGGGAATTGAAGTCTCCAACTATTATGGTATTTGTGTCTATTTCCCTCTTCAGTGTTTGCAGTGTATTCCTCACGTACTTTGGGGCATTCTGGTTCGGTGCATAAATATTTATGATTGTTATGTCTTCTTGTTTAATTGTTCCTTTTATTAGTATATAGTGTCCTTCTTTGTCTCTTTTAACTGTTTTACATTTGAAGTCTAACTTGTTGGATATTAGTATAGCCACTCCTGCTCTTTTCTGGTTGTTATTTGCATGAAATATCTTTTCCCAACCTTTCACTTTCAACCTATGTTTATCTTTGGGTCTAAGATGTGTTTCCTGTAGACAGCATATAGAAGGATCCTGTTTTTTAATCCATTCTGCCAATCTATGTCTTTTGATTGGGGAATTCAGTCCATTAACATTAAGTGTTGTTACTGTTTGGATAATATTTTCCTCTGCCATTTTGCCTTTTGTATTATATATATCATATCTGACTTTCCTTCTTTCTACACTCTTCTCCATACCTCTCTCTTCTGTCTTTTCGTATCTGACTCTAGTGCTCCCTTTAGTATTTCTTGCAGAGCTGGTCTCTTGGTCACAAATTCTCTCAGTGACTTTTTGTCTGAGAATGTTTTAATTTCTCCCTCATTTTTGAAGGACAATTTTGCTGGATATAGGAGTCTTGGTTGGCAGTTTTTCTCTTTTAGTAATTTAAATATATCATCCCACTGTCTTCTAGCCTCCATGGTTTCTGCTGAGAAATCTACACATAGTCTTATTGGGTTTCCCTTGTATGTGATGGATTGTTTTTCTCTTGCTGCTTTCAAGATCCTCTCTTTCTCTTTGACCTCTGACATTCTAACTAGTAAGTGTCTTGGAGAACGCCTATTTGGGTCTAATCTCTTTGGGGTGCGCTGCACTTCTTGGATCTGTAATTTTAGGTCTTTCATAAGAGTTGGGAAATTTTCAGTGAAAATTTCTTCCATTAGTTTTTCTCCTCCTTTTCCCTTCTCTTCTCCTTCTGGGACACCCACAACACGTATATTTGTGCGGTTCATATTGTCCTTGAGTTCCCTGATACCCTGTTCAAATTTTTCCATTCTTTTCCCTATAGTTTCTGTTTCTTTTTGGAATTCAGATGTTCCATCCTCCAAATCACTAATTCTATCTTCTGTCTCTTTGAATCTATCATTGTAGGTATCCATTGTTTTTTCTATCTTTTCTACTTTGTCCTTCACTTCCATAAGTTCTGTGATTTGCTTTTTCAGTTTTTCTATTTCTTCTTTATGTTCAGCCCATGGCTTCTTCATGTCCTCCCTCAATTTATCGATTTCATTTTTGAAGAGGTTTTCCATTTCTGTTCGTATATTTAGCATTTAGTTGTATATTTAGCATTATATTTAGTTGTCTCAGCTCCTGTATCTCATTTGAACTATTGGTTTGTTCCTTTGACTGGGCCATATTTTCAATTATTTGAGTGTGATCCGTTATCTTCTGTTAGCGTCTGCGCATTTAGACAGATTTCCCTGGGTATTGGATCCAAAAGTTTGGAAGATTTTTCTGTGAAATCTCTGGGTTCTGTTTTTCTTATCCTGCCCAGTAGGTGGCGCTCGTGGCACACGTTTGTCTGCGGGTCCCACCAGTAAAAGGTGCTGTGGGACCTTAAACTTTGGCAAACTCTCGCCGTCCTGGGGGTTCGCTAGCCGAAGCGGCTTGAGCCGGCCCGCGGTCCGAACGCAGGGAGGGTTGCTGGTCGCCGCAGCCAGGGAAAGAGCCAGTCCGAATTTCCTAGTCGGCCCTGGGCAACAAGCGTGGTGGGAGGGCGCCAGAGGCAGCGGCCCGCCCGAGAGAGTGCACGTTCCCCGGGAGTCACGGGTTTGGAAGGGGCCTCCCCCACCCGTCACCGTTCTCCGCAGCCTGGGGGTTTCCGATCCAATTCTCTCAGTTGGTCCGGGGACTGCGTGTGGTGTGGGCGCCAGCCGCCTTGGTTTCAGGGGACTGCCTCTCCAATTCTCCCAGCCGGCCCGGGAAGGGGGAAGGGAGTAACTCTGGCCGCTTGCCACCCCGCCCGGTAAGGCCCGCGCGCCTCGGCGATCTCACCCGAGCTGCTTCTCTCAGCCAGCCAGCCGTTCCAGGGTGGGGTATGCTGTCTTTTTTATCTCTGTTGTGGCTTTGGGCGCTTTCTGTATCGTTTCTACTCCCCTAGTAGGTGTCCTGGAGAAGAAACTAAGATCCGCGCGTCTTACTAAGCCACCATCTTCCAGGAAGTCCCCGAATACTTAGTAATAACAGGTGGCTTCCTAAACTTTACACCCAAAGCACAAGCAACAAAAGAAAAACTCCTCAAAATCAAATGCCTCTGCACCTCAAAAGACTTTGTCAAAAAAGTGAAGAGGCAGCCAACTTAATGGGAGAAAATATTTGGAAATCACATATCAGACAAAGGTTTGATTTCCTTTATATACAAAGAAAACATACAACTCAACAACAAAAGAACAAACAATCTAATTATAAAATGGCCTAAAGATATGAATAGACATCTTTCTGAACAGCAAATACATATGGCTCAAAAGTTCATGAAGAGATGATCATTTTCACTGGCTAAAGGGAAATGCAGACCAAGACAACAATGAGACACCACCTCACACCTATAAGAATGGCTGCTAATAAACAAAACAGGAAACTATAAATGTTGGAGAGGATGTGGAGAAACTGGGAAACTTATGCACTGCTGGTGGGAATGTATAATAGTGCAGCCACTATGGAAGACTGTTTGGCGGTTCCTTAGGAAACTAGATATCAAGTTGCCCTATGACTCAGCAATAGCACTACTTGGTATATACCCAGAAGAGCAGAAAGCAATGACACAGACATTTGCACACCGATGTTCATAGCAGCATTATTCATAATCACCAAAAATGGAAACAAACAAAAAGCACATCAACAGACAAGTGGATAAACAAAATGTAGTATATACACACGATGGAATATTATGCAGCAGTAAGACAAAATGATGTTCTGAAGCACATGACAAGATGGATGAGCCTTGAGGACATAATGCTGAGTGAAGTTGGTCAGACACAAAAGGACAGGTACTGTATGTGTCCACTTTTATGACCAGCAAAAAGATATAATCAGAGGCTTTTAAGACAGAAAATAGGGGATTTAGAGATACATAGAAGCTAGAGATGGGTGAACCATTAGCTAATGAGGCTGAACTCCAATGTAAGGGAATGGAAAGGAGTGAAGGTGATTCTCTAGTGGGTCTAGAACCAATATTACCATATTGAAGATAAACATGATTGAAACCTTTGTATAGACCTACATGTTCCACTGACTCACACTGGAAGTATGAATGAGTTCTCGCAAGAATTACTTCAAATATATGATTTTTATATAAAGAGTGTTTAAGTCCAGGGTACAGGGGAAAAACTGCTATTGCATGCTATGAGCTATGTTCAAAAGGAAACCATCAGCAATAGCAGAGGTAAATAATGGGGTGAGGGACAAGAGTTAAGAGGAGGTTTAGATTTCTTATTCAGGGAGGATGAGTGTATTGGTTTTCTTTCTCTTGGGAACAATGAAATTATCTAAAATTAAGAATGTTGATGGTCTGTGGACTTTGGGCCCTTTCCATGACGCCCAATGAATGCAAGTGGTTGGAGGATGCACTGGCAGAGAAATAGATTGGTGAACAATGGTGTATTTATTAATGAAGGTTGTGCTGTTAGGAAAAAGAACAATGTCGTGAGGCATGCAATGACGTGAATGAACATATGGAACATTTGGTTAGCAAAAAAAAGCCAGAAACAAAGAATCAACAATGGTATGGTCACCACTAGAAAATGCTTATAGGAAAATAGGAATTTAATTTGTAAGCTTTTAGAGCAGACACTTTAAGTCTGGAGTGGTATTATTTCTGGATTTTGAGAGGCTGTTTTATATACATAATGTTATATTTAGAGATAAGAACGAAGCCAAACAGGTTGGACTTAAAGTAATTCAGAACATAGGGGTAAGGAAGACAGTGTCTATATTTTAGAACCACACGTACACTTTGAGACCAATGGAAGAAAGGTTTATTTGATCTGGAAGTGAAATTCTCTGTAGTGCATAATCTAATTCAACCTATCTGTATAGCTCATTTGAACAATTGAAACACAGGAAGCACAGAATAAGAAAGAGGTCCTTTAATCCTGTATAGACTATTGTAATGCCTGGAAACATCCTAGAGTATATTAAGCAGATAATCAAGAAGTATTGGCAAAGTCCCCTGAGGGAGTGGAGAAAGAATATGGAACAATTAAACCTTACCATCGGGGGATCGCCTGATACTGTGTCATACTTTAGGGATATCCAAATCAATAGGCCATGCCCTCGATCATGAGGCTTACTCTGGTGAAGCTTATGTAGGTAGCAGAGAAGCTTAGACTACCTATAAGCATGCCTAAGAATAACTTCTGGAGGACCTCTGTTGTTGCTCAGATGTGACCTCAGTCTCTCTAAGCCCAACTCTACAAGTGACATCATTGCACTCCCCGCTAGGTGAGCTGAACATCCAGGGGTGAAAGTTTCCCTGAAAAACATGAGAGATGACTCCCAGGGATGAATACAGACTTGGCACCATGGGATCAAAAATTCCATCCTGAGTGCCTGACGGTGCAGCTGACGCTGAGTTGGGTGGGGTAGAGAGTAGGGGGCGATAGTCGGGGTGGTGGGAGAAGGAGGAGGCAGCGGCGAATCACTTATAAATGGCACCAAAGCAGGACCCGAAGCCTAAATTCCAGGAGGGTGAGCGAGTGCTGTGCTTTCATGGGCCTCTGCTTTATGAAGCGAAGTGTGTAAAGGTTACCATAAAGGACAAACAAGTGAAATACTTTATACATTACAGTGGTTGGAATAAAAACTGGGATGAGTGGGTTCCAGAAAGCAGAGTACTCAAATATGTGGACATCAATCTGCAGAAACAGAGAGAACTTCAAAAAGCCAATCAGGAGCAATATGCAGAGGGGAAGATGAGAGGGGCTGCCCCAGGAAAGAAGACATCTGGTCTGCAGCAGAAAAATGCTGAAGTGAAAACAAAAAAGAACAAACAGTAAACTCCTGGAAATGGAGATGGTGGCAGTACCAGTGAGACACCACAGCCTCCTCAGAAGAAAAGGGCCCGAGTAGACCCCACGGTTGAAAACGAGGAGACATTCATGAACAGAGTTGAAGTTAAAGTAAAGATTCCTGAAGAACTAAAACCATGGCTTGTTGATGACTGGGACTTAATTACCAGACAAAAACAGCTCTTTTATCTTCCTGCCAAGAAGAATGTGGACTCCATTCTAGAGGATTATGCAAATTACAAGAAATCTCGAGGAAACACCGATAATAAGGAATATGCTGTTAATGAAGTTGTAGCAGGGATAAAAGAATACTTCAATGTGATGTTGGGCACTCAGCTGCTCTACAAATTTGAGAGACCACAGTATGCTGAAATCCTTGCTGATCACCCTGATGCACCCATGTCCCAGGTGTATGGAGCACCACACCTTCTGAGATTATTTGTACGAATTGGCACAATGTTGGCCTATACACCTCTGGATGAGAAGAGCCTTGCTTTATTACTGAACTATCTTCATGATTTCCTAAAGTATCTGGCAAAGAATTCTGCAACTTTGTTTAGTGCCAGTGATTATGAAGTGGCTCCTCCCGAGCACCATCGGAAAGCTGTGTGAGACTGCTGACACTCACTCACGTTTGAATCTCTGTTAACACATTTTTGTTCCTAGTCCTTCTCTTGTACAAATGATGTACTTTGAAAATGTTAGCATATAACAGAATTGATGTATGTTTGTTTTCTGTTTAATTTTAAACAGAAAATAAAAGCGGTTATGCTCCTTTTTACTTTACTCTTCCTTTTTTTTTTCATTTCAAAATTGCTGCCAGTGTATTCAGTGATGGGCAACAGAGAGACATGCTGTGGAGTGTTTTATGGCCTAATTGGCAAAGCTGCTTTTGAATGCTGGTGGGTCTATTCCTTTGACACTACGCACTTTTATAATATGTGTTAATGCTATATGAGAAAATGCTCTGATTAGTGCCAAAGGTTCAATTCAGTGTATATAACTGAACACACTCATCCATTTGTGCTCTTTTTTCTTTCTTTTCTTTTCTTTTTTATGGTGCTTAAAGTAAAGAGCCCATCCTTTGCAAGTCATCCATGTTGTTCCTTAGGCATTTTATTTTTGCTCAGATTGATGAAGAATGGTGGCTCGTCTCATGGTTTTTGTATTTGTGTCTAATGCACGTTTTAACATGATAGATGCAATGCATTATGTAGCTACAGTTTTCTGGAGAAGTCAGTCTTTTAGAAATTGTTTTTCAGATCTTCAATAAATTTTTTCTTTAAATTTCAAAAAAAAAAAATTCCATCCTGACCAAAAAAAAAAGTGCAGTTAATGAAGTATCAATGGCAGAGAGAGTACAAATAGAGTAAAGAGGCTACTGTGGAGGTTGCTCTTACCCAAACTTTGGGTAGACCTTGCTACTTATCATAACCTGCAACCCCCAACCAGGATCATTCCAGCCAATCCTAAAGAACATCTAGGGCAATATATAAGATTATATAAGGGTTCCAGGCACTACAGAAACTTGACAAAAAATTATAACCTCCAGATGGGTTCCTGGTCCAGATAAGTCCTGAAACCTAGCCCAGCCTCTCCAGAACAACAAATAGTTCCATCTACCTACCCTCATATTAGTGACAGACCATTTCAATATCAAAAATTTATAATTGCCATAGCCCAAACAACCCCAAAGAGAGGTATGGAGAGATCAAAGGTGATGGTGTAATTATACATAGAAGATAGGGCTTAACAAGTGAATATGAATGTTGAATCCTTAAATTGATATCTCTTTTACTGCCCAGTATTTTAGAGCAGCTATAAGTAAAAACCTAAAATTGTGAAATTGTAACCCATGTCAAAGTCTGAAATATGTTCTACAACTACTTGTGGTGCTGTGCTTTGAAATTTATAGCTTTTTTGTATATATGTTATTATTCACAAAAAAGAAGGAAAAGGTTGATTGTTATGATAAAAACATATTTAAGCCCTCTAGCCTCCTATATTCTGGAACAGCTAGAAGGAAAAATATGAGAGGACTGTATGGTAGTGCATGACAATCCCTGGGATATGTGCTGTAACCATTTGTTGAAAAATGCTTTGAAAACTATTGCTTTTTTATTTCTTTGCTGTATATATATATGTTATACTATACAATAAAAAAGTTAAAAAAGGAAATTATGGTGAGGGCAGGCCACAGCGGTTCAACAAGCAGAGTTCTCACCTGCCATGCTGGAGTCCCGGGTTTGATTCCTAGTGCCTGCCCATGCAAAAAGAAAAAAAGATGATGGTGAGATTGACACATGCATGATAAATATATAAGGAGGGAGTTCATCACCACTAGACAAATATTACAAGAAGTGCCACAGAGAGTTCCTCAAATTTGAAGGAAAGGACACTAGAAAGTAGTTCAAAGCAGCATAAAGTAAAAATCTGTAGAAAGGTAATCTATGGTAATAAAACTTTCTATGACTGCATTGTATTGTGTTTTTGGGATGTGATTGCACTTTTTAAAATTTTTTACAGGTTCTAAAATATTTTAAAAATTAATGATGAATCTGTGGTTTTGCACAGAAAAGTATAAAAATTAATTTTTAGTAAGTATAATAAAAAGTTGGGATGGAGGACAATAAGAACATACTTATGTATACTGTTGAGATTAAGTTGATATTAAAACAAATGTTTTTGTTAGAGACTTAGGATGCTAAATATAAGTCACATTGTTACCACAAAGAAACTATCTGAAATACATACATAGAAGGAAATGAGGAGGGACTCACAATGGTTCACTACAAAACATCAAATAAGAAAGTCAACAGTAATGGAAGAATTAATGGATAAAAAAAGTAAGACTTAAAAGGCTAAAAATAGCAAAATAGCCAAAGAAAGTCCAACATCATCATTAGTACTTTAAATGTAAATGGGTTAAACTACCAAGTCAAAAGGCAGAAATTGTCAGAGTGGTAAAAAACATAACCCAACTATTTGTTGTTTAAAAGACTTACACTGGGTGGTACAATGGTGGCTCAGTGGCAGAATTCTCACCTGCCATGCTGGAGACCAGGGTTCATTTCCTGGTGTCTGCCCATGTAAAAATAAATAAATAAATAGATAGATAAGTAAGTTAATTAATTAATGAATGAATTGAGACACATTAAATTCAAGGACATAAGTAAGATGAAAGGGAAAGAACGGAAAAAATGTCCCATGCAAATAGTAACCAAAAAAGTGCTGGTAACTATACTAATAGCAGATATAGCATATTTTAAGTATAAAAATATTACTAGATTCAAAGAATGATGCCATACACTTTTAAAGAGATCCATTGAAGAAGAAGGTATAATAATCATAAATACATGTTCCTAAAAGTGGAGCCACAACATATATGGAGCAAATACTGTTAGATTTGTAGTAGGAACCTGATGATGCTACATTAATAGTAGACGTCTTAAATACAACACCTTCAATAATGGATGGAAATCTAGACAGGAGGTTAATAAGGAAATAGAAGTCTTGGATGATACTATAATCCAATTAGATCCAACAGACATATATAGAACGCTTCATGAAACACTGGAAAAACATTCATTATTCTCTAGTGTACCTAACTCATTCTCCAGGATAGACCATCTATTAAGTTACAAAACAATCTCAATACATTTTAAAATGTTGAAATCATATACTGTATCTTTTCCAACCACAAGGGCATGAAGGTAGAAATCAGTAGCAGAGGGAGAACTGGAAACGTCTCAATTATGTTGAAATTAAACAATGCACACTTAAACAACCATGGGTCAAAGAAAATAACTCTTCCAGGAAAACAGAGGAATATGGAAGTTACTGCAGAACTTACTCTTTTCTTTAAAACAGTGAGTAGACAAGCAGAAACTGTCTGAATCAACTATCCTGGGCTCCAGAGACCAGGGGAGTTCTATGCAACATCCAGCCATGTATGAGAAAAAGAGACTGAAAAACCAAGGTCTGAGACTGTGGGTAATTTGGCCCATGACTCCTGGTGCCTGTCCCACATCCTTGAGTGAAGCAGTGGCAGGTGGTCCAATTCTTGCCTGGGGGGCTGCTATGGCTGGGGCTGCTATGGGAATGCTCTGCCCCAAGTACAGAGCAGGACACAGTCCAGTATCAATCTAGATATTGGCTGGCTAATTTAAAATGTGGATTTCTGCTGTTCCATACCATCCTGGTCAGATGCTGCTGGACACAAGGTTCAACTGTGTCAGAGGTGGAACTGAAAAAGAGCCATACCATCCTGCCTTTGTAGGACTAAACGAAATAGGTTGCTGAAGAGCAACATATGCTGGGCAGGCTGAAAAATGCATCTTGGTGATGTGGAAGGATAAAAAAGTGTTTTTGGATTTCAGGAACCTTTGGATCTGATCTGTAGTCCTAGAGTGAGTATCTGGTTGTATTTGGCCTGGGACATGTTGGTGAACCAACTGTCAAAGGACAGCTTTAATACCAACCCAATCAACAACTAAATCATGGACAATAGAGAGAAACTGACCTTCAATATAAATTCATCAAGATAATCAGATGCTCAGACATCAGCAAAAATTTATAAACCATACTAAGAAACAGAAAAATATGGCCTAGCCCAAAGGAACAAATTAAAACTTTGGAGGACCCACAGAACTAGGAAAAACTAATCAAAGATGTTCAAAAAAAGCTCTTAAATCTTTCAAAGAGATGGGTAAAGAGATAAAGGATATTAAGAAGACATTGGGTGAGCATAAAGAAGAATTTGAATGTATACAAAAATAACAGATCTTATGGGAATGAAAGACACAATAGATTAGATTGATACTACAGTAGAGGCTTATGACAGCAGATTGGAAGAGACAGAAGAAAGGATCGGTGAACTAGAAGACAGAGCACCTGAATTTGAATGGACCAAAGAACAGATAGAGAGAAAAGAATGGACAGATATGAACAGAGTCTCAGGGAAATGACTGAAAACACAAAGTACACAAACATAAACATCATGAATGTCCCAGAAGGAGAAAAGAAGGGAAAAGGGCCAAAAAGAATATTTGAGAAAATAATAGCTGAAAAATTTTCAACTCATATGAACAGCATATACATGCATATTCAAGCAGGGCAACATATTCCAAACATAATAACCCAAATAGATTCACTCCAAGATACATACTAACCAGACTGTCAAACACCAAAGAAAAGGATAGAGTTCTTAAAGCAGCAAGAGAAAAGTGGTTTCACCACATATGAGGGAAGCCAGATAAGACTAATTGCTTATTTCTCATCAGACCATGGAGGTAAAAAGACAGTGATACAATGTATTTAAGATATTGTACAGAAAAAAAATGCCAGCCAGGAATTATTTATATGGCAATGCTGTCTTTCAAAAGAAAGAGAGTACAGATCAATAGAGGCTGAGAAAGTTTAACAAGAGAGCTGCCTTATAAGAAATACTAAAGGGATTTCTGCCAGCTGAATTGAGGAGTGAAGAGAGAGAGGCTTGGAGGAGAGTTCATAAATGAGGATTATTAGTAAGGGTTAAAAAAAAAGACAGCAAATAAAAGCTAACGGATAAAATAGTTGAAGTAAGTCCTGCTTTTGTAGTAGTAAAATTGAATGTTTAATGGATTAAATTTCCCAACCAAAAAACACAGAGTGGCATAATGGATAAATAATGTGATCCAGCTATGCGCTATTAACAAGAAACTCAATTTACACCCAAAGATACAAATAGGTTAATTGTAAAAGGTTAGAAAAAGATATTCCACCCAAGCAGTAACCAAAAATGAGAAGGAGTAGTTATTCTGATACCAGACAAAATAGACTTAAATGCAAAAATGTTATGAGACAAAAAGGGATATTATATACAGATAAAAGGGGCAATTCACCAAGAAAAAATAGCAATCATAAATATCTATGCATCCAATCACATTGCTGCAAAACACATGAACCAAACACTGGCAAAACTAAAGAAAGTAATAGACAATTCTACAGTAATAGTGGGAGACTTCAACACACAGCTGTCTTTGTGGAAAGAACATCAAAACATGGATCAATAAGGAAACAGAGAACCTAAATAATATGACAAATGAACTAGACCTGACAGACCTATATAGAACATGGTACCCAAAACAGCAGGACATTCATTCCTCTCAAGTACTTATGAATCATTCTCCAGGACATACTAAATGTTGTGATGCAAGACAGGTGTTAATACATTTTAAAATATTGAAATTACATAAAGCACTTTATCATAATGGAATGAAGCTGGAAATCAATGAGTGGAGACACAAATACATGGTAGTTAAATAACACACTTTAAACAACCTATTGGTCAAAAAAGAAATGGCAAGAGAAAAACAGTAAATATCTTGAGGTAAAGAACAAGCCCAAGAAAAGTGATGGGTACTGAGGATCAATGATGATGGTTTCGATTACTGAATTCAGATTGTGGGGGGCACAGCTTGGAGAACAGCCATTGTGTCAATTTACCTCAGATCAAAGAAGCAGCTGAATTATTTCAGTTTTCCCTGGACAGGGGGAGTGCAATGAAAATTTAAAGATGAAGTATTTCCTCAGAGTTTTGGAGGACAGTTAAATGAAGGACTGAAACTGCAGTGCAGGCCCGGAAAGTCAGCTTTGGGGAGCCACTGGAAAAGCTCTTGGTTCCCCTCCTGAACTCTTCACAGGGCACTTTGATGCTGATCTACATACTCATCCTGGGTCCCTGGCCTTATTTTAGATAGGAAAGATTGACTAGAGAAAGAAAGTACTTCCTGTGATAACACCTCCAAGAAATAGCCCTCCAGCCAAAATCAGCTTAAGACAATGAAAGGACTAAAAAATGACCTCCATAGGTGAATCACCTTAGAAAAATCCTGCCAACTTCAAGTACCTAGGAGACTGAAGTCTATCTCCTGTAAAAGAGAGGAGACAATTCAACTCATGTAAATAGAAGAACTCAAACAAATAACATGAAAATCTCAGGATGAGACAGAGGTCCAGAAACATAAGGAAACCCTGAATACTGCATTCACATTGGGGAGTCCCTCCTGATAGGGGGCTGAAGCTCAAGATAATATCTGTCTTATCATTATCTTGGTAGAACACCAACAAAAAAGGGAACTAGTGAACAGATGTTTTGTTTTTAATATATTTCACCAGTAGAGATGGTAGTTTTGATTTTATAATACTTTTCTTATACCATGTCTCTGAATGTTATCATGGGATGTACTTGTTTATACACAAGTAATATGCAGAGTATGTGTGATTCTGGCTTGATATAGAAGCTAAGTCAGTTACTGAGTAAGATTTTGAAACTATTCCAGTGAGTACTAAATTGGCCAAACGTTCTGTTTTTTATACCATTAAAATTGTATTTTCTAAAAACAAAAGGGACCTTTAAGAGAATAAATACCAGAATTAACATTTTAAAATATTAAATTGTACAATGTGCAACAAAAGAGTATAAGACAAATAAAGAAAGAGGAAATGATGGCCCATCCAAAGGAAAAGGATAAAAATACAAAAAAAAACCAGTGAAGAAGAGAATGGGGACATACCAAACAAAGCCTTTTAAAAATTATCTTAAAAACTCAAGGAGAGGGTGCACAGGTGGTTCAGTGATAGAGTGCTGACCTTCCATGCAGGAGACCTGGGTTTGATTCCCATCCCATACACCAGCACCACCATCCCCACACAAAAATAGAAACTTAAGGAGATGAAGGAAAATACAGAGAAAACACTAAAGGGTATTAAGAAAACAGCTATTGAGCAATATGACAGGCCTAGTAAAGAGAAATGTAAAAAAAGTAACCAATAAGAACTACTGGCATTGAAGACCACAATAACTGAAAGGAAAAATGCCCACAAGTGCTTCAACAGAAAAAATGGAGCTGGCAGAAGAGAGAATCAGTAAACTTGAAGTCAAGACAATTGAATAAGTCAGACTGAGGAGCTGAAAGAAAAATGGAAATAGTAAAAGTGAAAATAGCTTGGTAATGAATAAAGACACAAAATTTTGAGGTGTACAACATAATGTGTTTTGTCATAAATTCACATGATTCACAACTCTGGATGCCAATGAGCCTTTTCAAAGTCACAACAAAACCTCAGCTTTATACAGGATATGTGTCCAGCTGATGGGGATACAGTTGACAGAGCTCAGGGAACAGCAGCTAGTGGAAAATTCTATTTGGATCTCAGGCAAGGGTGTGCAAATGGCTTGGAAACAAACCAAGAGAAAACATCAACTATCCTGAAGTCAGCTTTCCCCATTTATGTGCAGGATTGGCCCTGTTGGTGGGTTCAGATACTTATTTTATTTTATTTGATGAAATCTGTCAATACATAGGACATCTTGTTGTTATATGAACTAAATGACTATTGCCATTCATCTCCCACTAAATGGTTTTCTGTATAAAATAAATAGCCTAAGAGAGCACTGGAATACCATCAAGTGCATCAATATACTCATTATTGGAGTCATAGAAGGAGATGAAAAGAGCAGAATAATTAGTGAAAGAAATAATGGCAGAAAAATTCCCAAACTTAGCAAAAGGTATGAATAGACACATCTAAAAAGCTAAGAGAACACCAAACAGGATAAACATGAAGAAAAATACATACCATCATATATTGATTAGACTATCAAATATAGAGACAGGGATTGAGTTCTAAAAGCAGAGAAAAATATCCTATTATGTATAAGAGATTCCAAATTATATTGAGTACTGATTTCTCATCAGAAACCATGGAGGCCAGAAGTCAGTGGGTTGAAATACTTAAAGTACTTAAAGAAAACAACTTCTAGCTATGATTTTTATGAAGATATACTCTTTCAAATGAAGGAATGACCAAGACATTCTCTGACAAACAAACCTGAGATAGTTCATCACTTCTAGACCTGTCCTACAAGTAATGCTAAAGGGAGCTCTTCAGATTGAAAGGAAAAGACACTTGACAGTGGTTCAAACCAATATAAAGAAATAAAAATGTGTGGTAAATGTAGCCATTGTATAATTATAAATGTCAGTAGTATTGTATGGTATGTAACTCCATGTCTCCTTCTTAGAGGTGCTAAAATTCAAATTCATAAAAATTTGTGATAAACCTGTTTTTGTAAACATAATGTAAAAAATATATGTGGTAATTGCAAAAGCAAAGGATGAGGGGACAGGTGGGTACAAGAAAAGTACATCTTCATGCTATTAATGTTAATTTGTATTAAACCAAATATGATTGCTGTATTTTAAGACTGTTAAATTTTAACCCCATGGGACCAACAAGAAATAAGGAGGAAAAATATATCCCAGATATTTCTTGAAATGAAGTAGCAATGAAAGTTCTCTCAATATGGTACAACCCAATATAGTATATTGGAAATGAGGGACATAAAAAGGTAAAGGGCTTAAAAAGTATAAATAGAAAAGCAGCAGAAGAAAGACCTGTATAATCAGTAGTGACTCTAAATGTAAATGGATTAAACTGTCCATTCAAAAGGCAGAGTTTGGCAGAATGGATAAGATAGCATGACCCAGTCATATGCTTCAGGAGACTCACCTCAAATTACAAAATGCAAGTAGGTTGAGTGGGAAATGATGGAAAAATATATGCCATGTCTGTAATAACCAAAGTAGAGTTGGAATCAGTATACTAATTCTATACTATACTTACACTATAAATTATGCATCTAACAAGACAGTACCAAACTATAGGAAGCAAGCATGGGCAGATGTGAATGGACAAATTCACAACTATCTATTAGGAGTAGGAGACTTTTAACACACCACTCTTAATAATGTTTAGAACATCTAATTAGATCAATAAGGAAGCACAGACCTTGAATAATATATTGAGCCAACTACACCTAACAGACTAGAACACTTCTCCCAACAAAAACAGAATACACATTCTTCTCAACTCCACATGGACAATTCTCCAGTATAGACCATATGTTGGATTGCAAAGTAAGTCTCAATAAATTAAGAAATATTGAATTCATAGTATGTTCATTCTCTGATGACACAAGGATGAAGCTATATATGAGCAACAGAGGGAGAAACTGAGATTCAGAAATATATGGGAAATACCCAATAAGTTCTCAAATCACCAATGGGTTACAGAGGAAATGAGAACTGGCATCAGGAAATATCTTGAGGCAAATGAAAGTACAACATACCAGCACATGGATTGCAGTGAGGCAGTGCGGAGAAGAAAATTTGTGACTCTAACTGTTTATACTTAAAAAGTAGAAAGACAATATTAGAAACTTAACTTCAAAACTGAAAGTACTACAAAAAGAAAAACTAAACACAAATCAATCAGAAGGAAGGAAATAATAAATATTAGAGCAGAGATAAATGAAATACAAAACAATAGAATCAACAAAGCCAAAAGCTGATCCTTTGAGATGATCAGTGAAATTGACAAATCTTTATTGAGTCTAATGATGAAAAGATGAGAGAAAAGTTACAAATGATATCAGAAATAAAAAGGGTAACATTACTCTTGAACTCACTAAAAGATGAAGGATTATAAAGAATACTATGAATAACTATATGCCAATAAATTATGAAAACTAGATGACATAAATGAATAACTGTATGCCAATAAATTATGAAAACTAGATGACATGTGAATTCTTAGAAACACACGTTACCCTCATTGGCACAAGAAGAACTAGAGGATCTCAAAAACCAACTAGTATAGATTTTGAATCAGAAATTAAATACCTCCCCAAAAATAAAAGCTCAGGACCACATGGCTTCACAGTGGATTTATAAACTATTTTAAGAAGACAATGCCAAGTCTACTCAAAGTTTTCCAAAAAATTGAAGAAATTTCAAAATCACCTCCTACCAAAGCCTGATATAGATACCACAAGGGAAAAAATCTACAGATCAATACTTCTTATGAATATAGAAGAAAACATCCTCAACAAAGTACTAGCAAGATGAACCAAACAGCATGTTTAAAACATTATGCACCATTATCAAGTGGGATTTATCCCCAGTATGCCTGGTTGGTTCAGCAGAAGAAAATCATTTAGTGTAACACAGCACATTAACAGAAGAAAGGGAGGAAAAAGACACACAATCCTCTCAATTGAGGCATAAAATGCATTTAACAAAAAACAGCACACTTGCTTGATAAAAACATTTAGGACACTAGGGCAAGCAGGAAACTTCTTCAACATGATATAGGGCAGATATGAAAAGCCCACAGCTAATATCTTACTTAATGTTGAAAGACTGAAAGCTTTCCCTATAAGAGCAGAAACAAGGAAAGAATGCTCACTGCCAACACTATCATTCAACATTGCAGTGGAAGATCTTGCCAGGGAAATTGGGCAAGAAAAAGAAATAAAAGATATACAAATTGGAAAAGAAGTAAAACTTTCCTTATTTGCAGATGATATGATCCTATATAGAGGAAGTTCTGAAAAATCTACAATAAAGCTCCTGGAGATATTAAATGAATTCGTCAAAGTAAAGTGTTCAAGATCAACAACCAAAAATTAGTAGCATTTCTATACACAAGTAATGTAAAAATGGAAGAAGTAATCAAGAAAAAAAAATCCATTTACAATAGCAACTAAAAAAAATTAAATAACTGGGAATAAATTTAATCAGAAATGTATAGAATTTGCATACAGAAATATGCAAAATATTGTTAAAAGAAATTAAAGAAGACATAAATAAATGGAAGAACAGTCTGTGTTCATGGATTATGAGAATAAACATAATTAATATGTTAACACTGCTCAAAACAATGTATAGATTCAATAAGATCTCAATTACAATTTTAATAACCTTCTTTACAGAAACATTAATGCCAAGCACCAAATTTATGTAGAAATATAAAAGGCCTGAACACCTAAAGCCATCTTGAAAAAGAAGAATGAAGTTGGAGGATTCTCACTTCCTGATCTTAAAATTTATTACAAAGCCACAGTAATCAAAACAGGATGGTACTGGCACAAGAAGAGATATACAGACCAATGGACTCAAACTGAGAACCCAGAAATCCATTCTCACATTTACAGCCAACCGTCTTGGGACAAGCAGGCAAAAAGTGTTCAATTGGGAAATAATATCCTCTTAAGAAAATGATACTGAGAAAACTTGGTCTCCATTTGCAAAAAAAAGGAGGACCCCTAACTCACACCTTATACAAAAATCAACTCAAAATGGATGAAATACCTAGATATAACATGGTTAACAATTATCAAATTCCTAGAAGAAAGCATATTGAACCATCTTCAGGACTTTACGTTAGGCAACGTTTCAACCAAAAGAACAAACTACAAAAGAAAAAAATAGATAAATGAGTCCTCCTCAAAATTGGTAGTGCATGAAAGAAGTCTCTCATGAAAGAAAAAAAAACACCCTATTCAGTAGGAGAAAATATTTGAAAACCATATATCTTATAAGTGTTTAATATCCAGACTATATCCTAGAACTCCAGAATAGAAAGACAAACGACCCAAGTTAAAAATGATCAAAAGGCTTGGATAGACATTTCTCTACATACGATATACAAATAGCTAAAAAAAAGCAATGAAAAGATGTTCAACATTATTAACTGTCAGGAACATTCAAATCGAAATCACAAGATACCATTTCACACCCACTAGAATGATTACATTAAAAGAACCAACAATTACAG
This sequence comes from Tamandua tetradactyla, assembly GCF_023851605.1. NCBI lineage: Eukaryota > Metazoa > Chordata > Mammalia > Pilosa > Myrmecophagidae > Tamandua > Tamandua tetradactyla. The sequence continues at coordinate 38,610,312 of NC_135342.1, read as the reverse complement.
AAGTGGATGTGGATAAATGATAAAGTCATTTACTGTTGGTGGGAATATGAAATGGTGCAGCTGCTGTAGAAGACACTTTGGCAGTTCCTCAGAAACTTAAGGAATATAATTACCACATGACCTGGCAATCCCACTACTAGGTTTATACCCTCAAAATTTTCCAACCAGGGGCCTCTATAGATACTTGCACACTAGTGTTTATAGTGGCATTCACAATTTCCAAAATTTGCAAGCAACTGAAGTGTCCATCAACCAATGAATGAGTAAACAACACGTGGTTTATATATACAATAGAAATTATTCTGCATTAAAATGAAATTTTTATTCATAAGATACTTTGAATGAACCTTGAAGATGCCATGTTGAGTACAATAAGTCAGACAGGAAAGGACAGATAATGTAGTTTTCACTGAATAATAACTAAAATAAGGAAGCCCAAAGAGTCAGAATTTAGAAGATAGGTTACTACGCACTGAGTTGGGGATAGGGAATGATGAGTTAATCCTTACATCATATAGATTTTCTACTGAAATTGACTGAAATATTTTGGTAATGAACAGTGATGGTGGTAGCACAAAATTGTAAATGTAGTCAACAGCACGGAATTTTACATATACATGAATATGGTTAAAAGTGGAAATTTCAAGTCATATATATGTTACTACAATAAATATTAAAAGAAAAAATAAATATGAATTTAACTTAAGAAAATAAAACAGCATGGTACTTGCACAAGGACAGACATATAGAATAAAGAAAATGAATTGACAGCTCAGAAATCCACCATTAAATTTATGGCAATTGATTTTTGACAAGGGGCAAAGTCAATCAATTGGGAACAAAGCACTCTCTTCAGCAACGGTTTAAGGAAAACCGGATCTCCTTTGCAAAAGAAAGAAGGAATATCCCTACCCCATACCTTATGCAAAATCAACTCAAAATGGACCAAAGACCTAACAATAAGAGCTAGAGCTATCAAATTCATAGAAGAAAACATAAGAAAGCATTTTCAGGACTTGTGTTAGGAAGTGGTTTGCTGGATTTTATACCCAAAGTACAAGCAACAAAAGAAATATAGACAAATGGGACCTCATCAAAATTAAGAACTTTTGTGCCTCAATGGATTTTATCATATAGTAAAAAAGACAGTATACAGTATGGGAGAAAATATTGGGGAATCCGTATACCTGGTAAAGGTTTATATCCAGAATGTATAAAGAAATCCTTTAACTTAACAAAAGGACAACCCAGTTTACAAATGGGCAAAAGACTTGAATAGACATCTCTGCAAAGAAGATAAACAAATGGCCAGAAAACACATAAAAAGTTGCTCAATGTAATTAGCAATGAGGGGAATGTAAATTAAAACCCCAAGGAGAAAAAAAAAAAACCCAAGGAGAGGAGAGGGCAGGCAATGATGGCTCAATGGCAGAGTTCTCATCTGGTTTTGACTCCTGGAGCCTGCCCATGTGTCAAAAAATAAACAAACAAACACACAAATTTAAAAAACACCCAAGGAGAGAAGATGGTGAAGTGAGGTGGATTGAATTCACCCATGCTCCATGGGACAAGATAGGGGATGGGGAGAGAATGTTCAGGACTGCAGTCCAGTGTGATGAGTGATTATGGGGGGAGGAGAGAAAGGTAGAAGCACTGGGGGTAGGGAGAGCCAAGTGGGTTGCATTGGCAGTGATTCCCATTAGGGGAAGATGGCACATATAAGGCAGTTTGGGTTGGAAGGAATTGACCTTCCTCGGCTCCCACCTTCTCCTGCTACTGGCTTGGGAAACATCCCCGGGTAGCCCCATGACCCGCAGTGGCTGTCAACCACAAAGAGCCAGGTCTCCAGATGCTCAGAGTACTTGCCTAGCTGGGTGCTGCAAAAAGCCAGCTCACCGGGCACAGGGTGTTGTGGATTCACCAGGTGCCACGAGCTGTGCGTTGGCTACTCCCCCAAACACTGTTGTCTGCTCCCCCATCCTGCACCAGAAACAGCTCTCCTGTCACCAAGGTGGGGAGAACCCACAATGTGTACTCAAGCCTCCCAGCCAGGCACTGCTGATGGGTGTGGAACTGATGGGTGTGAAAGAAAGAGGTGCCTCAGGACCACCACCTGCTGGTGAGAAGTGGTAATTGCAAACTGACAACCCCCTTTCTGTCTAGGTTTTTATCTTCCTCTTTTCTATTTTTTTCTGTTTCTGCTTTTTTTTTGACTTTTAATAACGAGATTTATTTAAACACATATAGTTCTTTAGAGGAAAGGCAGCTAACTTTCATCTGAGGTTCTCTATTACATGGGAAGGCACACTGTGATATCTGCTGGCCTTCTCTCCTGTCTTTTGAGTTCCAACAACTTTCATCAGGGTGATTCCTTTCTGCATCTCCAAGGGCCTGGGCTGATCTGTGAGTGCTGAGATGAGGTATGCTGAGCTGCTTGGGCTATGCTGTGTCGAGCTCTCTTCTGACCTTTCTCTTTTTGTTTTTGTTTTTTGTTTTTTAATTTATTTATTAATTAAAAAAAATTAACAAATGAAATAAAACATTGACATATGTAATCAGTAATTCACAATATTATCACTTAGTTGCATATTCATCATTTCTTAGAACATTTGCATCAATTCAGGAAAAGAAATAAAAAGACAACAGAAAAAGAAATAAAATGAAAACAGAAAAAAAAGATTATACATACCATACCACTTATCTCTCGCTTTCATTAGCATTTCAAACTAAATTTATTTTAACGCTTGTTCCCCCTATTATTTATTTTTATTCCATATGTTCTACTTGTCTGTTGACAAGGTAGATAAAAGGAGCATCAGACACAAGGTTTTCACAATCACACAGTCACATTGTGAAAGCTATATCATTATTCAATCATCCTCAAGAAACATGGCTACTGGAACACAGCTCTACATTTTCAGGCACTTCCCTCCAGCCTCTCCATTACATCTTGAATAACAAGGTGATATCTACTCAATGCGTAAGAATAACTTCCAGGACAACCTTTCTACTCTGTTTGGAATCTCTTAGCCATTGATACTTTGTCTCATTTCACTTCTTCCCCTTTTGGTTGAGAAGGTTTTCTCAATCCCTTGATGCTGGATCTCAGCTCATTCTAGGGTTTTCCTCAATACCTTGATGCTGAGTCCCAGCTCATTCTAGGATTTCTGTCCCATGTTGCCAGGAAGGTCCATACCCCTGGGAGTCATGTCCCACATAGACAGGTGGAGGGTGGTGAGATTGCTTGTTGTGTTGACTGGAGAGAGAGGCCATATCTGAGCAACAAAAGAAGCTCTCTTGGGGATGACTCTTGGCCTAATTTTTAAGTAGACTTGATCTATCCTTTGTGGGGCTAATTTTCATATGAACAAACCCCAAGACTGGGGGCTCAGCCTATAGCTTTGGTTGTCCACACTGCTTGTGAGACTATCAAGAGTTCGGCTTGGGGAAGTTGAATTTCTTCCTGTTCTCACCATTCCCCGAAGGGGACTTTGAAAATACTTTTCCACTCACTGATCAAATCATTCTGGGATTCATCGGGGCATCACTCTGGGCAAGCCAACAAAATCTCATGTCCAAGTACTTATGGTGTTCAATCAAACTATCTACATAAGTTATATTAGGAAATGCACTAGTCAAAATATAAATTTTGTACCGTATACACATTTTTTGCTTTAGTCTCACACATAAGTTGCAACTTTAAAATATTAATTATCATCTATTTTCAGCACCCTGTGGTAATGACATTTCTTTGTTCTTCCTCATGCAAAAGATTTTTAAAATTTGTACATTTAGTCACTATCATTATACACTCTAGGCATTCCTAGATTATACCATCTCAGTCTTTAACATCTTTCTTTCTTTCTGATTTCATTTATGCCCCCAGCCCTCCTCCCTCTATCATTCTCACATGCAGCTTCATTCAGTGTTTTAACATAATTGTATTACAGTTAGGTAGTATTGTGCTGTCTATTTCTGAGTTTTTATATTCAGTCCTGTTGCACAATCTGTATCCCTTGAGCTCCAATTACCCAATATCTTACCCTATTTCTATCTCCTGGTGGTTTCTTCCACCAACGAAATATTCCAAGTTTATTCACTAATGTCAGACCATACAGTATTTGTCCTTTTGTTTCTGGCTAATCTCACTCAGCATAATGGCCTCAAGGTCCATCCATGTTGTTACATACTTCATAACTTTATTCTTTCTTAAAGCTGCATAATATTCCATTGTATGTATATATCACAGTTTGTTTAGTCACTTGTCTGTTGATGGACATTTTGGCTGTTTCCATCTCTTTGCAATTGTAAATAACGCTGCTATAAACATTGGTGTGCAAATGTCCATTTGTGTCTTTGTCCTTATGTCCTTTGTGTAGATACCTAGCAGTGGTATCGCCGGGTCATATGGAAATTCCATATTCAGCTTTTTGAGGAACTGCCAAACTACCTTCCACAGCGGTTGTACCATTTGACATTCCCACCAACAGTGGATAAGTGTGCCTCTTTCTCCATATCCTCTCCAGCACTTGTCATTTTCTGTTTTGTTGATAATGGCCATTCTGGTGGGTGTGAGATGATATCTCATTGTGGTTTTGATTTACATTTCTCTAATGGCCAGGGAAGTTGAGTATCTCTTCATGTGCCTTTTGGCCATTAGTATTTCCTCTTCTGAGAAGTGTCTGTTCAAGTCTTTTTCCTATTTTGTAATTGGATTGGCTGTCTTTTTGTTGTTGAGTTGAACAATCTCTTTATAAATTCTGGATACTAGACCTTTATCTGATATGTCATTTCCAAATATTGTCTCCCATTGTGTAGGCTGTCTTTTTACTTTCTTCTTTTTTTTTTTTTTTGCAGAGAAATCCATTTCTTTATTAGAAGAGCTTCAAATTTATGTTTGCATCAAAACAATTAAACTATTATTCATTAAGAGAAAGGAGAATAAAATGTAGAAAGTTAAGGATACTTGTTTCTCTTCACCTTTAGTAACAGAAGCAGGACTGGGTTCCTAATACTCTGGCAATGTTATGCTGTTTTAAATAATAGGATGAAGCTCCAGAGTCTGGGGTCCTGATATAAGGACCTTGAAGAACTACTCAAGTCATTTCATCTTCTCACCTGTAGCTCAGTGTACCTGGTACAATGATGCCAGGCCCAGGGGCATGCTCTTCACCCAATCTGTACCCAGGCCTGACCAAAGATGGAAACTTTGGCTTGACCCTTGGAGTCTACTGTGCCCACCACCAGCACAGCTTACCTCATCCACTCTGTTTTAGGAATTATAGCTCAGTCTGGGTTGAAGGTCGTATCCACCAGCCCTGCCCCCAGGTGTAACACCAGTGGGTTGTTCAGTTCCTCCATGGGAAACCACATTATTAGGATTATCTAAATGTGATTCATTAAACAGCCAAGCTTTCTGCTATGACTGCATTCCCTTGTCTCTGGTTCCAAAGTCTTGACATTTCCTTGAAGCAAAATTCAGTGAAATAAGAGCTCACTTCCTTACAATCCTATAAGTTTAAGAAACATATGCTATCACATCATATCCTTAATCTCTTCATCTTCTTCCTCATTCACTGTATTACTTGCAATCCAATTCAAAATTCCTGAAGCTACTGGTTGCCTCATGATTTGGGTCATGAGATTGCTGTATGCGTTAAAAAATATATTTTCTAAAAAGCTTAGCAGCCTCTCTTTTTTATAATGCACCCTGTGCCCTTTGCCACATCCTTAAGTGTTTCCTGTTTTTATTCTAAGGTTGCATGCCTCCTTAAATATTTCTGTGGGTCTTGATTTAAATTCTGTACCTCTATAACCACTTAACTCTTTGTTCCTGTCCCTGCAAGCAATCTGCGTGGTTGGGGAGCAAGGCCTCCAGAAATCTCTCGAAATTGCGTGTCTCCCTGGGGGCAGCTCCACTCAGCTATGGGGACGCGGGTGGGGACGACATCACGCGGGCAATTTAATCAGGGTTCCAAAGGGTACCTGCAAGCGGATACTAAGGCTCAAAGAGCCTGAGAGGTAAATGTATGGGAAGTTCATGCATAGTGGCCATGCCAAGCAGAATAAATTCACCTGACTAGAAGTCAGAAGGGAGAAGGTAGAGCCCCCTGCAGAAGCCTTTTAGAACCCCGATTAAATTGCCCATGGGCTGTGGGACCCACCCGCAGCCCCACAGCTAAGTGGAGCTGCCACCGGGAAGACCCGCAGTCTCGCGAGATTCCGAGAGGCCCTGCTCCCGGAAAACTCCAGGCCCGGACCTCCAAGGCTGACCAAGGGGTCGGAGCACCGGTCAGAGAGAGGCTGGGGATACGCCGCTGCCAGGCTCAGACCTTTGCCTTCTGCTTTGCCATGGGTTTTTTGTTTTTTTGTTTTTTAAATTTTTTTATTAATCAAAAAAAAAGAAAAGAAATTAACACAACATTTAGAAATCATTCCATTCTACAAATGCACTCAGTAATTCTTAGTATCATCACATAGATGTATGATCATCATTTCTTAGTACATTTGCATCGATTTAGGAAAAGAACTAGCAAAACAGCAGAAAAAGATATAGAATGCTAATATAGAGAAGAGAATTAAAATAATAATACTAATAATATCTATATATATAAAAAGGAAAAAGAATAAAACAAAAGCAAAAGATACAAACACACAAACAAACAAACAAAAAACCATATTTCAGGTGCAGCTTCATTCAGTGTTCCAACCTAGTTACATTACACTTAGGTATTATTATGCTGTCCATTTTTGAGTTTTTGTATCTAGTCCTGTTGCACAGTCTGTATCCCTTCAGCTCCAATTACCCATTATCTTACCCTGTTTCTAACTCCTGCTGGTCTCTGTTACCAATGATATATTCCAAGCTGATTCTCGAATGTCGGTTCACATCAGTGGGACCTTACAGTATTTGTCCTTTAGTTTTGGGCTAGACTCACTCAGCATAATGTTCTCTAGGTCCATCCATGTTATTACATGCTTCATAAGTTTAGTCTGTCTTAAAGCTGTATAATATTCCATCGTAGGTATACGCCACAGTTTGTTTAGCCACTCGTCTGTTGATGAACATTTTGGCTGTTTCCATCTCTTTGCAATTGTAGATAATGCTGCTATAAACACTGGTGTGCAAATGTCCGTCTGTGTCTTTGCCCTTAAGTCCCTTGAGTAGATACCTAGCAGTGGTATTGCTGGGTCATAATCCATTCTGCCAGTCTATGTCTTTTGATTGGGAAATTCAGTCCATTAACTTTTAGTATTATTATTGTTTGGATAATATTTTCCTCTACCATTTTGGCTTTTGTATTATATATATCATATCTGATTTTCCTTCTTTCTACACTTTACTCCATACCTCTCTCTTCTGTCTTTTCGTATCTGACTCTAGTGCTCCCTTTAGTATTTCTTGCAGAGCTGGTCTCTTGGTCACAAATTCTCTCAGTGACTTTTTGTCTATAAATGTTTTAATTTCTCCTTCATTTTTGAAGGACAATTTTGCTGGATATAGGAGTCTTGGTTGGCAGTTTTTCTCTTTTAGTAATTTAAATATATCATCCCACTGTCTTCTAGCTTCCATGGTTTCTGCTGAGAAATCTACACATAGTCTTATTGGGTTTCCCTTGTATGTGACAGATTGTTTTTCTCTTGCTGCTTTCAAGATCCTCTCTTTCTCTTTGACCTCTGACATTCTAACTAGTAAGTGTCTTGGAGAACGCCTATTTGGGTCTATTCTCTTTGGGGTGCGCTGCACTTCTTGGATCTGCAAATTTAGGTCTTTCATAAGAGTTGGGAAATTTTCAGTGATAATTTCTTCCATTAGTTTTTCTCCTCCTTTTCCCTTCTCTTCTCCTTCTGGGACACCCACAACACGTATATTTGTGCGCTTCATAATGTCATTCAGTTCCCTGATCCCCTGCTCAAGTTTTTCCATTCTTTTCCCTATAGTTTCTGTTTCTTTTTGGAATTCAGATGTTCCATCCTCCAGTTCACTAATTGTAGCTTCTGTCTCTTTAGATCTACCGTTGTAGGTATCCATTGTTTTTTCCATTTTTTCTTCTTTGTCCTTCACTCCCATAAGTTCTGTGATTTGTTTTTTCAGATTTTCTATTTCTTCTTTTTGTTCAGCCCATGTCTTCTTCATGTCCTCCCTCAATTTATTGATTTGGTTTTTGAAGAGTTTTTCCATTTCTGTTCGTATATTCAGCATTAGTTGTCTCAGCTCCTGTATCTCATTTGAACTATTGGTTTGTTCCTTTGATTGGGCCATATCTTCAATTTTCCGAGCGTCATCCATTATTTTCTGCTGGTGTCTGGGCATTTGATCAGATTTCCCTGGGTGTGGGACCCAGCTTGTTGAAAGCTTTTTCTGTGAAATCTCTGGGCTCTGTTTTTCTTTTCCTGCCCAGTAGGTGGCGCTCTTGGCGCTCGTCTGTCTGCACCGCAGTCGGCCCGGGAAACCGTGCGTGGAGGTGGGGGTCGCTGGCCGCCGCGGCTTGGGAGAGTGCCGGTCCTAACTGCCCAGCTGGCCCGAAACGCCAAGCGTGACGGGAGGGCCCCGCTATCCAACGTTCCCAGTCAGACCGGGGAGCCACGTGCGTGGAGGGGACCCCAGTCGCCAGCCGCCCCGGCCGGGAAAACGCGCGCCCCTCGGGTATCTCACCGCAGCGGATTCTCCCTGCCCGTTCAGCTGTTCCAGAATGGGGTACGCTGTCTTTTTGGTCTCTGTCGTGACTCCGGGAGCTGTTTCGTATTGTTTCTGTTTCTTTAGTTGCTATTCTGGAGGAGGAACTAAGACCCGCGCGTCCTACTAAGCCGCCATCTTCTCCGGAAGTCTTTTTTTACTTTCTTGATGAAGTTCTTTGATGTGCAAAAGTGTTTAATTTTGAGAAGTTCCCATTTATTTATTTATTTCTTCAGTGCTCTTGCTTTGGGTGTAAGGTCTATAAAACCACCTCCAAGTATAAGATTTATAAGATATTTCCCTACATTTTCCTCTAACTGTTTTATGGTCTTGGACCTGATGTTTAGATCTTTGATCCATTTTGAGTTAACTTTTGTATAGGGTGTGAGATACGGGTCCTCTTTCATTCTTTTGCATATGGATATCCAGTTCCCTAGGCACCATTTATTGAAGAGACTGTTCTGTCCCAGGTGATTTGGGTTGATTGCCTTATCAAAGATCAATTGTCCATAGATGAGAGGGTCTATATCTGAACACTCTATTCAATTCCATTGGTCAATATATCTATCTTTATGCCAGTACCATGCTGTTTTGACCACTGTAGCTTCATAATATGCCTTAAAGTCAGGCAGTGTGAGGCCTTCGACTGCATTTTTTTTCCTCAAGATACTTTTAGCAATTCAGGGCACCCTGCCCTTTCAGATAAATTTGCTTATTGGTTTTTCTATTTCTGAAAAGTAAGTTGTAGGGATTTTGATTGGTATTGCATTGAATCTGTAAATCAATTTAGGTAGAATTGACATCTTAACAATATTTAATCTTCCAATCCATGAACATGGTATGCCCTTCCATCTCTTTAGGTCTTCTGTGAATTCTTTTAACAATTTTTTGTAGTTTTCTTTGTATAGGTCTTTTGTCTCTTAAGCTAAATTTATTCCTAAATATTTTATTCTTTTCGTTGCAATTGTAAATGGAATTCGTTTCTTGATTTCCCTCAGGTTGTTCATTACTAGTGTATAGAAACACTACAGATTTTTGAGTATTGATCTTATACCCTGCCACTTTGCTGTACTCGTTTATTAGCTCTAGTAGTTTTGCTGTGGATTTTTCAGGGTTTTTGACATATAGTATCATAACATCTGCAAACAGTGAGGGTTTTACTTCTTCCTTTCCTATTTTGATGCCTTGTATTTCTTTTTCTTCTCTAATTGCTCTGGCTGGGTCTTCCAATGCAGTGTTGAATAACAGCGGTCATAGTAGACATCCTTGTCTTGTTCCTGATCTTCGGGGAAAAGTTTTTGGTTTTTCCCCTTTGAGGATGATGTGAATTTTGGGCTCTTCATCTATTCCCTTTATCATTTTGAGGAAGTTACCTTCTATTCTTATCCTTTGAAGTTTTTTCAACAGGAAATGATGTCGAATTTTGTCAAATGCCTTTTCTGTGTCAATCAAAATGATCATGTGGTTTTTCTGTTTTGATTTGTTGATTTTGTGTATTACATTAATTTATTTTCTCATGTTGAACCATCCTTGCATACCTGGGATGAATCCTACTTGGTCATGATGTATAATTCTTTTAATGTGTTGCTGGATTCGATTTGCTAGAATTTTACTGAGGATTTTTGTATCAATATTCATTAGAGAGATTGATCTGTAGTTTTCTTTTTTTGTAATGTCTTTGTCTGGCTTTGGCATGAGGGTGATGTTGGCTTCGTAGAATGAATTAGGTAGCTTTCCCTCCTCTTCAATTTTTTTGAAGAGTTTGAGCAGGGTTGGTACTAATTATTTCTTGAATGTTGGGTAGAATTCACATGTGAAACTATCTGGTCTTGGACTTTTCTTCTTGGGGAGCTTCTTAATGACTGGTTCAATTTCTTTACTTGTGATTGTTTTGTTGAGGTCATCTATTTCTTCTCGAGTCAAATTTGTTTGTTCATGCCTTTCTAGGAAGTTGTCCATTTCATCTACATTGTTGTATTTATTAGCATAAAGTTGTTCATAGTATCCTGTCATTACTTCCTTTATTTCTGTGGGGTCAGTGGTTATGTCTCCTCTTCCATTTCTAATCTTATTTATTTGCATCCTCTCTCTTCTTCTTTTTGTCAGTGTTGCTGAGGGTCCATCAATCTTATTGATTTTCTCATAGAACCAGCTTCTGGTTTTGTTGATTTTCTCAATTGTTTTCATGTTCTCAATTTCATTTATTTCTGCTGTAATCTTTGTTATTTCTTTCCTTTTGCTCGCTTTGGGGTTAGTTTGATGTTCTTTCTCTAGTTCTTCGAAGTGGACAGTTAATTCCTCAATTTTTGCCCTTTCTTGTTTTTTGATATAGGCATTTAGGGCAATAAATTTCTCTCTTAGCACTGCCTTTGCTGTGTCCCATAAGTTTCGATATGTTGTGTTTTCATTTTCATTTGCCTTGAGATATTTACTGATTTCTCTTGCAATTTCTTCTTTGACCCACTGATTGTTTAAGAGTGTGTTGTTAAGCCTCCACATATTTGTGAGTTTTCTGGCGCTCTGCCTATTATTGATTTCCACCTTCATTCCTTCATTATCTGAGAAAGTGTTTTGTATGATTTCAGTCTTTTTAAATTCATTAAGACTTGTTTTGTGACCCAGCATATGGTCTATCCTCGAGAATGCTCCATGACCACTTGAGAAAAAGGTGTATTCTGCTGTTGTGGGGTGTAACGTTCTATAAATGTGTGTTAAGTCTGGCTTGTTTACTGTATTATTCAAATTCTCTGTTTCTTTATTGATCCTCTGTCTAGATGTTCTGCCCACTGATGAGAGTGGGGAATTGAAGTCTCCAACTATTATGGGTGATGTGTCTATTTCTCTTTTCAGTGTTTTCAGTGTTTGCCACATGTATTTTGGAGCATTCTAGTTTGGTGCATAAATATTTATGATTGTTATGTCTTCGTGCTGAATTGTTCATTTTATTAATACATAGTGTCCTTCTTTGTCTCTTTTAACTGTTTTACATTTGAAGTCTAATTTGTTAGATATTAGTATAGCTACTCCTGCTCTTTTCTGATTGTTATTTGCATGAAATATCTTTTCCCAACCTTTCACTTTCAACCTATGTTTATCCTTGGGTCTAAGATGTGTTTCCTGTAGACAGCATATAGATGGGTCCTGTTTTTTAATCCATTCTGCCAGTCTATGTCTTTTAATTGGGGAGTTTAATCCATTAACATTTAATGTTATTACTGTGCAGGTAGTACTTTCTTCTACCATTTTGCTTTTTGGATTTTATATGTCATATCTAATTTTCCTTCTTTTTACCTTTACTCATAGTCTTCCTTTCTACACTCTTTTCCACACCTCTCTCTTCTGTCTTTTCATATCTGTCTCTAGTGCTCCCTTTAGTATTTCTTGCAGAGCTGCTCTCTTGGTCACAAATTCTCTCAGTGATTTTTTGTCTGAGAGTGTTTTAATTTCTCCCTCATTTTGAAGGACAATTTTGCTGGATATAGAATTCTTGGTTGGCAGTTTTTCTCTTTTTGTAATTTAAATATATCATCCCATTTGCCTTCTTGCTTCCATGGTTTCTGCTGAGAAATCTATGCATAGTCTTGTTGGGTTTCCCTTGTATGTGATGGATTGCTTTTCTCTTGCTGCTTTCAAGATCCTCTCTTTCTCTTTGACCTCTGACGTTCTGATTAGTAAGTGTCTTGAAGTATGTCTATTTGGATCTATTCTCTTCAGGGTACGCTGCACTTCTTGGATCTGTAATTTTAAGTCTTTCATAAGAGTTGGAAAAATTTCAGTGATAATTTCCTCCATTAGTTTTTCTCCTCCTTTTCCCTTCTCTTCTCCTTCTGGGATGCTCACAAAATGTATATTTGTGCGTTTCATATTGTCATTCAATTCTCTGAGTCCCTGCTTGTATTTTTCCATTTTTTCCCTATAGTTTCTGTTTCTTTTTGGATTTCAGATATTCCATCCTCCAGTTCACTAATCCTATCTTCTGCCTCTCAAAATCTACCACTGTAGGTTTCCATTGTTTTTTTCATCTCTTCTACTGTGCTTTTCATGCCCATAAGTTCTGTGATTTGGTTTTTCAGAATTTCCATTTCTTCTTTTTGTTCATTCCTTGCCTTATTTATATCCTCCCTCAATTCAGTGATTTAGTTTTTTTTTTATCATCACAATAGATTTTTTTAAAATGAAAAATAACATACAAACAAAAAGCAATAAATTTCAAAGCACCACATAACAATTAAGTGTACAACAGATTTCAGAGTTTGGTATGGGTTACAATTCCACAATTTTAGGTTTTTATTTCTAACTGCTCTAAGATACAGGAGACTAAAAGAAATACCAATTTCATGATTCAGCAGTCATATTCGTATATTAAACCCTATCTTCTCTGTGTAACTCCACCATCACCTTTGATTTTTCTATTCCACTCTTTAGGGGCGTTTGGGTTATGGTCCTAACTTTTTCATGTTGGAAGGGGCTGTCAATAATAGGTGGTAGGGAGATGGAAATAGCTTATGTTCTGTAGAGGCTGGGCCCTCTAGGTTTCAGGACTTATCTGGTCCAGGGATCCATCTGGAGGTTGTAGTTTTCTGGAAAGTTACCCTAGGACATAGAACCTTTGTAGAATCTTATATATTGCCCTACATGTTCTTTAGGATTGGCTGGAATGGCTTTGGTTGGGCTTTGGCAAGTTATGATAGGTAGTAATGTCTAACTAAAGCTTGCATGAGAGTGACCTCCAGAATAGCCGCCTTACTCTACTTGAACCCTCCCAGCAACTGATATGTTATTAGTTATACTTCTTTTCCCCATTTTGGTCAGGTTGGAATTGTTGATCCCATGGTGCCAGGGCCAGACTCATTACCAGGAGTCATCTCCCACGCTGCCAGGGAAATTTTCTTCCCTGGATGTCATGTCCCACATAGTATGGCTGGCATTTCTTTTTTTTTTTTTTAATTTTTTTTTATTAATCAAAAAAAGAAAAGAAATTAACACAACATTTAGAAATCATTCCATTCTACACATGCACTCAGTAATTCTTAGTTTCATCACATAGATGTATGATCATCATTTCTTAGTACATTTGCATCGATTTAGGAAAAGAACTAGCAAAACAGCAGAAAAAGATATAGAATGTTAATATAGAGAAGAGAATTAAAATAATAATACTAATAAAATATATATATAAAAAGGAAAAAAAAACAAAAACAAAAGATACAAACACACAAACAAACAAACAAAAAACCATATTTCAGGTGCAGCTTCATTCAGTGTTCCAACCTAGTTACATTACACTTAGGTATTATTGTGCTGTCCATTTTTGAGTTTTTGTATCTAGTCCTGTTGCACAGTCTGTATCCCTTCAGCTCCAATTACCCATTATCTTACCCTGTTTCTAACTCCTGCTGGTCTCTGTTACCAATGATATATTCCAAGCTGATTCTCGAATGTCAGTTCACATCAGTGGGACCATACAGTATTTGTCCTTTAGTTTTGGGCTAGACTCACTCAGCATAATATTCTCTAGGTCCATCCATGTTATTACATGCTTCATAAGTTTAGTCTGTCTTAAAGCTGCATAATATTCCATCGTAGGTATACGCCACAGTTTGTTTAGCCACTCGTCTGTTGATGGACATTTTGGCTGTTTCCATCTCTTTGCAATTGTAGATAATGCTGCTATAAACACTGGTGTGCAAATGTCCGTCTGTGTCTTTGCCCTTAAGTCCTTTGAGTAGATACCTAGCAGTGGTATTGCTGGGTCCTAATCCATTCTGCCATTCTATGTCTTTTGATTGGGAAATTCAGTCCATTAACTTTTAGTGTTACTACTGTTTGGATAATATTTTCCTCTACCATTTTGCCTTTTGTATTATATATATCATATCTGATTTTCCTTCTTTCTACACTTTACTCCATACCTCTCTCTTCTGTCTTTTCGTATCTGACTCTAGTGCTTCCTTTAGTATTTCTTGCAGAGCTGGTCTCTTGGTCACAAATTCTCTCAATGACTTTTTGTCTATAAATGTTTTAATTTCTCCTTCATTTTTGAAGGACAATTTTGCTGGATATAGGAGTCTTGGTTGGCAGTTTTTCTCTTTTAGTAATTTAAATATATCATCCCACTGTCTTCTAGCTTCCATGGTTTCTGCTGAGAAATCTACACATAGTCTTATTGGGTTTCCCTTGTATGTGACAGATTGTTTTTCTCTTGCTGCTTTCAAGATCCTCTCTTTCTCTTTGACCTCTGACATTCTAACTAGTAAGTGTCTTGGAGAATGCCTATTTGGGTCTATTCTCTTTGGGGTGTGCTGCACTTCTTGGATCTGTACTTTTAGGTCTTTCATAAGAGTTGGGAAATTTTCAGTGATAATTTCTTCCATTAGTTTTTCTCCTCCTTTTCCCTTCTCTTCTCCTTCTGGGACACCCACAACACGTATATTTGTGCGCTTCATATTGTCATTCAGTTCCCTGATCCCCTGCTCAAGTTTTTCCATTCTTTTCCCTATAGTTTCTGTTTCTTTTTGGAATTCAGATGTTTCATCCTCCAGTTCACTAATTGTAGCTTCTGTCTCTTTAGATCTACCATTGTAGGTATCCATTGTTTTTTCCATTTTTTCTTCTTTGTCCTTCACTCCCATAAGTTCTGTGATTTGTTTTTTCAGATTTTTTATTTCTTCTTTTTGTTCAGCCCATGTCTTCTTCATGTCCTCCCTCAATTTATTGATTTGGTTTTTGAAGAGTTTTTCCATTTCTGTTCGTATATTCAGCATTAGTTGTCTCAGCTCCTGTATCTCATTTGAACTATTGGTTTGTTCCTTTGACTGGGCCATATCTTCAATTTTCTGAGCGTCATTCATTATTTTCTGCTGGTGTCTGGGCATTTGATCAGATTTCCCTGGGTGTGGGACCCAGCTTGTTGAAAGGTTTTTCTGTGAAATCTCTGGGCTCTGTTTTTCTTTTCCTGCCCAGTAGGTGGCACTCATGGCCCTCGTCTGTCTGCGGGGCCCACCAGTAAAAGATGCTGTGGCTCCTTTAACTCACCAATCCGAATCTCGCAGTCGGCCCGGGAAACCGCGCGTGGAGGCGGGGGTCACTGGCTGCCGCAGCTTGGGGGAGTGCCGGTCCAAATTGCCCAGCTGGCCCGAAACGCCAAGTGTGACGAGAGGGCCCTGCTATCCAACGTTCCCAGTCAGACCGGGGAGCCACGTGCGTGGAGGGGACCCCAGTCGCCAGCCACCCCGGCCGGGAAAACGCGCGCCCCTCGGGTATCTCACCGCAGCGGATTCTCCCTGCCCGTTCAGCCATTCCAGAATGGGGTACGCTGTCTTTTTGGTCTCTGTCGTTACTCTGGGAGCTGTTTCATATTGTTTCTGTTTCTTTGGTTGCTTTTCTGGAGGAGGAACTAAGACCTGCGCGTCTTACTAAGCCGCCATCTTCTCCGGAAGTCTAAAACTAATATTTCTGTTTGATCTCTTTAACAGCCAAAGTAACTGAGAGCAAGACTGCCTGACCAAGGCTGCTCTGACAGGAAATGTCACAGGTTGATTTAGTTCACTGCATATATATTCCATCTCTTTCACCATTGTCCAACTGTAACCTTTATTGGCTTTCTGAGGATGCCAGCCTGTTGTCCATCCCAGGGAAAAAGTCACATCTGGAAAGAAGGACGTCACAGTGTCTATAAATGGTTTTGCTTCCACTACTCTGCTATTTCCATTTGGGCCAGGAGGAATATCAGCATTAATCCATACTGGGCACTGCAGATGCCTCTTCACATTTTCCAAGAGCATCATGGATGGTTCTACAGCTGCCAGACTAAAAACATATTTTGTTGTCAATCAGACAAATTCCTCTTGAAATCTAGTTTGATGCCTTTATTGCTTTTCATGACTTCAGCCAGCCACTCCTGTAGAGTATTATCACTGCTGGTTTCAGGAGGATGAGCCATGATCGGCTGGCCATGTTCTGATCCATCACTGGGAAGAAGGATATCAGCCTCTATCATGTGAGCAGTACCCGACTTTATCTTATGTAGCCATCTGAGTCTCCTGCTTGCTAGATGTCCTTTAACTGCATATTGATAGACTTCATTCTACTTTTCTTCTTTTGGGAAACATAAAACACATTATCCAGGAAATATTTTTTCAGTGCTTCATTCATTTGTGTCTTGTGGTTAGCTGCATGATACCAGATTATCTCGGCCCCATCTTCATTTATAATCTGGTTATTTCTCAGAAAATATTCCAGTATATTTTCACTCCAAGACCCTTGGTTCAAGAAGGCCGATGAAATTCAGGGTTTCTCTCTCAAGTGACAAGGTACATGGTGAACACAGTCAGAGTTCTCTCTCATCCGGGACTGCAGCCGTCGCTGTCATGGCGGCAGCTGATTTGGTTTTTGATGAGGTTTTCATGTCTGTTCGTATATTCTGAATTAATTGTTTCAGCTCCTGTATCTCATTTGAATTGTTGGTTTGTTCCTTTGATTGGGCCATATCTTCAATTTTCTTGGTGTGACTTGTTATTTTTTGCTGGCGTCTATACATTTAATTACCTTAACTAGTTTATTCTGGAGCTTGCTTTCACTTCCTTTACCTAGGATTTCTTACTGGATGAATTTGTTGTCTATCTGTTCTTTGACATTAAATTGAGCTTATTCTGGACCTCTAGCTTAGGTTTTGTTTAACATAGGAGAATTTTTCAGTTCTTGCTTCTTGCCCTGCTTGTATAGTGCCTTTTTCCCCCACCCTTAGAAAGGTCTGCTTAGGTATTATAGACCCCAGCCGGATTTTCTCAGGTCAAACTGGCCTCCTATCAGAAGGAAAGAGTCACCTGCATCAGTTTTCCCTGAAGGTGAAACCCAGTAGGCTGAAAAACTTTCCCGTGAAATCTCTGGACTCTGTTTTTCTTATCTTGCCCAGTATGTGGTGCTTATCTGCCCGCAGGTCCCACCAGCATAAGATGATGTGGTACCTTTAACTTTGACAGACTCTCCCTGCTGGGGGCATGGTGGAGACAGAGGACAGGTTGTAAGCTGGTTTTAATGGCTTCAAATTACCAAGCCCTGGTGTCTGAGTTCCTTAAGGGAGGGACTCCACCTGAGTTGGGCTTCACTCCTCCCCTGGGGAAGGCACAGTTTCCAGACAAGCCCTCAGATGGGCTTCTTTCTGCCTATGCCTGGGGCAGTTGCAGCCTGAGAAGTCCTGCCACTGAATCCAAAGGCAGTCAAGCCTTTGTAGAAATACAGCCACAAAAACCTCTGTTTCCTTTTTTTTTCTTTTTCTGTCAGCCCTGCCCCCTTGGTGCTGGGGTAAAAATGAGCAACCTCCACTTTGACCAGGTTCACCTGAGCTGGGGGCCTATTTTTAGTGGTCAGAATTTGTTAATTAATGCCACATTGGTGTTTGGTTGGGCTCAGCCCCTGCTTCTGTTAAAATCTTTTTCCTTTCCCCTTTGGGAAGCAACCTGTGGGGAAGGGGTGCCAGCTGCCGTGGCTTGGGGAACTCATGGTTCTGGGGAGGCTCACAGCTGGTCCAGCTGGTCCAGACTGGTATATGTTGTGTGTCTGGTCACTGACATGGCCCCAGGAGCTGTTCTTTACTGTTTCTGGTTATTTAGTAGTTGTTCTGGAGGATGAGCTAAAATGCCCACATTGCTAAGCCACCATCTTGGCTCCTGTTTCTGATTTTTAAAATTTATTTTGTGTCTATATATTTTTACTGATGATAGTTTCATTTTTATATATTCTGTATATTTATATTTTATTTCTTATTATTTTATTTTATGTTAATGGTATTATATTTTTTCATTTTTTCTCTACCTTTTGTGCATACCAATCTGAGTTATCCCCAACATATCTTGGTTTGTCTCCTTCTGCCCTTGGGACTCTACTACTGTTGAGGTTGGCAGGTATGATAGACAAGAAGTACAGAATGTAAGAACCATAGATGCCCCAGAATGAGAAGAGAAGAGTACAGGGCTGGAAAACTTAGTTGAAGATATAATTGGGAGAAATTTCCCAACCTTTATAAAAGACATAAATATGCAAATCAAAGAGGTACAACAAACTTTAAATAGAATAATTACAAATAAATCTTCTCCAAGATGCATACTAATCAAACTCTCAAATGTTGGAGAGAAAAAGAAAGTTCTGAAAGCAGCATGAGAAAAGCAGTCTACTGCATACAAGGGAAAAGACAGAAAAAACACAAGACTGACTTCAGACAACTCAACAGGCACGACGAAAGCAAGAAGGCAGTGGTATGATATGTTAAATATCCTGAATAAGAAAGCTTTCAGCCAAGGAATCTTTACCCAACCAAGTTGTCCTTCAAAATTGATGGAGAATTTAAAATTTTCAAAGATAAACAAAGACTGAGGGAACTTTAAAAAAGTGACCTGCCTTACAAGAAATATTAAAGGGACTTCTGTCAGCTGAAAAGAAAAAAAAAGAAACAAACAAGAGAGGGGGAGAGGAAGGTCTGGAAGAGGGCATTCAATTGGAGAATGCCTGTAATGATAATTTAAAAGATAAAAAGAGAGTGAAGGAAAAGAATATATAGACCTGACAAGAACTAAATGATAAAATGATAGAGTCAAGAACTGCTTTTACAGTAATAACTTTGAATGCTAATGGACTAAAGTCACCAATTCAAAGATGTAAATTGGCAGAATGGATTAAAAATATAATCCATATTTATGCTGCTTACAAGAGACACATCTTAGACCCAAGGGCATAAATAAATTTAAAATGAAAGGATGGAAAAAGATGTTCTATGGAAACTAACCAAAGAAAGCAGCAGAAAAGTATAGCTTTTAAATGCAAAAACATCATAAGAGACAAAGAAGGACACTACACATAAATAAAAGAGAAAATTCACCAAGAAGAAATAACAGTTATAAATGATTATGCTCCTATCATAATCAGATTCATGTGTCACGTTGGCCAGGTGGTGGTACCTGTTTGTCTGGTTGGGCAAGTGCTGGCTTGTCTCATGCTATGAGGACATTTCATAGAATTAAATCTTGATCATGTCAGCTACATCTGCAACTGATTACATTTGAAATCAACCAAGAGGATTGCCTTCTTTAATGAGCAATGCTTAATCTAATAACTGGAAGCCTTTTAAGGAGGATTCAGAATAGACAGGCTCTCTTCCTGCTTTGGCCAGCAAGCCTCTCCTGTGAAGTTCATCCAGGTCTTCCATCAGAATGTCTGCTTACAGCCTGCCCTACAGATTTTGTACTCTATGTTCCCATGGTTATGTGAAACACTTTTATAAATTTCATATTTATGAATATTTCCTGTTGATTCTATTCCTCTAGAGAACCTAACCAGAAGTGGTTCTTAAGAAACAGAATCTTAAAAATAGGTTTTTATGAATGGTTTTCTAAACTGACTGAACTCAAAGGCACTAAGGACTCTGATTCTCATATTCAGAATGACATTGCCAATCCATGGAGTGAGTTGGCAAAAGAGATAGTCAAAATATCACCATTTGATACTTTTAATGCTTCGCTTGTATGAAGCCAGGCTCTGGGGGAAAATGTTTTTGACAACTTTATGGAGTTTTGTGGAAATAGTAGGTATAGAGATGTTGCCCAGTTGTTGTTAGATACATTGTATACGTTAATAAGTGAAAGGGATGGGCTTAATGCTTCAAATGAGAAGCTTTAGCACCATCTGACAGATATAGATGTTTCTGTGAGTGTCCTGAAGGAATCTTATTTACTGTAGCTTTAGACTTGAGATCTCAGAAAATCAGACTCAGAATTTTATTGTTAGGGTAGCAACTTTACAACATAAACTGAAATCTCAATCTTGCATGGTGTCTGCCTTTAAAGTGAGGGCATCGATTGGAAGGGGGTGGGACCCTGAAAAATGGGATGGCGTCACATGGATTGCAGTGGATAGGTTGAAACTGTAGGTTATCCTGAGTCTTCTCTAGATAACCCTCTAACAGCCTGCCCTGAGGACATAGCAGCCCCACCTCCAGCCTGCGTTGAGGAGTTGGCCACCCAACCTCAGCCTGAAGAGATTAGCCCTAGAGTGATTCATCCTATTTCACCAAATGATACTGCAAAAGAATGCCCTGAAGCAAATGACTTGGAAGATACTTCTAATTCATTTCATGACCCACCTCCACCACCCATCATTGCTTCCAGACCTATAACTAGACTAAAGTCCCAACAGGCCCCTAAAGCTGAGGTACAAAGTATCACACATGAGGAGGTACATTATGCTCCAAAAGAACTGTGTGAATTTTCCAATTTATGTAGACAGAAATCAGGGAAACATTTGTGGCAATGAATTTTAAGGGTGTGGGATAATAGTGGGAAGAATATAAGGCTGGATCATGCTGAATTTATTGATATGGGTCCACTAAACAGAGATTCTACATTTAATGTTATAGCTTGAAGGGTTAGAAAAAACATTAATAGTTAGTTTGGATGGTTGGCTGAAACATGGATCAAAAGGTAGCCAACATTATCTGAGGTTGAAATGCCAGAACTGCCCTGGTATAATGTAGATGAGGGGATACAGAGGCTTAGAGAGATTGGAATGTTAGAGTGGATTTATCATGCAAAGCCTGCTCTTACACCCCAGGAATGTCTGGAGGATGCACCTTTTACCAGAATAGTGAGAAATAAATTTGCAAAACTAGCACCATCATGCCTGAAGAGCTCTGTAGTTGCACTTCTCTGTAGGTCAGATATTACTGTGGAACTGTATAGTGAGAAATAAATTTGCAAAACTAGCACCATCATGCCTGAAGAGCTCTGCAGTTGCACTTCTCTGTAGGTCAGATATTACTGTGGAATGGCTGTCACTGAGCTGGAATCCTTAAACACAATGGGCATGACCAACCCCCAAGTTGGCAGAAGCCAGGTGGCAGCACTTAATCACCAAAGACAGCGTGGATTTGGCTTTTAAAATAGACAGCAAACTCAAAGCAGGAGTCAAAATAATCTGATTCTTAAAGATTTGTGGTGTTGGCTAGTAAATCATGGGGTACCTAGAAATGCAATAGATGGGCATTATACTAAATTCTTGTTTTAGCTGTATAAACAAAAGAGTTCTAAGTCAAGTGAACAGAAGTCTAATTTGAATTACAAAAACACAGAGTCACAGCTTCTTAATAAATTTCCAGACTTGAGACAGTTTGCAGACCCAGAACCTCTTGAATGAAGGGAAGGCCAGGTCCCTTTGGGGGAGAACCCTGTTGCACTACCACAAATCTATACTGTTAATCTTCCTCCAAGCCTTCCCCAAAGAGACCGATGGCCCTTTACCAGGGTAACTGTGCACTGGGGAAAAAGAAATGATCAGATATTTCAGGGATTATTAGACAGTGGTTCAGAAGTGACATTAATTCCAGGGGACCCAAAACATCACTCTGGTCCACCAGTGAGAGTAGGGGCTTATGGAGGTCAAGTGATCAATGGAGTTTTAGTTCAGGTCCATCTCACAGTGGGTCCAGTGGGACCCACTGCAGTTATTTCCCTAGTTTCAGAATGCATAATTGGAATAGACATACTGAGCAACTAGCAGAATCCCTACATTGGCCCTCTAACTCATGCAGTGAGGGCTATTATGGTTGGAAAAGCCAAGTGGAAGCCAGTGGAACTGTCCCTAATTAGCAAAATAGTAAATCAGAAACAATACCAAATTACTGGAAGGATTGCAGAGATTACTGCCACTTTTAAGGCCTTGAATGATGCAGGGGTGGTGATTCCCACCACATCCGCATTCAACTCTCCTATTTGGCCTGCACAAAAAACAGATGGGTCTTGGAGAATGAGTCAGTTATCATAAGCTCAACCAGGTGTTAACTCCAATGACAGCTGCTGTTCCAGATGTGGTATCATTGCTTGAGCAAATCAATACATCCCCTGGTACCTGGTATGTAGCTACTGATCTGGTAAATGCTTTTTTCTCAATAACTGTTCATAAGGACTATAAGAAACAGTTTGCTTTCAGCTGGCAAGGTCAGTAATATACTTTCTGTGTCCTACCTCAGGGATATATCAACTCTCCAACCCTCTGTCATAATCTTGTCTCCAAGGACCTTGATCGTTTCTCCCTCCCGTAAGACATCACACTGGTCCATTATATTGATGATATCATGTTGATTGGACCTAGTGAGCAAGAAGTAGCAACTATTTTGGACTTATTGGTAAGGCATTTGTGTGTCAGAGGATGGGAGATAAATCCAAAAAAAATAGAGTGGCCTTCCACCTCGGTGAAATTTCTAGGTGTCCAGTGGTGGGGGCATGATGAGATGTCCCTTCTAAGATGAAGGATAAGTTGTTGCATCTGGCCCCTCCTACAACCAAAAAAGAGGCACAGCACCAAGTTGGTCTCTTTCGATTTGGGCAACAACATATTCCTCATTTGGATGTGCTACTCCAGCCCATTTATCAAGTGACCAGAAAAGCTGCTAATTTTTAGTGGGAACCTGAAAAAGAGGAGGCTCTGTGAAAGGTCCAGGTTGCTGCACAAGCTGCTCTTCCACTTGAATCCTATGATCTAGCAGATCCAATGGTGCTTGAAGTGTCAGTGGCAAACAAAGATGCTGTTTGGAGCCTTTGGCAGGCCCCTATACAAGAATCACAATGCAGACTCTTAGGATTTTGGAGCAAAGCTTACCATCTGCTGCAGATAACTACTCTCCTTTTGAGAAACAGCTTTTGGCTTGCTACTGGGCCTTACTGGAGACCGAATGCTTAACTTTGGGCCACCATATTACCATGAGACCTGAGTTGCCTATCATGAGCTGGGTGTTGTCTGACCCACCAAGCCATAAAGTTGGGCGTGTGCAGCAGCACGCCATCATAAAATGGAAATGGTATATATGAGATAGGGACAGAGCAGGTCCTGAAGGCACAGGTAAGTTACATGAGGAAGTGGCCCAAATGCCCATGGTCTGCACTCCTGCCACATTGCCTTCTCTTGCCCAGACCAGAGCTATGGCCTCTTGGGGAATTCCTTACAGTGAATTGACTGAGGAAGAGAAAACTCAGGCCTGGTTTACAGGTGGTTCAACATGATATGCAGGTACCACCTGAAAGTGGGCAGTGGCAGCACTACAACCCCTTTCTGGGGTGTCCTTGAAGGACAGTGGTGAGGGGAAATCTGCCCAGTGGGCAAAACTTCGAGCAGTGCACCTGTTTGTTCATTTTGCTTGGAAGGAGAACTAGCTAGAGGTGCATTTGTACTGTCATGGGCTGTTGCTAATGGTTTGGCTGGATAGCCAGGGACTTGGAAAGACCATAATTGGAAAACTGGTGACAAAGAGGTCCAGGCAAGAAGTATGTGGTTAGACCTTTCTGAGTGGGCTAAAAACATGAAGATATTTGTGTCCCATGTGAATATACACTAGAGGTGACTTCAGCAGAGGAAGGTTTTAATAATCAAGTGGATAAGATGACCCATTCTGTGGATACTAGTCAGCCTCTTTCCCCAGCAATTCTTATCATTGCTCAATGTGCTCATGAACAAAGTTGTCATGGTGGTAGGGATGGAAGATATGCATGGGCTCAGCAACATGGACTTCCACTCACCAAGGCTGACCTGGCTACAGCCACTGCTGAGTGCCAAATCTGCCAGCAGCAGAGACCCACACTCAGCCCCTGATATGGCACCATTCCCCAAGGTGACCAGCCAGCTATATGGTGGCAGGTGGATTACTTTGAGCCACTCACTTCATGGAAGGGGCAGCGATTTGTTCTAACTGGAATAGACACATAGTCTAGATATAGGTTTTCTTTCTCTGTATGCAATGCTTCCGTCAAAACTACCATCCGTAAGCTTACAGAATGCCTTATCTATTGTTATGGTATTCAACACAGCATTGCTTCTGATCAAGGAACACACTTCATAGCAAATGAAGTGTGGGAATGGGCACATTTTCATGGAATTCTCTGGTCTTACCATGTTTCATCTCATCCAGAAGCAGCTGGATTCATCGAACGGTGGAATGGCCTCTTGAAAACTCAGTTGCAGTGCCAACTAGGTGGAAATACCTTGAAAGGCTGTGGCAATGTTGTCAGAAAATGGTGTATACTCTGAATTAGCATTCACTGTATGGTGCTGTTTCTCCCATAGTCAGGATCCATGGGTCCAGGAACCAAGTGCTTGAAACGGGAGTGGCACCACTAACTATTACCCCCGGTGATCCATTAGGAAAATTTTGCTTCCTGTTCCTAGTACCCTGAGCTCTGCTGGTCTACAGGTTTTAGTTCCAAAAGGGAGAGTTCTTCCACCAGAAGAAACAGCAATGATTCCACTGAATTGAAGTCTAAGACTGACAACTGGTCACTTTGGGCTACTCATGCCCCTGAATCAACAAGCCAAGAAAGGGACTACATTACTGACTGGGATGATTGACCCTGACTATCAGGAGTAAATAGGACTGCAACTGCACAATGGAAGTAAAGAAGTGTTTTCCTGGAATATAGGAGATCCCCTAGGGCATCTTTTAGTACTAACATGCTCTGCGATTAAAATCAATGGAAAACTGCAACTACTCAATCCAGGCAGGGCTACCAATGGCTCTGAAACTTCAGGAATGAAGGTTTGTGTCACCACACCAGGCAAAGAACCACAGCCAGCTGAAGTGCTTGCTGAGGGTAAAGGGAACATGGAATGGGTAGTGGAAGAAGGTAGTGACAGATATGAACTACGACCACGTGATCAGTTACAAAAATGAGAACTGTAATACTGTTTTGTTCATGTTATACTACTGATTTGTATTTAAGTTGTCACATTGGCCAGATGGTGGTATCTGTTTGCCTGGTTGGGCAAGTGCTAACCAGTCTTTTGCTATGAGGACATTTCATAGGATTAAATCATGATCACATCAGCTACATCCACAGCTGATGCCATTTGTAATCAGCCAAGGGGAGTGTCTTATTTCATGAGGATGCTTAATCTAATCACTGGAAGCCTTTTAAAGAGGATTCAGAATAGACAGGTTCTCTTCCTGCTTTGGCCGGTAAGCCTGTCCTGTGGAGTTTGCCCAGACCCTCCATAGGAATCATCAGCTTCACAGCCTATACTACAGATTTTGAACTCTACATTCCCACAGTTACATGAGACACTTTTATAACTTTTATAATTACAAATATTTCTGGTTGATTCTGTTTCTCTAGAGAGCCCTAATTAATAGAGCTTCCAATGAAGGCTCTCCAAAGTACATGAGACAAACACTGGCAAAACTGAAGGGAGCTATAGATGTTTCAGTAGTACTAGTGGGAAACTTTCAATATACAACTCTCAATCACATATAGAAAAACCCAACAAAGGATCACAGGGAAACAGAGAACCTCAACAATATGATAAACAAATTAGAGCTAATAGACATATATAGATCATATAGCTCAAAACAGCATGATATGCATTCTTTTGTAGTACACATGGGAAGTTCTCCAAGATAGATTATACATTGGGACATAACATGAGTCTTTATACCTTGAATATGATTTAAATTATCCAGAGCACTTTCTCTGACCACCAAAGAATGAGGCTGGAAATTAATAACCAACAAAGAACCAGAGAGTTCACAAATATGTGGGATTAAACAACACACTCTTAAATAATCAATGGGTCTAAGAAAAAATTGTTAATGAAATCAGTAAATATCTAGAGATGAAGGGTAATGGGAATACTAAATGTGTTAGTTTGCATGCTTCTAGAATGTGAAATACCAGAACTGGAATAGCTTTTTAAAAGGAGAATTTAAGAAATTACAAATTTACAGTTCCAAGGAAGTGAAAGTGTCCAAATTAATGCACCAGCAAGAGGTTACCTTCACTCAAGAAAGGTCAGTGGGTCAGGAGCACCTCTGTCAGATGTGTAATCATGTGGATGACATGTACTGTTTCCTTGCTCCTGGGCTCCATTGTTCTGAGCTTCCAATCCTGTGGGGGATCCTCACTGTGCTTCTCCAGGGCTGTCTTTAATCTCTTGTCTTCCCTTGGCTCTCTCCAGGTTCTGGCTTGCTTAACATCTCATGGTGATGTTTTCTGGACTCTAAGCATCTCCAAATATCTGTGTCTCTTTTCCCTGAAGCAATTCTCTACATCTGCTCTCACTGTTGGCTCTGGGGCTTCTGTCATTTCTGTCTTGCTCAAAATATCTCCTCTTTTAAAGGATTCCAGTAACCCAACCAATACCCACCTGGAATGGGTGTAGTCACACCTCCTTCTAATTAAACATGACACCCACAATTGAATATGTCACAGCTCCATGGGGATAATTTAATCAAAACTCTCCAACCTTAAATACTAAATCAGGACTTTAAAAATGACTGCTCCCACAAGATTCGATCGGGATTAAAACATGGCCTTTCTAGGGTATTTTCAAACCAGCGCACTACATATCAAAATGTATGGATATGAAGGGAGAGCTCTGGGAAGATGTCAGAATAGGATAGGTTGAGTTCACTCCTGTTCCAAGGAACAGCTAGAGAAAAGACAGGAAGGTGACTGGGACAGCAATTGCAGAGTATAGGTGACTTAGGAAAATCTGCTATATCATGTAGGGACACACTGGTTGCAAAAGCTGAAGAATTGAGATGCAGAGAACCATAGATTGGCCAGCTAGTGCAAACAACCTAGCATTTTGCCAAATGGCAAGGCCCAGAGCCCTCAGGACTGCATGAATAGGGAGACAGCGACTATGAAGTAAGCCAAGCCATGTTTCTTGAACGCGCTATTCTCACAAGCACCACCCATTACCCGTGACTCACCTACTCCCCACACAACTGAATCCTGTCAACTCTCTACCTATCATGCTCTCCATACTCCCAGGTGTACCCTTGTGCATTCCCGCCCCACACCCCTACCCCATAACCCTGCCTTGTACATGCATATACCTGACCCAGCCTAACCCACCTCTCCCACACAAACACTTTATCTCGCCCCACCCCTCCGGAAACCCATGTACCCACGCCCAGACCTTTGACCCCCTCCTCCCCCTCCCTGCCTCCTGATCATGGTTGCCTGCACATCCAGGCTGTAGGCATTCACCTTCATACCCAGGCCACCTCCACCCCCAGCCCCAGCCCATACAAACACAACTTATGTTCCCTGAGTTCTTCCCATGTGTACAACAGAGTAAAGACCTCCCAGATATGTGCATGCACATGCACACACTCAAACCATGATGTCCAGCCCTGAGCAAGCAATGACTTGCACATCTGCACCATACCCAACCCATCCTGTTGTCCCTGAGCTCTGCACATGTACACACAGGGCCCTGCCCCACAGACCAATGCATGCACACAGCACATTCTCCCCACCAAGGGCCAAGGCGTCTGTGTACCAACTTCTTTACTCCTGCACCCCATCCCTATGTCCTGCATGTGTGCATACACTTCCTCCAACCTCTTGTAAAAGTGTCCTACTCCTACACCTGGTAGGAGCTTATATGTGCATCTGTGCTACTTAAACCCCTGCAAACACATGTTCCCCTGCCCCAAATGTCTCCACTACACGTGCACTATTGTGCCAGGGCCTCACCCACCTGACATTATCCACTTCAGACCCATGTCCTGCAACCCCTGCGACCTGTGCCTTACCCCTACCCATTTGCATCCAGGGTCCATGAACCCCTCCACTTGTGCAAGGACATACACCCTACCCTCCCTGTGCCCCAACCTCTGTGCCACCTACCATACTGTGGTAGTTAGATTCAGTTGTCAACTTGGCCAGGTGAAGGCACCTAGTTCTGTTGCTGTGGACCTGAGCCAATAGTACGTGAACCTCATCTGTTGCTGATTACATCTGCAGTTGGCCTGGAGGCGTGCCTGCTGCAATGAATGATGTTTGATTTAATTGGCCTTTACTTAAATGAGGGAATCAACATAGCACAGCCCAAGCAGCTTGGTCTTCCTCATCTCAGCAGTTGCAGCCTAGGCCTTTGGAGATGTAGAAAGGAATCACCCTGGGGAAAGTTGTTGGAACCCAGAGGCCTGGAGAGAAGGCCAGCAGAGATCGTCCCGTACCTTCCCACATAAGAAAGACCCTCAGATGAAAGTTAGCTGCCTTTCCTCTGAAGAACTAACAAAATAAATCCCCTCTTATTAAAAACCAATCCATTTCTGGAGTGTTGCATTCCAGCAGCTAGCAAACTAGAACACATGCCTATACCTGCACGTCAACCCTCACTGCACTGCTGCACACTGCAACCTTCTCCACACCCATTCTGCAAATACAAAGCTTTACTCCACTGAAGGGAATCAACTTCCAAAGTAACACTATCAATATATTTACATGCCTCAAAAGCAACAGAGGATCACTAGGCATATCATGATGCAGACAGATATAGCTGAGCCTAATGACCAAATTAAAACACTGAAGGAGACATTGACTTGGAAGAACTATTCAAAGATACTCATATAACTATATTAAATAAAGTCAGTGGGATGGCTAATGACATAAAGGAGATCAAAAGGACACTAACAGAGCATAAAGAGGAATTTGAAAGAATAAATAGAAAAATAGAAGATATCACAAGATTAAAGACACAGTAGACAAATAAAAAGTATACAAGAGTCAAACAACAGCAGATTTGAAGAGGTAGAAGAATGAATAAGTGATCAAGAGGACAGGGCAACTGATTTGAACACACAAAAGAGCAAATGACAAAAAAGATGGAAAATTTTGAGTTGGATCTCGGGGAAAAGATGAACAAACAAAGCACACAAATATAAGAATAATAGCTGTCCCAGAAAGAGAATAGGAAGGGAAAGGGGCAGAAAGATTAGTGTGGTGATAAGGGGGAAAATTTACTAACCCCTATAAAAGACATGAATATACAAATCAAAGAAGCCCAACAAACTCCAAATAGAATGAATCCAAATAGGCCTTCCCCAAGACACATGCTAATCAGTCTGTCAAGTGTTCAAGAGAAGTAGAAAATCATGAAAACAGCAAGAGAAAAACAATCTACTACATACAAGGGAAACCACATAAGACTGAGTTTGGACTACTCAACTGCCACTATAGAGGCAAAAAGACAGTCAGTTGTATGATATATTTAAGATCCTGAGAGAGACTTCCACCCAAGAATTCTGCATCCAACCAAATTGTCCTTCAAAACTGAGGAAAAGATTAAAATTTTCACAGACGAACAAATTCTGAAATAATTGTCAACAAGAGACTAGCCCTACAAGAAATACTAAAGGGAGATCTTCTGGCCAAAAAAAAAAAAATGGGGAGGAGAGGGAGGTCTGGAGGAGGGTACATAATTGAAGAACACTAGTAAGGGTACTAAAACACAAAGAGAGAAAGATGGGGAAAAATAAATAGATCTGACAAATAAAATCCAAAGGATAAGAAGGTAGATTCAAGAAATGTTTTTACCATGACAATTTTGAATATTAATGGACTAAATTTGCAACTTAAAAGATAGAATGGCATAACAGATTAAGAAGTATAATCCAGCTATATTCTGCTTACAAGAGACTCATCTTGGAAACAAGATCCAAATAAATTGAAAGGGAAAGGATAGAAAAAGATGTTTCACAGAAGTTGTAAGCAAAGGAAAGCAGAAGTAGCTATACTAATATCAGACCAAAATAGACTTTAAATGTAAGACAT
Organism: Tamandua tetradactyla; assembly: GCF_023851605.1. NCBI lineage: Eukaryota > Metazoa > Chordata > Mammalia > Pilosa > Myrmecophagidae > Tamandua > Tamandua tetradactyla. Next base: position 38,580,036 of record NC_135342.1, on the reverse strand, counting down.
CATAAGAGACAAAGAAGTACATGATTTATTAATAAAAAGGAGAATTCATCAGGAGGAAATAAAAAATCAGAAATGTTTATGCTCCCAATAAAGGAGCTCCAAAGTACATTGGCAAAACTGAAGGGAATGATAGACATTTCAACAATAATAGTAGGAGATTTCTATACATCACCCTGCTCTATAGATAGAGCCAACAAAGAAAGGATTAGTAAGGAAATAGATAACTTAAACAATCTTGTAAATGAATTAGATCTAACAGACATATATAGGCTGTTATACCCAAGACACCAGGATATACATTCTTCTCTAGTGCTCATGAAACATTCTCCAGGAGAGATCATATTCTGGGACACAAAACTGGTCATTATAAATTTCAGAACATTGAAATTATTCACAGTACTTTCTCTGATCACTGTAATGAAGCTGGAAATAAATAACCACAAAAGAATGAGATCATTTACAAATATATGCAGATTAAATAACACACTCTTAAACAATAAGTGGGTCAAAGAAGAAATTGCTAGAGAAATGTGTAGCTATCTGAAGACAAATGAAAGTGAGAATACAGCAGATCAGAACTTATGGAATGTGACAAAGGTTGTTCTGAGAGGGAAATGTATTGCCCTAAATATCTATATTAAAAAAGCAGAGAGAAAAAAATCAAGAACTTCACTGCTCACCTGGAAGAACTTGAGAAAGAACAGCAAACTAACCCCAAAGCAAATAGGAGAAGAGAAATAAAGACTAAAGCAGAGTTAAATTAATAAGAGAACAAAATAACGCTAGAAAGAATCAACAAAACCAAAAGCTGGTTCTTTGAGAAAATCAATAAAATCAATGGACCACCAGCAAGTATGACAAAGTAAAAAAGGGAGAGGGTGCAAATAAAATCAGAAATGAGAGGGGGGTCATTACCACAGATGCTGAAGAAATTTTTAAAAAATCATAAGAGGATACTATAAACAACTATATACCAACAAACTAGGGAACTTAGATGAAATGGACAAATTCTTTGAAACAAAACAAACTATACTGATTCAAGAAGAGACAGAAGATCTCAATAAACCAATCACAAATAAATAGATTCAATTACTCATCAAAAATCTTCCAGCAAAGAAAAGTTCAGAGCTGGATGGCCTTATAGGGGAATTTTATCAAATTTTCCAAAAGGAACTAACACCAATACTGCTCTAACTTTTCCAATAATTTGAGGAAAAAAGAAAACTATCTAATTCTATTTTATGAAGCTAAAATAATTTTAATACCAAAACTGGGTAATGTTGCTACAAGAAAGGAAGACTACTGGCCAATCTCTCTAATGAACAGTGATGCAAAAATCTTCAATGAAATACAAGCAAATCAAATCCAATGACCCATTAAAAGAATTATACAGCACAACCAAGGAGGTATTATACCAAGAATGCAAGAATGGCTCAACACAAGAAAATCAATTAATAGAATACAGCACATTAACAAAATGAAAGGGGAAATCACATGATCATACTGATTGATGTTGAAAATGCATTTGACAAAATTCAACATCATTTTCTGATGAAAACACTTCAAAAAAGGTAGGAATCAAAGGTAACTTCCTCAATATGACAAAGGGCATATATGAAAACCCCATAGCTAGCACCCTACTCAATGAAGAGAGACTGAAGCTTTTGCCCTAAGATTAAGAACAAGACAAGTATGCCCCCTGTCACCACTATTATTTCACATACTAGATGGTCTAGCTAGAGAATTAAGCAGGAAAAATAAATACAGGACATCCAAATTGGAAAGGAAGAAGTAAAATTTCACTATTTGCAGATGATATGATACTATACTTGGAAAATCCTGAGAAATCTACAACAAAGTTACTTGAGCTAACAAGAAAATACAGCAAGGTGGTGGAATATAAAATTAATGTGCAAATTAATATGCAAAAATCACTAAGTAAGGAAAAAATCCATTCAAAATAGCAACTAAAAGAATCAAGTATCTAGGAATGAACTTAACTAAGGATGTAAAGGATTTGCACACAGAGAACTACATAACATTGCTAAAAGAAATCAAAGAAAATCTAAATTGGTAGAAAGACAGTCCCTGCTCATGGAAAGGAAAGTTAAATACAGTGAAGATGTCAATTCTACCCAAATTGATCTACAGATTCAATGCAGTACCAATCAAAATTTGAATAACTTACTCTAAAAACTTAGAAAAGCTAGTTACCAAATTCACTCTGGAAGGGAAAGGGTCCCCAAATGTCTAAAAGCATTAAAAAAAAAAAAAAAAGAAGAACGATATGGATAGATTACAATTTCCTGATTTTAGAACTTATTATAAAGCCACAATGGTTAAAACAGCATGGTACTGGTATAGAGATAGAAGTATTGACCAATGGAATGGAATTGAGAGCACAGAAAAAAACCACCAAACCTATGGTCAACTAATCTTCAACAAGGGCCCCAAATCCACCATTTGGGACAAAATAGTCTTTTTAATAAATTGGCATAGGAGAACTGGATATCAATAGTCAAACGAATGAAAGAGGAACCTCACCTTATGCCCTAAACAAAAATTAACTCAAAGTGAATCAAACATGCAAATATAAGACCCAGCACCATAAAGTTCCTAGATGAAAATGTAGGGAAACATCTTCAAGATCTAGTAATAGGAGGTAGCTTTCTCAACTTTACACCCAAAGCACAAACAAGAAAAGAAAAAAATAGATAATGGAAACTCCTCAAAATCAGATATTTTTGTGCTTCAAAATACTTTTTCAAAAAGATGAACAGGTTGCCAACTAAATGGGGGAAAATATTTGGAAACACACATCAGATAAATGTTTGATATCCTGTATACATAAAGAAATCATACAACTCAACAACAAAAGAACAAGCAATGAAATTTTAAAGCGGGCTAAAGATATAGATAGACATTTCTCTGAAAAGCAAACACAGATGATTAAGAAGCATATAAAGAGATGCTCATTCTCATTATCTATAAGGGAAATGCAGATCAAGACTACAATGAGATACCATCTGTTCTAGTTTGCTAGCTGCCAGAATGCGAAATACCAGAAACAGAACAGGTTTAAAAGGAGGGATTTGTTAACTTGCAAGTCTACAATTCTAAGGCCATGAAAATGTCCAAACTAAAACAAAGCTATAGAAATGTTTAATCTATAGAAATGTCCAGGAAAAAATACCTTTGTTCAAGAAGAACAATGACGTTCTGGGCTTCTCTCTCAACTGGAAAAGCACGTGGCAGACATGGCAGCATCTGTTAGCTTTCTCTCCCAGCTTTATGTTTCATGAAGCTCTCCTGGAGATGTTGTTCCTTTTCATCTACAAAGGTCTCTGGCTACACAGGCCCTGTAGCTCTTCCAAAATGGTCCCTCTTAAAGGGCTCCAATAAGCAATCCCACCTTGAATGGGTGGAGACACACCATCATAGAAATCATCTAAAAAAATTACCACCCACAATTGGATGAGTCACATCTCCATGCATAATTAAAAAATTCCCACCCAGCAATACTGAATGAGGATTAAAGGCATGGCTTTTCTGGGGTCCACAAATTCAAACCAGCACCCCACCTCACATATATATGAATGCTTGCTATTAAACAAACAGGAAACTACAAATGTTGGAGAGGATGTGGAGAAATTGAGACACTTGTGCACTGCTGGTGAGATTGTATAATGGTACAGCTACTATGGAAGATAGTCTAGAGGTGCCTCAGAAAGCTAAATATTGAGTTTCCCTATGACTCAGAAATACCACTACTCGGTATATACCCAGAAGAGCTGAAAGCAGTGACACAAACAGAGATCTGCACACTGATGTTCATAGCAGCACTATTCACAATCACCAAAAGATGGAAACAACCCAAGTGCCCACCAACAGATGGGTGGATTAACAAAATGTGGTATTTACATATGATGGGATATTATGCAGCAGTAAGATGAAACTACATGACAAGATGGATAAGCCTTGAGGTCATAATGTTAAGTGAAATAAGCCAGACACAAAAGTATAGATACTGTATGATTCCAGGTTAATGATCATGGTAAAGTTAAAATCAGAGGCTTATAATACAGTGTGTAAGGGACCTTGAGATACAGAGATGTTTGAGATGGGTGCACGGTTAATAATGAAGTTGAACATAATTGTAAGGCAATAGAAAGAAGTGAAGGTGGTTCACTAATGGGTCTATAAGTAATATTACCATATTGAAGGTGAACATGATTGAAAGGGGTTGTATAGACCTACATGTCCCACTGATTAATACTACAAATATAAACAAGTTCTTGCATGAACAACTGCAATGGTATGAATCTTGTACAAAGTAGTGTATAATTTGGGGGCATAAGGGGAGAAATGCTATTGGATGTTATGGGCTATGTTTAACAGGAAATCATCAACAGTACTGCAGCAATACCAGGGTTGCATAATGGGGGAGGGCCAAGGGTTAGGGGGAAGCTTGGATTTTGTATTTGGTAAGGGTGTGTTTATTGGCTTTCTCTTGGGAAAAATGAAACCATCTAAAATTGAGAATGTTGATGAACTGCTGAATTTGGACAATATACATGAGTCCCAGTAGAGGGAGGTGGCTGTAAGGTGCACTGACTGAGAAGTAGATTGGTGAATGATGGTGAATACATATGATTGAACATTATGCTACTACAAAAATGAATGAAGTTTTGAGGCATGCAGTGATATGAGTTAACCTGCAGGACAGTTGGTGAGTTAAAATAAGCCATAATATATATAGAAAAATAGTATATTTTAACAAGTAGCTATACAAAAGATTTCAAAGAGAAAGATCAAAGGTGATAGTGGATTATATATGGTAGAATGCTTGCCTTCTATGCGGGAGTCCCGTGTTCAATTCCCAGACCATGCACCCAAAACAAAAAGAAAAAGAAAAACAGGCATGAGAGAAAATGAAGGACTTAACTGTTTGCCTGGAGACTTAAGAAAAAGAAGTGGTTCTTTGAGAAAACTATTTACATTGATAGACCTTATGCTAGACTAACATAGAAAAAAGAGGATGCAAATAAACAAATGTTAAATGAGAGGATGATCATTACCATAGATCTTGAAGAATTTTTTTTTAATCCTAAGAGAATACTGTGAACAACTATATCCCAACAAACTCGAAAACTTTAGATCAAATGGACAAATTCCTAGAAACACATGAACTACCTATACTGACTTGAGAAGAAATAGAAAATCTCAACAAACCTATTACAAGTAAAGAGATTCAATTAGGCATCAAAAATTTTCCCACAAAGAAAAGCCCAGGACCACCCAGCTTTACAGGGGAATTTTATAAAACATTTCAAAAAGAATGAACACCAGTCCTGCTCAAACTCTTCCTAATAGTTGAGGAAAATGGAACACTACCTAACTCATTTTTTTTTTTTTTAAAGGAAAGACAGAGAGAAGGAAGGAAGGATAGAAGGAAGGAAGGAAGGAAGAAAGGGAAACATTTTTAAACATTTTCTTGTTTTATTGTATTCTGTTTCTCCGTTTTTGTTACATGGGCTGGGGCCGGGAATCGAACCGAGGTCCTCCGGCATAGCAGGCAAGCACTTTGCCCGCTAAGCCACCGCGGCCCGCCCCATACCTAACTCATTTTATGTGCTAATATTGCTGTACTACAAAAACTGGATAAAGATGCTACAAGAAAGGAAAACTACAGATCAATCTCCCTCATAAACCCAGAAGCAAAAATTCCCTACAAAATGCTAGCAAATTAAATCCAATGACATATTAAAATAATTATACATCACAACCACGAGGAGTTTATACAAGGAATGCAAGCATAGTTCAAACAAGAAAATCAAACGATGTAATACAGCACATTAACAAATGGGTGGGGGAAACCGCATTCCTAAAAAAGCATTCAACAAAATTCAGCATCGTTTCCTGATAAAAACACATCAGAGGTTGGAATTGAAAGAAGCTTTCTCAATATCATAAACGGCATATATGAAAAACCCATAGCCAGCATCTACTTAATGGTGAGAGACTGAAAGCATTCTCCTTAATATTGAGAACAAGAGAAAGATGCCCATTGCCACCATGGTTATTCAACATTGTACTAGAAGTCCTAACTGGAAAGATTAGACAGGAGAAAGAAATAAAAGGCAACCAAATTGGAAAGGAAGAAGTGAAAATTGCATTATCTGCACATGACATGATCTTATACTTAGAAAACATTGAGAAATCTACAATGTTACCTGAGCTAATAAGCAAATTCAGCAAATGGCAGGATACGAGATTGGTGTTCAAAAATCAGTAATATTCTATACACAAGCAATGACCTATCTGAGGAGACAATTAAAGAAAAATTCCATTCAAAATGTCAATGAAAAGAATCAGGTATCTAGGAATAAGCCTAATCATGGATGCCAAGGACTTGCACATAGAAGCCTAAAAATAGTTGTTAAATGAAATTTAAAATGACCTAAACTGAAGGAAAGCCATTTCATACTCATGGATAGAAAAGTTGGATGTCAGTAAGATGTCAATTCTACCCACATTTTTCTACAGATTTAATGCAATACCAACCATAGTCCCAACAACCTATTTTGAAGACTTGAAAAAGCTCATTATAAAATTTGTTTGGAAGGGAAAGAGACCTCAAAGAGCCAAAGACACCCTAAAAAGTAAGAGTCAAGGTGGAGGACTATCACTTTCTGACTTTAAAGCTTACTATAAAACCACAGTCATCAAAGCAGCATGGTACTGACACAAAGAGAGAAGTATTGATCAATGGAATTGAATCAAGAGTGCAGAGATAGATCACCAAATCTATGGGCATGGGAGAATTGGATATCCACAGTCAAAACAATGAAAGAGGGCCCCTACCTTACACCTTATACAGAAACTAATTCAAAATGGATTAAAGACCTAAAGGTAGGAGCCAATATCATACAATTTCTAGAAGAACATGCAGGGAAACATCTTCAAGATCTAGTAATAAGAGATAGCTTCTTAAATTTTACATTTAAAGCACAGCAGCCAAAGAAAAAATAGACAAATTGGAATTTTTAAAGCTCAAGAGCTCTGTGTCATAAAGTATTTTTTTAAAAAGGTGAAGAGAAAAAAAGTGCCTGCCCATGCAAAAAAAAAAAAAATAAAATAAATGGTGATGAGGCAGCCAATTCAAAGGGAGAAAATATTTGGAAACCACATATCAGATAAAGGCTTACTATCTTGTGTACATAAAGAAATTGTACAGCTCAACAAATAACTTCATTACAAAACAGACAGAGGATATAAAGAGACATTTTCTAAACAACAAATACAGATGGCTAAAAAAGCACATGAAGAAAAGTTCATTTTCATTAGCTATAAGGGAAATACAAATCAAGACAGCAATGAAATATCACCTCACACATATAAGAATAGCTGCTATTTAATTGAAAATTAAAATGTTGGAGAGGATGTGGAGAAATTGAAACACTTACTCACTGTTGGTGGGAATGCATAATGATGCAGCTGCTGTGGAAAACGGTTTAGTGATTCCTCAGAACACTATTACCCAATGATACCACTACTCAGTATGTACCTGGAAGAGCTGAAAGCAGTGACACAAACAGATATTTGCACACTTATGTTCATAGTGACACTACTCACAATTGCTAAAAGATGGAAACAATCCAAGTGCCCATTAATAGATGATTGAAAAAAATACACTTATTATATATGCACAATGGAATATTATGCAGCAGTAAGACAACATAAGACCCCAAAGCATATGACGACATGGATGAATCTTTTTTTTTTTTTTTTAATTTTTTTATTAATCAAAAAAAAGAAAAGAAATTAACACAACATTTAGAAATCATTCCATTCTACACATGCACTCAGTAATTCTTAGTATCATCACATAGATGTATGATCATCATTTCTTAGTACATTTGCATCGATTTAGGAAAAGAACTAGCAAAACAGCAGAAAAAGATATAGAATGTTAATATAGAGAAGAGAATTAAAATAATAATACTAATAATATATATATAAAAAGGAAAAAGAAAAAAACAAAAACAAAAGATACAAACACACAAACAAACAAACAAAAAACCATATTTCAGGTGCAGCTTCATTCAGTGTTCCAACCTAGTTACATTACACTTAGGTATTATTGTGCTGTCCATTTTTGAGTTTTTGTATCTAGTCCTGTTGCACAGTCTGTATCCCTTCAGCTCCAATTACCCATTATCTTACCCTGTTTCTAACTCCTGCTGGTCTCTGTTACCAGTGATATATTCCAAGCTGATTCTCGAATGTCGGTTCACATCAGTGGGACCTTACAGTATTTGTCCTTTAGTTTTGGGCTAGACTCACTCAGCATAATGTTCTCTAGGTCCATCCATGTTATTACATGCTTCATAAGTTTAGTCTGTCTTAAAGCTGCATAATATTCCATCGTAGGTATACGCCACAGTTTGTTTAGCCACTCGTCTGTTGATGAACATTTTGGCTGTTTCCATCTCTTTGCAATTGTAGATAATGCTGCTATAAACACTGGTGTGCAAATGTCCGTCTGTGTCTTTGCCTTTAAGTCCTTTGAGTAGATACATAGCAGTGGTATTGCTGGGTCGTAATCCATTCTGCCATTCTATGTCTTTTGATTGGGAAATTCAGTCCATTAACTTTTAGTATTATTACTGTTTGGATAATATTTTCCTCTACCATTTTGGCTTTTGTATTATATATATCATATCTGATTTTCCTTCTTTCTACACTTTACTCCATACCTCTCTCTTCTGTCTTTTCGTATCTGACTCTAGTGCTCCCTTTAGTATTTCTTGCAGAGCTGGTCTCTTGGTCACAAATTCTCTCAGTGACTTTTTGTCTATAAATGTTTTAATTTCTCCTTCATTTTTGAAGGACAATTTTGCTGGATATAGGAGTCTTGGTTGGCAGTTTTTCTCTTTTAGTGATTTAAATATATCATCCCACTGTCTTCTAGCTTCCATGGTTTCTGCTGAGAAATCTACACATAGTCTTATTGGGTTTCCCTTGTATGTGACAGATTGTTTTTCTCTTGCTGCTTTCAAGATCCTCTCTTTCTCTTTGACCTCTGACATTCTAACTAGTAAATGTCTTGGAGAACGCCTATTTGGGTCTATTCTCTTTGGGGTGCGCTGCACTTCTTGGATCTGTATATTTAGGTCTTTCATAAGAGTTGGGAAATTTTCAGTGATAATTTCTTCCATTAGTTTTTCTCCTCCTTTTCCCTTCTCTTCTCCTTCTGGGACACCCACAACACGTATATTTGTGCGCTTCATATTGTCATTCAGTTCCCTGATTCCCTGCTCAAGTTTTTCCATTCTTTTCCCTATAGTTTCTGTTTCTTTTTGGAATTCAGTTGTTCCATCCTCCAGTTCACTAATTGTAGCTTCTGTCTCTTTAGATCTACCATTGTAGGTATCCATTGTTTTTTCCATTTTTTCTTCTTTGTCCTTCACTCCCACAAGTTCTGTGATTTGTTTTTTCAGATTTTCTATTTCTTCTTTTTGTTCAGTCCATATCTTCTTCATGTCCTCCCTCAATTTATTGATTTGGTTTTTGAAGAGTTTTTCCATTTCTGTTCGTATATTCAGCATTAGTTGTCTCAGCTCCTGTATCTCATTTGAACTATTGGTTTGTTCCTTTGATTGGGCCATATCTTCAATTTTCCGAGCGTCATCCATTATTTTCTGCTGGTGTCTGGGCATTTGATCAGATCTCCCTGGGTGTGTTACGCAGCTGGTTGAAAGGTTTTTCTGTGGAATCTCTGGGCTCTGTTTTTCTTTTCCTGCCCAGTAGGTGGCGCTCATGGCGGTCGTTTGTCTGCGGGGCAGTCGTCCCAGGAAACCGCGCATGGAGGCGGGGGTCGCTGGCCGTGGCTTGGGGGAGTGCTGGTCCAAATTGTCCAGCTGGCCCGAGACGCCAAGCGTGACGGGAGGGCCCCGCTATCCAATGTTCCCAGTCAGACCGGGGAGCCACGTGCGTGGAGGGGACCCCAGACGCCAGCCACCCCAGCCGGGAAAACGTGCACCCCTCGGGTATCTCACAGCAGTGGATTCTCCCTACCCGTTCAGCCGTTCCAGAATGGGGTACGCTGTCTTTTTTGGTCTCTGTCGTGACTCCGGGAGCTGTTTCGTATTGTTTCTGTTTCTTTAGTTGCTTTTCTGGAGGAGGATCTAAGACCCGCGCGTCTTACTAAGCCGCCATCTTCTCAACATGGATGAATCTTGAGAACATATTTCTGGGTGAAATAATTAGACACCAAAGGACGGATACTGTAAGATTTCTCTATTGTACTCAGGTAAATATAATTTCAGAGGTTATACTGTAGAGTGTACCAGAGCTAGAGGAACACAAAAGCTAGAATTGGGAGAAAGGGGATATATAATGTCATGAATCCCACTGATTAAATCTACAATTATAAATAAGTTATCACAGTAATTATTTCAAAGCTTTGATAGTGGACAAAGACTCAACAGTAGAAGGGTATGGGGAAAACTAAAAACGAAAACTATGTCCAATAGTTAACAGGAAGACATTAACAGTATCACAGCACTACCAGGGGCAACTAATTTGGGGGGAGGGACAAGTTCTAAGGGGTAGTTTTGATTTGATAGTTGGTGATGTTTTTTCTTGGTTCTTTTTGTCTTTATGGACCAATGAAAATTGTCTAAAATTGAGAATGTTGCTGCTTGTACAACCAAGTGAGGATACTATAAGACATGGTTTGTTTATTTTGGACATTATCCATAATGCCCAATAGATCGAGAGTGCCAAATTGTACAATGACTGAGAAGTAGAATGGCATACTGTGATATATTTATATGACGAATATACTTTGGCTACAAAAAGGAAGGCTATTTTGGGAAGCACACAACAGACCAAATAAACCTTGGGAACAATTTTGTTTTGCAAAATAATCCAGAAATGAAAGAACAAATATGCTAAGGTCTCTTTCAGAAAACACTTATAAGAAAGTGGAAATCTAGATTTGTAAGCCCTTATAGCAACCACATTTAGTCTGAAGTTGCAAATGTATTCCTAGATTGTGAGACACAGAGCAATATGTGTATCATCTGGTATTTCCCTGGAAGCTTGAAAAACTATGTAACATTTAAGATGCAGAAATGGAATGCTTCAGCCCTGAACATTCACATAGCTATATAAAATAACAACTAAAGTAATTGAAAAATTGACCAGGCCTCAATTAGAGTAAAAATGAAAGCAAACTGGCTGGGTGCAAGGTCAACTAAACTCAATGTAAAGATGACAGTGTATGTATTCTAGACCTTCACCTACTATATGAGACCAAAGGCAGAGAGGTTTATTATGTCTAGAACCTAAATTTTCAGTAACATGTAATCTAAATAAAACTGTGTGGATAGCTCATTTAAAGAACCAAAACTCCTGGAGTCAAGAACAGAAATGAGAACTTGCATTTCTGTATAGCCTAATGTAATACTAGGATGCATCTCAGACTATGGTGGGCTGATAATTAGAAAATATTGGTAGAATCCCTTGAGGGTCCATAGGCTAAGCATTTGATTTTGAGGCTTGCCCTTGTGAAACTTATATCAATAGGGGAGAAGTTAAGACTACCCATTACAAGGCCTAAGACTTGCTTCCAGGAAACTTCTTTTGTTTCTCGAATGTAGTCTCTCTCTCTTTAAGCCCAACTCTTCAGGGAAAATCATTACCCTCTGTATTAGTTAGGGTTCTCTAGAGAAACAGAATCAACAGAGAACACTCGCAAATACAAAATTTATAAAAGTGTCTCATGTGACCGTGGGAATGCAGAGTCTAAAACCTGCAGGGCAGGCTGTGAAGCCAATGACTCCGATGTAGGGTCTGGACTAACTCCACAGGAGAGGCTCACCAGCTGAAGTAAGAATATTCCTGAATCCTCCTTAAAAGGCTTCTCATGATTATATTAAGCATCACTCATTGCAGAAGACACTCCCCTTTGGCTGATTACAAATGGAATCAGCTGTGGATGAAGTTGACGTGATCATGATCTAATTCTATGAAATGTCCTCATTGCAACAGACAGACCAGCACTTGCCCAACCAGACAAACAGGTACCACCACTTGGCCAAGTTGACACATGAAGCTGACCATGACAGTCCACCCCTTGTCAATTTGGCAGCTATATATATCACCTTAAACCATACTCAATTTACAAATAAAAACAATAAAACACACATTTTATCTTTTACCTAACAATACTCAAATATCCTGTATATAACTGGAAACACATTAAATCTCTCCAGAATAGGGTGCAAATCCCTGGGCAGCATTCATTCTTAAACTTGATATCTTACAACTTAAATAGTATAATATGAACAAAAGAGCATTACACTCCTCATTTCTATAACTGAAACATAGTCATAGTTCATATTTATCACTACCTTCTTACACTACCCATTCCATGTTCCCTTTACCCTCAGGAAGCACTTCAGCTGGCCATGGTTCTTTGCCTGGTGCACTGACACAAACCTTCATTCCTAAAATTTCAGAGCCATTGGTAGTTCTTCCTGGATTGCGTTGTTGCAGTTTTCCATTTATTTTAATCACAGGGCATGATAGTACTAAAAGACACCCTAGGGGATCTCCTATATTCCAAGAAAACTCTTCTTTACCTCCATTATGTAGTTGCAATCCCAATTCCTCCTGATAGTCAGGGTCAATCACCCCAGACAATAATGTAATCCCTTTCTTGGCTTGTTGATCCAGTAGCATAGGTAGCCCAAAGTGACCAGGTGGCAGTCTTAACTTCCAGTTCAGTGGAAGCATTGTTGTTTCTCCTGGAGGAAACACTCCCCATTTTGGAACTAAAACCTGTAGACCAGCAGAGCTCAGGGTCACAGGGACAGGAAGCAAAAATTTTCTTTGTGGATCACTAGGGGTAATAGTGAGTGGTACCACTCCCATTTCCACCCCTTGGTTCCTGGTCCCATGGATCCTGGCTATGGGAGAAACAGCACCATATAGCAGATGCTGATTCAAAGCATATACAGCTTCCTGGAGAACATTACCTTAGACTTTCAAGGTATTGCCACCTAGTTGGCACCACAATTGAGTTTTCAATGTTGTGGGATGCACCAAAAGAGAGACCACATAATTCAAAACTGCAAGCCAATTTGGAGTCTTAATTAGCCGGCCAGCGACTGCCTCAGAAACTTCCAAGAAGGAAGATTCAGAGAGCAGCCCCCAGAGGTTTTCAAGGTGTGCTTATAAAGGCTAAGATCATGTTGTGGTTTTGCAGTTGCTAGTGAGCAAGTGTATCATAGAGGCAGAAAAATGTCATTAGCTGTTGCCAAAACACATCCCATTCTCTCAGTTTCCTAACATTAGTTATTGTTTAACTCTTGGGGACATTCCGTCCCAATGTTGTGGGGAATTTCCCTGCTTGGGACTGATTAATTGCTCCTGCTTGGGCCTAATTGATTGCTCCTGGCCCTCCACATTCCCCACTGGTTTTATGAGAGAATCAAATCATTGTTTCTTTATTTTGATTATAAATTTGCTGATATTGGGTTGCAAGGATGAATAATTTAACAGTTTGTATTTTTCTTTGCATGTATGAGGTTAGAAAGCTGATTGTACAGGGTCCACACATTAAGCTTAATAATATGAGAATTAGGGGTCCTGCTATGGTGGACAAGAGTGTGGTCAGCCATGGGGGCCAGGAAAATAAGTTTTCATAACACTGACAGGGGTCTCGTCCATCGGGCCTCCAAGGTGGTTGGCTGAAGCCTCTTTATCCAGACCAGGTCTCCATGCTGCACCTGAAATAGATCTTTTTTAGGGGCAGGATTTGTTGGTCCCATATTGGGCTGCCTTCACCAGTTCCTAAGTTTGCTGGGTGGCAGATTGCAGGACCTGTAATGATTTTAGAAGAGAATGGTTATTTAATTTAGCTATTTTTTCTTCTCCCAATTTAGGGATTAGTGGGGGTGGTTGCCTGAACATGATTTCATATGGGGTAATTCCCTTAACATAGGGAGTACATTTAGTTTTTAGGAGGGCAAATGGAAGGAGATTCACCCAGTTTTCACCAGTCTCGAGCTTTAGTTTATTTAAAGTTTCCTTTATTCTTTTATTCATTTTTTCAACTTGCTCTGAACTCTGTGGCCTATAAATGCAATGTAATTTTCACTTGATATTTAATATTTTTGCTAATAATTGTGCAACTTGGTTGATGAACGCCAGCCCATGGTCGGACCCCATTGCAGTTGGGAGGCCAAATGGGGGGACTATTTCAGAAACTAGTTTATTATTATTATTATTATTTGTGCTGTCTTGATTCTGGTAGGAAATGCCTCAGTCCATCTGGAGAAGGTGTCAATGAAGACTAATAGCTATTTGTATCTATATGGACCAGGTGATATTTCTATGAAGTCTATTTCCCACTGTTCCCTTTGGGCTTGTCCCCTCAGTCTAGTTCCTTGGGCATTTCTTTCTCTCAGCCGGAATTTACCTGGGTGCAGATGTGGCATCTGGCCAATACCTGCTGGGTTTGTTATTGCAATCGGGGAATGTAGTAATCTCTCTGTAAGAGTTCAGTTAGTTTCGTACTGCTCAGGTGTGTACTTTGGTGAACCTGGGCAACCAAATTTTTCCCCAGGTGCTCTGGCACTATGATTCTCCCATCTGGGAGAATTTTCCAACCATCTGGATCTGTTTTAGTGCCCAGAGTTTTGCCCAGTCTAATTTCTTCCTTGGTATATTTTGGAGGGCTCGGCAGCACTTGCCCCAGTAAGACAGGAAGTATGTGCAGCATCCCCACTGGTTTTTGGGCAACCTCTTTTGACATTTTATTAGTCAGGGCATTTCCTCTGGCAATTTGAGTTTCAGTGGTCTGATGTCCTTTGAAATGTGTAATGGCTGCCCTTTTTGGCAACCAGATAGCCTCTAGCAAGGTGAGTATTTCTGGTATATTTTTTATTTCCTTTCTTCCCAATGCCATAAGTCCCTGCTCCTGATATAGTGCCCCACAGACGTGCGCAGTTGCAAAGGCATATTTGCTGTCCATACAGATGTTGGCAACCCTCCCTTTTCCCCACCTTAGAGCCTGGGTCAGAGCTATTAGTTTGGCTTTTTTGGCTGAGACCCAATAGCCCAACTGGGCTAGTTCCCGTAACAAGCTTTTGGTTGCTTTTTTGCAGTCTGACAGGTTATTAGCTGCCAGTAAGAGGTCATCCACATATTATAAGAGGATTATCTCTGGATGCTCTTGTCTAAAACAAGCCAGATCCTGGCTTAAGGCCTCATCAAACAGGGTGGGAGAATTCTTGAAACCCACGGCAACCGAGTCCAGGTGAGTTGTCCAGAGAACCACCCCCTTCTGATTCAGTCCATTCAAAAGCAAAGATAGGTTGACTTACTGTGGCCAGTGGAAGTGAAAAGAAGGCATCTTTTAAATCTAGAACAGTGTAGACCTGCTGGCTGGGAGGTGACAGACTCAAGAGTGTATATGGGTTAGACACAGTGGGGTGAATGGTTTCAATTATTTTGCTTACCTCTCAGAGGTCTTGCACTGCCTGGAAATAATTGGTCCTGGGTTTTTGGACAGGGAGAAGGGGGGTGTTCCAGGCCAAATGGCAGGGGACTGGAATACGTGCCTCCAGGAGTCCTTTGATATGGATTGCAATGCCCTTTTTAGCCTTTAAGCTTATTGGGTATTGTCGGGCTTTGATTGGGGTGGTGGTGCTAGTCAGCTGGACAACAATGGGGAGTCCATGGGTGGCTAATCCTGGTAGGTTAGTTTCTGCCCATATGCCTGGACTTTTTTTTTTAATTCCTGCAAATATGGGCCTGGGGCCAGCAGCGCCACCTCTGCAGTAAGTAGATACTCTTCTGATAAAGGGCAAGTGAGGAGGATTGCTGAGGGGTTTGTATTGAAGGAGAGCTTGGCTGAATCTTTTTTGAAAGAGACGGTGGCTTGCAATTTCTGGAGAAGGTCTCTCCCCAAGAGGGGATATGGACATTCTGGCATTATAAGAAATGAGTGGGTTAGAGTTCTTTCCCCAAAGTTAGTGATCTTAGTCTTAGTCCATGGGTAAGACTGTCTTTCCCAATGCTCCCTGTATGAGGATGTTTTCCTTAGATATGGACCCTTCTGCCTGCTGGAGGATGGAGAAAGTCGCCCCAGTATCCACAAGAAATTTTACAGGTTGCCCCCAATTTCTAAGGTGACCTTGGGCTCCCAGGAGCTCAAAGGAATGGAACACTGGCCCCGTCAATTTGCTTCTCCAACTATAATGGGGGCCTGTTTCAGTCCTTTAAGTTCTCTTTTAGGGCATTCATTTTTCCAATGTCCATTTTTTTTGGCAGTAGGTGCATTGGTTTGCACCGAGGCCCAACATTTTTCCTTGGTTTCCCTTTCTTTTTTCAATGGTTTTCCATTTACCTTTTCGTTTTTCCTGTTCAGCCATTGCAGATACTAAAATTTTGGCTATTTTTTGGACGGCGTGGTCCCGGGGTCATCTTTGTTATTAAAAGTCTTTTGGGCAATCTTTATCAGTTCAGACAGCACTTTACCCTTAAATCCTTCTAATTTCTGCATTTTTTCCCTTATATCTGGGGCCGACTGGATGACAAATGCTATATTTACATCTCGCCTATTTTCAGGCACTTCTGGATCTATAGGGGTGTACAAGCGTATGCCTTCAAGAGTTGCTCAAGGAAAGCGGCCAGAGATTTGTCTGGCTTTTGTATGGTTTCACTTACCTGAGATAAACTAGTTGGCTTCTTGGCCGCCGCTTGTATTCCCTGGAGCAGAGGTGCCGTCCCGGGATGGGTGGAGGGGAACACAGCCTCTAATCAGGTTGATTCAGTAGTAGGTTGTCCATCAGGTCCAAGAATTAACTTCCTCACCTCTCTCCTGACTCATTCTCATTCTTCAGAGGTGAAGAGGGCATGGAACTGTTAGCAGTCATCCCAGGTGGGCTGGTGGGTAAAAAACATAGTCTCCAAGAGGGAGATGAGCTCTTGGGGCTTTTCAGCAAAAGAGGGATTCTGGTTTTTCCAGTTTTATAGATTGCTAGAGGAAAAGGGGATATAGACCATGAAAGGTGGGTGGTCATCCCCTGGGGCAGGGCCAACCTGCCTCAAGGGTAAAATTGGGGCTCTGGAAGAATCCGGTGATTGTGCACCAGAAGAAAGGTGGTAAGCAGAGCTACATCTGGTATGGGGGAGTACTGAAGGCCACCTCCTGGCTATTAGAGGGGCTGGTTGCCACCTCTTGGCTGTTTTTCCCCTCTGGTTTTAGAGGTGGTAGAGGGGCTGTTGGGCATGGGGGAGGGTCCATCAAGAGCAGATCCTCCAGTGGTCTTGTCAATACTGGGATCCCATCAGTCCTTTCTGTTTGAGAGGTTTTTATTAAGAGGGCCATTTTGGCTCTGGGGTGGGGGTTTTTCTTTTTGGCACTCCAGGCAAGACCATAACCACTTGGGTTTTTCTGTTAAAACTTCAATCCAAATTAGTATATGGGGGATTTGGTCAGGGTGGCCTGGATTACCAAAAAGTGTCTTTTGGACTTTATAAGCCACAGATAGATCTGTGGTTCCTTCAGGAGGCCACCCAGAACCAAAAATTGGCCACTCCCATGAGCAGAATTTTTTCAAATTGAAGGAGTTGACAGGGGCTCCATAGTTTCTGGTCTTCCATTGAAACTCCCAGAAATTTTTCAAAAAACATTAAACGGAAGTACAGACAGATAAGCTTGACTGACCCATGGCAATTATGACAAAAACAACCCAGAATGCAATGAGATCAACAGATGAGAGAAGGGACAAACTAAACCAAGACACACAAAAGCTTTGTCCTTAATTGATTCCTAACCAGAAGCTCTGGGCAACGTCTTGCTCCAGGACCTGACCTTGGGAGTAATGCTGTGTCCAGCCTTTCAGAGGTTCTCACTGGATCCAATAACAGACCTGTACTCACTGGCGAGGTTTCCAGAAACAGATGACTCCACCAGATTTTGTATAATTTCAGAGGGTCCTGTAGAACTGGCCCAGTTCCTGGTTCTTGCCTGGGGTGGTGGAACGTCGCTCCGAGGCCTTCCCATAGGTCGGACCTCAGTTGTGGGGGTGATCCCCAGGACCTGTGGGCCAGATGTCCCATTAGGGATGATCTCACTGGGGCTTCTAAATGTTGTGGGGTGCACTGAAAGAGAGACTGCATAATTCAAAACTGCAAGCCAATTTGGAGTCTTTATTTGCCAGCTGGCGACTGCCTCAGAAACTTCCAAGAAGGAAGATTCAGAGAGCAGCCCCCAGAGGTTTTCGAAGTGTGCTTATAAAGGCTAAAATCATGTTGTGGTTTTGCAGTTGCTAGCAAGTAAGTGTATCATAGAAGCAGAAAAATGCCATTAGCTGTTGCCAAAACACATCCCATTCTCTCAGTTTCCTAGCATTGGTTATTGTTTAACTCTTGGGGACATTCTGCCCCAATGCTGTGGGGACTTTCTCTGTTTGGGCCTGATTGATTGCTTCTGGCCCTCCACATTCAAAAGGCCATTCCACCATTCAATGAACCCAGCTGCTTCTGGATGATGGGGAACGTGGTAAGACCGGAGAATTCCATGAGCATGTGTCCATTCAGCACTTCATTTGCTGTGAAGTGTGTTCCTTGATCAGAAGCAATGCTATGTGGAATAACATGATGATGGATAAGGCATTCTGTAACCCCACGGATGGTGATTTTGGCAGAAGCATTGCATTCAGGGAAAGCAAACCCATATCCATAGTATGTGTCTATTCCAGTTAGAACAAATCACTGCCCTCCCATGAAGGGAATGTAATGTAATTGTCTAATGTAATTATCCTGCCACCATGAAGCTGGCTGGTCACCTCGGGGAATGGTGCATTTCAGGTGCTGAATGTGGGTCTCTGCTACTGGCAGATTGGGTGCTCAACAGTGGCTGTAGCCAAGTCAGTCTTGGTGAGTGGAAGCCCATGTTGCTGAGCCCATGCATAACCTTCATCCCTACCACCATGACCACTTTGTTCATGAGCCCATTGGGCAATGACAGGACTTGCTGAGGAAAGAGGCGGACTGGTATCCATAGAATGGGTCATCATATCCACTTGATTATTAAAACCTTCCTCTACTGAAGTCATCCTCTGGTGTGCACTCACATGGGACACAAGCATCTTCATGTTTTTAGCCCACTCAGAAAGGTCTATCCACATACTTCTCCCCAGACCTCTTTGTCACCAATTTTCCAAATATGGTCTTTCCAAGTCCCTGACCATTCAGCCAAACCATTAGCAACAGCCCATGAGTCAGTATACAAACACACCTCTGGCTAGTTTTCCTCCAAAGCAAAATGAACAACCAGGTGTACTGCTCTAAGTTCTGCCCACTGGGCAGATTTCCCCTCACCACTGTCCTTCAAGGACACCCCAGAAAGGGGTTGTAGTGCTACAGCTGTTCACTTTAGGGTGGTACCTGCATATCATGCTGAACCATCTGTAAACCAGGCCCGAGTTTTCTCTTCCTCAGTCAATTCACTGTAAGAAGCTTCTCAAGAGCCCATAGCTCTGGTCTGGGCAAGAGAAGGTAATGTGGCAAGAGTGGAGACCATGGGCATTTGGGCCACTTCTTCATGTAACTTACTTGTGCCTTCAGAACCTGCTTTGCCTCTATCTCATATATACCATTTCCATTTTATGATGGAGTGCTGATGCACATGCCCAACTTTATGGCTTGGTGGGTCACACAACACCCAGCTCATGATAGGCAACTCAGGTCTCATGGTAACTTGGTGGCCCGTGGTTAAGCATTCAGTCTCTACTAAGGCCCAATACCAGGCCAAAATCTGTTTCTCATAAGGAGAGTAGTTATCTGCAGCAGATGGTAAGGCTTTGCTCCAAAATCCTAAAGGTCTGCATTGTGATTCTCCTATAGGGGCCTGCCAAAGGCTCCAGATGGCATCTCTATTTGCCACTGACACTTCCAGTACCATTGGATCTACTGGATCATTAGGCCCAGGTGGCAAAGCAGCTTGTACAGCAGCCTTGACCTGTCAAAGAGCCTCCTCTTGTTCAGGACCCAAGTCAAAATTAGCAGCTTTTCTGTCATTTGATAAATGGGCTGGAGTAGCACACCCAAATGAGTAATATATTGTTGCCCAAATCCAGAAAGACCAACTAGGCATTGTGCCTCTTTTTTTGGTCATAAGAGGGGCCAGATGCAACAACTTATCCTTCACCTTAGAAGGGATATCTCAACATGCCCCACACCACTGGACACCTAGAAATTTCACTGAGGAGGAAGTTCCCTGTATTTTTGTTGAATTTGTCTCCCATCTTTTGACATGCAAATGCCTTACAAGTAAGTCTAGAGTAGTTGCTACTTCTTGCTCACTAGGTCCAATCAACATAATATCATCAATATAATGGACCAGTGTGATGTCTTGTGGGAGGGAGAAATGATCAACTTCTCTACGGACAGGAGTATGACATAAGGCTGGAGAGTTGATATACCCCTGACATAGGACAGTGAAAGTATACTGTTGACCTTGTCAGCTGAAAGCAAACTGTTTCTGGTGGTCCTTACTAATAGCTATTAAGAAAAAAGCATTTTCCAGATCAATAGTTGCATACCGGTACCAGGGGGTATATTGATTTGCTCAAGCAATGATACCACATCTGGAAGAGCAGCTGCAACTGGAGTTACCACCTGGTTGAGCTTACAATAGTCCAGTGTTATCCTCCAAGACCCATCTGTTTTCTGCACAGGCCAAATAAGAGAGTTGAATGAGGATGTGGTGGGAATCACAACCCCTGCATCCTTCAAGTCCTTAAGAGTGGCAGTAATCTCTGCAATCCCTCCAGGAATCCGGTATTGCTTCTGATTTACTATTTTGCTTGGTAGGGGCAGTTCTAGTGGCATCCACTTGGCTTTTTCCACCATAATAGCCCCCATTGCATGAGTTAGAGAGCCAATGTGGGGTTCTGCCAGTTGCTCAGTATTTCTATACCAATTATACATTCTGGAACTAGGGAGATAACTACAGGATGGGTGCAGGGGCCCACTGGACCCACTGTGAGATGGATCTGAGCTAAAACTCCATTGATCACCTGGCTTCCATAAGCCCCCACTCTGACTGGTGGACCAGAGTGATGGTTTGAGTTCCCTGGAATTAATGTCACTTCTGAACCAGTGTCTAATAATCCCCAAAATATCTGATCATTTCCTTTTCCTCAATGCACAATTACCCTGGTAAAAGGCCGTCGGTCTCCTTGGGGAAGACTTGGAAGAAGATTAACAGTATAAATTTATGGCAGTGTAACAGGGTTCTCCCCCAAAGGGACCTGGCCTCCCCTTCATTGAAGGGGTTCTGGGTCCATAAACTGTTTCATGTCTGGAAATTGATTAAGGCACCAGGACTCTATGTTTCTGTAATTCAGGTTAGACTTCTGTTCACCTTACCTAGAACTCTTTTGTTTATACAGCTCGAACAAGAATTTAGCAAACTGACCTTCTATTGTATTTCTAGGTACCCCATGATTTACTAGCCAATGCCACAAATCTCTGCACGTCATGTAATTTTGATGCTGCTTTGAGTTTGCTGTCTATTATAATAGCCATGTCTACCCTGTCTTTGGTGATTAAGTGCTGCCACCTGGCTTCTGCCAACTCAGGATTCTGTCATCCCCATTGTGTTTAAGGATTCCAGCTCTGTAACAGCAGTTCCTACAGTAATATCTGACCTACAGAGAAGTGCAACCACAGAGCTCTTTATGGATGATGGTGCTAGTCTCACAAATTTATTTCTCACTGTTCTGGTAAAAGGTGCATCCTCTGGACATTCATGTGGTGTAAGAGCAGGCTTTGCATGATAAATTCACTCTAACATTCCAATCTTTCTAAGCCTCTGGATCCCCTCATCTACATTATACCAGGGCAGTTCTGGCAACATCTCAGGTAATGTTGGCAATCTTTTGATCCATGTTTCAACCAATCATCCAAACAAACTGTTAAAACCTTTTCTAACCACTTGAGCTATGACATTGAGTGCAGAATCTCTGCTTAGTGGGCCCATATCAATAACTTCAGTCTGATCCAGACTTATATTCCTCCCACCATTATCCCACACTCTTAAAATCCATTGCCACACACAATCCCCTGATTTCTGTCTATATAAATTGAAAACTCACACAGTTCTTTTGGAATATAATGTACCTCCTCATGTGTGATACTTTGTACCTCACCTTTAGGGGCCTGTTGGGACTTTAGTCTAGTTATAGGTCTGGAAGAAATGAGGGGTGTTGGGGGTGGGTCATGAAAAAATTAGAAATATCTTCCAAGCCTGTTGCTTCAGGGCATTCATTTGCAGTTTCATCTGGTGAAAAAGGATTAATCACTCTAGGACTAATCCCTTCAGGAGGAGGTTGGGTGGCCAACTCCTCAAGGCAGGCTGGAAGTGGGGTGGTTATGTCCTCAGGGCAAACTATTACAAGGTTATCTATTGAAGACTCAGCATGATCTAGGGTTTCAACCTCACCCCCGACATCATTATCAATCCATATGTCACCATCACATTTTTCTGGGTTCCACCCCTTTCTAATTAATGCCCTCACTTAATGGCAGACACCATGAATGATTGAGATTTCAGTTTACTTTGTAAAGTTGCTATTCTAACAATAAGATTCTGAGTCTGATTTTCAGAGATCTCAAGCCTATGACTACAGGAAATAAGATTTTCCTTCAGGATACTCATAGGAATGTCTACATCTTTCAGATGGTGCTTAAGCTCCTCTTTTGAAGCCTTAAGCTCATCCCTTTCACTCCTTAATGTAGCCAGTGTATCTAACAACAACCAACCAACATATCTATACTTCTTATTTCTACAAAATTTTGTAAAGTTGTCGGAAACATTATCCCCCAGAGCCTTTCTTCGCACAAGTGAAGCATTAGGAGAATTGAATGGTGATGTTTTGACTATCTCTTTTGCCAACTCACTCCATGGATTGGGAGTGTCATTCTGACTATGGGAATCAGAGTCCTTAGTGTCTTTTAGTCCAGTCAGAGTAGAAAATCATTCATAAAAACCCATTTTTAAGATTTTGTTTCTTAAGAACCACTCCTGGTATGAAGATGCATTAGTTAGGGTTCTCTAGAGAAACAGAAGCAACAGAGAACACTGGCAAATATAAAATTTATAAAAATGTCTCATGTGACCGTGGAAATGCAGAGTCCAAAACCGCAGGTCAGGCTGTGAAGCTGATGACTCCGATGTGGGTCTGGACAAACTCCACAGGAGCGGCTCGCCAGCCAAAGTGGGGATAAAGACGGTCTCTTCTGAATCCTCCCTAAAAGGCTTCCTGTGATTATGTTAAGCATCACTCATTGCAGAAGACACTCCCCTTTGGCTGATTACAAATGGAACCAGCTGCGGATGCAGCTGCTGTGATCGTGATTTAATTCTATGAAATGTCCTCATTGCAACAAACAGGCCAGCACTTGCCCAACCAGACAAACAGGTACCACCACTTGGCCAAGTTGACACATGAACCTGACCATGACACCCTCCCTCCTACATGGGACATGACATTCAGAGGTGAAAATCTCCCTGACAACATGAAATATAACTTTCAGGTATAAGACTATGCTAGCATTGTGAGATTGACAGCACTTTCTGGGCCGAAAAGGAGAAAGAAAGTGTAATAAAATAAGGCAACAGTGACTGAGGAATATCAAGATATAATATGTCAAGAAGCATTGTTTGAGACACTGGTATTTTCTAATAACACAAACTTAAAACTCAAGAGTTTTTGCTGATAAAACTTTGAAGGATTGGGACTTATTTAGTTTTGTTTCATTCCCTTTGGCTTTGTGCAATTTTCTTGC
The DNA here is from genome assembly GCF_023851605.1 of Tamandua tetradactyla. Taxonomy (NCBI): domain Eukaryota; kingdom Metazoa; phylum Chordata; class Mammalia; order Pilosa; family Myrmecophagidae; genus Tamandua; species Tamandua tetradactyla. Next base: position 38,556,156 of record NC_135342.1, on the reverse strand, counting down.
ATCTTTATTTATGCCGATATTTTCAGTTTCAAGTTTGTTTTTTGGGGGATCGGGTGGAGGGGTTTAAAATCTCATTGTTTACTGTAGATAGAAAAAATTCTTGTTATAGAAAAGCATGGGTTATGTATTTGACTGAAAAGGGCACTGTATTATTTACCAAAGGGGTATTTTTTGCATTTATTTATAAATTTTGGTACTGTAAATTTGAACACGATTTCAAGTTTATTACAACTGACATTTTCTTTTTCCCTTTATTTTTTTAATGTAAATGCAGCACCAGCATGTTCCTGTCAAAACACTGGAAAATGGCAAGCACTGCCCAGTGCACTTCAGTTCCTATAATGTCGTATTACTTTGAATTTAGCATCCTGCTTTGTTTTACTACACGAGCAAGAGCTTTTGAGTTTTCTGATTTTATTTTAATGAGCTCACCTTTATTTACCTCTTTCCTTGTGTATTTTTTGTATTAGATTGTACAGGATGTGTTCTAGAAGGCGTCAATGGTTTGTATCCAAAATGATGTGGTTTATTCATATTATTTTCTGTTTTTATTGAGATGGATTAATCTATTTATGCCTTTTTCTTGATGATTTGAAGTTGTAAGAGTTGTCCAGTTATTGCTTAATAAAATTTTTCAGATAATAATTTTAAAAAGGGTGGTACACTGGTGACTCAGTGGCAGAATTCTCACCTGCTTTGCCAGAGATCGGGGTTTGATTCCTGGAGCCTGCCCAGGTCAAAAAAAGAGAGACTATCTTGGAAGCTACTCTTAAACAAGCTTCAGTTAGCTAGTGCTAATTGTTATGGTTTGCTAAACCCCAACTGATATAATTTCTGTTGACTCTTAAGAACACCTAGAACTTGAACTGAGATGCTATAGAGGTTCCATGCACCAAGTTTGCTTTCCTGGAAGCTATAATTCTGAGAGGGTTCCTAAGTCAGATAAACTCTGAAACCCAGAGAGACCAGCCTTTCTAAGATTATTGATTGATTACATCCCCCTATCCTTTAATGTCAATACCCTCTCTCAACAAAAAAGTCAGAATGGGCATTGCCTAAAGATCTCTATAGGCTGGGAGAGGGATAAGAGGAGAAATAGGTATAACAGAGAAAATAGGATTTAGCTAGTTAGCATGACTGCTGAGTCACTATATTAATATTCCTTCTAGCCTCCAGTTTTTGGAGCCAGTAAAAGGAAAATTCTGAGATGGTGGAATGGTAGTTCATGACAAGCTCTGGGATCTGTTCTGTAAGTACTTATTGAAGTGTACTTTGAATATTGTTGCTTTTTCTTTTTTTGTTTTGTATATATTTTATATTTTACAATAAAAATGTTTTAAAAAGCACAAGGAGATATCATTTCATACCTATTACAATCCCTGCTGTTTAAAAAAAGAAAAGAAAAGAAGTGTTGGAAAGGTTGTGGAGAAATAGAAACACACATTTATTGCTGGTGGCAATGCAAAATGGTGCTGCCACTGTGGAAAACAGTCCAGTGGTTTTTCAGAAAGTTAAATAAAGAACTACCATGTGACTCAGCAATGGAACTTAAACAGCAGGGATTTGAAAAGATAATTGCACATCAATGTTCATAGTGGCATTATTCACAATGGCCCCAAAATGGAAGCAGCCCAAGTGTCCATCAACTGATGAATGCATAAATGAAATGTAATTTATACATACAATGAAATATTTTTCAGCTGTAAAAAGAATGACATTCTGATATGTGTAATAACATAGATGAACCTTGAAGACATTGTGTTGAGTGAATAAAATGAGCTCTACACAATAGGACAAATATTGCATGATCTCACTGATATGAAAAATTAGAATAAGTAAACTCTATGAGTTTACTATATAGTTTACTCTATTCAGAATCTAGAATATGGATTATCAAGGGATGGGCATAGACAATGGGAAGACAAGGCTTAAAATATCCAGAGTTCCTATTGGAATGATGACATGTTTTACTACTGAATGGTGATGATGGTAACACAACATTCTGAACCCAATTAACAGTACTGAAACATAGATCTGAATATGGTTAAAAGGGGAACTGTTAGATTGTATATATAGTAATAGAATACAAAATTTAAATATTCGTGGAATTGCACTACACAATGAACCCTGTGTTAAACCATGGACTCTAGGTAATTATACAATTATAAAAATATTCTTTCACCAATTGTAACAAATGTACCATACCAATGGAAGATGTTAGTACTAGGGTGGTATATGGGAGTTCTGTATTTTATGTATAATTATTCTGTAAACCACAACTTCTCTAGCAAAAAAGAAAAAACAATGATAAAAGAAAGAGTTTTAATTTCACCTTCATTCATTCTTTTTCTGACACTTTTCCTTTCTTTTATGTAGATCTGAGTTTCTAATATATGTAATTTTCTTTTCCCCAAAGAATTTCTTACACCAGTATGCTGGTGATGAATTCCCTGTTTTTGTCTGAGAATTTTATTACTCATTCACATTTTAAGGATAAATTTAGGATGTAGAATTCTCAGCTGATTTTTTTTCAACTTTTTGCATATTTAATTCTATTATCTTCTTGCTTGGATGATTTCTGACAAAACGCCTGCATAATTCTTATCTTTACTCCTTTATGGAAAGTTGTTTTACTCCTCTATATTATTTCAAGATTTTCTCCCTGGTTTTGATTTTCTGAGGTTTGAATATGATGTGCCTAGGCATAACTTTTTTTGTATTTTCCTAATTGGTGTTCTCTGATATTCCTGGGCTATGATTTGGTGTCTGTCATCATTTTTGGAAAAGTTTTGGGCATTATTATTTCAGAGTTCTTGGGCATTTTAACTCAGTATTTTTTCTCCTTTTGTTATTCTAAATATGTGTTCTACCATTTAAAATTGCTCCACAGTTTTTGGATGTTCTCAACTATTTTGCTCAGTCTTTTCTTCTTTGCATTTCAGTTTGGGAAATTTTTCTTCACTTATCTTCAAGCTAACTAATTCTTTCCTCTTCTATGTCCTATCTACTGACAGATCCATCAAAGACATTCTTCATTTCTGTTATGGTATTATTATTTGTAACATTTCTTTTAATTCTTCCTTAAATTTCCATCTCTACTTATGTTACCAATTATTGCATATTTCCTTTACATATTGATACATTTCCATTATAGCTTTTAACATACTAATCATAGTTACCTAAAATTCTTTTTCTGATCATTTTAAAATTGGTGCCATACCTTTCTAATTATGAAGCTTGCTTTATCTCTTCACTTGCCTTATCTTCTTTTTACGATGTTTTGAAATTTTTTGTGGAAAAGAGATAGTTATGTGTTGGATAATAGGAACTGATGTAAAGGCCATTAGCATGAGGCTTTATGTGTATATGGTTAGGAATTGGACTCTTTTCAATGGTTTCTGTACCTGTAGGTTCCAGGGCTTTGAAATTCTTCTAGCATCCTTATTATGTGCCCCTGTTGGTTTTGACTTTCCTTAAGAACTCCATTTTAAATAGTATCTTTGTTGTGGCTCATTCAGCTGTAATCCACTTTTATTATATTGGAGACATTGATGTGGTAATAGGATGCTGGGTAGAGGAAACATACCATAATCTTATGATTAAATCTCTCTGATATTTATTTATGCAAGCTTGTATCTCTGGGTCATTTCCTTCACAAGGATCCTTAAGTGAGAAAGGGAGCCTGGAGGCTGGAGTTTAATACATGTCCCTTCTCCTGTATGGTATTGGACTTTTGTGAAGTTTTCTCTCCTTTAAAGTAGGTCATTGTTATGGAGAATGCCTGTGCATATTGTGAAATGGTAAATCTTTCCCTCTTCCTTCCAGAATCATGAGGGAATTTTTCTCTGATCTTTGATATGAGAACCTGGCAGAGTTCCTGGAGTTAAAAATTCATGAAACTATCTCCATCATGAGATCAGGGTGCCCACGGAGTGTCTCACTGTCACACTACCCTACATTTGGCCTCTGGAAATTCATCAAAATTATTGTTGAAGTGTTTCTACCAGGTTATTTCTCCAGTGGCCTCTTCTTCAGGAAAGCAGACCTTAGTTGGGACTTTCCACATTGGCTTTTCTCTCCTGATTACAGGATGGTGGTTTTCCTGAAAATCTGAATCCTTTGATGGATCCAAGAAAAGTAATTGATTTAAGTTAATTCAACTTTTTTTTTATTTTGTAGGTATTGGGACTGATGACTTCCAGGCTCTTTACATGTTGAAACTTAAACTAGAAGCTTATTTTATTTTTTAAATGTTTTTTTTTCAAAATTTGGACTGATAACTACAATCAATACAATTCACTAGCAAAGTACTTCACCTCTCAACAGCTACTGAAGACCATAATGTATCTTAATACTATGATCTGGAATGATATGTAGGGGAAATGAATTTTAAAAATATTGTATTTAGAGGTTGGAGAAAGGCAATGTTGATTTATGGGTCTGGCAGGAACTGTGAGAAAGGAGGGGCTGAAGTTGCAAATTTTAACAAAAAACTGGCGTCATTTTTCCTCCCATATCTGCTTCTATAGTTACTCTAATAGTCACATAATATAGATCCTTACTTGAAACAAGGTTGACCACATTTATGTTTGGAGTCCTACTTTCGTGTGAACAGATTCTAAGCAAAATATTTAAGCACTTCTCTTGTTTTATTGATGTCATCATAAGCTATATTTACTCAACAGTAAAAGCAAGACCAGGACTTAAAATGTCTTATTCTGTTCCCATAATGGAGTAGATGCAAGGGATAAAGGACCTTGGATGTCCTCTGAACTGTTTAATTAAGCAGCCCATCTTGAAGCTGGCTGTACGTACACCTCCACTGGAAGGTTTCTCATTAATTACAGCTCTATTTATGGGGCAAATTATTCACTTATCTGCATATTCACAGGGGGATCTCTGATGGATTTCTGTGTTCAGTGGAGAGCACAGATAACATTTCAGGAACTCTACCCAAATGAAGAGAAAATGTTGGCTCCATCTCAGGGAGAATGCAATCTCTTACAGCAACAGTAAACATTAAAATGTCTGACAGCTGTATTTTGTGGGTCTGGACAAGATCAGATTGAGTTAAAAGGGCATTAGATAGGAGACATGAAGTAAATGCTAGAAGTCATATTCTGAAAGTCCTCCCTCCACCCTCCCGATCTTGAATTCAAAGGTTTTATTATTTTTTTTATTTTTAAAGTTCGTTAATCTGTATTTTTTTCTATTAAAGCAGTTGCAGGTTTACAGAAAAATCATGCAGATAGTACAAAGTTCCTATATATTTCCACATTATTTCATTTTGCATTCAGATTTCCACATTATTAACATTTTGCATCAGTTTCTGTACAACTTAGGAAACAATATTATAATAATTGTACTATTAACTATCATACGTAGTTTACATTAGGCTTCATGGTATAGCACAAGTCTAAAATTTCCACATTTGGCACTTTCAAATATACAGTTGGGTGATGTTAATTACACTTGCAATTTTGTCCCTCATCATCACTATTCATTACCCAAATTATCCCATCATCCCAAACAAAAACCTATACAGCAGTTAAGCTTTAACTCCCCATTCCTCATCCACATTCAGCCTATGATAAGATGTATTTTAGTTTCTGATTTTGTAAATTGCATATTGTAATTATTTCATATAAGTGAGAATGGAACAATATCTGTCTTTATTTCACTGAACATGATGTCTTCAGGTTTCACCCATGTTGCAGCATGTACGAGAACTTAATTTATTTAAATGACTTTATAATATTCCATTGTATGAATATGTTACATTTTGTTCAACTATTCATCTGTTGATAGACACTTGCTTTGCTTCCACCTTATAGAAATTCTGTATAATGACACTATAAGGAATAGTGTACAAATAACTATTGGAGTTCCTATTTCAATACTTTGGGTATATAGCTAGGTGTGGGATTGCTGGTCATGTGATCAATCTAGACTTAGCTTTCTGAGGAACTGCTGAACTGTCTTCCACAGCAGCTGGACCATTTTACATTACCACCAACAATGTACTGATGTTTTTATTTCTCCATATCCTCCCCAATACTTGCAATTTTTCATGTTTTAATAGTAGGCATTCCAGTGGGTGTGAAATATATCTTATGCTTTGATTTGCATTTCCTTATTGGCAATGGTGTTGAACATATTTTCATGTGCTTATTGGCCATCCAAATGTATTATTTGGAGAAATGTATATTCAAGTCTTTTGTCCATTATTTGATTGGTTTGCTTATCTTTTTGTTGTTGAGTGTTAGGGTTTCTATATTTTCTAGAATTAACATCTTAACAATATTTGGCCTTCGAATCCATGAACCCAGAATGCCCTTCCATTTATTTTGGTCTTTATTAATGTCTTTTAGTAATGTTTTGTACTTCTCTGTGTATAGCTCTTTTATGCCACTAATATAATACAATAGTTCCTGTGTTTATAATTATACATTAGGTTAATATATTAGTCAGAGTTCTATTGAGAAACAGAACTAACAGGAGGTATCTGAAAATATGAGATTTATAAAGGTATCTCATGCAACTGTGGGGATGGAAGAGTTCAAAATCTGTAAGCAGGCTGTGAAGCTGGTAAATCCATTGAAGGGTCTGTTTAATTATTCCAGCTCAGTGACAGCAGTTCCCCCAGCAATGTCTGACCTACAGAGAAGGGCGACTATAAAGTTCTTCAAGGATGATGGAGCTAGCCTCACAAATTTATTCTTCAAGGTTCTGGTGAAAGATGTGTCCTCTGGACATTCCTGGGGTGTGTTAGCAGTTCCTCCATGATAAATCCACTCTATCATGCCAATATCTCTAAGCCTCAGCATCCTCTCATCTACATTATACAGGGAAGTTCTAGCATTTCAACCTCAGAGTCACTTTTTGATCCATGTTTTAGCCAACCAAACAAACACATTGTTAATACCTTTTCTAACTCCTCAAGTGGGCCCATAAAAAAATTAATTCAGCTTGATGCAACTTTATATTCCTCCCACCATTATCCCACAACCTTAATATCAATTCTCACACATAGCCATCTGATTTCTGTCTATATAGATTGGAAAACTCATGCAGTAGATCTTTTGGAGTATAGCATAGCTCCTCATGGGTGACACATTGTACCTCGCCTTTCATGGCTTTTTGGGACTTTAGTCTAGTTATACGTCTTGAAGAAAAGAGGGGTGGTGCAGGTGGGCCATGAAAGGTAATACAAATATCTTTCTAACCAGTTACCTGTTGGCATTCCATTGCACTTTTATCTGGTGAAACAGGATTAGTCACTACAGACAGAGTGAGGGCTATTTTTCCAGGGGAGCCAGTTACAGGGTTAGCATGCACTGAAAGTTTAATCTCCTTAGGTGAAGGTTAGATGCCAGACTCCTCTGGGCAGACCTGAGTCTGAAAACATGCTTCCTCAAGGCAGACTAGATGTCAGGAATCTCTTTTCTCAAGGAAATCTAGCAAAGGCTAAGCAGATTCCAAGGATTCCATCTCCCCATCACCACCAAATATCCCCATCCCATGTTACAGGATCCCATTTTTTTCCAATAAAGCCCTTACTTTAGGAGCAGACCTGAAAGACTGAACTTTTCGTTTACTTGCACAATGAGGCTCTGTGTTTGGTTTTCAGAGACTTCAAGTCTGTGACCAAAGGAAATAACATTTTCTTTCAGGGCAAACATGGAAAATTATTATGTCATCCATATGGCACTTAAGTTGCAAATTTAAAGCCTTCAGCTCATCCTTTTCCCTCATCACTGTATCCAGTATATCTAACAATTACCAGGCAACATCATTATACCTTTTACTTCCACAAAACTTCATAAAGGTGTCAAAAACACTTTCACCCAGAGCCTTGCCTCATATAAGTGTACAATTATCACCTAATGGTGATAACTCACTACATGGACTGTCAGTGCCATATTGATTATTGGAAGCAAAGTCATTAGTGCCTCTGAGTCTAATCAGATTAGAAAAACAATTTTAAAAACCAATTTTTAAGATTTTACTTCTCAAGAATTACTCCTAGTATCAAGCTGTTTCTAGAGAAACAGAATCAACAAGAGATATCTGTAAATATGAGATTTATAAAGATGTCTTACACAACTGTGGGAATGGAAGAGTACAAAATCCATAGGTCAGGCTGTCAAGCTGGCATCTCCAATAAAGTGTCTGGATGAACTCCACAGGAGAGGCTCACTGGCTGAAGAAACAATGAAAAAGTCTCTTCTCCCTTAGAAGTCCTGAACTGATTGGATTATCTCATTGATGGGAGACATACCTTAGTTGAATGCAGATGTAATCAGCAACAGATGCAACCACCTGACTGAAGATTTAATGCACCAGCATTCTGATTTATCAAACAGCCACAAAATATCCTTGCAGCAATGATCAGGCAGTGCTTGCCTGACCAAAAACTGGGCATCATCACTTGGCCAAGTTCACACTAGAACGTAACCATCATAGTTATCTTTATCAGGGATCTTTATTTCTTTATTCTGTTATTGGCTGGTGTCCTTGATGTTAGCTCTGGGTTTTTCTTATATGCCCTTTATTATGTTAAATATGCTTCCTTCTATTCCTAGTTTTCTTAATGTTTTCCTCAGGATTGGGTACTGAATACAACAAATGCTTTTTCTGTGTGTCAGTAGAGATTATGATGCATTTTCCCTTGATTCTATTAATATTGGTGTATTACATTAACTGATTTACTTTTACTGAACCACCATTGTATTCGTGGGATAAATACCCCTGGGATCATATTGTATAGTTCCTTTACTGTTATATTGAATTCAGTTTGCTAGTATTTTGTTGAGGATTTTTGTACCTATATTCATGTGGGATTTGGTCTGCAATTTCCCTTTCATTTGATATCTTTAGTTTAGGCATTAGGGTGATACCAAATGAATGAGGAGGGGTGTGTACAATATTTTTGGGAGAGTTTGAGCAAGCTTGCTGTTAATTGTTCTTGATGTTTGAGGTAAAATACAGCAGTGAAGCTATGTAGCCCTGGGCTTTTGTTTGTTTGGATGATTTTGGTCATTGATTCAATCCCTTGATTTGTGATTGGTTTGTTGAGTTCTATGTCTTCTTTAGTCAGTATAGAGTGTTCATGTGTTTCTAAGAAATTTTCTATTTCTTCTACATCCTTTAATTTGTTGGCATACATTTGTTCATAGTTTCCTCTTGTGATCTGTTTTTTTTCTATTATGTCAGTAGTAATGAGCTGCTCTCATTCCTGATTTTATTCGCATCTTCACTCTTTTTGTCTTTGTTAGACTAGTTAAGGGTTTTTTATATTATTGGTCTTCTCAAAGAAGAAATTTTTAGTCCTATTGATTCATCCAATTTCTTTGCATCCAGTTCATCTATTTCTACTCAAATCTTTGTTGTTTCATTTTGCTCATTTTGGGATTAGCTTGCTGTTCTTCCTCTAGTTCCTTAAGGTGCTCATTTAGGCTTTTGATTTGAGCTCTTTCTTACTTTTTAAATATTTAAATGGTTTTTATTGTAAAATATAACATATATATGAAAAATTTTGAAAAAGCAATATTTTCAAAACACATTTCAGCAAGAAATTACAGAGGGTCCCCCTTTGGTCCCTCAAGGGACTATAACACTACTCCTTAAAAATCAGGCTACCATTTTCTGGGATGTATCCAGGTATTACATTAAGCTAAAGAATTATAAGACTGCATTCCCATTCTGGACTCCAGAAGTTTTGTTTGTTTAAATGAGCTATTCAGACAGGTTGATTTAGATGGTGTGTTACAGAAAGTTTAGGTTCTAAACATAATAAATCTCTCTGCCTTTGGTCTCACTTGCCCCCCCCCCACACATCCATTTAGTTGTCCCTGGTAGTGCTGTGGTATTATTGATGTTTTCCTGTGAACTGTTGGGCATTGAATACGTTTTTAGCTTTCTCCCAATATGTCCTTACCATTAACTTTTTGTTCACTGTTGAACTATTGAAATAGTCCCTGTAATAATTTATTTATAATTATAGATTTAATGAGTGGGACACTTGGCACTATACCTCCCCTTTCACTCATATTCACCTTCAATATGGCAATGTTACTTATACCCCTCTAGTTAGTTATTATCACTTCTACCTGTTCCCTAGCATTTAGATTTAACCACGTTCAGTATCTTTTCCTCCATCTATAGCTTTTGTGTATCTCTAGTTCTGCTGTACTTTACAGTGTAACCCCTGAAATTACCTTTACCAGAGTCATAATAGTGAAAACATACAGTATCTGCCCTTTTGTATCTTATTTCACTCAGCATTATGCCCTTAAAGTTTATCCATGTTATTATGTGCTTTGGAACCTATTTTGTCTCACTTCTGCATAATATTCCATTGTATGTCCATACCACATTTGGTTTTTCACCTTGTGGTAGTTAGGTTCAGGTGTCAACTTGGCCAGGTGAACATGCCTAGTTCTATTGCTGTGGACATGTGAACCTCATCTTTTGCTCATTATATCTGCAGTTAACTAAGAGGCATGCCTGCTGCAATGAATGATGTTTGATTTAATTGGCTGGTGCTTAAATGAGAGAGCTTAATGTAGCACAGCCCAAGCAGCTCAGCATACCTCATCTTGGCACTTACAGCTTAATCCAGGCCTTTGGAGATGCGGAAAGGAATCAGGCCAGGGAAGATGTTGGAACCCAGAGGCCTGGAGAGAAGGCTAGCAGAGATCACCCTGTGCCTTCCCACATAAGAAAGAACCTCAGTTGAAAGTTAGCTGTCTTTCCTCTGAAGAACTAACAAAATAAATCCTCTTTAATTAAAAGCCAACCCATCTCTGGTGTGTTGCATTCCAGCAGCTAGCAAATTACAACAGATTTGCTACCTGAGAAGTAGGGTGCTGCTGCAGTTTGCAAATACCAGATATGTTTGACCAGTTTTTTTGATAGATAAGGGGAAGATTTTGGAGGAACTGTGGAAAGAATGATGGAGAAGTCCAGGAGTGCTTAAAGAGACTGTTGGTGTAAGCAGAACCACTGCCAATCTGGACAAAGGGGGGCACAAAAGGGTCAAATTGGAGTTTTGCAAAGTGAGAACCTTGGAAGCTTGGGTCTTAAGCCAAGAAGCCTCAGCCAGGAAAGTGGACCCACCCATATACACGGACAGGATGCGTTTGCCCTAAGGGCATAGGATGAGTCTCCCATCTCACTGCAGTGGAAGACTTGTGTTGCCTCAGGCCTTTAAAAAGGTACAGCATGCTCCTTGGGGACTGGGGAGAGCCTGGCTGCCACCACATGGAGGGGTTGAGCATGTGCCCCAGAACTAGCAGAGAGCCCAGGTGTGGCCCTGATGCCTGGAGAGAGTGGAGCCGAGAAACAGGTGGTTTCCTCAATGGTCCCCGAGGTTGATTTGGAAAAAGGTGGATTGCTGCATAGGCCCTTGAAAAGGGTGGGACTGCCACTTTCTAAAGCTGAAGGATAAATGACTTTCAGACTTTGAAATCCAGTGGTGTTTGCCCTGCAGGTTTTCCTTCCAATTTTGCCATATGAATCCTGTGACTGTCCCTCCTTTGCATAATGACACCAGATAACTTGTTTTTGAGATTCATAGGTCCACAGCCAGAAGAGACTTTGTGCCACTTTAATATCGTTTAAGGTGATGTATATAGTTACCAAGTTGACAAGGGGTGAACATGTGGTAGTTAGGTTCAGGTGTCAACTTGTTCAGGTGAACATGCCTAGTTCTGTTGCTGTGGACATGAGCCAATGGTACATGAACCTCATTTGTTGCTCATTATGTCTGCAGTCAGCTAAGAAGCATGCCTGCTGCAATGAATGATGTTTGATTTAATTGGCTGGTGCTTAAATGAGAGAGCTTAATGTAGCACAGCCCAAGCAGCTCAGCATACTTCATCTCAGCACTCGCAGCTTAGTTGAGACCTTTGGAGATGCAGAAAGGAATCACCCTGGGGAAAGACATTGCAACCCAGAGGCCTGGAGAGAAGGCCAGCAGAGATTATCTTGTGCCTTCCCATGTAAGAAAGAACCTCTGTTGAAAGTTAGTTGCCTTTCCTCTGAAGAAATAATGAAATAAATCCCCTTTTATTAAAAGCCGATCCACCTCTGGTGTGTTGCATTCTGACAGCTAGCAAACTAGAACACCACTCAGCTGTTGCTGGGCACATGATTGTTTCCATCTTTTCATAATCACGAATAGTGCCACTATGAATAACATGAAAATTTCTGTTCCTGCCACTGCCCTGAGCTCCTCTGGGTATATACAAAGTCTTGGTTATGTTAGTTCACAAGGCCACTCGATAATTTGTTTTCTGAGGAATCACCAAAATATATTCCACAGTGACTGTACCATGATAGATTCCCACCAACAGTGAATAAGTATTTCAATTTCTCTACATTCTCTGTAATATTTGTATTTTGTGTTTGTTTAATAGCAGTCATTCTTATAGGTGGGAGGTGATATCCCATTGTCATCTTAATTTGCATTTCCTTTATAGCTAATGAAAATGAGCATCTCTGTGCTTTTTTTAGGCACTGGTATTTGCTCTTCAGAAAAATGTCTCTTCATATCCTCTGCTTATTGTAATTGGGTAGTTTGCTCTTTTGTTGTTGAGTTGTATAATTTCTTTATGTGCACAGGATATCAAGCCTTTATCTGATATATGGTTTTCAAATGTTTTCTCCCACTGAGTTGGCTGCCTCTTTGCTTTTTGAAAAAGTCCTTTGAAGAACAGAAACTCTTAATCTCAAGGAGTTCCCATTTGTACATCTTTTCTTTCACTGCGTGTGCTTTAGGTGTGAAATTTAAGGAGCTACTTCCTATTCCTAGGTCTTGAAAATATTTCCCTGAATTTTGTTCTAGAAATTTTATGGTACTGGCTCTTATATTTTGGTCTTCAGTCCATTTTGAATTAATCTTTATATGAGGTTCAAGGTAGGGATGCTTTTTCATTCTTTTGACTATTAGTACTCAATTTCCCCATGCCCGTTTATTGAAAAGATTATTCTGTTCCAGTTAGGTGGATTTTGGTGTTTTGTCAAAGATCAATTGTCCATAGCTTTGGGGGTCTATCACCTCACTCTCACTTTTATTCCACTGGTCAATAGTTCTATCTTTGTGGCAGCGCCATGCTGTTTTGACCACTGTGCCTTTTATAGTAAACTTTAAAGTCAGGAAGTGATTGTCCTCCCATGCCGTTTTTCTTTTTTAGAATATCTTTGGTTATTTGGACTCTCTTTTCCTTCCAAATATATATATATATTTTTTACATGAGCAGACCCAGGAATCGAACTCGGGTCTCCAGCATGGCAGGCAAGAATCTGCCTGCTGAGCCACCATGGTCCACCCCTAAATAAATTTTATAGCCAACTTTTCAAAGTCTTCAAATTAGGTATTGAATTTGTAGATTAGTTTGTGCAGAAATGACGTCTTAACAACATTCAACCTTCTTATCCATGAGCATGGGATGTCTTTCCATATATTTAGATCAATTTTTATTTCTTTTAGCAAGTTTCTGTGTATAAGTCCTTGACATCCCTGGTTAGGCTTATTCATAGATACCTGATTCTTTTTTTTTTTTTAAATTTTTTTATTAATCAAAAAAAGAAAAGAAATTAACACAACATTTAGAAATCATTCCATTCTACAAATGCACTCAGTAATTCTTAGTATCATCACATAGATGTATGATCATCATTTCTTAGTACATTTGCATCGATTTAGGAAAAGAACTAGCAAAACAGCAGAAAAAAATATAGAATGTTAATGTAGAGAAGAGAATTAAAATAATAATACTAATAATATATATATATATAAAAAGGAAAAAGAATAAAACAAAAACAAAAGATACAAACACACAAACAAACAAAAAACCATATTTCAGGTGCAGCTTCATTCAGTGTTCCAACCTAGTTACATTACACTTAGGTATTATTGTGCTGTCCATTTTTGAGTTTTTGTATCTAGTCCTGTTGCACAGTCTGTATCCCTTCAGCTCCAATTACCCATTATCTTACCCTGTTTCTAACTCCTGCTGGTCTCTGTTACCAATGATATATTCCAAGCTGATTCTCGAATGTCGGTTCACATCAGTGGGACCTTACAGTATTTGTTCTTTAGTTTTGGGCTAGACTCACTCAGCATAATGTTCTCTAGGTCCATCCATGTTATTACATGCTTCATAAGTTTAGTCTGTCTTAAAGCTGCATAATATTCCATCGTAGGTATACGCCACAGTTTGTTTAGCCACTCGTCTGTTGATGAACATTTTGGCTGTTTCCATCTCTTTGCAATTGTAGATAATGCTGCTATAAACACTGGTGTGCAAATGTCCATCTGTGTCTTTGCCCTTAAGTCCCTTGAGTAGATACCTAGCAGTGGTATTGCTGGGTCGTAATCCATTCTGCCATTCTATGTCTTTTGATTGGGAAATTCAGTCCATTAACTTTTAGTATTATTACTGTTTGGATAATATTTTCCTCTACCATTTTGGCTTTTGTATTATATATATCATATCTGATTTTCCTTCTTTCTACACTTTACTCCATACCTCTCTCTTCTGTCTTTTCGTATCTGACTCTAGTGCTCCCTTTAGTATTTCTTGCAGAGCTGGTCTCTTGGTCACAAATTCTCTCAGTGACTTTTTGTCTATAAATGTTTTAATTTCTCCTTCATTTTTGAAGGACAATTTTGCTGGATATAGGAGTCTTGGTTGACAGTTTTTCTCTTTTAGTAATTTAAATATATCATCCCACTGTCTTCTAGCTTCCATGGTTTCTGCTGAGAAATCTACACATAGTCTTATTGGGTTTCCCTTGTATGTGACAGATTGTTTTTCTCTTGCTGCTTTCAAGATCCTCTCTTTCTCTTTGACCTCTGACATTCTAACTAGTAAGTGTCTTGGAGAACGCCTATTTGGGTCTATTCTCTTTGGGGTGCGCTGCACTTCTTGGATCTGCAAATTTAGGTCTTTCATAAGAGTTGGGAAATTTTCAGTGATAATTTCTTCCATTAGTTTTTCTCCTCTTTTTCCCTTCTCTTCTCCTTCTGGGACACCCACAACACGTATATTTGTGCGCTTCATATTGTCATTCAGTTCCCTGATCCCCTGCTCAAGTTTTTCCATTCTTTTCCCTATAGTTTCTGTTTCTTTTTGGAATTCAGATGTTCCATCCTCCAGTTCACTAATTGTAGCTTCTGTCTCTTTAGATCTACCATTGTAGGTATCCATTGTTTTTTCCATTTTTTCTTCTTTGTCCTTCACTCCCATAAGTTCTGTGATTTGTTTTTTCAGATTTTCTGTTTCTTCTTTTTGTTCAGCCCATGTCTTCTTCATGTCCTCCCTCAATTTATTGATTTGGTTTTTGAAGAAGTTTTCCATTTCTGTTCGTATATTCAGCATTAGTTGTCTCAGCTCCTGTATCTCATTTGAACTATTGGTTTGTTCCTTTGACTGGGCCATATCTTCAATTTTCCGAGCGTCATCCATTATTTTCTGCTGGTGTCTGGTCATTTGATCAGATTTCTCTGGGTGTGGGACCCAGCTGGTTGAAAGCTTTTTCTGTGAAATCTCTGGGCTCTGTTTTTCTTTTCCTGCCCAGTAGGTGGTGCTCGTGGCGCTCGTCTGTCTGCACGGCAGTTGGCCGGGAAACCGCGCGTGGAGGTGGGGGTCGCTGGCCTCCGCAGCTTGGGAGAGTGCCGGTCCTAATTGCCCAGCTGGCCCGAAACGCCAAGCGTGACGGGAGGGCCCCGCTATCCAACGTTCCCAGTCAGACCGGGGAGCCACGTGCGTGGAGGGGACCCCAGTCGCCAGCCGACCCAGCTGGGAAAACGCGCGCCCCTCGGGTATCTCACCGCAGCAGATTCTCCCTGCCCGTTCAGCTGTTCCAGAATGGGGTACGCTGTCTTTTTGGTCTCTGTCGTGACTCCGGGAGCTGTTTCGTATTGTTTCTGTTTCTTTAGTTGCTTTTCTGGAGGAGGAACTAAGACCCGCGCGTCTTACTAAGCCGCCATCTTCTCCGGAAGTAGATACCTGATTCTTTTGGTTGCTAGTTTGAATCAGATGTTTTCCTTAATTGTCTCCTCAGATAGGTCATTGCTTGTGTACAGAAACATTAATGATTCTTGTACATTAATCTTGTATCTTACCATGTTGCTAAATTTGTTTATTTAGCAAAATTTGTTTGCTCAAGTAGCTTTGTCATAGATTTCACGGGGTTTTCTAAGTATAGGATGATGTCATCTGCAAATAATGAAAGTTTAATTCTTCTTTTCCAATTTGGATATCTTTTATTTCTTTCTCCTGTTTAATCACTCCAGCTAAGATATCTAGTGCAATGATGAACAACAGTGGTGAGAATGGGCATTCTTTTCTTGTTCCCCAATCTTAGGGAGAATGCTTTCAGTCTCTTACCATTAAGCATGAAGCTGGCTTATGGGCTTTTCATATTTGCCATTTATGATATTGAGAAAGCTTCCTTCAAGTCCAACCTTCTGATGTCAGGAGGTTATCAGGAAAGGATGCTGGATTTTATTGAATGCTTTTTTCAGTATCAATCAATATGATCATGTGATTTATTCCCTTCAATTTGTTAATTGCTGTATAATATTGATTGATTTTCTTCTGTTGAACCACCCTTGCATTCCTGGTATAAATTCCACTGGGTCACAATATATAATTCTTTTAATACATCATCGCAGTTTGTTAAGAATTTTTGCATCTATATTCATTAAGAAGATTGCTCTATAGTTTTCCTTTCTTGTAGCATCTTTATTCCATTTTGGTATTAGATTGATGTTCACTTCATAAAATGTGTTAGGTAGCACTCCTTTTTCCTCAAATTTTTAAAAGAGTTTGAGGAGGATTGGATTTAGTTCTTTTTGAAATGTTTTACAAAATTCCCCCATGAAGTCATGTGATTCTGGGCTTCTTTGTGGGAAGATTTTTGATGACTGATTGAATCTCTTTGCTTGTAATTGGTTCACTGAGATCTTCTGTTTCTTCTCAAGTCAGTATAGGTAATTCATAAGTTTCTAGTAATTTGTCCATAACATCTAAGTTTTCTAGTTTGTTTGCTTATAGTTGTTCATAATGTTCTCTTACTATTTTTAAAATTTATCTAGGATTTGTGGTAATGACTCCTCCCTCAATTCTGATTTTATTTGCATCCTCTCTCTCTCTTTTTTTCCTTTGTTACACTAGCAAATGTTCCATTAATTTTATCAATTTTCTCAAAGAACCAACTGTTGATTTTGTTTATTGTTTCTATTATTCTCCAGTGTGTTTATTTCTGTTTTAATCTTTTATGTTTCTCATCTTTTATTTGCTTTAGGATTAGTTTCCTGTTCTTTCTCTAAAGTCTGCAGATGAGCAGTTAGGTTTCCAATTTTTGCTCATAACTGTTTTTTTAGTATAGACATTTAGTGCAATGCATTTTCCTCACAGCACTGCCTTAGCCACATACCATTAGTTTCGGTATGTAGTATTCCCATTATCATTGACTCCAGATATTTAACAAATTCTCTAGCAATTTCTTTTTTGACCCACTGATTATTTAAGAATGTGTTGTGTAATTCCCATATATTTGTGAAATTTCTGGTTCTTTGGTGATTATTAATTTCTAGCTTTATTTCATTGTGGTCAGAGAAAGTGCTTTGGATAATTTCAATCTCATAAAATTTATAGAGTCTCAGTTTGTGTCCCAGCATATGATCTATCCTGGAGAACATTCATGTACACTAGAAAAGAATGTATATTCTGGTGTTTTAGAGTACAAATATCTATATATGTCTATTTGTTCTAATTTACTAATCGCATTATTTAGTTTCTCTCTTACCTTGTTGAATCTCTGTCTGGTGGTTTTTTGTCTATACTGGAGAGTGGCATATTGAAGTTTCTCACTTCCTACTGTTGAAATATCTGTAACTCGTTTCAGTATTGCCCATGTTTGCCTCGTGTACTTTGAAGATCTTTGATTGGGAGCATAAAAATTCATGATTGTTGTTTCTTCTTGGTGAATTGTCCCTTTTATTAGTATGTAGTGTCCTTCTTTGTCTCTTATGATGTTTCACATTGAAAGTCTATAATATCTGGTATTAGTACAGTTACTCCTGCATTCTTTTGGCCACAGCCTGCATAGAACATCTTTTTCCATTCTTTCACTTTCAAACTATTTGTGTCCCTGGATCTAAGATGTGTCTCTTATAAAGAACATATAGATGGTTATATTTTTCAATCCATTTTGCCAATCTGCATCTTTGAATTGGTGAGTTTAGTCTGCTAACATTCAAATTTATTACTGTAAAACACATCATTATTCTACCACCTAATCATTTAGTTTTTGTCACATCTACATATTATTTTACTTTGCTCTCTTTTTATCCTTTAAATTACCATTAATGGTATTTTTCAATTGTATGCCCTCCTCCAGACCTCCTATTCCTGTCTTTTTCTTTCAGCTGACAGGGCTGCCTTTAATATTTCTTGTAGGGCAGGTCTCTTTTCAACTAGTTCTCTCAGCTTTTGTTTGTGTTTGAAGATTTTAATCTCTCCCTCAATTGTGAAGAACAACTTGGCTGCGTAAAGTATTCTTAACTGAAAGCTTTTCTCATTCAGGATGTTAAATATATCATACTATTGCCTTCTTGTTTCCATGGTGCCTATTAAATTGTCTGATGTTTTTTCCCTCACATGTAGTAGATTGCTTTTTTCATGCTGCTTTCACAACTTTCTGTTTCTCCTCAACATTTGAAAGTTTGATTAGTATGTGTCTTGGAGTAGACCTATTTGGACTTACTGTATTTAGAATTTGTTGGGCCTATTTGATTTGTGCACTTATGTCTTTTGTAAAGGTTGGGAAATCTCCCCTGATTATGTTTTCAACTGACTTTCCAGCACTTTGCTCATCTCTTCTCTTTCTGGGACATCAATAACTCTTATATTTCTATACCTCCTGTTCATCATTTGCCTAAGATCCACACACTTCAACAGTAGTAGGTTCAAAGTCAGAAGGAGACACCCCAAAATATATAGGGAATATCACAGACTGGTACTGACAGAAAGGAGAGAAAATTATTTGTTTTAAATAATACTAACATAAAAGGAACAAATAAGAAATAAAAAAAATGTGTAAAATAAGATTAATACTGTGCTTGCTAGAAAGTATTATGTATCCCAGTAAAGCCATGATTTAAGCCTGATTCAGTCTTGCTGAGGCAGCTATTTCTTTTAATCCTAATTCAAAACTGTAGGTTGAACACTTTTGATTAGATTACTTCCACAGAGTTGGGACATACCCAATTGGGGATATGGTCTTTGATTGGATGGAGGTATGACTCCACTCATTTCAGATGGGTCGTGATTAGTTTACTGGAATCCTGTAAAAGAGGGAACATTTTGGAGTCAGAAAAGACAGAAACTTCAGAGCTGACAGAACTTCAGAGCAGAGCTGACTCAGATGTTGAGACTTAGAAAACAGAGACAGAGGTGTTTGGAGACGATTGGGGCCCAGCGTATGTTGCCATGATATGTTAAACAAGCCAGAACCTGGAGACAGCCAAGGGAAGTGTAGAGTTAAAAGTCATCCCTGAAGAAATAAAGTGAGGAAACCCTACAGTAACAGAAACTGAAAGCAGTGGAACCCAGGAGCAAGGGATAAACAAATGTCAGCCATGTGACTACTCACTTGACAGAGGTGTACTTGACCAATTGGCTTTTATTGAGTGAAGGTAGCCTCTTGTGGGTGCACTAATTTTGACAGTTTCACTTCCTTAGAACTGTACACTTGTAACTTATTAAATTCCCCTTTTTAAAAGCCAGTCCAATTCTGGTATATCACATTGTGGCAGCTTGCAAACTAACACAGGTTTTAATACCAGAGAAGTGGGCTGCTGCTGTGGTTTGCATATGTCAAACATGTTGGAACAGCTTTGCAAATGGATAAGAAGATTTTGGAAAAGTTGTGAGGAATTTGATAGAGAAGCCCTAGAATGCTTTGAAGAGACTGTTGGTAGAAATGTGAACTCTAAAGATACCTGTGATACAGATTTAGACAGAAATGATGAACATGTCATTGAAAACTGGAAGGAAGGCATTCTTTGTAGATGGAAGGCAGAATTTGAGAGTGATGAACTTGGACATTTGGCAGAAGAAATATCCAAGCTAAATGTGGAAAATGCAACCTGGCTGCTCCTTGAAACTTATGGTGAACTGTGAGAGGAAAGAGATAAGAACTGAACTCAGGTAAGTTAAGAATGGAACTCTTAGGTAAAAAGAAAATAGAAATTGGTGTTCTGGGAAGTTCTGGGCTTTCAGAAAGTGAGAACCCAGTGAATAGGGCCTCACAAAAGGGTTTATCCAAACATGGAAGTATTCAGCCATTATAGGACAGGAGAAGATTGTAGAAGGAATTATCCAGAAAAGATTTGTGGAAAGTCCTTTTTCTGATTGGCATGATCCCAGCATATTGCATAGAAAACCAACAAGAGTATGGTGGAATCTGTATAAGTGGAACCACTGTCAGTCTAGACAAAAAGGGACAGAAAAGGGATGAATTGGAGGAAAAGTAACTTCAGAGTCAAGAACCATGGAAGCTGAGGTCTGAAGACAAGAAACCTCAGGCCAAGAGAGTAGACCCACCAAAGCATTTGGAGTGGGTGAGTTTGCCCCAAAGGCAAAGGGTAGGCTTTGTACCTCACTGTTCTGGAAGAGTTGTACCCCAGGACTTGGAGAGGGTGGAACACATTCCTTGGGGATTGGGGAGAGCCTGGCTGTGACCCCATTGTTGTGGAGGAGATGAGCATGTACCCCAGAGATGACAGAAATACTGACTGCTGCCCCCAAAGTCTGGGGAGGGTGGAGCCAAGACAAAGGTGGACTCTCCAATGTCCCCCAAGATTGCAACTGCACCAGTGTTTGGATAGAGCAAGGCTACTGCATAGACCCTTGGAATGGGTGGGACTACCACCTTCTAAAGCCCCAAGGATAAATGACTCTCAGACTTTGAAATCCAATGGAGTTTGCCCTGTAGGTTTTAGGAACTGTATGAGTCCAGTGACCCCTGTGTTCCTTCCAATTTATCCCTATGGACATAGAAACATGTGTCCTACTACTGGTCCTCCTTTGTGTATTGGCAGCAGATAACTTGTTCTGACATGATATTGAAATGGCATAAATGTATTTTGTATATGGGAAATAATAATGTCTTTTTGGGGGGTCCAGAACATGAAATGTGATGGTTTCAAAGTATTATGTACCCCCCAAAAGCCATGTTTTAACTCTGATCCAGTCTTGTTGAGGCAACTGTTTCTTTTCATTCTAATTCAAAACTGCAGGTTGGAATTTTTTATTAGATTATCTACACAGACATGTGGGTGTGATCTTTGATTTGATGGAGATGTGATCCCACCCATTCCAGGTTCGTCTTAATTAGTTTACTGGAATCGTGTAAAAGTGGAAACATTTTGGGGAGAGTCAGAAATTACAGAAGCTTTGGAGCCATAAGAAATTCAGAGCAGAACTAACACAGATGTTGAGACTTGAAGAACAGAGGCACAGATATACGGAGATGCTTGGACCCCAGCAGATGTTGCCATGAAATGCTAAGCAAACCAGAACGTGGAGAGAGCCAAGGGAATAAAAGAGACAAAAACCAGCCCTGGAGAAGCAAAGTGAGGAAACCCCACAGTAACAGAAGCTGAAGCAATGGAGCCCAGGAGCATGGGACCAGCAAACGCTAATCACATAACTACCCAGTTGGCAGAGGTGTTCTTGACTCATTGGCCTTTTGTAAGTGAAGGTAACCTCTTATTATTGCATTAATTTGGACACGTTCACTTCCTTATAACTGTAAACATGTAACTTATTAAATCCCCTTTTTAAAAGCCATTCCAATTATGGTATATCACATTCTAGCAGCTTGCAAACTAATACATATACCATCAACAAAATATATAGACAGGGTGGGCAACGGTGGTTCAGTGGCAGAGTTCTCACCTGCCATGCCGGAGGTCTGGATTCGATTCCCGGTGCCTACCCATGCAAAAAAAAAAATACATATATATATATATATATATGGACAAAAATATATATTTTAAAAAGCAGGCAAACCTAAGCAGGTAGGGGGTTGCCAGCATGCACTTATCACTTCTTACCAGCAGGTGGTGGCCTTGAGGTACCTCCTCCCTGCAGGCTTCCCTTTCTGGAAAGCAATGGCCAGCTGAAAAGCTAGTGTGGGCAGCGGTGGGGGGAGGGGTGCTCCCACCCGCAGGGGCAGGACAGCTGGTCCTGGTGAAGAATGGGAGAGCAGACAGCAGCCCTTGTGGGGAGTAGGTGATGCACAGTGCCTGGCACATGGTAAATCTACCACACACTGTTCCCAGTGGGATGGGTATTTACAGCTCCCAGCTGGGCAAGACCTCACAGCACCCTAGGCCTGGCTCTTTGTGGTGGACAGCTGCTTCTGATGGGTGCTGCTGGCCATGGATGTTTCCCCAGGCAGCAGCAGGGGAAGGTGGGAGCTGAAGGAGGTCAGTTCCCTCTGTCCATACCACCTCATGTGTGCCATCTACCCCCAGTGGGAATCTCTGCCAATGCCACACAGCTTGTTCTCCCCACCCCAATGCCTCCACCTCTCTCTCCTCCCCAAGAATCACTGCATATCCCCCCAAGATCACTCATCACTCTGAACTGCAGTCCTGCTCATTCTCTCCCAATCCCCTATCTTGTCGCAAGGAGCATGGGTGAACTCAATACACCCCACTCCACCATCATCTCTCCTTATAGTTTTAATTTGCATTTTTCTAATTGTTAAAGATGTTGAGCAATTTTTTATGTGCTTTCTGGTCATTTGCATATCTTCCTTGGAAAGAGTCTATTTGTGTCTACTGCCCAGTTTTATATCAGGTTGTCTGCCCTTGTGTCAGTACCACCCTGTTTTGATTACGGTGGCTTCGTAATAAATTTTAAGATCAGAAAGTGAGAATCCTCCAAATTCATTCTTCCTTTTCAGGATGGATTTACATGTTCAGGCCTTTATATTTCCATATAAATTTGATGTTTGGCATTTACATTTCTGTAAAGAAGTTTGTTGAAATTGTAACTGGGATTCCATTGTATCTATACATTGTTTTGAGTAGTGTTGACATATTAATGATATTTATTCTCACAATCCATGAATACAGACTGTTCTTTCATTAATTTATGTCTTCTTTAATTTTTTCTAACAATATTTTGCATATTTCTGTGTACAAATTCTATACATTACTGGTTAGATTTATTCCTAGTTATTTGATTTTTTAATTGCTATTGTAAATTGATTTTTTTCTGGATTACTTCTTCCATTTTTACGTTACTTATGTATATAAACACTACTGATTTTTGGTTGTTGATCTTATACCCTTCACTTTGATGAATTCATTTAATATCTCCAGGAGCTTTATGGTAGACTTTTCAGAACTTCCTCTGTATAGGATCATATCATTTGCAAATAAGGAAAGTTTTACTTCTTTTCCAATTTGTGTATCTTTTATTCCTTTTTCTTGCTCAATTCTCTGGCAAGATCTTCCACTGCAATGTTGAATGATAGTGTTGGCAGTTCCTGATCTTAGAAGGAAAACTTTCAGTCTTTCACCTTAAATGGGATATTAGCTGTGAGCTTTTCATATATGCCCTATATCATGTTGAGGAAGTTTCCTACTTTCCCTAGTGTTCTAAATGTTTTTATTAAGCAAGGGTGCTGTTTATTGTTAAATATATTTTTGCATCAATTGAGATGATCATGTGTCTTTTTTTTCCCTTTCGCTCTGTTAATGTGCTGTGTTACACTAAATGATTTTCTTCTGCTGAACCAACCTGGCAAACTGGGGATAAATCCCACTTGATAATGGTTTATAATTTTTTAAATATACTGTTTGATTCAGCTTGCTAGTATTTTTGAGGGGTGTTTGCTTCTATAGTCATAAGAAGTATTGGTCTGTAGTTTTTTCCCTTGTGGTATTTTTGTCCGGTTTTGGTATGAGGTGATTCCTTCTCTTAAAAGTTTTGGAAAACTTTGTGCAGAGTTGGAGTTATCTTCTTGAAACAGTTCATAGAAGTCCACTCTGAAACCATGTGGTCCTGGGATTTTATTTGTTGTGGTGTATATTTAATTCTGATTCAATATTTATGCTAGTAATTATTTTTTTGAGATCTTCTCTTCTTGTGTCAATGAATATAACATTGTATTTCTAAGAATTCATATATATCATCTAGTTTACATAATTTATTGGTAAACAGGTATTCATAGTATTCTTTTATAGTCCTTTATCTTTCAGTGAGGTCAGGAGTAATGGTACCCTTTTCATTTTTGATATTATTTGTATCCTTTCTCTCATCTTTTCATTGTTAGACTAGCTAAAGATTTGTCAATGTCATTGATCTCAAAGTATCAGCTTTTTGGTTTTGTTGATTCTATTGTTTAGCATTCCATTTATTTTTGCTGTAATATTTGTTATTTCCTTCCTTCTGCTTGTTTTGAGTTTAGTTTGTTTTTCTTTTTCTAGTACTTTCAGTTTTAAAGTTAAGTCTCTCATATGAAGTCTTTCTTCTTTTTAAACATAAACAGTTAAAGCTACAAATTTTCTTTTCAGCATCACCTCACTGCCATTCACGTGTTAGTATGTTGTACTTTCATTTGCTTCAAGACATTTCCTAATTTCACTTCTGATTTCCTCTGTAACCCATTGGTGATTTGAGAACATTTTTTGTAATTCCCACATATTTGTGAATCTCAATTTCTCCCTCTGTTGCTCATCTTTAGTATCATTCCTTTGTCATCAGAGAATGCACATTCTATGAAGTCAATATTTCTTAATTTATTGAGACTTGCTTTGTGGCCCAACATATCCTGGAGAATGATCCATGTGGAGTTGAAAAAACTGTGTATTCTGTTTTTGTGGAGAGAAGTGTTCTAGTCTGTTAGGTCTATTTGGTTGAGTGTATCAATCAAGCCCTATACTTCTTTACTGATCTTCTAACTATATGTTCTAAACATTATCGAGAGTGGTGTGTTAAAAGTCTTCTACTCTTTTTTTTTTTCTTTTCTTTTTTAACTTCATTTTTTTTATTTTTTTATTTTTTTATTAACGGAAAGAAAAAAAAAGAAATTAACACAACATTTAGAAATCATACCGTTCTACATATGCACTCAGTAATTCTTAACATCATCACATAGATGCATGATCATCGTTTCTTAGTACATTTGCATCGGTTTAGAGGAACTAGCAACACAACAGAAAAAGATATAAAATGTTAATATAAAGAAAAGAAATAAAAGTAGTAATAATAGTAAAAAACAACAACAACAAACAAACAAACAAGCAAACAAAAACAAAAAAAACCCTATAGCTCAGATGCAGCTTCATTCAGTGTTTTAACATGATTACTTTACAATTAGGTATTATTGTGCTGTCCATTTTTGAGTTTTTGTATCTAGTCCTGTTGCACAGTCTGTATCCCTTCAGCTTCAATTATCCATTGTCTTACCCTGTTTCTAACTCCTGCTGAACTCTGTTACCAATGACATATTTCAAGTTTATTCTCGAATGTCCGTTCACATCAGTGGGACCATACAGTATTTGTCCTTTAGTTTTTGGCTGGATTCACTCAGCATAATATTCTCTAGGTCCATCCATGTTATTACATGGTTCATAAGTTTATCTTGTCTTAAAGCTGTATAATATTCCATCGTATGTATATACCACAGTTTGTTTAGCCATTCTTCTGTTGATGGACATTTTGGCTGTTTCCATCTCTTTGCAATTATAAATAACGCTGCTATAAACATTGGTGTGCAGGGCGGGCCGCGGTGGCTCAGCGGGCAAAGTGCTTGCCTGCTATGCCGGAGGACCTCGGTTCGATTCCCGGCCCCAGCCCATGTAACGAAAACGGAGAAACAAAATACAATAAAACAAGAAAATGTTTAAAAGATGTTTCCCTTTCTTCCTCTCTTCCTTCCTTCTATCCTTCCTTCCTTCTCTCTGTCTTTCCTTTAAAAAAAAAAAAAAAAAAAAAAAAAAAAACATTGGTGTGCAAATGTCCGTTTGTGTCTTTGCCCTTAAGTCCTTTGAGTAGACACCTAGCAATGGTATTGCTGGGTCGTATGGCAATTCTATATTCAGCTTTTTGAGGAACCGCCAAACTGCCTTCCACAGTGGTTGCACCCTTTGACATTCCCACCAACAGTGGATAAGTGTGCCTCTTTCTCCGCATCCTCTCCAGCACTTGTCATTTTCTGTTTTGTTGATAATGGCCATTCTGGTGGGTGTGAGATGATATCTCATTGTGGTTTTGATTTGCATTTCTCTAATGGCCAGGGACATTGAGCATCTCTTCATGTGCCTCTTGGCCATCCGTATTTCTTCTTCTGGCAGGTGTCTGTTCAAGTCTTTTTCCCATTTTGTAATTGGGTTGGCTGTCTTTTTGTTGTTGAGTTGAACAATCTCTTTATATGTTCTGGATACTAGACCTTTATCTGATATGTCGTTTCCAAATATTGTCTCCCATTGTGTAGGCTGTCTTTCTACTTTCTTGATGAAGTTCTTTGATGCACAAAAGTGTTTAATTTTGAGGAGCTCCCATTTATTTATTTCTTTCTTCAGTGCTCTTGCTTTAGGTTTAAGGTCCATAAAACCGCCTCCAGTTGTAAGATTCGTAAGATATCTCCCTACATTTTCCTCTAACTGTTTTATGGTCTTAGACCTAATGTTTAGATCTTTGATCCATTTTGAGTTAATTTTTGTATAAGGTGTGAGATACGGGTCTTCTTTCATTCTTTTACTTATGGATATCCAGTTCTCTAGGCACCATTTATTGAAGAGACTGTTCTGTCCCAGGTGAGTTGGCTTGACTGCCTTATCAAAGATCAAATGTCCATAGATGAGAGGGTCTATATCTGAGCACTCTATTTGATTCCATTGGTCGATATATCTATCTTTATGCCAATACCATGCTGTTTTGACCACTGTGGCTTCATAATATGCCTTAAAGTCCAGCATCGCTAGACCTCCAGCTTCGTTTTTTTTTCCTCAAAAGTCTTCTACTCTTAATGTATAGCTCTCAACTTCTCCCTTCAAATCCACCAACACTTGCTTCATATATTTTGGGACTCTGCTGTTAGAAGCTCAATTTCTAAATAATACATCCTCCTGTCGAATTTTCCCCTTTATCAGTATACAATGATCATCCCTATCCCTCATAAAGTGTAGTCTAAGTATAGTATAGTATTAGTATAGTGATCTCAGCTCTCTTTTGGTTATTAAAGTCATGGCACATATTTTTACATCCTTTCACCCTCAACCTACTTGCAAATTATAAATTAAGGTGAGTCTCTTGGAGCATATACTTGGGTCATGCTATTTATCCATTTTGCCAATCTCTGTCTTTTGACTTAGGAGTTTAATCCATTCACATTTAGAGTGGCTACTTATAATACAGGTCTTTCTCCTGCAAGTTTTCTGTTAATACTTTATAAGCCCTATACCTTTTTATGTCCCTCATTTCTGATATACTGCATTGGATTATACAATACTGAGAGTCCTCTCATTACTATTCTATTAAAAAAAAATCTGGGATATATTTTTTCTCTCTATTCTTATAGTTCCCATGGGGTTAAAATTTAACAACCATAATATATAACAATCATATTTGGTTTGCTACCAACTTGATATCAATAGCATGCTCATGTATTATTCTTGTGCCCATCTGTCCCCTCATCCTTTGCTTCTGTAATTGTTACCACATATTTTTTTAAATTGTGTGTACAAAAACAAAGATTTATCATGACTTTTTATGAATTTGAATTTTAGCACCTCTAGGAAGGAAGATGTGCACTTAGATACCATACAATAATACTCGCATTTATAATTGTGGTAAATGGTTACATGTACCACAAGTCTTTATTTCTTTATGCTGCTCTGAATCACTGTCAAGTGTCTTTTTCTTTTCAAGAGCGGGTTATGAGTATTTGTAGCCACCATGTGGAGAGAGGAATTTATTGTTCTTTATGGCAATTTACCAGTATCCTCATCCATGTCTTCTCTGCATCTTTACAGTGTTGTTCTGGCCTCCATAATTTCAAAATATTTGTTTTAGACTGTTCCTGCTTGTTTAATATCTGTTTTTGTGGAAAGTATGAGTCCTGGAGCTCCCTATACAGCCATCTTCCCATGAAGATAGAAAAACGTATTTGATACCACACGTCTAGTAAAGATTTAATCTCTGGAACATATTAATAAATACTACAATATTACAAATCAAAAACAAAAACAAAAACTCAGTAAAGAAACAGGTAATGATTTAATATGTATTTTTCCAAAACAGATATAGAAATTGCCAATAAAGCACATGAAAAAATTATTGACATCATTACCTATTAGGGAAATGCAAATCCAAACCACAACAGTGAGATTGTGGGAAAATGGTGGATTTTATAAATGATCCAGGTGTTGAAGTAAAGTACAGAGAAAGAACTAAAGCATTGGGAAAACAATGAATGAGCAATATGAAATTCTTGGTGAAGATAAACAAATGTTATAAGGGAACCAAACACTATTACTGAAGGTTTAACCACAATAACTGAAGAGAAAAATTCCCCAGAGGGTTTCAAGAGTGAATTGGAGTTGGTAGAAGAAAGAACCAGCAAACTCAAAGAAAGACACTTTGACTAAGTCTGAGTAACAGAAAGATAAAAGAATTATTAAAAAGTGAAAACAGCCTTAGGCACTTCTTGGATACGATTAAACACACAAATACATGCATAATGAGAGCCCCAGAAGGAGAATGAAGAGAGAAATGGGAAGAAGGAATAGTCAAATAAATAGAAACAGATACTCCCCAAATTTATCAAGAAACATGAATATGCACATACAAGAATTCCAGAGAACACCAAACAGGATAAATATAAAGAAAAGTATTATCATGTCATATACTGGTCACACTATTGAATGTAAAGACCAATCAGAGAGTTCTGAAAGCTTCAAGAGAAAAGCATCAAATTAAACACAAGAGTCATAATTGGATTGAGTGTTGATTTCTAATTGGAAACCATGGAGACAATGAGGCAATGGGTTGAAATACTGAAAGAAAACAGCTGCCAGCCAACAATTTTTTATACGGCAAGTCATTCTTTCAAAAATGAGAGAGAAATTAAGACATTCTCAGATAAGCAAAAGCTGAGAGAGTTCTTCACCACTAAATTTGCCCTACAAGTGATGCTACAAGGAAGTCTTCAGACTGAAAGGAAAAGGCACTAGACAGTGCCTCAAAACAACTGAAAGAAATAAAGACCTTTGGTAAAGCTATCCACTTGGGTTATTTAGTAAAGTTATCCATTTGGCAGTAGTATTGTAATATACTATTTCACATAAAACTCCATTTATTACTTCGTAGAGGGGCTAAAATTCAAATTCATAAGATGTAATTATAAATCTATGCTTTTGGACATACAAAGTACAAGAATATAAGTCGTAACAAGTATAAACATGGTCAGGGTACAATGGGGTATAGAAAAAGTATATGTGCATGCTATTGAAGTTAAGTTGGTATCAAATCAAATATGATTGTTATATATTTAGGATATTAAATGTTAACTGCTTGGTACCCACAAGGAAAATAAATGAAAAATATATTCTGATAGAAATGAGAAGGCACTCAATATGTTCTATCCAATAAAAAACAAATAAATGTAAAAAGAAAGCATTAAGGGAAGAAACAAGGCATAAAAAATGCATTAGACACACATATCCTAAATAATAAAATGGCAAAGGAAGGGACTGTATTATCAGTAATGATTTCAAATGTACATGGACTAAACTCTCTAGGCAAAAGGTAGATATTGGTAGAATGAAACTCTATATTGCCTGCAAGAGACTCACCTTAAATCCAAATTGTAAGGGCATTGAGGGAAAAGGACGGAAAAGAATACCATGCCAGTAGTAACCAAAAGAGAACTGGGGTAGCTATACTAATATTGTGTAAAATAGATTTTAAGTATGAAACAGTTATAAGGGACAAGGGTGGTCATTATATACTCATAAAGAGGATAATTTGACAAGAAGATGTAACTATTCTAAATATATATGTACCTAACAGTTGAGCCCCAAAGTATATGAAGCAAATTCTTACAAATTGGTAGGGAGAAATTTAAGGCTCTCCATTAAGAGTAGGACACTTGAACACACTGCTTTAAATAATGGATGGAACATCCATTATTTAAAGAAAATCAATAAGGAAGTATGAGACTCAATCAATTAGACCTAACAGATGAGAACACTTTCCTTAGTAAAAACAGAGCATATGTTCCTCTCAAGTCCACATGAATCATTCTCCAGAATAGACCATATATTGGGTTATAAAACAAGTCTCAATAATTTCAAAAATAGTGAAATTACACACTGTATATTCTCCAATCACAAAAGAATGAAGCTGAAAATCAATAAGAAGAAGAAATTGAAAATTCACAAATATTTGGAAATTAAACAATACACTCGTAAATAGTCAATGGGTTACAGAGGAAATAAGAAGTAAAATTAGGAAATATCTTGAGGTTAATGAAAATAAAAATACAACATACCAGAACTAATGGGATAGAGTAAAGGCTGAAGAACAAAGTGTTGAGAGGGAAATTTAGAGCTCTAAGTGTTTACGTTAAAAAGAAGAAAAGCTTCCAATCAGAGATCTAATCTCAAAACTGGAAGAACTAGGAAAAGAAAATAAACTAAACTCAAAGTGAACAGAAGGAAGTAATAACGATTAGAGCAGAGAAAAATGAAATAGAAAAACAAAAAATATTAGAACCTGCAAATCAAAACTTGGCTTTCAGAAAGATCAACAAAAATTACAAATGTTAGCTAGAATGACAAAGAAAAAAGAAAAAGTATGTAAATAGCTAATGACAGAAATGAAAAAGTGATCATTACTACTGACACTGCTGAAATGAAAAGGAGTATGAAAGGATACTATGAACACCTGTATGCCAATAATCAGATAACTTAGAAATGGATAACTATTAGAAACACAGAAGCCACCTACATTGACTAAAGGAGAACTAGAAGATTTCAACAAACCAGTTACTAATGAAGACATTGAATCGTTAATCAAAACCCCCCAAATAAAAGTCAGTCCAGATTTCTTCATGGTAGAATTCTATGAAACATTCCAAGAAGACTTAACTCCAATTCAGCTCAAATACTTCCAAAAAATTGAAGAGGAGGGAACACATCCTAATTCATCCTATGAGGTTGTCACCCTCATACCAAGCAAGATAAACAGCACAAGAAAAGAAAAGTGTAGAGCATTATCTCTTATGACTATGGAAATGAAAATACTCAACAAAATTCTGGCAAACCAAATCCTTCAGCATACTGAAAGAATCATATGTCATGATCAAGTGGGATTTACTCCTCATATGCATGGATGGTTCAATATAAGGAAATTAATTAATGTAATACAACACATTAACAGGATGAAAAGACACATGATCATCTAAATTGATGCAGGAAACTCATTTGGCAATATCCAGGGCTCCCTTCTTTATTAAAACACCTAGAACTTAAGAAACAGAAAGAATCTTTCTCAACATGATAAAAGGCTTAGTTGAAAATCCCACAGCTTATCTCTGACTTCATGGTGAAAGGCTGAAAGCTTTCTTTCTAATATCAGAAACAAGACAAGGATGCCTACTGTCAACACTGTTATTCAATATTGAACTGGAAGTTCTTGTCAGAACAATTAGGCAATAAAAAGAAATAAAAGTCATCAAATTGTAAAGGAATAAGGAAAGTTTTACCTATTTGCAGATGAAATGATCCTACATACAGAAAATCCTGAAAAATCGGCAGTTAAGCTCCAGGAACTAATAAATGAATCCAGCAAAGTGGCAGGGTACAAAATCAACAGATAAAAATCAGTAATGATTCTCTAAACAAGCAAGTGAATAATCAGAAGAAAAAAATCAAGGGAAAGATTCCTTCACCATAGCAATGTAACCAAGGTGTAAATCAATTATACACAGAAAAATACAAAAGACAGATGAAAAAAAATCAAAGATGACTTAAATAAAATGGAAGGACAGTCTGAGTTCATGGATTGGAAGACTAAATATCATTAAAATGTCAATACTAATTCCAAAAATTATAGATTCAATGCAATGCCAATCACAATTCCAACAACTTTTTTTTCGCAGAAATGGGAAAAAACAATCATCGAATTTATTCAGAAGCATAATAACTAACCATTTTGAATAGGAAGAATGAAATCGGAGGACTCTCACTTTCTGATTTTAAACCTTATTACAGTGCTACAGTAATCAAGACATGGTATTGGCACAAGGACAGCCATGTAATCCCTGATATCTCATTGAGAGCTCATAAATCAACCAACACATTTATGGCCAACTAATTTTTGACCACAGGGTGAAAGACCAGTTAATTTGTAGGGCATGTTCTTATTTCACAAATGGTACTAGGAAAACTGATCTCCATTTGCAATAAAAAGTAGGAGGATGCTAGCTCATACCATATCCAAAAATCAACTCATCATGTATAAAAAACCAAACATAAGAGCTAGAATTTTCAAACTCCTAGAAGAAAGCTTCAGGAAGAAGTTTCAGAACCTTGTGTTAGGCAGCATTTTCTTAGATTTTGCAGCCAAGTCATCAGGAAAAAAAAGAAAAAAAAAACCAGACAAATGGGACCACATTAAAAAAAAATGTTTCTCTTATGAGTTTTTGACATAATAAAACTACAACCTAAACAATGGAAGAAAATATTTGGAAACCATATAAGGGATAGAGGTTTAAAATCCAGTTTATTTGAAGAAATCCTTCAACTTAACAAAGAGACAAAGAACCCAATTTTTTTAATGTACAAAAGACTAGAATAGACATCTATGCAAGAAGATATACAAATGACCAGAGAGTACATGAAATAATAGTCAACATCCTTACCCATCAGTGAAGTCAAATTAAAATTTCAGTTAGATGCCATTTCGTACTCATTATAATGGCTGCTATTAAAAAAAAAAAAAACAGAAAATAACACATTGGAGACGATGTGGCAAAATAGGGATGCACATTCATTGCCAGATAATGTAAAATGATGCAGGTGTTGTGGAATACAGTTTGGTAATTTCTCAAAAAGCTATATATGGAAATATCATATGACTCAGAAATCCTACTTCTTGGTACATACCCCCAAAGAATTGAAAGCAGGGACTCAAACAAATATTTGTACACCAATGTTCCTATGACTACTGTTCACAATTGCCAGAAGATGGAAGCAACTCAAGTGTTCATAAATTGAAGGACAAATAAAATGTGGTATATACATATAATGGAATATTATTCAGCCATGAAGAAGAATGAAACCCTGATACATGCAACAACATGGATGAATCTTGAAGACATCTTGTTGGGTGAAATAAGCCAGACACAAAAGGATGAATATTATATGATCTCACTGATTTATAGAATTAATATAGAATAAACAAACCTGTAGCGTCAGTATCTAGAATCTTGCTTACCAGGGGACAGGCTGGGTATAGGGAATTGGAAATTAAGACTTACATTGTACATGGTTCCTATTTGGAATGATGGAAATGATCTGGTAATGCATGGTGGTGAAGGTAGTATTGTGAGTACAATGAACAGCAATGTAATATATATTTGAAAGTGATTGAAAGGGGAAATGTTAAATTGTGCATGCAGCAACAATAAAAAAAATGGAACTAGGCTACACACACACAAAAGTGGACCCTAAGTTAAATCATGGCCATATGTTAATAGTACAATTATAAAAAAGTGCTAACATCAATTGTAACAAATGTTCCACTCCAATGGAAGATATTGGTGGTATATGGGAATCTTGTATTTTAAGCATAATAGCTCTGTAAACCCAAAACTTCTGCAATAAAGAAAAAAAAATTAAATCCTCCAAAAACCCAATGGCATACCACTTCACATCCATTGGAGTGGCTAGTATTAAAAAACTAACCTGCAAAAACGTCATCACATCCCACCAGTGTTCTATTGTCACACATGGGGCCAGTGTTGTATTGTTACACATTGGGGTATGCTGGCTTATTGGATAAAACACAGTCCCTCAATTCAGGAACCAAGGGTTTCCCTGTTCTGATTCCACCCAAGCTTTCTGCTTCATTTTCCACCAGATCCTCTAAACTTTCTATTCTGCAGTGAGTTAAACTATGTGAGATTTTCCATACCTTCCTTCTGCTTTCCTCTATCATATCTGTTCACAATGACATCCTCCAGCTACTCATCCTTCAAGTCCCAGCTCAGGTGTCATCTTCTCCTTCAAACTTCATCTGCTCCCCAGGATGAACCTAACCTCTCTGCCCTGTGCTTACTCCCTCTCTCACGCAGCCTATGTCTATCTACTCTGTGCTAGGGTTACCTTGGTGATTATCATATCTCTCTTATCATATCATAATCCTGTAACTATGGTAAAGCATAATAGGAAAATTTGAAAATTGAATGAATTGAGGCCCTGACAAGTTGATTAATACATTCTGACTTCCATGGCTGGCAAAACAAACTACCAAGACTATTGATCGAGTGTCCCAGGACAACTCACTTCTGGGGTCCATCTCAGCCTGCTGAAAAGAATGCTCCAGTCACTATTTAGTAAGTGTCCTACTATTATTTAAGGAGAATCAGGCAACAAATCAAGGATGACACCTGGATAAAGAGCTACGAGTGGTGAAATTTAGTCTAAACTAGTGACCTTCCATATCGCTCTGGCCTTTAGGTCCTCTAGTAACTCACATAAAACCTGACACTTAGGGACCTCCCATCTGAAGACAGCATAACAAGCACCTCTGGAGTTCCACAGCCTGAGTTCGTGTCCTGGCTCAATCCCTTACAAATTGAAACTTACGAAAGTTTCCTAAAGTCCTTGAAGCTCAATTTTCTCAACCATAAAAATACCTTCCTCATTAAGGGAGAATTAACTACTTTAATACATGTAAAGTATTTAGGGTAATGCCTAGCACAGAGTTTTATGTTATCTCTGTTAGCGATTATCAGTTGGATAAGGGGGACATGGTCAGAGTGGAGGCTCATTAAATACTAGTATCTCCTTCTTTGACAGAGGCAGCTTTTGTCAGCCCACATTTACCAAGAAGACCCACTCCTGATCTCTGCAGAAGACAAATAGGTCTGGAAGTTACACTATCTTACCACTACGACGCCACCTTTTCTTTCTGATAACATTTTGGTGAACCCAGGAATATTCCAATTCCCAGAGCTCAAATGCAAAGTGGTATAGTGTCTTGGAAAGATAAATGGATTAAGACAGAGCCTGATTCCTGAGTGACCATCCTCTGATTCCTCAGGCTAGCCAGTCACTCATTAGTTGTGCATGTAGCACTTAATTCACATTTGTATTATAAGGTTCACTGCACTGTTTTAATAATTCCTCATTCAGAAAATATGTACTGACTAACACCATAGCTAGGTATGGTGAAAGACAAACAAACAAACAGGAATTTATACTCTCATTCACCTTACTGATGAGTCCTTTCTCCCAGATGGAATTGTGGTTTCCTGAAGAGCTGGACTAGGTCCAGTTTATCTCTGTGTTCTTTGAGCATCTCCGTGTGCTCAATGACATAGTCAGGGCCAAACAGGCAGCTTAGGACATGGTATGACATGATTGGTAGCCAGGGGTTTTGCAGAAGCTGGGGCCTGACCATGCAGTGAGATACACCCCAGTATATGCACATCTGGAGTAAGGTCTGACCATGGTTATCCTGAGCATCTCTTACATGCATCTGCTGGCTGGCCCTGAGCCTCAGTGCCTACTGCCAAGGGAATATGAGTTAAAGCTGAGGATGACCTGAGAACAAATGACAAGAGTAGAATAAGGAAGGAAGTGCCCAGACCCTCAGGGCCGTGAATTAGATTCCCTCATCCCCAAGGAAGGTTGTGGAGAGGATGTGTTTTGTTCCTCCTGTTTGGTCTGCAGCTGTGATAGGTGCTAGTCAGGCCACTCTCCTATTGGTCTCAATATCAGAGTTCAACTGAGAAAGGAGAAGCCGTTCTTAAGATGTGTATAACAGAGGAAATGTAATGCAGGACATTAATTAAGTGTAGTAGGACAGCTGAGAAGTGAACAACAGACAGTAAGGAAACCAGGGATGAGCAAGAGAAAAAGCTACTACATCCCTGGACTAGTGGGAAACTAGTAAACGGCACAGATTCTAGAGCTCAGGGTGAAACACAGCAAGCACATCCAGTGGGCGCTGGAACATGAGAGGGAAGTAGCTGGATCCTCTCTCCTGCCAAGATGGGGAATTCCCTCACTCCAACCTCTTACTACAGCCTCCCACTGACTGAACCCAGATAGAGGTCAGCTGACATAGGATCCTGGGAAATACACCCTGCAGGTGTCAGCTCCCTCTGTTGAGAGCAGTGCATGACAAGAGCAAGAAATTGCCCTGAGAACTATCAGGCAATGGACCAGCCCCACCTGGCTGATACTGGGTATTGATCCATTTGTCTCATTGCATCCCAGGCTAAGAACAGCAAGTCTGTTCCTCCTGCCTTTGTGAGAAGGAAAGGATTACTCCTGGAGATTGGGAGGGCCTGACCTGAGACCACCATGGTGAATTCAAGGGGTCAGTGGGCACCCTGATATGTCATCCTGGTGGCTTAATAATGATCTCAAATGTATGCCAGACATTCTCCCTGGTTGATAGGTTTCAGCATTTGTACATGTGCAAATTTACCCCATCTTGTTTAGAATTTCAGGTGTGTCTGTATGTGTAAGACCCATATGTACGTGTATGTATGGAAAGATACCTAACATATTGGTTTGGTAAGGAAGAAATATGTAGAGTGTTTTACATTATTCCACTGAAAAGAAAAAGTATAAGCACAGAACAAATTCAAAAAATATTCTACAAATTCTTATTGGTAGTTAGCCCCACAGATGTCTACCAATATGCGTGCACATTTTGAAGTGATGTACTAAGTAAGGTGTTGGTGAGGGATCTAGAGGTGGCCTTTTATTTTCCACAAGTATTAACACCACCCTAATCTCAGGAGAAAAGTCAGGGCTTTTCTTGCAGCCTTTTCTCATGCTATTTATCTCCTGAAATGCTGAATGACATGTCAATTCATTATGTAATTTGAAGGCACAATGTTTTGAAACCCTCATACTAAAGCGTTTTGTAGATGAGAAAGCTGTGCCTAATAACAAGATGAAGCAAAGTGAAAGACCTCTGGAAAAGGTGGGGAGGTAGGAGATTTTTTTTCATGTTACTATGAAAGTGGGATGTTGGCTGCTGTTCTAGTTTGCAAGCTGCCGGAATGCAATGTATCAGAAACAGAATGGCTTTTAAAAAGGGGAATTTAATGAGTTGCTAGTTTACAGTTCCAAGGCCGAGAAAATGTCCCAATCAAAACAAGTCTATAGAAATGTCCAATTTAAGGCATCCGGGGAAAGATACCTTCAAGAAGGCCAGCGACGTTCAACCTTTTTCTCGCAGCTGGAAGGGCACATGGTGAACAGGCTCAGGGTTCCTCTCTCATCTGGAAGGGCATATGGCAACCATGGCATCATCTGCTAGCTTTTCCTGGCTTCCTGTTTCATGAAGCTCCCCGGGAGGCATTTCCCTTCTTCATCTCCGGGGTCGCTGGCTGGTGGACTCCAGCATCTTGTGGCTATGCCATTCTGCTCTGCTCTCTCTGAATCTCTTGTTCTCCAAAATATTTCCTCTTTTATAGGACTCCAGAAACTAATCAAGACCCACCCAAATGGGTGGAGACATGTGGTCCCTTAATCCAGTTTAACAACCATTCTTGATTAAATCACATCAACTGGGGAGATGATACAATCACAGTTTCAAACATACAGTACTGAATAGAAATTATTCTACCTTTATGAAATGGGATTTATATTAAAACACGGCTTTTCTTAGGGGGCATAATTCCTTTCAAACCAGCACAGCTGCTAATTGAAGAAATGTTAGGGATTGGAAGATGTTTCAGCAAGGAATAATGGCTGAGTGGCCTGTATAGACCAGGGACCTCAGAAACCTGGTCCAAAGCCAGCACAAGGGGAAATGAACCCCTACTAACATTATCACCAAACTCTATCCCCTCCCTACTCAGGCCTTTGAGGTATATATGTCTTATTCACAATGTAGCCCAGTAGGACAAATGTCATCTAGCTGACTTGTAGTAGACTGCATCTTCTGTACATAAAGAGGGAGCTGTTCTCCTCTAGGTGATTAGCCTGCAGGCATAGTTATATGATATATCACCACACAGAGCAGCCCTTTAAGTGGAATCTGTATCAGCTACAGTCCCAACCGGAAAAAAACATCCTCAGAATAGGATGATTTTATAGAAGAGAAAAATTACAAAAGTTTGGGCTGGGTTTGGGAGAAATGTCAGAGGACTGCAGGAATCTGAGCTGTCAGGCACATAGTAGACACACTGTGCTTCAGGCCTGGTAACACAGGCCTCCTTGAAGGAGCTTAAACCTTTTCTCAAGGGCTAGAACAAGTCCAAAGCAACCACACAGAGAGAGAACCTCACTCTTCTACCTCCTGCCAATGTTCTGCCTTAGTTCTTTGTTGCCTAAATCGAACCAGAAGCCAGAGGACAGGGGCCTGTTGATGTACTGGACTCAATATCCAGCTTCTTGGAGAAGAGTGGTGAGTGCATAGGGAGGCCATGAATGGGATATAGCTTGGAACTGATCCTAAGAGAAAGCTGGCACTTTAAAACTCTGGGTGAAAATCTGTGTATGCTATAGAATTTAGGGGAGGATAAAATCTAGAAAAAATAAAATATAAGCAATTCTGACTTTGAAGCAATTATACTCATGTTGTAGGGAAAATTCATACATATTCCATTTTTACTTGGAAGGGTTTCATTGATGTCTGAGTAGGAAGTACAGGTGGGTTTAGATGGAGAAGCAGCTGCTCATACTATCATGAGTTTATGAGGTCTCTGGGTGCCTAGAGGCAGAGCTTTCATTTAACATTCGACATGAATACTTAGAAGCAGAAAATCAGAATTCACTTTGCTCCCTGGATTTTGTTGTCTGCATGGCTCTGGAAAGTGCTTTACGTTATCCAGGGTTTTTCCCAAAATGTTTCCTTCTTCTTTTCTCTTTGTCACTTTACCACTCTCTTTCCTTTTCATGCATTTTTCTTTATTTTCATTCTTCCTTCTCTCAGTCAGACTGCTGTAGTTGCAACTGCTTTAGTTGACTAGGCTGCTGAAACCAGGTACCATGAAATGGATTGACTTTTTACAATGAGAGTGTATTAGCTTACAGTTTTGAGGCTGTGAGAATGTCCAAATGAAGACATCATCAAGGCAATACTTTCTTCCCAAAGACTGGCTGCTGGTGATCTTTGGTCCTCTGCCACTTGGCAAGACACATGACAACATCTCTGGTTTCTCCTTTCTCTTCCAGGTTTTATTGCTTTCAGCTTCCTGCTTCTCTGGTTTTCTCTTTCTGTATATCCATTACATTTTTGAAGGATTGCTGTGAAAAGGTTAAAACCCGCTCTAGGCCATGCTTTAACTTAAATAACCTCATGAAAACCTACTTGCAATAATTTATACACACAGAAATTGATTAGATTTAAGAACATGATTCTCTGGGGTATAATACAGTTGCAAACCATCATACCCCACCCTCTGGACCCCAAAGAGATATGTTCTTTCCATATTCAAAATACATAATATCCCAAAAGCCTTGCATCAATTTCAGAAACAATGTTTAGTACAAAGTCTCACCAGCATTGGTTATAGGTGTGGTCCTACCATCTGTTTTGGGTAACAATTCCCCTCCAGCCATGAACCTTTGAAACCCAGAGAACAAGTTATCTGCTTCCAGTATACAAAGAAGAGAGGCATAGGATGACCAAGAAAATTTCCATTCCAAAGAGGAGAAATTGGAAGGGAAACAGGGATATGGGTCTCAAACAATTCTGAAACCCTGCAATGCATGCTCCATTAGATTTCAAGGTCTGAGAGTCATCTATAGAACAATGTTTTGTCCTCTAGGACTGATGGGATGGCAGCCCCACCTTTTACAAGTGCTTGCATAGTAGCCCTGCTCTCCCCAAACATTAGGGTAAAGACTTCTAAACCTCTTCAAGCATTGAGGTGATGTCTGGGCTCTTGGCACCACCCTTACAAACATCAGGATGGTGGCCAGACTCTCTACAATCTCCAGGCATCTGAGAAAACTGAGGTGGTAACACTCTTCCTGAGCCATGGGGTGGAAGACCTGCCTTCTCCGAGTACTAGGGCATATTCACCCTTTCCACAAATGTGGGTGGGTCTGCTCTCATCTGAAAAGATGTCTTATTCTGGACCTCAGCTTCTATGCTCTTGCCCTCAAAGTGATTTTTCCTTTAATCTGTCCCTTTTCTGTCCCTTATACTCCAGACTGGCAGTTATTCTTTTCATACAGGTCTTCCAAAAAGCTTGATGCTTTGCATGTAGTACACAGTGATCCAAATTGTCAGACAGAAGAACTTTCCACAAATTCTTTCTGGATAACTGCATTTCCAAGGCTTACTTGCACTGAAATAGCTGACTGGTTACATGTTTCGTTAAACCCTCACAGTTGAGCACTCTTCTCTAGGGACTCACTTTCTGGAAGCCCAGAATTTTCTGAACAGTCAATTTCTGATTTCTTTGTGTCCAAGAGTTCAGTTTTCAGTTTATCCCCTTCCTCTTTCATTTTACTATACACTGCGAGAAGAAACTAGGCAGCACTTTCCACATTTAGTTTGGAAATCTCAACTAAATATCCAAGACTGTCACTTTCGAATTCTGCCTTCCAACTGACATCAGAACTCAATTTTGCGAAGTTCTCTGCCACTTTAAAACAAGAGTTTCTTTCATTTTGCAATGACACATTCATCATTTCTGTCTAAGGCCTCATTGGAAGTAACTTTAATGTCTATATTTCTACCAACATTCTCTTCAAAGTAATCTAGGCCTTTTCTATCAAGTACATCATAATTCTTTCTGGATTCACTAATTACCAGTTTTGAAAATAATTTATTTTTGGTATTTGCAATAGCACTTTCCTGGAACCAAAATCTGTTTTAGTTTGCTAAGCTGCTGAAAGCAGAAACCATAAAATGAGTTGGTCAGCTTTAACAATGGGAATTTGTTAGCTTACAAGCCTACACTTTTGGGACTGTGAGTATATCCAAATCAAAGCATCATCAAGGCAATGCTTTCTGCCCAAAGACCAGCTACCAATGACCCTTGGGTCCTCTGCCACATGGAAAGGCACATGGTAGCATCTGCTGGTTTCTCCCTTCTCTTTTGGGTTTTGTTGCTTCTTGCTTCTCTGGCTTTCAAACTCCCCATATCAATCTTATTTTTAAAGAACTTCTTTAAAAATATTAAGACCTACCCTGGGCCATGCCTTAACTGAAATAACCTCATGAAAACTTATTTTCAATGTGTTTACACCCACAGGAATTGATTAGCTTTAAGAAAACAATTATCTGGAGGACGTACAATTCCAAACCACCACAGTAATTGTTCTAAACACATGTCTGTTTGTACCTCTCCCCACTTCCACTTTCATTTCCCTCTGGAGAGCAATTGAATATCATCTAGTACATTAAAAATACAAATTATAATTTACAATAGCTCTCATTTGCTCCTTAGGATCAAGTCCCAAGACATCAGCTGGGCACTAAAGGCCCTTAACTCACTGGTTTCAGCCCTTGTTTCTAGTCCCCAACACCCCCGACCCCTCCCCCACCCCGCCACATCTCACCTGTGCACATTGGACACACCTAAGCAACCTGTCTCCAAATGCACCTTGTATTTTCACCCCTTCATGCTTTTGCCCAGTTGTTTTTTCCATTGAATTTCTCTTCTACATTCTCCCTGCTTCTGCCCTCATTGTTGATTTTATCTTTCTAAACCTAGCTCAAATGACATTTCCTCCATGAAATTTTAACTCTTATCAGTGTTTTCTACAACTTTGTATTAGTTATTTTCTCTTCTATATATGCAATATCTTCCATATATTAGGGTAGGTCTTACTAAATATCTAAATATTTCTTAAACCCATTTTCTTCTCCTTCCCTATCACCATTACCCTACTTCAGCTGCTTGTCATTTTTCTCCTGGACCATTTCAACAACCTTATAATTAGTTTCCGTGCCTCCAATATTTCTCCTTTCCAATCTGTTTTCCGCTTTGCTGTTACTGTGATCTGTCTAAACACACATCTGACATTATCTCTCCTCTGCTTAAAAATTCTTCACCTGCTGTCCAAACTTCATATTCCTGATATGGTCAGACCCCGACTCTCGAGCTTCATTGCTTGACATGCCCACTTTAATTCTACCTCCTGAGCACATGGTACCGACTGCAAATCCTCAATATGTTCTCTTGCTGTCTTCTTTCCATGTGTAGTTCCCTGTGCACGAAATGCCCACTATACTGTATCCCCTGCTACATACACACAAATGTCCGCTTTTGTCTGTTCAGTGGATTCCTTCTCAGTCTTCAAAACCCACTTCTATTCTCACTCTTGAAAGCAAGTTGGCAGCATCTAGCATGGGGGTCCACAAAGAGGGGGTGGGGGAGGGGGAGAGGGAGAGGAAGGCCAAATCTAAGCTAGCTACTTCTATGTGTAAGTAAAGTTTTGTTGGAACTCAGCCACAGCATTCCTTTGGGTAGTGTCTATTCCTCTCATGCTACAACAGCAAAGTTGAGTAGTTGTGACAGAGATCATAAATAATTACTACCTAGTCCTATGTAGAAAAAGTTTGTCAACCCCTGATCTGTAGTACATTGCAACTGTATATAACTTTATGATCTAGTCATTTCATATATGTTTGGAGTTAGCTTAGAAACATAATTTTGAGTGAAAAACAAGTCATTCACTGTATGATACAATTTATATACATGTAAAACCATAACACAAATTAATACAATTTATATACATGTAAAAACATAACACAAATTTATACTTACATATGCAAGCATACATATAATAAAAATATTACAAACGGATTGGAAATATACATACTAAATATATAATGTATATATTATTTCCTCTGGGGAACGAGAAGAGATGGGAACTCAGGCTGGCTATCAAAGGGCTTTAGTTTTATTTTTAATTCATTTCTTTTAAAAATGATGAATAAAATATGGCAAAATATTAATAACACGGTTCTGGATGGTGGAAATAGGGGCATTTGTTATCTTACTTTTTGTTTTAACATTTTCAGCATTCTGAATATAAAACCAAAATCTTTTTAATATATCACCTTCCTGATAAGCCTTCCCTATCCTTTAATTTCCACATAGAGATAATGACCTGTCTCTATACCACCTCTGTTCATACTGCACACTCTGAGATTCAGTGTAATTACAGCCTCAGGTTAGAGTCTTGTTACTAAGGCCTTGCTTGTTTGGGAGCTGGTGGAGAGCCTGGAATATAGATCATTTACTGCTGTCTGACCTCAAGGCAACCAGGACATGGTAGGGTATTGTTCTAGCTTGCTGGCTGCCAGAATGCAACACACCAGAGACAGGTTGGCTTTTAATAAAAGGGGATTTATTTCATTACTTCTTCAGAGGAAAGGCAGTTAACTTTCAACTGAGGTTCTTTCTTATGTGGGAAGGCACAGGGTGATCTCTGCTGGCCTTCTCCCCAGGCCCTTGGGTTCCAACAACTTTCCATGGGGTGATTTCTTTCTGCATCTCCAAAGGTCTGGGCTGAACTGTGAGTGCTGAGATGAGGTAGGCTGCGCTGCTTGGGCTGTGCTACATTGAGTCTCTCATTTAAGCACCAGCCAATTAAATCAAAATCATTCATTGCAGCAGACATATCTCTTAGCTGACTGCAGATGTAATCAGCAACAGAGGAGGTTCAATGCTGTTGGCTCACGTCCATAGCAATAGAACTAAGCACCTTCCCCTAACCAAGTTGACGCCTGACTCTAACTACCACAGGTACAGATCAGATTTCCCATAAACTTACAAAGTGAACTGAAGGAAACTGAACCCCAAGATATCCAGACTGACAACTGAGATTGACTATTGAGAGGAGGCAAGAGAACAAGTGAGGATAAACAAAAGTAAAAGTAAATGGAGAGCTGATTAAGGGAAAGGAACCCCTCCAGGGATTCTTACACTCCTGCTGTGGCCCCTGCCCCACTCAGAAAAGGTAGCTGAAGTCAGTGCCACTTGAAGTGATATTGCCTTTCTTTTGATCTATGAAACAATTAATATGGATAAAATACTTGGGGTAGAGGTGAGGGGAGTAGCTTTTACTGTGGAGACCAGTCCATCATTAATTACCACTCACTAATTAACAGTCATTAATTATCTCACAAAGGAGCTGGGCAGCTAGCAGAAATGATATCTTTGAATTCTAAATATTTACATGCACAATAAAATCCAAATCTTTCAAAACTGGTACATATCTTAGTTGAAGTTCAAGCTGTGAGAGTAGAGACAACTACGCAGAGAGAAGAGAGAAAATCGCCCATGTCACATAAATTATCCAAGAAAATGTAAATGGCATTTTGCATGTTTAAATTTAGAGTGGGTGGGGCTTCAATTCAGGGTGAATAGGGCAGAGTCTCCTCTTTGGGACACTCTGGCTGGCCGGAAGACAAGCCAGGAGAAAATGCTAGCATGGGCTCTCATTATACTGATGGGAATCTGAATATCAGGAAAGGCAAAAGTTTTGAGGGAACATAAGTTCTGTGGTGGCAGAGGCAAGCTGTTAGCCTACTGACTTGCCCACTGTAACATCCTAGTATGTGTATCATCTGAAAGGAAAACAATCCATACCCAACTTAGTCAACAGGCACTCATTCTGCTTTCTTTTGATTATTGTGTTGTTAC
This sequence comes from Tamandua tetradactyla, assembly GCF_023851605.1. NCBI lineage: Eukaryota > Metazoa > Chordata > Mammalia > Pilosa > Myrmecophagidae > Tamandua > Tamandua tetradactyla. The sequence continues at coordinate 38,511,249 of NC_135342.1, read as the reverse complement.
AAGAGAAATATATACTATACCATCAAGCAGGAGATTGTGGTATATAGGGAAGGTCTTGCTGACATGAAAGAAGCACTGGATAGGGAGTATGGCAAACCAAAGGCCATACCTGGCTGAGAAACTAATGGGAGCAGAGTCAAAAACAAGGAAATCGTTTATATCCCTGCAGAGTGTATCCATAAGCTTTTAACTTCTCAATTGGAAAAAAAAAACCTGCTAGAAAAGGTACAGAACCACTAAAATGTCTGTTTTTGATTGTCATATGCCAGTTTAGCATGGTAACAACAAAAGCTCTCAAATTTAGCCTCTGAAATAACTGGGCAGTTGCATTTACAGATAATGAGGGAGCCAATACCCACTGGCCAGCTCCTGGCCTTCCCTAAAAGCCTAGCAGAAGCTTGCCTAAAATGCTGGTACCTAATCTTAGAGCCATAGCAGAACTCATTATTGGAATATTGCTTCCCATACTCTAATGCATCCTCGTTGGCATCCAAGGGGATCTGGATCCCAAACACTGCTTAAAACTGACTGGGAAACATTACTTCAAAAATGCTTAGGAATATAGGACTTCATCCAGAAAATGATTCTATCCCTGCTAATTAGGACAGTGATTTAATAGGATTTCCATTGTAAAGTATTTACTCTAGGATAATGAGTTATTAGTAAATTGAAACATAAGTTATGTTTTCAGGATGAGGAGAGGAGAAGTTTGAAATCAACTGGTTCAGGACACTTATAAATACATATTTTACAGTGACTCCTGACTCTCAAAGCTAGACCCCAGCAGTAGGATCTGCCAAGTGGCATTGAATTTGCTCCGTGCTGCCCAGTGATGGGCCTGGTATGATTTTTATCTTCCTCCCATTTTTACAAAACCAGCATAATGATATAGTAATACCTAACATTACTGAATATTTCTATGTGCCAGGAAGTATACTAAATTATTTATGGGATTAACTTGTTCAGTTGTCAAAACAGACATGTAAGATGGATGCTAGTAACAGACTGGAAAACTAAAACAAAGAGACTTTACTCCAGGCCTCACAAAGCAGCAGCTCAGAGGCAGGTTGGGGTCATGGACATTTTGCATCTTATCTACTGCACACATTTATTTATTCTACCTGCCTGGCCCCTGAAAGGTGAGATTTTACCACCCTTGCTCCAGTCTGTAACTCTGCTAACCAAGCTCTCAGGAAAACAATGCAACTCTGGACTTCAGCTCTGCCAGGCCAGTGGCTCACCTGGATCCTCTGCCTCCTTTATCCCTTCCCTCAATACTGTTGCTGAAGCCACTTCAGACCTATTCAGAGCTTTACCTTTGGGAGGTGTTTCAGGTTGAGCTCTTAAGAAGCAGATGCTGAGATGGAGGAGTTGGGGTGCAAGTTTATTACAGATCAACAGCTGGAATGAAGGGGGAAGAAGCAGGATTGGGAAGAGAGAGAAGTAAAACCACAGTGTGGGCTCAATAGTGCCTCAGTCATCCCAGGGGAAAGCACTGGAGCCTTTAAAGTTCTCCTGCCTCAGGCCAAAATGACCAGATCTTTAAACTTTTGCTTCTCTCTGTCACTGGAGGTGGGCTGCTCCAAGAAGGGTATCTTGTGTGAGATCATTTCTATAGCTGAGGCAGGTACTGAAGAGGCTAGCAGCAGGAGGCTGTCTGCCCACTATGCTCCCTGTAGTTGGGCAGCAAGCCTTCCCTTGAAGAGGCGTATGGGTACCACATCTCTGTGTTGACCATAGGAGGGCATTTCTAACATCAATTCTAGCAGACATTATTTCCAAAACTCTGAATCCTAGGAAGAGTTCAGTCAGACCAGAAGGTGCATATTGAGAAGCTGAAAGTTGGGGAGAGAATGGCCTCACATTTGCATTACAATGAGGTGCTCTAACAGTGAACTTCCTGTTCAGATGACCTTTCTGTGTATAAAAGAATGTTCATGCACATGCATCCATGTTCCTTACCAGAGCCCAGCTTTTGACTACAGGGATCCTACTGGCTTCCTGCCTATTGAAATGAGAAGGACGGAAGCTTTGTCAGTTTATTAGAAAGAGTGAGATAGTAGACATGGTCCTAGGCCTTAACCAGCAGGCACAGAATGGTAGAGGAACTTCACCTGGCAGTGAAGTGCTTGCTCTTGGTGTTTTCACCAAACTGCTTACTTTTTTTTTTTTTAACCTGGGCGGGAATCGAACCCGGGTCCTCTGGCATGGCAGGTGAGCATTCTTGCCTGCTGAGCCACCATGGCCCGCCCAAACTGCTTACTTTTGACTGTCATTATACCAATTACTTTTAGCGAGGGCCTTGTGGCTTGACTAACCTTTGAAAAAGAAAATAAACCAGACTCTATTTGTGCAGAGGAAATCATTCTAGACTCAATTCTATTTGCACTGCAAATCAAATAAATAGGGAAAAAAGTAGACCTGGGGGTGGGAGTAAGCAGAAAGACTTTAAACCCACACCTAGATTTTAGGTAGTAGAGGAGTTATGATATGTTCATCTGTAGATTTTGATTTTGAACAGGACTATTTCAAAGATCACCTCATCCACCCTTCCCATCCCTTATACCTGACCACCTATAAAGGCAGGGATCTTAAGGCCTCCCAAGGACCCTGGTAGAAAAAGTCCTCCCAAAGTATGCCTGTGGGACCTGTGATGCCCAGGGTCCATTTCTGCTCTTTTGTGTTAAAACAGCCCTAAATTTCTTTGGAAAACCCCCTACTCCCCCATTTTCAGCCACATGTTTTGCAGTGGTTTGGTCCTTCACCAAGTGCCAGTGTGGGGACCTGATCACTTGTACCAGTCAGTTGTCTCCATGCACCTAGCTGTGGCATGGGGTGGGGGTGGGGGGGCAGAGGGAAATCATGGCTTAAGCTATCCAATGAGAGGAACCTCAAGATCTTTTCTGGGAATCCAAGGACACAGACCCATCTTCCACCTCTAAAACAAGGAAGCCCCTAGCCTTTATACCACTGACAGCAAACTTTCAACTGCAAAAATAGTCAGCCTTAGGACAAACACAGCAGCAATACAGGAAGCAGTCGAGAAAGAGGGGGGAACTGAAGACTTGCTAAGTTACTGGATCAAGCCCTACCTAAAGGCCTTCACCACTGGGATTTTCTGTTACACCATCCAATAGATTCACTTATTGTTTATGCAAGTTGAGCCTCCTGATTATTAAAACTGAAAATATCAGGGTCACCACAGGACCTCTTCCTCTGTGGCAACAGCTAGCATTTTAGATGCGTGAACCAGTTTCCTTGTCATCCTGAATAGTTTCTTTTCAAAACTAAATACTACCAGCTCCTTGGGGATTTGTGTTCACCTCCCCATCAGATTCTAGTTGGTGGCAGCCTCTTTGAAGTGTCAGTTTCACCTTACTGGGTTGTCTTTATTCTCTTATTTCCTGCTCACATACATAGATCCAACTCTGGTTTTCTAGTCTCTCACCTTTGTGTCTGATGCAGATAAAATACAGACACATGTGACGGTGAGTTTTGCCTCCTTGTTGGAACATCGTGGATACAAGGCTAGGCCTGGGCTTTGAACTAGACATCTCAGCTGAGGTTTGGGTAGGACAGGTCTAACATGCTGACCCTTGGCAATGACTGGTTCAGTGGTGTCCTTTGTTCAGTAGCAGGGGATGTGAGAATGCTGCAGCATAACAGACTCCAGCTGCCTTGAAGAGAGTTCTTGTTCAAGCCTTCCTGTATATGTCACTATAATGAAGGTACCACAGAACACACCCAACATAGGCTTGAGAATTTATGTTGGGGAATGTCACCATTAATTGGGATGGAGGAGTACTGGCTTGCCCCCAGTGTCTCAGCTGAGGAAAGACATATTTTTTGCACATCAAGACAAAGGGCAATCCTAGGCTTCACTTGTTCCTGGCTCTGTAATCTGCTTAGTCCCTGCATCCTCACTTGGAGCTATGGGTTCCTTTCCCAGGCCCTCAGCAGCTGCTTAAACAGGGCTACAGAATAGTCAGACTTTCTCATGCTATTGCATTCTCTTCAGCCTCTTCTGATGTTATGTCTTGGTCTTTCTCTGTTTTTCTGCCCCTGATGACCTTTCTGGCTTGATCAGTCCCTTCCTCTGCCCCGACCACATAGGCCAATAGGTTGAGCTTAAGTTGATATTTCTATCCTTACACAGGCCTTGACTACTTGAGCTCATACCCACCTTCTCTTAGCCCCTATATCTATCATATGCTTCTGTGCTATATCTTGGCTATTTGTTGTTGCCTTGTATAGAAGCTCAGTCAGTCATTCAGGGAGACCTAGAGCTTCATGAAGTCAGGGCATTTCTGGATATTATGTGCTGAGTTAGCTGTGTGCTCAGTCCAGTGAAGGTGCTGGAGTGGACACAGGAGCTGCAACCTTGCCTACTAACTCTTGGAGTAGCTATGTACTGGTCTCCTGTGGGCCATGCATCATATCTTCAGTGAAGGAGGATGTCAGTGGCACGATGTTGTTCCTGGTAATTTCTTGTAGGTATATGCACATCATCATGTCTCATTTCATCCTGCATGAATTTTGACTACAATAGATGAATTATAGGGATATCACGCAATAATTTTTGTATTTCCAAAACTGTTTTAAAGTTCACTAGTCTCATTAGATACTCTGCAAAATAAAAGATGCCTGTATACAGGGGGTAAGAATTGAATACATTTGGAAACACTGCACAATCTATTATCTCAGAAATTCTTACAGTAAGAAAACAAGTTTAACTTTTTTTAACTTACAGTATCATAAATTTGATTAAAAATTAACTTTCCCTTTTATGACATATCTATCAATATGTGGCTCTGAAATGTGGTTTAGGAAACACTGGTCATGCATCCTCTTTAAGGGATTAAGCCCATTACAAAACACATGTGGTCAGATATCCACGATGTTGTCAAATGGCATGCCTTCCAATTCAATCCAATGAACACTCACATTAAGCACTTACTGGGTGGGTACAGAGCATTGCAATGGGTAATATGGGGGAAGACATGTGAATAATGCATTAAGAAGCTTATAGCCTATTACAGAAGATAAGTCAAGAAGAAAATTAGATCTAGAACAAAGTAAATTATTTTATTTGTAGATTAAGATAAAGCTGCAAGATAGATGTAAACAGATTTCCACAGGGATTCAAATTTAAAAAAAACAATACAAAAGCTGGGATAACATAAGTAAGCTGCTATACTGACATAACATATCTATCCAATGCCTGCTTGATATCTCTACTTGGGTATCTCAAACCAAACTCTTGAGCCCCCTCCTCCTAAATCTGATACTTGTCCTAGGTCTCCTTTCTCAGAAAAAGATACCACCAACAGCCTGGTACACAGGCCAGGGTCCTAGGAATCATCCTTCACTCTGTCTACTTCTTCTACCCCACCCCAATCCATAGATAAATGTTCTCACAGTGTTCTTTTTTCTTTTCTCTTCTTTTCTTTCTTTTCCTTTTCTCTTCTTTTCCACCACTTGTCTCACTTGGTAGTTTCACATCTATGTGTTCATTTAATTAGTGCCAACCCCATCACCATCTGGGAGTTCCATGAGAATATACAAGTAATGTTCTTGCTGACCTACATAGAACTGGCTTAATGCCTGGAACCTAATAGATCCCAAATAAATAATGTTGAATGAATGCCAGAGGAAATGAATGAATGAATGAATGTTTGGATTGATTTTAGAGCCCACTCTTGATGGAGAGAGCTACAACATGTAGAAATGGAAGAAAAACATATTCAGAGTGAAAGGAAAGGCACTGAGTAAGTCTTGGAGTATCAAAATCAACTTTCTCCTAAGCACATATGTGGTATCCTTGATTGGATCCTGGAACAGACAGTTTTGTGAAAAAACTGGTGAAATCTGAATAAAGTCTATAGCTAATAGCAACATGCTAATATTAATTTCTTAGTTTTGACAAATGTATCATGGTTATATAAAATGTTAGCCTTATAGGAAGCTGGATGAGTTTATGAACACTCTCTGTGCTTTCTTTGCATCTCTTCTATAAATCTAAAATTATTCTATTTTTAAAAATCCACTTTCTCTTTGCCCCATATATCAGAAACCATTTCAATCTAAATAAAGCACGTCCAATTTTAGAGCCCATGAGTCCTACCACTGCTTGGAATTGTTAAAATCAACAACTTTAAGTGTACTTTTGCAAATGAATGGGTGAGATCCTTGGTGGGTGAGGAAGAGAAATGGGTGATGTTTGGGTAATGTACCTAACAGGTGAGGTTTAAGACAGCAGAACTCATTTGCCCTTCCCAAAACTTATCCCAGGTGTTCTCTTGCCAGATTCTGGACTTGGGGCAATTGAGCCAAATGACCTTGGACCTGGACTTCTCTTCCTAGATTTACCTTTTCATTTGGCATACTGATGGTGTGCTGCCCAGATATCCCTTCTTCATGTATTGTTTCAAATAACTGGCACCAAGGGCTTTCGTCAGGAGATTGCCTTTAGGTGCTGGACTCACCCTGCCAATGGGAAACATATGTACTACTTCCCCACCTTCATCCCCAGGGTGACTACATGCAATGACTGGTACAAAGCTCAGCTCCTTTGCCTCAAGCAGGACAAGCATTAAAATGTAATTTATGCCCTGAGTTCCCTCTGGGATCAGACTGAGTCTTGGATTTTACCTGAAATTGCACTCTTGCTTGGTTTCTTCCTATATTGCTTACTGCTTTTGTTTTTATTTGAGTATTTTCTTAATTAATACTTATTTCAGGATCTGTTTTTGAGAGACCAAGATCTAAGATTCCAAGGTGTTGTATATAGCAGAAAAAATAGCACCTGAAGACCTGCCCTCAAACTCTAACTCTACTACCAATCAACTGTGTAATCTTGGGGAAGATTTTCTTGTCCCTCATCTCTATAAAGTGGGGATAATCATATCTGATTCAAAGCTGACCATGGAGCTTACATGAGATAATTAATGTCAGATGCCTAGCATCCCTTCCCTGGGTCTCAGGGCAGCACAGCTCCCAAGCGGACTGGCCTCCTTTTTTATGCAAAGGCCATGTCCAGGGACCTTAGATAAATTCCTTAGATGTCTGCGTCAATAGAGGATATTAGAAAATGTGTAGCCAAGTGTTCTGGCTGCATCTATTCCCACATTCACCACCATGAAATGTAAACAGCAGAATAAATTGTCCATATGCTGCTATCAATCACAAATATAATCTTTGCCCATTGTAACACAAGGCAAATACAGTAATGACAAAATCCATAGCTGGGAAATGATAGACTACCGGCCAGGACTTTCCTCTTTCCCCTGTTCCAGTCCATGATCTATTATTTAAATGCACAGTAAGTGACCAAAATGATCAATATGTTGCCTGCGTTTGCTGTCATTGATCAGGGTGGTTGCTTTGAGCTGTGTACTTCGGGGCCTTTAGATGAAACAGATTGAAGGGTAGCTATAGTATAATGAGCCAAGCAGGAAGAACAGCAGGGCCTCTGATTTATGAGCAAGTTTCTCTATACTGTTGAGATCCCAGAAGTGGAGCCCTCTCATGCTTAGAGGGTGGAGACAGCTTCTAAGGAGCAAGAAAAGAATATATGATAGTGGTTCAGTATTTTTAAGTTTTCTAATACTTGCATGTATATAAAATAAGTTTAAAATAACCCGTTTCTGGTTTCAAAAGATAAAAATTTTGACAAATATAGAGAAGCTCAAAGAAGAAAATAAAAATTGTCTTTTTTTCGTAAATATAGGTACATACACACAAATACACAAAAAATAAGATCATGCTATGCTTTCTAAACTGTGTTTTTAAAATCTGTATATCTATCCATCTCTCTAATCTATCTATGTCTACCTAGGGTTTATAAGTATTGGTGTAAGCATAGTTAAAAATGATATAAATCCTGTTAATAATATATGTTAAACCATCATTTAAGGGTTCCCTGCTCTTTTACTATATGAATGTACCTGGTTCATTTAAGCCCTTCACTGTAGTTAGACACTGAGTCATTCCAATTGTATGTCTTTATGAACAGCAGTTTATAAACAAGGTTGTTCATCAAAATTTTGTCATGTCCTTGATTATCTCTTTAAGATCAGATTCTAGAAGACCAATCAGTAGGTCAAGAGTATATACATGTGAATATTTTTTATACTGCTAAATTGGTCTTCAGAAATGTTTACCAATATAGATTGATCATCAAAACAGGTTTATGTACGTTTCCATTTCCTTGTGTTCTTACCAAAACCGGGTTTACCTTTAAAAAGAAAATAAAAGTCTGTCTATCTGATAGATGAAAAATAATACTTCCTTATTCTACCTTGTATTAAGTAATTTTCCCAAGAAAATAATCTTGGCTCATTCCATTTGACAGATGAGGGAAACTAAGCCCAGAAAGGGTCTATTGCTAGCCCAGCATCACATGAGTATCTTGCAGAAAGAGGTATATGGCAGTGAAGCATGTCCTTCTTGCTCTAAAATCTCTATTACAGCTAGTTAGCTTTCCCTAAAACTCTTTAATAAACTGCCACATTATATCATTTACACATCACACATTTAAGTTGAATGAAACATTTTACTAACAAAGAATTTGAAAAAAGGGTAACAAATACAACAATGAGGATATCATATTAAAATCCTTACTTGTTCTGGGAGGCAGGGTGTGTGTATGTGCGAGTATATGCCTACACACATGTATATGTCTGTGTGTGTGGAGGGGCTGCTGGTGTGAGCTCAGGGCTCAAGAAGGACCCTCATCCTCTCCTCACTGGTCACTCTTGATTCCATTCGTAATTATAAAACTGAGCCTTCTATGTCACTTGAACAGCCAATTTCCCCTGGGATTGATAATATTCATTCCACAAATATTCAGCAACTATTTTTTCTGTTATTTTGCCATTGGAGATAGAACTGGGCACCAGAGGATCAGTCTCTGCCCTCATTCTCATTTAGTTGAGTGGAGCAGTTTGGAGAAAAGGTACTAATAAATCATGGTTTGTACACAACCCTGGATAATCAGTAAAGGATTAATGAATGATATGGAAGAATATTTACATGGGGCAAATAAACCAAAGAACTGTCTTAAAGAGAGGGTCTGAACTTAACAGTGTGTTAAATGTATTAGAACAAGTGAGATACTTCTTACTATGTTGTGCTTAGAAAGATCTTCTAAGGTCACAAGTACAATTAACAAATAAACTCTGTGTTTACACTTCAAATACGACTTGTGTATACAGCAGTTTGCACCTTGGTTAGAAATCATTAAGTGACCCTTAATGAATGGCATTACTATTTTAATTTCCTGAAGTATGTTTGAATATCACCACAAGAAGTTGAGATCAGACAACACATATTTGTATATCCTCCAGAAAGCTAGATACAAAGCAAAATCAAATATATTTTGGAAATGGAAGTCTGAAGAGAAAGCCCATTCTTGAATTTACATTGGAATTCTGAAAATCATCCTTCTCAACAACGTTTGACAAGGGATCTTGAAAAGAATATGAGATTAAGGTTGATTGGAACGAGTTGTATCTTCTGTCTTTTGGATACGAGGTCGTAACAAAGGTTTCATGTATAACTCCTATTACAAATGGGTAACGTCAGCCATCCCTCCCCAGATCAGGTGCTTTGTTGGGAACCTGGCATATAATGTAGAAATTCCTTCAGTCATTACTGACTTACATTAATCAGATATTCATGACACTGCTGAGTCTTCTGGCAGTTTAGACTCCCAAGGCTCTCGCTGACTCACACGTCCCCCTGTTCTCCCTCTGCCCCCTTACTCCTCTACAGTGTGCTCACTTCCTCCCATGAAAAATCTGTCCTTCTATACTCCTTCAGAGCTTTTTTAACAAGTGCTTCATGCAGGAGCCAAACCCTGAGCACCAAGCCAACAGCAAAGAGGCTCTTAGGGGATATAAGGAAGGAGTGAGTGAAGGCTAGAAGGAAGTGTCTTTTGCCCCAGATCATCTCAAGATTCCGTTCCCTGACTATCAAAGCTGCGAAGTTTAGGAAATAGCCTTGTCCATCTGTTTACTCCAGGAGGCACTCACACACTTACAGTCTTATCCACTGTGGTATCCCTCAGCACTTGACAGAGTCTGTCATATATATAATAGTCACTCAACATATTTCTGTTAAAGGAATAAATGATTCAGGATATGAGTGAGCACATTGCTATCTTCCACTGGAGCCCTGGGGCCTTGGGAAACTGTTGTGGCCTCTGTGCTCCAAGATATCCCCACATTCAATGTTGTTATTGCCATCATAGCTTCAATAAACACCTTGGCTCAGAAAGAAAGGGTTGATGTGCTTCCACTATAGGGTATGATTTAAGATTATGGAATTGATTCATTTGACGAAGGGACCTGCCCTCTTCTAAATGTGAACTCCAATTTGAAAGATTGAGGTGCTCTTAAAAATGTGAAGCACTTCCAATAATTTCCAGCTGCATTCCACTCCACTTCCTAGATTCAGGCAGCCCTCTCATCAGGCTGAAGCATTTAGATACCAAGGTGAGGATGTAACTAAAAGAGCTCTGGGACAGATGTGGAGGGCAAAGAAAAGAAGCCGAGTGTTGAATATTTTTTGAAGATGAAACAATTGTAACATTTCTTCTGAGAATGAGCAATTTTCTCTGCTTTCCAGCTTGTAAATACAAAAACAAAACAGCTTTGTTTTTTGTATATTTTATTATTTGTATATTTTGTATATTGGATATATTTAACTATAACAATGTTATAGTTCCCAGATTTGGGCAGTAGTGAGAGGCAGCAAATGTAAACAGCTTGTGGACTACTCATTGCTCTAAAATGAAGTTTTCGCTTGGGGGTGTTTTATCTAAATGAGGACTAGTGCTGCTGAGGGGCCAAGTGACTACACGGAAAGTGCACAAGTTGTGAAGAATCCTGACTCTAGTCATCTGACTTGAGGAAGTTGCTTCCTCTCTGTGAATAATGTTTTCTTGATTAGATATGAATACTGGCCTCTCATTATTGTTGACTGTTACCTCACATATTAAAGGCCTTGTGAAAGACTCTTAAAAATTCACTGTCATTTCAGCTCAGGGGGCACTTCTAGTAATGGTTTCAACCCTTCGTATATTCTCAAAGCCACTTACCTCTCTAGGTCTTCCTTACCTCTTTCTCCTACTCCCAGCAAGTTTTGAGCTCTATGGGGGTAAGGAAGGAGACCCTGGTCTTTCTTTACAGTCATTCCCTGGGACACAATGCAATCCTAGCCCGTGATGGATGCTCATTGAAACTTGAGAGACTGGCATTCTCCAGAAGCATAGCATCAACTTTCTCTCTGCAGAAGTGTTCTACTCTTCTGTATAATATTCTGAGGCTTTCTTAAACTCTTGGTGATAAACTGAAAGGTCATTGCATTTAAACCTATTCTATCTTTGAATATTACACTTTCACTGTGAGAATAGAAGAATCTATTTGCAATTTAGATTAAATTATACAAAAGAAAAAAATGAACAAAATTGGAAATTAGGAAAAGAGTAATCAATCCATCAGGATTTACTCATTTTTATGATATGCGCCTCCTGATCCCATTCTCCAACAGCTCCTTCATCTTCAGCACAACTGTAACCTCTGTCCCCCACCCCCACACAAGGGGGAACTGCTCTTGCAGTAAAATAATACTTATTTACTAACTCCTCTATCTTAAGCTTTCTTCTTACATTCAACATGATAAAAAGATATTTGATCAAGGGAATAAAGATCACTGTAAACACTATCAGGTCATCCTCATCAACATACTCTGACTTTTTGCAAAACTGAGCTGCTGGGTGCATGGGTGGTTTAGTGGTAGAATACTCACCTTCCATGAGGGAGACCTGGGTTCATTTCCCAGGCCACACAGCCAAAAAACAAACAAACAACTGAGCTGCAAGTATTCTGAGTGTGTATCTGGAAAGAAATGGCATTGGAAAGGGAAGATACCATTCTGCTACTTAGGGGTTTCTGCCACAACTTCTCCCTTTGCCTAGACGTAGTGGAATTTCTGAGTGTGAAGAAAGGATAAGGCACTCAGAAGGGCAGTCTCCATGTGGCTGCCTCCACTCCTTCTGCCTCTTCTTCTCCTTCCCTCCACGCCTTGGCTCCTACAGCCTTTCACACTATTGAAGCCTGACCTCAAAGCCAAGCCTCAACTCCCTTCTTCCCTACTCCTCCCTCTCACACCCCTTGCCACAGTGTGTTTCATTGTCTATGGAGTTGTCTGCTACTTATGATTCTGTAAGCATCCCTGTTTTCCCAGTTTCCCTGCATCTAGAAGACGGTATACTTACCACCTGCATATATACCACCTGAGACATGTGAAAGAAGATCTTCAGGAACCTTAGCTTTCACATCTGTAAGTGAACAGTAAGGATAACTGCCACATAGGATTTTGGTGGGGTTAGCTTGAAATGCCGTATGCAAGCAGATAGGCTCTGGAAGTGTGTAATTAGGTTTATAATGATGTCAATTGTAATATTGTTTTAATGTTGCTTTTACGAATGAAATAATTGGATATAAAGCAAACATTCCATCCAAGAGAATCAATTAAATAAATTTGGCTTATATTTAAAGTGAAATATTATGCAACTGCTACCAAAAAAAAAAGATGTTCTTCCCCAGTGGTGCAATTCCTTGTGGTTCAATTTGAATTGCATTTCACAAAAGAGGAAATTGGTATTGAGAAGTTAATGCTAGTCATCAGTATAGGAGTAGAGTACAGATATACAACATTTAAAAAATGTCAAGCACATTGATGAAAATTCTAAGCATATATACATTACATATAAGTGTATGATATGACTCACTCATTTGTTAAATTTATTCACACATTTATTAAATATTGCAAAGAGGGCATACCTAAACTCACTCTGGTAGAAGATGGTAAATGGTAATATTTTCTCACATTTGTAAAATGCGTGAAAATTTGTGAAATACTATCCACCCCTCAATCTCAATCGAACCTCCTGGCTACCATTGGGTGTAGGAAGAGGAGGCATTTTTGTCTGAGAGGTTATTTTGTCTGACACCTGGCCCTCTCAGCCCACACCTTGTGAATTTCTATAGCTTATCCAAGAAGGTTGCTCTGAGCTCAGCTAACTTGTGGAATTAATTATGATTCCTTCCTTTGGCTGCCAAAGCATGAGAAGCCAGAGAATAGAACTTCCTGTTGTAAATTTTGGTTTTAGCTTCATACTTAGCTCTGTTACAAACTCTTACCCTTGCTTTGCTTTCTTCTTTCACCACAATGTCTAATTGGTATCTTGTGGCACCCCTCTGAATCCTTTTAGATGCTTTCAGAGTAGGTAGGTACAACCTCAGCATGTTTAATTATTAATTTCCTCAAGTCAAAAATAAGTTGCTGTAACTGGAACAATAGAAATCTGTTTGGGCAGAGTTTTGGAAGTCTGGACTGAGAACAAGGTGAGAACAGCAGGGAGGATGGTGCAATTTCTTGAGAGCCCCCATGACAGATGTCAGAGAATACATATTATATAGTAATTATATATTATATATAATATATATATACATTTCTCACATGAGAATTTTATTTCTTGGAAGGAAAACTCTAGGCCTAGAGCTGTTAGGCAATTCTGTGGCTGAAGTTATGTTGCTATGTGAATAAAAACAGTTTTAATTATAAAATGAACTATAATGCAGTTGGGTTTTATATCTAAATGTGCTGTCTTAATTGATCCAGAAGAATGTAAAATTAGTTTCTTCCCTGGATAAATTAGCTTCAGAAACAAATAAGCAAAAATTTTCTTGGCAGAGTGAGTCTATCAGAAAGACTGACAGAGCCTCCACCTTCAGGACCTCTTCAGTTGAACACACTACCTCACAAGCCAGCCGTGTTGCTTGAACTTGGAGAATTGGAAATTCTCCAAAAGACGTGGGTTATTTTGCCTTAAGGCAATGATTCTTAAATGTTGGCATACATAAAAATCTCTTGGGAAGCTAGTTAAAATACAGATTGACACACTTCACAGGCCAGAGATTTTATTTAGCTGAACTTAGGTGGGACCCAGAAACTGAGTGATGCTCCCCAAGTGATGTGAGCAGTTGTATTCTGAGAAAAAACACATTAGGCATTTTGCTCAGCATCATCAGCTGACAATCTTTCCTCTAAGAGAGAAAGAGTCTAGCGTGATGTCATAGATGCTTGAGAACCGCTGAGATCCTCACACATCTGAGTATACCCATAAGGGTCTAATGAGACCTAGTTGAACTCTGAATTATTTTGTAAAATGCATTCCAAGTCCAGTTCTTTGAACTTCAACCTCCAAACTTCTCCATAGTTTTCACCCTCTAACTGTGTGTGTTTTTTCCCAGTACATTCAAGGGCTTCCAAGTATACAGTGTCTGACATTTATAAATAGAACATTTGTTGTGGTGATCGTAATTCTAACATGGACCGAGTTCAGGAAACACTGTTTAAGGATTATATGTGCATGGCCTGCTGGGTCATACAGAACCATTAGCTACCAGCCTGTAGCAGTGTGTAGGCCATTGAGTCTGACATCACCAGCCTGTGTAAGGTCATAGTGAAGCAAGCTCCTCCTCCCCACACATTCCCCACACTACTGATTTACTGCTCTTAATGTGTTTCAAGCTTGAGGGTCAATCCCATTTAAATCCCATGTAAACATTGATTACATAGGTTCCAAGTGAGGGTTTAAGGGTGCTCTGCTGTGAGTAAAGGGCATCAGATTTAGTGCTCTGATTTTATGGATGCTCACAGAGTACGGTAAAATGGAAATGCCACAAGCTCTAAAGTCATACAGATTTGAATGCTAACTCTCACCCTCCACCATCGTGTTCCTCATTTATAGAATAGGCACAGTACCGCCCATCTCCTTGGCTTGTTGTGAGTATTAAGGGAAATGAAGTGTGTAAAGATCCTGGCAAATAGAAATCCTCCCAAGGGTGAATTCCTAAGGCTGCTGACAAATCATCTTCTGAGCTTGGAGGTTTGCTGAAGGCTGGAGTTACTGAATAAGAGGCATATATCCAAGTCCCAAGAAGGAAAAATACAGAGTTCCATATTGTACCTGCTGGAAGGCTTACCTTCAGGAGGCAGGGTGACTCACTGATTCAAAGCTCTGCTTCTGCTTACCTGTTTATCTCTGGACTTTTGGAGGACTCTAGGATTAAACAGTGTAGTAGTTATTTTCAGGTGTCAGCTTGGCCAGGTCACAGTATCCTGTTCTGTTGTGTGAACTTAGATCATCAGCCTGTGAAATTCATCTATGACTGATTACATCTGCAGTCAGCTAGGGGGAGTGCCTTCTACAATGAGTGACATTTAATTTAATTAACTGGAGGCTTAAAAGAGAGAGGTCAGATGAGAGCTCAGTAGAGCTCACTATGCCCAGCACACTTCAGCTCAGCACAGCTCAGACTCAGATATTTGGAAATGCAGAAAGGACTCTCCCTGGAGAAAGCCGTTTGAATTCAGAAGCTGGGAGGGAAGGCCAGGAGACATTGCTGTGTGCCTCCCCATGTGACAGAGGAAAGGCAGCCGGCTTTCCTCTGAAGAACTATAAATTTGTGACTAAATAAATAACCCTTATAAAAGCCACTGTATTTTTGGTGTAATTTGGTGAAAATACACAGGTGTTATTCTGATGTATTGCATTCCAGCAGCTTTAGCAAACTGAAACACCCACCAACATCCTTTCCACCCAACCTCTATTGTGTCCCAGCCATGTGACTTGGGAACAGGGCTGGTTTTATGGGTGTGGAACCCAGGCAGTCACACAGAGTCCATATCAGAATGTGCCCTAACTCGTTTTAATGTTCTGTTGTAGTCATCTTGATACTCTTTCAACTTGCTTTTCCTTTTTTTTTTTAGTACACGGTACGGTAGGAGTCACATTTCATTCTTTTTCCATGTGAGTATCCCATTATTGCAGCACCATTTGTTGAATTTTTGTTTGGTTGTTTTTTTGTTTGTTTACTTGTTTGTTTTGGGGGAAGTTCATGGACCCAGAATTGAGACTGCATCTCCCACAGGGCAGGCAAGTTCTACCATTGAACTATCCTTGTACCCCCTTTGGACCTGGCAAAAAATGGAGCACAGGGGCAGCGAGCACACATGTGTGCTCAGGCTCACAGGCACAATTGGCAGAAGGCAGCTGATGCACCAAAGATTTGGTCTGGCTGCCTGATGTGTGTCCAGAGTCACCATGGGGTGGTCTGAGCCAGGTGTTGAGTCCAGGCTGGTAGTGGCAATAGCAGTAGAAGCAGCATCCTGGGCATGGGATCTGCATAGAGGCAGAGTTGGGGCTACTCTGGAAGGTTGCTTTGGTCCCTAGGTCCTGACCCTGCAGTTATCTGCACAAATATTAACTCTTTGGCTAGGGTGCCAGAACAGGACCTGCAGATACTCAGGTGTAGTAAATTTGTAGTAAATTATTAGAAAATAAAAATATATACATGAACACTGTAATAAAGTGATTAGAATTTTTCATTTTAGAATTTGTGGGTTTGAAAATGCTACAACACTGCAAATAATTTTTTTATAGATTTAAAAAAGGAAATTAAATTTAAAAATTGTCACATTCAAATGAAAAGAACATTATTTTCATATGATGTTTAGCATGAACTGGCTATTAAAAATGGAAGAAGTGTTAAATTATTTTTCTTCCAATTGAAGATACAGTGATAGAAAACATAAACAGGCATTTTGAATTATATAGAAATTGTGAAGCCACCTTAAGTTTCTTGTACGACCATAAGTTACAGAGAATGTTAGAGGAAATGCTAAAATACCACTTATACATTTACATTTAAAATTAAATTCACACATCTATAGGAAGCTTATTTATACTGTACTAAATCTTTTCAGAAAACTTGTGCCATGAGAATCATCAGCTTTAGATATAATTTAGACCTAAATAATTTATAAGAAATAATTTGTCAGAAATGTATTGCAATGTTGTCAGACTATAAAATACTCTTAATCCAGTAAGACTTGCATTAGCAAAAAATTCCTTCCCTAAATTAAAAAATTACCTGAAATTATCTTTTATTTTGCAATTGCCAAAAGTTTCTAATGTCATTTCCAATTATATCAATTGAAAATGAAGTTGCTAAAGGTAAAATTTTAATGATCTAATAAATAGTTTTGCAGAAAAGTGAGCCAGAAAGGTCTTATGATCAATCAGGATCACACATTAATAAAATATTTTTTAGTGTATTATATAAAATGATGGCACCAAAATATTATTTTTCTGATTTGTAAGTTTATGTTATTGTATATTATTATTATTATTATACCATTATGTTTTGTAAATAACACAATATTTTTAAATGATAAACCAATATATTTTAGTACTTTAAAAGCACTTTTTCTAGTTTTTGTTCAAGGGGCCCGGCATTTTTATTTTGTACTAGGCCCCACAAATAATGAAGCTAGCCCTGTGTGCATTTTCATAAATGACCCACCTCCTGCCCCTTCCAACGCCTAATACTAAGGCTCAAACATTAACATTTGATTACTTCTGAATTTCAATCAGAAAGTAGAAAGTATACTTTCTAGGAAATACTTTCTAGGAAACAAGAGGTATCCCACCATATAGGTTTGTGAAGCATTAGTATCAGATGCTTTTTCCAAAGTCATATTTTTCCAGAGAAGCACATATGTCTTGGTCATGATGAAGCTAAGATATTATTATGTTTGAATTCTGAGATCGAGCTAGCGGAATCTGTGAATCCTGTGAACAAAGCTGCTAAGTTTGGCCTTGGTGAGCCCCTCAGCCTCTTCTCCACAAAGCCTTCTACCCTCTATACTTCTTCAAATACTGAAAATATATTTTTGGGAAATATGTTCTTCTGCTCATAACACTGATTTGTAACTGGGGAAACAGTCCCATCGAGGGAAAGGAACATGCCATATACAAGGTCATAGAATGAGAGTCAAGAAGGTAAATCAGGCTTTCTTCCTCCCATTTCAGGATATTCATTTAATGATTCAGAGGAAAGACCCTTACTGGTGAAAATGTAAACAGATAGTGGAGAAGAAAGTCTAAGAAAAGAATAAAAGAAAGAAAGGAAGAAAGTGAGGGGAAAATGGGTGTGTGTATGTGTGTTTATGTGTGTGAGAGACTTGGATGAGATTTGATGTACATATATCTGGTATGGAGTCAAGAGCTGGCATCCTCCTTACCAAGCTGTACTTTCCATGGTGAGTGCAGTCCCAGATTTTAAGCAGAACTACCCAGAAAGAGAAACCATTAAGAATAAATTCATTGATGCAACAAATTTCCTTGGGGTAGTGGATATGAGTTAGAAGACTTAGGGCTGCTGGTCCCAGCACTCATTCAGATTTGTTCAGGGGCTCTGGGAAGTTCCTGTGCATGGCTCATGTTCCAGAATTTGGAGACTTTAGTAATAAAGAATTTTGGAAAGTCATGTTTAACTGGTTAGTGAGAATGTGCTCCTCTAATACCAAAATTCCTTATAATACATTAACTATTTTAGATAGACAGCTTTTCATATTTTATAGGTTCCTATGCCTTCTTACACAGAGAACATCAAACATATTTTGAGGGTATTTTTGCATTTGGGGTTTTTGCTTTCTCATACCTGATACATGGCTCCTCAGACCCTGTCAGAGCCTACCTTTTGGACATGGAAGGAAACTTACCCTCATATTAAAAAGGCCTAGGCTGATAGGGTTTGGATGCCCTTGTAACCACATTATATTTTTTCCACTTTTCCTCTTGGGTTCAAACCTGTCATCCCATTTTAGTTCTTTCCTGCCTTCCATGTCACCACATTTAATTTCCTACCGGCTCTGCCCTGTACTCACTTAACGAAGACACCATAAGTATAGTGCTTAGTTACTCTTTCTCTTCTTCAGGTGCCCCCTCCTGCAGGACCCCTTGCCTAATTTTTTCAGCACAAAGCTCTCTCTCCTTCTGTGAACCACTCTTGTGCTCATTGTACGGAACTGTCTTCCACTAATTCACTGTATTGTAGAGTAAAACCTCATATACAGTTGCATAAAACTCTTATTTTATATAGGGTGCTTAATTGATTTCAATCAATTAGAGAATAAGATCTTTGACGAAAACGGCTATTGTTGCCTTTATTATCTTGGCTCTCAGCCTAGTGCCCAGACAAAAAAATGTTCTCAGTGCTTGCTTTGCTGAAACATCTGTTGAATGAGGTGTTATTCATAGCCAGATGGGAAATATTCCAGTTCTCCTCTATTTGAGAGCACACAGTATGATCGCATTTCCCCATCTCCCTTTGAAGTTAGGTGTGGCATGTGACATTTTCTTTCTTTCTTTTTTTTTTTTTGTATGGGCAGGCACCAGGAATAGAACCTGGGTCTCTGGCATGGCAGGAGAGAACTCTGTTGAGCTATGGTGGCCCGCCCCATGTAACATTCTTTGGCCAATTAAATGTGAGTGGAAGTGGTGTTTGTTACTTTCAGACAGAAGTATGAAGAGCCAGTGCCTGACCTTCTGTGGTATTCCCTGATTACACTAAGGAGCTCTGACTCCCCAAGTCCTTCACTGATGATGTGAGCAGAGTCCCCTGCCAACTAGTGCTTGGACACAGAGCATAAGCAACAAATAATTTTCTATTATATTAAGACACTTAGATTTGGTTGTCATTTCCAACATAACCTAGCATGCCATAACCAATACAGTGAGTGAATAAACAATATAGTTCTTACTCAAGAGTCTTTGGGTTCAGACCTGCTACCCTTCCTCTAACCCTGCAGCCTTGGTTTAGACCCAGTCAACTATTTACCCCATATGCTCTGGACCCCATGACTATGGATCTCCTCCTCTACCCCACTTTGGAGCAGATGGGAGCTTTCCGAAGACTATTTCAACTTTTCAGTTCCATGTCAGAATTTCCATTATATATTTTTCTAATTAAGTTAATTGAAAATCTCTTCTGTATGAACAAGACAACTGTACATTCCCTAAGTGCTTAATGATTTTCAACTTCAAAGGCACTTTCTTCCTTTCTTTTATCTGACTTCAAACACTTTTTGCTAAGAATTTTTGTCTTAATATAAAAGCAGTACAACTGATTTCCAAGTAGCGAACGCTGAAAACATATGGAATTTTCTGTGTGTGTGTATGTGTGTGCATGTGTGTGTGAGAGAGAGATTATATATTTAATATATATTTATAATTTGTAATCCCTAAAAAGAACCTTATCATTTTTCCCTAAAATCCTTTTAATGTCCTCAGCCTAGCTGAGTGAAACTAGCTGCAATCCTGGGCTTAGTATAGTTACTTGCAATAGCCTTCAGGTGCAAAAGAATTCCAAATGCTACCAATTTTCTTCCCACTGTATTGAAGTAAATAGAAGTAATTTATTATTGAAAGTGCTGCTGCTATGCCAGTTTGGTGGGTGTGAATTGACATTTGGGATATTGTGTAATGTATAATGAGTCTGAAATGTGTGGTTCTGATCCAGTCAGCTCATAGGCAATTTCCTTTGCAGGGCAAAATGCTTGCAAATTAAGGTGCATATCTTCACGAAGGCAGGGAATGGCATAAACTGTAGAAATATTAATTTTGTTTCTATTTGTCTTAGAAATAGTTTTGGATGTGGATTCAAAAACGTATTTTCTCTGTGACAGGGCCCTATATTTTCTGCCAGAGGGATGTTTGAAAGACATTTTTGGTAAGGATTATTTTTCAGATATTATGGAAATAAAATCAATAGGGGCTAATTTCTACTTGTCACTTTCCATGAATATTGCCTGATGGGGCTGCAGAACAGCCGCATCCTTTCCTCTCCAACCCAGGCTATACAGAATGGCTTTATCCAAAGGGAGGTGCAGAGGTGGGACTAGCTTAAAAATTACAAGCTGAGGGAGTTATTGCTTGGCCAAAAAGAGGAGAGGAAATAGAGGGGATGAGGAATGTCATGCAAAGGCTGCCAGGAGGAGCTGGAAGAGAAAGCTGCATCTATATGAAAACAACATTAATGAATTGGAAGGCACCATGTTCAAGATGAAGGAATACAAATGAATTTACCTGGAAATCCCACTAAAATGGGGCCACATGCATTCAGTCTCTCAAACCTCAGCATCTTGCTCTCCTCTCTTACCCTTGCCTGCCTCAAATGATTTCAGAAATTACATTTCAGTCCATGAGGAATAAATGATTCAACCTTATTGCTCATGGAGTCCTTTCTTCCTTCTGACAAAACAGTTGGTTTGCACAAATTCACTTACAGCTGTTGAAAATGTCAGCAATCATTTTAATGTGCGATTCTCTGCAATCCTTCCCATTCACTGGAGCTGGAAACTGAGGCACCAGATGCCTTTTGAACTTCTAGTGGGATGCCTGTTCTTTCTACCATGGATTCAATCTTGCGGACTAAGTCCTTCATACGACCTTAGAACTACACCAGTTATTTACCTCCATGAAAAACCATGCACAGTCAGCTTCCAAATGAGGAGGCAAAGCTTCAACTCTTTGCTGGGTATCCTCAGTCACTCATGCTCAAACTCAGCCCCACCCTTTCTGAAATGTTCTGCCCTGGGAGGCTCATCACTATGGCTGCATCATCTGGGCTTCCTTCCCTCTGGCTTCCAATTTGTTTTTAACAATGAAAGGCAGTATCAGGAGATACAAAAGCAGGGAGAAATGGAAGTTAATGGATTGCTTTTTCCTACTTCCTTTCTGCTTTGACAGGGGCTCCATGTCTCTGGCAATGGCTTGTCCTTCCATGACCACAGCTCAGCTTCTATTGGGTTGTTCTTCCTTAATGATTCAAGCTCTCCTTGCCCTCCAGTTATACCACTCCTTCTTTTGAGCCGTCATACCTAGAGATGGGACAATTTACCTGTGGTTGCTAGTCTCTGGGTGTTCACTATCCCTTATTGATTCCTTTTGACTGGCCCACATTAAAGTCTATTTATTTGAACTATTTGTGGTTCATTCTGTTTTCTGCTGGTATCCTGCAAATACAGACATGTAGACCGAACTCAGCAGTCGTAAGGAACACTGGAGGGAGTATTCCTGTAAGGAATAGAATTGGAGCTGTGTTTTGAAGGCATTTGTAAGAATGAGAGGAGTTCTAGGAAATGGGAAAATTAAAAAGATACAGTTTATGTCTATCTGGACTCTGACTTAGTTTTCTACCATTTGCAACTGAACAACTTAGCTTGAGCAAATGGAATTTATTGTTTCATAAAACTAAAAACCCAGGAGTTTCAGCCATGACTTAATCTAGAAATTCAACAAAATCATCAAGATCTAGTCTCTTTCCATTTCTTAGCCATTTCTTCTTTGTTGGATTTCATTCTCTGATAGGTTCTCTCTGGTACAAAATTGACTCCAGAAAGCTCCAGGCATTATTGGCCCTGATAGTCCACAGTCTCAGAAGGAAATGGTTGTTTTCTTTCAACACCCAAGGCAACCTTTCCAAATTAGTTTCTTGGCCCTGTTGCAGCACATACATGCCTACCTAAACCAATCACTGTGTTCAGGGGATTGCCTCATTCTAACTTGCTAACCATGGTAACATGCACACACTTACTGGAAAGGGGCAGCTTCCAAAAAGAAGGGATATGGGAGGCAAATGATGCCATGGATATCCACTACAGATCTCAACTTCTCCAAGTATGTGGGCTTTATGCCAGTCCAGATGAGTGGGATGATGCTCCCTGAAAATAAACTGATCTGAACCCAAACATAGGCCTCTGAGTCTAATGGAACGGTTTGCATGAGATGCCATGAATTGATAAAGCACTTTGTTAAGTGAATGCCCTCTGACCCCTGAAATTCTAAGACTTCTAGCCTGGCACAGAGGCCCACAATTCACATTCCAAAGGTCAGGGAATTGTAAGTGATGAGAGAAAAATTGAATGTTTCTTCCACCCTTATGCTGCCCAGAGGGAGATAGGACTAATAACCATTTCATTCTTTCCCAAACAAAAAAGAATTTTGTTTTAACATTTGGTCCAGGACCATGCTGAATGGCCCAGCTAAGTTTTATCTCGTTGTTTCAATCATCTTCATCCTTAAGTGATCATCCAGTGACTTCTAAAAGGTGGTAAACTGTGACTTAACATGTGTATTCTTACACGTTTAATTTATTGGCATCTTTAAAGGCATGGTGATTTTCTTACAACAATGGAATATTTAGCCCATGCTACTAAACAGACAATGCTAGTGTCTGATGAATTTAACCTGAAAAACTTCAAAGGTGGTAAGTGCCGTAAATGGTGTATTTGGACAAACTGGCACACAATTGAGAGGATTAAGAATTTGTTTCCAAGATGCCATGGCTTCAAAGTGCAACTTTTCTAGGTAATCTTAGGGGACAGCAGGCCTTAGAGTCATATTAGTCCAATTATTTGTGCTATGTCTGACTTTATGAGCCCAGTTTGTTCACCTTCAATTCTTTCTTGGTCAGCTCAGCACCATTACTTGCCCCAATAAAATCAGAATTGCACCTTTTGCCAATTCATGGTGCTATGTGTTTAAGGCCTCAATTTCCAGTGGATTCTCAAGTTGGCTGCCAAATTTAAAGACTCATCTTGGTCTGATCCTTCCCCCTGGAAGTTCCAGGCTATTGCATGTTCTAGAACTATGAACATTCATTGCCATCAAAGAATGCTCTCAACAATTGGACCTGCAATCCCAGAAAAGTCAAAACACATCAGGGTCTTTGTGGCATGTTGTAATTGAAATACATGACACTCAGAAGGATGGCTCAGGTAGGAGTCTTGCCCCCAATGAAAAGTGACTGTGGTGGCCACGTACAATCTATCACCATGGCACACTACCTCCACTAGGTACTCTGGAGAGATGATGCCAGAGATGACAGAGAGAAAACAAAATAGAGTCCATATTAGGTAATACCATCTACCAGGAACTCTAGTTTTCTTTAAACCTCACTTAGTCATTTGAGGTAGGTTCTGTCACTATTTCTGTTTTACAAAGGAGAAAACTGGAGCTTGGAGAGATGAAGGAATTTTCTGGTGAATGAAGCATCTGGTTTTGAACCCAGGCTTTGTGATTCCAAATCCTAAAAGCACAACTACTATAATTGACTCTTGTTACAACATAGTTGCTAATCATAAACAAAGAAATATCTTCCTGGCAGTTGGAATGCTGGCAGTAGAGATGGTAAAACTTAAATTAATCAAAGCATTTAGTAAATAGGTACTTTTGATTAATGAAGGCCTTCCTTGAAAAAGAAAGAAGTAAGAATAGGGGAATAATGATGATAAGCATAATAGCCAAACTCTGTGAACATCTTTCAGACTGAATAATGGCCCTTCCAAAGATATCCATGTCCTATTCTCTCGAATCTGTGAATATTTGTCTTATAGGGCAAAGGGACTTTGCAGATGTGATTAAGTAAAGGATCTTGAGACAGGGATATTTTTCTGGATTATCCAGGTAAATCCACTGTAATAACAAGGGTCCTTATAAGGGGAAGGTAGGAGCATCAGAGTCAGATAAGGCTATGTAACAAAGGAAGCATGGCCAGTGAAGGAAAACTGAGGATCCATGCTGCTTGTTTTGAAGGTAGAAGAAGTAGCCACAAGTCAGGGAATGAAAGCAACCTCTAGAAGCTAGCAAAAGCAAGGAAATGAATTCTCTCCAAGAGCCTCCACAAAGATCCCCATTCCATGGTTTGCAGGTATCAGGGTTGCCAGCAAAGCATGACTCAATAGACACTGGATGGAAGGTTTATTAAAATAAAAATCAGGCAAGATCAGCTTCAGTAGTGGGCATTGGTTCCCTTGATCAGCTGGCTGATGCAGGGAGATGCCACATGTACATTCTTTTGTGCCATAAAATGAAGGACATCATTTCCTCCCTGCCAGATACAGAAGTGAGGTGAGCCAGGTGCCATAACACTTACATACTTATTAGAGAGTGTTTACATGTGTTCAAGGTTAAAGGAGAACGAACATGTAGGCAAACCACCATCTTTTAGGGGATGAGTTTTATCATCTGTCCTGGATGCCAGGCCAACAGTTTTTGTCCTGAGCACAGGGTAACAGGGTTTACTTGTGGGTCCCAGAGAAAGGTGGCAGGCCACACTCGGCTTCCAAACTTCTACATTGTAATGTACATGCAAATCACTCAGGGATATTGTTAAAATGCTGATTCTGACACAGCAATCTGGAGTGGGGTTTAGGATTCTGCATTTCTAACAAACTCCCAAGGGATGTGAAGATACTGCTCCAGGTGCATGCTTTGAGAAGGGCTTCTCCATTACTCATCATAGTGACTATGAAGTTGTTCTTAACTCCCATTTTACAGTTGAGGAAAGTGAGAAGGAGAGCTTCAGTGACTGGTTAAAAGTTGGACGATAGTAAAGGATAAAGAACATTATTAAACCCAGTTTTTTTTAGTGCTCAAAACCTGTGCATTTTCCACCAAGTTCCTGAAAACATGAATAAGATAACATAGGGCAAAGAGGAAAAAGCAATGATTTATCATGTTTCATTATTTTTATATGGACATTCGTAACCTCTGACTTCTAACCTCTCTGGGGTAAAAATGGGAAAAAGTTTGGGATTTGAGTAACAGTATATGGCAACAGCTGGTCTACACTATTTAATGCAAACATCACCCTTTCCCACTCTTATACATATGATTACTCCAATCACCTGTGAAAAAATCTGGGGCTCAGAACATTTAGCATGCCACCAGTAAAGCCAATGCTGAGGTAGATCTGCATTACACTTAGTGGATTTTAGGGATTACATTAGCTTTAAAGAAGAATTTCAAGACACTATGGGAAGGGTTCACGGGTAGTTCAGTGGTTAGAATACCCACCTTTCATGTGGGAGACCTGGGCTTGATTTCTGGATCATGAAACCCCCACCCCCACCCCCAAAAAAGGGCCGTGGTCGCTCAGGAGGCACGGTTTTCGCCTGTCATGCTTGAGACCTAGGTTTGGTTCCGGTGCCTGCCCATGTAGAAAAAAAAAAAAATGAAAACACTATGGGTTTTCCACTCTGCAAGGTTTTATCATGAGGCATTTCAGAATCTCTCTTAGGCAGATATTGAGAAGAAAGCAATATGTACACTGGAATTCTCTTCAACTAGAATCGCCTACTTTGATTTTTTTTTCTGTAACCATTTAAAAAAAAACGCATTTGCCATTTAGTAAGCACCAGGTAATTTTCTTGTGATTCTCATCACTCTTGTATTGACTTAGATCTCACTTCTCCTCCAGATCACAAGCTTTCTGAGTAGGAACTGGGTGGCCTTGCTCACTTCTGCCTTCCTAATGGTGATATACAGCAGGCTGGGCACATAATAAGCACATATATGGATGGAGATGTGGTTAGATGGACTTTCCTCCCAAGCTAAACTGAAAGATCCTTGAGGGTAGAAATTGACCAAGACTGTTTTTCTTTCCCTTTTTCTTTCTCTTTACCAAGCCTTACTCTTCACCCTTCCTGTCCTACCCATACCCTTCCCTGTCCTGACAACCTTGAAACTGTGGGATTAAAGAATAAAACAACTCAGACTACAAAAAAAGAAATAAAAGGATCACTTCAGACCCTAAAAATTCTAAATATCAAACTGGTTTTCATTTTCCCTCTTCCTTCCTCCTTTTCCCCTGTCTACCCAGGTATCTGAGAGACTCTTAACTAGGCAGTTCCTTATTTCTCTTATCCTTTCTCCCAGGCTTACAGACTTCAGGTAACCTAATTACCTCAAATAGACATTTTGAACCAGGTGGTCCTATTCACAATCTCAGTAAATCCCTCACTCTATCTCCATGGAAACTAACTGTCCTAAGTGTCACCTCGGTAAATCACTCACCCACCTGAGGGATCAACCTTTTTACTATCTTCTAGTGCTTTTCCCATAACCCACTCCCAGTGCTTAAAAAGTTTGCTGTCCTTTGTTTCAACAAAGTTGATTTCAACTTTCTGTCCCCTGCTATAGCATCCTTGCCTATTTAACATTAGCCAGTGCATTTTTTTTTCTTTAACAAGACTAATATTCATGCCCTTTCTACCTGGGTTTTCCAAACATGCAATCAAACATGAGCCATAATTTTGTTTTAGAACATGCAATTTTTGTTTTGCCATGTCTTGCAGTCTTCTTTGGAAAACATATGGATGCTAACTTCTGCATTTGGCATCAGAAGTCCATGGTTGAAGTCTTTAGCCCACCACCCCCTTGCCAAGGGGTCACAGTCATGCAGTTGCACTTCTCTGGGCCCCAGTTCTCTCAGCTATCAAACACTGAGGAGCAAAAGATAATATGAAAGTATTTGAAAACTCTAAATACACAGCTCCAAGTAAAAACTTCATTCAGTCCTTTGTCTGCAATAAGGTAGCAATGCATGTTGATAGATTGATTTAGAGGTTGGTGTCTTTTCCTGCCTAAATTAGTGTAGCCAAGTAAACATTCCTGATTCTTTCTCTAATATCAGCATCTCTTAGCAGAATCTCAGAGTTTCTGGGAATATCAGTTTTTCTTGGCCATCGATTGAAGGGGAAGCAGAAGTTGAGGGATCAGCAACCTTCAAGGGCAGGAAGAGACAACAAGATGTAGAATAAAGAGTCGAGCTTGAGAATCTGCCTGCCTAGGTTTGCATCCCAGCTCTGGCCCATACTAACAATGTGACCCTGGGAAAATCACCTGTCCTGTGGGCCTCGGTCCCATCATCCATCTCATGGGAAAATATCAGGGCCCATCTTACCAGTCCACTGATATAAAATGCTTAGAACATGGCTGGCACAGGTGGCAGTCAGCAAATGGTAGTTATCAGGTGACAGGAATATGTGCCTCTGATTTGATTAATTGAGGCCTAACTTTACTTCTACATTTCTGTTTGATAGTTTCCCTATCTGGTTATAGCTCAGCTGCACAAAGCAAACCCAAGGTCTCTAGCATCCTCTAGACTTCTCTAGCTCCTTATTTGCATAACCCCCAAATAAGGATTATTTGAGGGGGAAAAAAAAGCCGATGTGAAATGTTTCCTAATATTTCTCTACTTTAATGGAACTGCTAATAGCAAACAGAAACAAACATCCTTGTTTATTTATTTGTTTATTTATATAGAAAAATAATTGAAATGTTAAAATCCAATCCTACAGGAAGTTCACAAACATAGAAAAGAAATGAAGAACTCTCTGGAAATTTGGACTATGGTATCTTTGTTCATTTGTCTGAAACAAAAATGTATTACCACTCTGCAGTCCCTGTTAGCAAATGCAAACTATGTGGAAAGAAATGACCAGGTGAGTTCAGACTATTGCTTTCTCTCCATTGCACTGAAAGGAAAAAGACGTATAATGTTTTCTGTCTGATACTCATGATGGGAGTTTGTATGCAATCGAAACTTTCCCAAGGACATTAAAACCCCACCAACATCCCAGTGTCTAAAGCAAACATTTGTTCTCCCATGGGGAAAATGGAATCATGTTTATTGTCAAGGTCAATCTCTCCTACCCAAATTCCCCTTGCCAAAGCACACTTCTTAAAAATCAGATCTGATGCTTAGCTGCAGCATTTGTGATTTGACCGTTTTGTTGCTTTTATCAATGGACAGATAGCTTGCTGGCTTTATTTTTCACTTTGTCTGTTTTTCAATCAATAAAGCTATATAGCTAGTGTTTAAGATAACTACAGTAGATACTGAGGCCAGCAGACAGTACATGCTAATCAATTTTTAATTATGACTTTAATTTTATATGATGTCATTTAATTTTATTAGATGTATTAAACTGAATCTGTCAGATCACGTGATCCGCTGCTCACAGGATGAGAAATGTCCCGGGGGCCGCGTGTAGGTATACAGCACAATTGTGGAGGTCATAATCTTGTTTGTGTTGCAGTACATACATTGTGCACATAGACTTCACATATGCCTGGGTAGCTGGAATGGCTTTCTCACTGGCAACATTTGAGTTAGCAGAGCTGCTGGGTTCAGGGCAGTTCAGAGAATGCATAGAACAGTGGACTGGACTGGAAACTGACCTTAGACCAAATTGCCACCATCTTGCACCATGGCCTTGGTTAAGTATTCAATTTTACTATTCTGAGCCTCAGATTCTTCATCCATAAAAAAGAAGATAATATCAGCACTAGGATCCTTTGGGGAAAATAAAAGGCAATACAAATGAACTAAGATTGTTGGCATTAATCTCCTCACCCCTTGAAATTAAAAAAATTAAAAAATAGATTATGAAATATATAAATGATCCCACCCTGTATTTTGAATGTTTTAGCTTTCAATAACCTGAGCCCAGCCTGGAAGGTTTATGTCACATCACAAATTCCCACATGTCACTTATATTCCAGAACCCTCTCAGAATCAAAGCGATAACTTTTTGAAGCTCCATCCTTGCTGGGCCTCAGCCTCTTCCCCTTCGAAGTCTTGAGTGTCCTTTCTTAGTAAATCCCCTATATACAAATCCTTGACTTCGTAGTTGGGAAAACAGACCTAAGACAGAGAGAAAGAGCCAGGAAGATGGATCATGTCACAGGCCAAGAGAAATCTTTATCCAACCACATTTTGAGGGGTAGAGATATTTTACATCAAGATTCTTCATCCATTGTCATATGCATGCATATGAATGTATGTATGTGTACTGAATGTTAAAGACTGTTCTCTCATTGTGGCAGCTTTGACACTCCTGAAAAAGGTACCAAGTGGGACAGAAAGGCATTAAGATACTATCTGATTTTTTCATGGAAAGGGTATTGGAAGAAGAACCGTATTCCTGCAAAAGTACTAAATTTCCTGAACTGGCCACAAAACGTTACATGTAGAAAACTATTAGTCAAACAGAAAAGGCTCACCTGCAAAGAAAATAGAATGTGGCATTTTCTAAAGTGGAATATAAATCAATTGAGCCAAGCAGTGTAATAACCAATTGCGTAAAATTGTATTGACTGTGCTTCAGAATGGCAGAGAAATGTGCAAAGTTGCTTTCTGTCTTAATTTCCACCTTGTTTTCATTGCCACGAGCAGAAGGAACACTATTCAAAATCAAGGAATTTGGAAGGCCTTCTTTTAGGAGATTTTTAATAGACATCTTTGAGAAGACTTAAAGTTGCTTGAGAGCCATTGATCTGAGGAGATTGGTTTTGCTGCCTTATCAGCCATTGATCCGAGGGGTTTAGTTTTGCTGCCTTGTCTCTGTGGATTTACCTTGATCTGGCCCATGTGCCATTCACTCCAGGAAACACCTGTTCTCTTAGGGAGACTGAATCACTGTTCCTGCTGTCCTCCCTCCCGCTCTGATTTGCACTTGTTTTGTGCTCTTATGACTGTACATTAACCAGCTGGATATTGCTCATGTGCTCAGTAGATATTTGACCATTCTTCTAAGGTGATACACTCCTTATTGAGCATTGATTATATGTCCACTCTTTTCTAAGAATTGGGTGATCAGAGATAAACATGGCTCTGAGGTCCTGTTGCACTGAAGCTGACAACTGAAGGGAGAAAGTCAGTAAACAATATGATTACTGGTGGTGATCAGACCTATAAAGGAAATGAAACAAAGTGGTTGAGTGAAGAGTAATGGGAGAGAGAGACAGGGACAGTTTGCAGAGGAGACATTTTAACCAAGAAGAAGCTAACCATGAGAAGGTGGGCAAGAAGAGAGAGCCTGGGAGAAGTGTGAGAAATTGAGCTAAGAAAATTTCTGATACCAGAAAGCCAGTATGGCTGAAGCATGGCGCTCAAAGTGAAGACTAGTGAGAACTAAGTTCAGAAAGGGGTCAGGGACCAGACAGTGGCCATGGTTCCTGCGTGATCTATCTTTGGAAGGGGATTGGAAATGTGTATCTAAGGGCTCTGAACAGTACGATGCTGTAAATAAGCCAGAGAGGGCATGTCAGAGAAAAGGCATTCCCTCTGAGCTGGTGATATGCTCTTGGCTAGGGCTTTGGGGTGAGACTTACTATGGCTTCCACCATCAGGGACGCCCCTCCCCACACCGACCTCCCCAGACAGAATGCCTCTATCCCATCCTCAGCCTGGACACCCCACCTCCCCCAACCACAGCCCTTCATCCTGGTTCACACTCTCCAGCTTCATACTCTAACCTGTTTTTTCTCTTCTTCTTTAAAAGGGAATAAGATGTATCTGTGTGTCCCTCAGAAGTAGAGAGTGTCTCACCAGCTTCTATGCCAGGTGCACAGCAGAAAGGCACTGATCAGGAGGTACAGACTCAGACTCAAAGGTCTGTGCAGAGCCAGGTGAATGGCATAGATGGGCAGAGGCCTGGTGGGACCTCCGGAGGATCCTGGCAATAGGAGGCCAGTGTTGCCTATTAAGCACATGTCAGCCCAGTATTGCCAAAACATCTGATTTTTCATAAAGAAACTGGAAATCCATGTCATGTGGACTCTGTTAATTTGTAAATTTCGGCGATTAATTCAAACTTTTCATTATAGTAACATGTATCCACCTGAAAAGTTTCCACTTTAACCACTTTCAAGTGTACACTTCTATGGTATTAACCAAATAATAACAGAAAACACTGAGATAGCAATTGTACTCTTGCAAGCACTTCCATAGGTATCAACTTATGTCACCCTAACAGCCCTATGGAGTAGGCACCATTCTTTTTTTGGCATGGGCAGGCAGCAGGAATCAAGCCCAGATCCCTGGCATGGCAGGTGAGATCTCTGCCATTGAGCCACTGTCGCACCGCCCAGTAGACACCATTTTATACATACTTTCTTGATAGGAAAACTGAAGTACAGAGAGATTAAGTAATTTGCATAAAACCATTCAGCAAGTAACTGCTGCTGCTAGAATCTAAAGCAAAGCTGTGTGGCTTGGAAGCTGTGTTCTTTAGTGTTATGCTATCTGCAGGCTGCCTGTGTAGACAACCTCTACCTGGGGCTATTTGGCCCTTGCAAGGGCACTCTGATGCCTCTTTGCTTCTATTATCCTGCCTGGAAAATGAGCCTGAAGACAACAGCTGGCTGATCAAGGCTAGGCCAAGAGTATCTTACGAATGAGGAGCAGTTTCATATGGGAGATTCAGGCCTTCAGAGGCAACCAGGAGTAGGGCTCTAGTCACTTGGCATCCTTACTGTTTCAGGAAGATGGCATGAGACAGGAGAAAGGCCCCAAGGTTGTCATTATTTCCATCATGCACCAGCAGTATGACCTTGGGCTGCACAGTGGTTCAGAAAACAGGACTGAGTTCCTATCTCAAGCTCAGCAATCTACTAGTTTTGTGTCCTTGGGCAAGCTAAGTCACCTCTCAGAAGCTCACTTTCCTCATTGATAAAATGAGCAGAATAATCTCTATTTGCATACTGTTTTACATGGCAGGGATGATGCTAATGTATGGCAAAAGTGATGTTTAGGGGACAAAATTTAATGAGACTGACCCTGTAGCTGCAGGATGCTGAGTGTTGCCTTAAATTTTGCATCCTAGGCAGCACCCTGGCCTCACCCTCATCTGGCCTTGAGCGTGATACTGCAGGTAGAGGACTTGGCACTATGCTAGGCTTATAAGAAGCATTTAATAATTGTTGGTTATTGTGTTAAATGGGTTAGATGACCTATGGGGGTGTATAATCTCATCTCCAAAAAAGAGAATGATAGTGTATAAGGACCATTTTATAGGCTTGTGAGGATGATATAGAATATCAGTGCTGGGCACACAAAAGGAACACATGAAGGGCAGTCCTTATACTTTGGGCAGCCCCAACCCTTCTGCTTCACAGACAGAAGTGGATCTTTGTCATTTCCTGTGAATACTCTGGATATGCCTAGCAGAGATGGTTTAACAGTGAATTGCTAGCTCTGACAGTGCTATTTGGATGTGTCCTTCAGTTTGAAAAAATAGCTCCAAATGATAAACATTCCTGCCCAATTTCTTGAAGTTTACACAATGCTGATTTGAATGCAGCTAGTTTTGAAAGGAGAGGACTATACAAGGAGGCATTTCCTCTCTCATAACATTCTGGGGAGGGCTATGACCCTTTTGCTTACCTAACAGGTTGTGGGTAACAGGGAATAATGGGTGGGGGAGAGGAATGTCTGTGATTGTTGCTGTTAATCTCCTGTTGCTGGGTCAAACTCTACCTGCACCAGCATATCCATTGTGTGGTGTTATGCCCTGGGAAAGGTGCCCACATAGCACCTTTTTCTATTCATTTAACCAAGATCTCCTGAGTGTTGACTCTGTGCCAGGCTGTGTTCCAGGAACAGGAGGCAGGGACAGAATGGCACAGACCTTGTCCTTGGGAAGCCCACAAAGGATGCAGGCACTTAACCAGTAAAGTCAAAGCAATGTGAGACTCAGTGCTATGATGGAGAAAGGGGCCAGGCACATCACAAGTGCTTCCCACCAGATTATAAATTCCCCCCAAAAGAACACCTACTTTATACGTCTTTGCATAATAGATGCCCACCAAAAATCTTTCAGTTAAAAATGCAATTACATATGTGGAAGCTTAATTGAACACCATAAGTACATGGAACCTTCAGTAGGATATGAGATTTTGTTGGTTTGTTCAGAGTGATGCCCCCAATAAACCCCAGAGTGATTTGAACAGTGAATAAAAAAGTATTTCCAAAGTCCCCTTTGGGGAATGGTGAGAACGGGTAACTTCCCCAAGTTGAATTCTTGATATTCTCACAAACAGTGTGGACAACCAAAGCTATAGGCTGAGCCCCAAGGCTTGGGGTTTGTTCATATGAAACTTAACCCAACAAAGGATAGGTCAAGCCTACTTAAAATTAGGCCTAAGAGTCACCCCCAAGAGAACCTCTTTTGTTGCTCAGATGTGGCCTCTCTCTCCAGGCAACACAACAACCAAACTCACCACCCTCCCCCGTCTATGTGGGAAATGACTCCCAGGGGTGTGGACCTTCCTGGCAACATGGGACAGAAATCCTAGAATGAGGTGAGACTCAGCATCAAGGGATTGAGAAAACCTTCTCAACCAAAAGTGGGAAGAGTGAAATGAGACAAAGTGTCAGTGGCTGAGAGATTCCAAACAGAGTTGAGAGGTTATCCTGGAGGTTATTCTTATGAATTCAGTAGATATCACCTTGTTAGTCAAGATGTAATGGAGAGGCTGGAGGGAACTGCCTGAAAATGTAGAGCTGTGTTCCAGTAGCCATGTTTCTTGAAGATGATTGTATAATGATATAGCTTTCACAATGCGATTGTGTGATTGTGAAAACCTTGTTGTCTGATGTTCCTTTTTTCTACCTTGTCAACAGATGAGTAGAACATATGGAACAAAAATAAATAATAGGGAGAACAAATGTTAAAATAAATTTAGTTTGAAATGCTAGTGATCAATGAAAGGTAGGGGTAAGGGGTATGGTATCTATAAATTTTTTTTCTGTTTTCATTTTATTTCTTTTTCTGGATGGATGCAAATATTCCAAGAAGTGATCATGATGATGAATATGCAACTATGTGATGATATTGTGAACTACTGATTATATATGTAGAATGGAATGATCAAAATAGGAATGCTTGCTTTTTTTTTGGTATTTAAAAAAATGAAATTAAAACATTAAAAAAACCCCAAAAAACGCAGGTATAGAACAATATAAAGGGACTCCAAATGTAGAAATCCCAACACACAACATTACCAGTTTAAAGGTACTTTACAAAAGATACCTTCATTTGTTGGGAATATTTGCCACATAGTCCCAGTAAATCACTATCACTTTTATATAGTGGTAAAAAAAATAAAGTGGGGAAACTATAAAAGCCTGCAGTATCTTGAAAACTGGGTAATGAAGTTGCCCATCCAAATGTGTGGCATCAGAACTATGGTGGAATTTAATAAAAAATATATACAAATTCTCTTGCTGTGAAGTGAGGAACCAGCCCTTCTAGGGAGAGCCGTGCCTCCACAGGGGCTTTTTGTTCACAGTGTTCAGAAAAGTGCTAACAACCAAGTCATTCTGGAGATAATTATGACTTCAGTGTGCCCATCAGGGAAACTAGCAGGCTGGGAATAACTTTTTGACTAGGCTGGTCCAATGCTGCTCAATTCCCAGGATTTGGCTTACGTCACTCAAGTCAAGAGCTTTGGGCAAACGTCCAAAACTGGGGCCTTCTTGGATTTTCAGGAAAGAGGCCATGTTCCTGGCCATTCTCTATCAAGACAAGGCTGTAAAATGAGTCTGCTAGTTTCATACTAGAATGGTACACAGGAAATACAGAACTTAAAAAAATTGAAATTAAAATCTCTGAAGAATGCTAAAGAATTAAGCACTTAGGAACACATGAGTGGGTGCATTAGAAATGACAGTAATAATTATTCCTTGAATTTATACAACTTATATAATAGCACATCACAATATTACATCATTAATTCTCATTTTTAATAATTTAAAATTGAGTTTGCATACATGTGAGTTTTTTCAGGAAAAAACAAGATGTTACCTTTTCCTGGTAACATCTCCAGGGTCGAGACTTTTCCTGGTTCTCAGCAGCACCACCTTCTCTATCAGCATCCCCTTCCTATTAATACATCCTTCCCTCCTTACCCCACTCCAACCCTTCATGCTTTTTGTCGCCCTCTGTATTTTCTTGGAAAAGCCCCTTTGGGTCTTATCTTCTCCCAAATTCTCATCTCCTGAAGTCAGCCTCATTTGGCTACCTGGAGGTCCGGGAATAAGGACAAGCTGGAGAACATGTAGTTTAGGCAGACCTGGGTGCTCACAGTGTGGCCCTCCCGATATGCTCACTCTGTAGTCCTCTTACTGGCCCTCCCCCATGCCTGGTTCCTCCTGTCATGTGACCCTCTTTCCTCCTTCTTACCTTGCCCTCAAATAACTGTCCTCCTCCATGACTTGCCCTCCCCGGGTACTGGTCTTTCTCAGTGATAAGCGTTCCCTCATAATAGGGCCTTTTCCTTGCCATGTTGCACTCCTCCATGATGTACCCTCCCTAGGAACTGGCCTTCCCCTACTGAACTTCCCAATTGGTAACTGTGAGGAGACCCCTCTTATATCAGTGGGAGAAGACCCTCTTATATCAGCTAGGAACCAATGATTATCCGTTCCAGAAGTTACACAGCTGAGAGCAGGTAACAGGATAGAAACCCAGGCTTGGATTTCCCTTCCCCTCGTGGGGACAGAGAGGGCTCTCTCCCTTGTGAAAACTGCACTGGATCTTCTAATCTGAAATCCAGGAAGTAAAACCTTCCTCCAGTGGCAGCAAGAGGAGAGAAAAAAACAATAGCAGCAATAGGAGGAAGGAAGAAATCCTAGGGGCAGGAGGAGGGGGAGGGATATTGATTCTGACTCTCTCACACTCTCTTCTTTCTACTTATTGTTTTTAACCTTATGACACTTCTTCCCATTCAAACTAAATATTGATTCATTGCCCTTAATATAGAATGCTCTGGTAAGAGTGGAGCTGGGTGAATTGAAGAGAATTGAGGGGAAGCAAGAGATGTAGACATCTTAAGGGGCTGTGAGAACAGAACGTGAGTTCCTGGCCCTCTGGGGGAACACTAAGTGGTGGGGTTAGGAAACAGAAATTTCAGAAAGAGTAGCTCAGGGAGAACCTATGCTACATTCTAGGTGGGGTTTAGGGACATGATCAAAACTGCAGAGTCCTTCCATACTCTTCTGGGATAAGGTTTCAAAAAAATCTAGAAAGTGAAAACCTGGGACATTGGGACAAACACTCTCATAGCCCAGGATGGTAGAGACACATTACTTTCTCGCAGCCCAAGGCTGTGCAGACACTGTAGCCTTTCAAACTTATGGATGGTGGAGAAACTATAGTCCCTACAACCCAGAATTGAGGAGTATTTATAGACCTGGATTGTACAGAATCCATAGCACTGGATTGGACAGAAACTTTGGTCTCTCAAGCTCAGGGCTGAGCAGACACAGAATTTGCTGTGAGAGTAATGGGTCTACATCATTCTATGCACAGATGGACACATATGCTTGCACCGTCTTAGGCTGTAGGAAATCCGTGTTTACTTAGTTCTGAGCTTGAGACTCACTATAGTCCTACTCAGCTCTGTATTTGGTAGGCATTTTATTCCCTATAGCCCAGGTCTGGGTGAACTGTAGTCCTGTTAGGCTAGAGTAGGTCACCCTGGACCTGGGGCATCTGTTAGTCTCAGTGTAGACTGAAAGTGTTAAATCAGCATTGAAACTGCAGCCAAAGCTAAAGCAACAGAGGAAGCTGCTTCGCTGCAAGGTAGAAATACCTAAATATTGGAAATGCATTGTCCCACATCTCAGAAATGCCTAAAACAAACAAAAAGAGGAATAAAGGAGGGCTAGGGCAAAGATTGGGCATTTGGGACTATGCACATCTAGCTTTAGTTTAAGGGTTAGCAACAAGCCAGCATATAAAAACCCGAACATAGCTCTATTGGGTCAAATCTCTCCCTTGAGCACTCCTGAACTAATTTCTCTAGCATGTACTATCTCCTCAATAAACATCACCATTTGCTGCTACTTGCTTTCTCATTCTTGAATACTTTCTTGCAGCAAGACCCTAGCCTGGAGTGGAGCTCTGCTCCAGTGTGGGTGGCTCCAGTTACACTGTCACATGGTCCATCCCCCTGTGATCGGCTTGCTCTCGCACCTAAAGACTAGTCAGGCCCTGTAGTTCCTTAGTCACTCACATCAAGACTTCAGAAACTGCATCCCTTCAAGGCCAGCACCTATTGTAGTCTTTCACAGTTGATGACTGGGCAGTTACTGTATTTTCTCACAGCTCAAGACTTGGCCCTGGAGGGATGAGAAAAGAGGTCTTGCTTCAGAACTCTGGGCATGAACAATTACCGAAGACCAATAAGACTCAGTTCGCTCAGTAGACGTCAGCATGGATGGAGACTCCCAAGGATAAGACTTCTCTTCCATAGCTACATTTAAAAGTCATACGAGCTTTCCATAATTTAAACACTACTCTGGAAGAAGAAAATCTATGGATTAATTTTTTCTGAAATGAGCTATGATGATAATCTCTACAAAAATTATGTTATAGAAAAATATATTTATATTTCCTGCATACCAGGATATTAAGAAGTTAAAATCACCCACTTTCCATATATTACCAGTTCCCATAAACCTTTTGCATCCATGTTAAAAGATCATGATGGGAACACACAGGAAAGAGTGCCCTGAATACACCTTTATGCTACCCTTTCACAAACTACCTCATATTACCAGGGAAACCTGGTATTTTGATTCATCAGCATTTGAAGAAAAACTTTTCATAGAAATCAACCTCCCTGCCTCTAACTCCAGCCTCCTAAGCCTTCACAGAACCTTCACTCAGGCAGTTTGGGTTACATGTGATACAAGAGCTTGGTATTTCTAATAGCCTGTTTCCACCAGGAAATCGATGCTTACTTATGCCTTTGTGAAGAGAGTCTTTCATGCCGAGTGCTGTTCGTATTGCTTCTTTCTTCTTTGTGTTTAGACAGGGGCAGTGGATATGTGTTTTATGAAACAGTGGGAGGCCAGGAAAATCAATTAGCAAACAGAGTGATCAACAGTAATCATGATCATTACCATTTACTAGGCTCATATTACATCCAGTCTCACTTCATCTTAACACAACAAGATGGGTATTATTATCATTTTCATTTTAACGATGAGTGAGAGAAATGAAGAGAGGTAAAGAGATTTGCTCAGTCACAGAACTACTAAGTTTAAGACCAGGATTTGAAGGCAGGTTTTTGTGGTTCTGCAGACCTAGTGCTAAATCTCTGGGCTGCAGCCTGACATCCCTCCCATCTCAGCAACCTCAGGGAGTTGCCAGGAGTTCACATCCAAGGCCCAGCCTGAGACAGTGGAGGGGCGGGGTGGTGGGGGGAGTGTGGGTTATGAGCAGACTGGAAAGGAACCTTTGAATAATTTGCATGCCTTCCTTCCCACAAGTGGGTAATTTGGGCTTCTTTCTTGTTTTGTTTTCTGCTTTTTTTTTTTTTTTTAAATTTGAAATAACCATCCACTTGGCAAAGCCTGCAGGGAGAACTGTTTTATTACACTTTCTAAATATAATGTGAAAAAGTTGCTGACCCAGAGTTCTATGGCAGGAACAAATTGTGCAAGTTCTTTTAAGAGGATAGATGGCCATCTGGGATGCAGAGATCAGGCTTTCCAGAAAGGGCTTCTGTGGGGAAGTTACACCAGTTTTGTTCTCTTCTCGATATAATCATCATAATAGAGGGAGAATGAACATTTTTCATGAACTGTGTTTGAACTTCACGATGCTATTTGCAAGGAGAGCCTTTGCCCTTATTCAAGGCACACGTCCACCAGTTCACCAAGGAGCATTCACTGAGTGTCAGCGGCTGGAGGCCCAGCCAATCTGCATCCAGGTGCTTTATATCTGCTGTCTTAGATAACCTTTGTCATACAAATCTGTCTCTCCAGGTTGTTTTCTGGGAGACAGGAGCTGGGTTTAACTTCCTTTTGCACACAACTAGTAGTGGTTGGCATGTGGCCAGTTTTCAATAGTCATTTGTTTCCTAATGCCTGTCTGAGTTCCAAATTTTTACCCTTCAAATAGGAACAAAATGTATACACACACTTTAACATTCTTGGGAGGGTTAAAGATAAAGTATGTGAAGTATTCTTACATTTCCTGGGATGTAGCAAGCAGTTAATTAATGATGACTATTATGTACATTTCAAAAATAAATAGTTGCAAATGGAATTAAATTGCTTCCCTTCAGGGAATGGGATTATGTCTCCTGGAACTCTGTGGAGGTTGGTCATCTGTGTCATCATTTGACTTTCTTATTGATCCTAACTCACCAGGTAATGAGACTTTCTGGTGATGCTGCCCTGGAAGGTGTAATTAAAATTAAAGCAAAGCAAAGCAAAACAAAACAAATACTTCAGAGGGTAGAGAAGTGAGAGCTAAGAGCAAGAAAGTGGAAATAATTTGTAAATGCAAGAGATAATGTAAATGCTAAGACAGCCTCTATCACCAGGAGAAAGGAGGAATTATCTGGGTCGTAATGACTTTCTAAGAAACAGTAAAGGCAAAGTGGGAGGACTGCAGTAGAAGAATCACGGATCCAGGACAGTCATGTCTGTCAGAAAGCATGGAGATCTCTGGTGGTTGAACCCTATTACTGTGCATGTGAGGTAGGAGATGATCAAAAGAGTAGAGAGTTTTGCCCTAGAACTCTCCTACCACAGATCTGTAGCCACAGATCCTACAGAAGGTAAACAGTAAATCTTTTGTGTTGTGTTGTGCTATTCATACTCTTCTAGGGAAATCACCACCCCCCATACCCATGTTCAATCTGTGGGCCCACTTAAGCTCCATGATTCTCAGGCTCCAAGGGCAGGGCATGTGACTGACTGGATGAATCAGAATGGCACCTAGGGTAAGTGTAAGAGCCATTGGGGATAAAAGCTTCTTTCTCATTGGATTTGATGCTGGGAGGACGTGAGTGTGAATTATTTAGAAGTCATTTAATGACAAGGTGGAGCCTGAGAATAAAACATCAAGGAGGAAAGAAGAACCAAAAGATAGAAATTGAGTTTCAGTAACATATGTTTGTAATCTCTGGATTAAATCACATTTTGAGATAGCCTACCTGTTGATTTTTTTCCTCTACTCCTGGTGAGTTTAGGGTGAGTTTCTTTCACTTGCAACACTAAGCATTCTGAGACACCAGGTATCGAGGGGTACAGCAGGTTGATTCACTCAACATCTGTTCCAATCTACTTCAGTTGGACTTTCCTATACAGCAGAAGGGGAAAAGTTAAAAGCTTCAATTCCAAGACTCATTGCAGCAATGGTTCTGTATGTGATTAAGGTTCTACCTATGAGAGGCATTAGTATAAGACTTGATTTGTAACCAAATTAAATGGAGGAAGAGATGAGGTATCAATTTTGTTGGTATGAACATAGCAGGTATATAAATACTTCTTGGTCTCTATATCACTCCCAAGCTGATTGGACCTAGTTGTTAGTTGTTAGAACAGAAGCCTTCTAAATTCCCACCTGATTGTGGCAAAAGTAGCAAGACATTCCCTTGGAAGGCTAGTTCTATGGATATGATCTGGGTTTCAGTTCTATAGAAACTGCTTTACTAGGTCTTCCACTAAATTTGTAAGAATTATTATTGTAATTCTTCCTCCCAGCATTATCTCTTTTTCTGCTTGAGTAAGTTATGGAAGTTTCTATTTTCCTGCAATTGAACCCTGGCTTATAAACCAGAAATCTTGCCTTTAGACATGGCAATTGCTTTCCATGTTCAGGCAGCAACATACTTCTCTCTTTCTGCCCTATATTGACCAAGAGACATCTTTGTATAGGCATCTTGCTACTTTTGGGTTGCAGGAGGCTGGTCACTACGATATGAACTCTCAGAAATATGGATTGGCCTGACTTCAAGTTGACCCAAATCAGGGGTGAAGAAAGAAGTTAGGAGGTATGGAGGATGGTGCGACAGGAATAAAAGGGCTTAACTGGAGGGGGAAAAATGACTGTGGTAAGCACTTAATACTTTTACCAGAGATGACTTCTTCAGGGTTTTGGGAAGAGGCAACAGTTGAGCATGTCTATGAAAACTCCTCAGAGATATCATAAAGGCAGATTGTAATGTAGCCCAGTCCCATTTCAGGGGAGTGAGCTGTGAGGGCTGGAGATGGATTACTGGTTGCTTCTCAAAAATCATGACTTGGGATCACTGGTATAAAGTCAGTGACTGTATGATTTCATACTAAGAAATTGTGGATGCCTGTACCAAAATTTTATAGATTGTGAGTACAATTCAAGGCGTGCTCCAACTTCTGTATCTTAAATCTTCTCAGATACATGGGCCATTACCTGAGACTAATAATAGGGCATTAAGTTTTCACAGTGTAGTTGGGCTCTAATATTTAGCACAACATTTACATTTGAGTTCAAGCCCCAGATAAGATCCCCTAAATATACAGATACTGCAGATTACACTCAATGCCCTCTCTAACTCCCTGTTAGCACAATAACCTTTGTCAAAGTGAAGTCCTTGGACCAGCAGCATCAGCATTACCTCAGAACTTGTTTATTCTTTTTTGGTTGTTTGTTTTTGTTTTCAGAACTTGTTTAAAATGCAAATTCTCAAGTTCTACCCAAGACCTACAAAATCTGAAACTCTGAGGAGGGCCCACCAATCTGTATTTTGGCAAGCTCTCCAGGTGAATCCAATGCTCACTTAAGTCTTAGTATCACTTTCTAAAAGCTAGAAACCTAAAAGTGTATTTTCTGATGGGTTCCTTACTGCCTTATAAGATTCAATGTGTGTATCAGCCCAGAGGTACTTAGTCTAATATTGAAGGCTTAGCTACTACAGAGTCTGAGGAATGTTGTTTTTCACCTTCAGAACTCTATAGGAGGGGGTACAAGAAGCAGGTTATTTGGGATATCAAGGGATCTGGACTTTCCCTGCTACGGTGCGAGTAAGTACAAAACTTTCACATAGGGTTATTGTGTTATTTAAATTGAAACAAAGTGTGTAACGCATCAGGCCAGAACATGCAGTCACATGGCTGTCACTCCCTGGATCTCTGTGTGTAAGTGTATGTATATATGTTTAGGTCTTTGCTCACAGTGTTACCTCTGTCTGCTGTGACTCTTTGTCTCTCAGCCAGGTGGACCTATTCTTCCCCATTCTTCCCTCCTGGCTATAAACCCTACTTGAGCTTCCACCCTGTCCTGAACAAACATATCCTCAGCACTCCTTGTTTGCTTGTCTAGAATAACTATTGTCATGGCCAGTCTAGAATCCGTTTGACCTTCTCCTGTTAATGGCATATCGATTTTATTTTGGGAAATCCTGCATCCCCTGATCTCAGTCCATGTAGTTTGGATGGAATTGACTTATACCCCCACCGATCACATATGTCTTGGGTCTGGCCAATCATATTTCACTTCATGTCTACAGTGATTGATTCACCCGTGGGAATGTGATCTCAATTGGTTCAAAGTGGGTTGGTCCCCAGACATTTTCTTACAATAGTGGGAAATTGGCTCATTTTTGCTGAAGTGGCTAAGTTCGTGGGGGTAGTGAGAAATTCTGCTTGTGAACAAAATCACCTTTGAGGGTATCAGAAGGGAGCAATGGAGATACATCCCTGGCACTTTTTGAGTACTCAATTAAATCTTTCCATGCTTACAGTCAGACCCTGTGAGTTTGTAACTATAAGTATTATAAATGTACCAACCAAGATCTTTTTTTTCTTACATTTTTGCCCTATGTAAGTGTGAATTTGACTTTCCCCATTTGCAAAAGTGCTTGGTATTATGGCTTTTGTACTCCCATTAAGGGGCCTTGCTTACACTTGCCTCACCAATGCCACGTTCTTACAAAGTGCTTGGTTCATGGCAGGCCTCCAAGAAATGGTGAATTTGTGGATGATTGTCTGCATACAGAAAGTGGCAGAATTCCTTTCTTCAGTGTACCTGCCCTTAATCTCTTCCTTCTCTGCCCATTGGGATGCATTCATTGGGCATATACCCATGTACTCTGCACTGTGCAGTTTGTCTTGCTGGAGCTTTCTTTCCCTGACCACTCCAGCCCCACAGTACCTGTGAGATCTCCTCAGAGAAGGGGCAGAAAACTCTGCAACTTCAGGCTGGGGAAGACCCCTCTGTGACTCCTTTGGCCTAATTCTCTTCAGCTCAGATGGTGAAGCCAAGCTGCTATGTGCTGACCATGCCCTAGAGTGGAGAACAAACACTTTTGCCAAAATGTCCTTCTTAAACTCGCCCTATATGCTGACAGCATGAATTAATTCTTGCTCATAAATGAGATGAACCAGCTTATCATTCAAAGGATATTTGTCTGTCAGGTGGCCAAGTGACTGGTGGCCAACCTAACTGACGAATATTTGTGGGGAGGAGGGGGAGCTCTACAAAAAATAACTTATTCTCTCCATTAACTATTTTTGAATTATGACTCTCCTTATGCCCAGAAAACTTTGGCTCAAGCTTTCAGGCAGCCGCATGATTGCAGTTGGGGAAAAGAGGTTCACTCTGGAATGGACTTCTGCGGGCTGTTACTGTCTGAGGTAAGTTGTACTGTCCACAGACTGGGTGGAGGTTCTTTATCCTGCTGATTTCACAGGAAATTTGGAAGCCCCTCTAGGGATCATTGCCCAATAGTCCCAGAATAAGTTCTTGGCTGACCCCTTTACCTCATACAGCCTTGGCCCCTGAGCAGTGCCTTTCCCCTTCACTGCCCATTCTGTGTCTTTACATGGGGAAGGAATGGACTGAAGGAGAAAATATGATGAGGACGTGGAGGTTGAGCAAGGATAAATGGAAAGTGCATTGGTGATGTTCTGGACCCTTTCTAAAACTATAAGTTAAATTGCTGATTTCCACTATCTTTCAAACCCCCTGGACCGAAAAGCACCTGGGGACTCAGAATAGGTGTTTCTGTTCTCTTCACTTCCCCATGGACATGGTTATATCTCTAGCAGCAAGGGCAAGGTCTAGCACAAGGAAAAGCTCAGAGAAAATTCTTGTTCATCCCTCTCCTTTTACATGGTAGGGTTTAGGCCTTGAGGAATTAAGAGAGGTGCTGAAGAAACCAC
Organism: Tamandua tetradactyla; assembly: GCF_023851605.1. Classification (NCBI taxonomy): domain Eukaryota; kingdom Metazoa; phylum Chordata; class Mammalia; order Pilosa; family Myrmecophagidae; genus Tamandua; species Tamandua tetradactyla. The sequence continues at coordinate 38,466,757 of NC_135342.1, read as the reverse complement.
AAAAATATTAGAACTGTTAAAATAAAAACTTAAGCATACTTTGGTTAGATCTCAGAGTTTTATTGAATCAATTCATGACTTAGGGAGATCACAATTGCTACAAGATAGAGAGGAATTCCACTGAAGAAATAGAGCAACTGGCTTTTATAGACAGAAAATAGGCATACATTAGGAGGAAATTTTCATTAGTTAATGCAGACTACATTTCCTAATATAGTTATTGTAGGCAGTTGGTTAGCAATGAGGATATTAACTGGTTTAAGAATACGGAGTTGATGACAGCTGATTGGCTGATTTAAATTCCATTTCTGGGCAAGCAGGCATTTATGGAGAGTAGAAATTTAGATTTTGATTTTGCTGATATGGAACTTTGCATTGGTGAGTTTGATTGGGCCTACTAGATTTTATTTATCAATTCTTCCTCACCACCTTTTGATCCAGCCTTTTTCCAAACCAAGGGCTGTGATAAAAATTTAAGGTATTAGCATTACTCTCAGTTGCTATCTGTAGGTGGAAGATGGCTTTTGTAGTTGATTTAATTCTAGGTTACAGAGGTCAAGGAGGTGGTTATTTTTGTTCTCTTCCTGTTTCTGTTGTTCTAGATGGATGGACACCATTTGGTGAAATGGCTGGGTTCAACCACTTAAAATGTTTAAGAAGATACAGCATACCAGGGAGACAACTAAGATTCCTATTGCAAATAAAATGCCCAGTGGTTGGAGTACGATTTTGAGCTAAGTATCCCATGATCCAACTAAACTGGAATCAGAAAGATCAAAAAATGACCCTAAGGAAGGATTTACTTGCAGCTTATTTGACTGCTTCATGTAATTATGCATTGGCTTCCCAAGAAGTGTTTATCCAAGTATAGTAGGTGGTATTGATGATAGCAGAAACTCCTCCATGCTCAGCCAACAAACAGTCAAGCACAATTCTATTATCTAAAACAACTCTAGCTAAAGAATCTAAAGATTTTTTTTTCCACAGCAATAGCCTTTGCAGTAGCATCACTAATTTGTCCTACTGTTACAGATAAATTTCCAATCATTTTTTTCCTTGGTATTAACTCCTAACTAAGGCATAAGAGTCTAATGAAAGCAGCTCATTTGGCATCAATGACACCCCAAGGAAATTTACATTTGGCTCATAAATGTAAATTAAGGGGGGTAGTCCAGGGTGAAACTTTGAATTTTTTATTAAATTGTGAGGGAACAAGAAAGTATCTGAGGGTGCATTGTCCCATCATTGCCCTATGCAAGGAGTGGCCTAACTGGTAGAGATTTAATTTCCCCCATGAAGAAAAATAAACCCCGACCTAAAAATGTCAAGTTCATTTTGGGGATACCTTTAGATATATGACTGAGTCATTTGCCATTTTCATTATATTGGGAGTTGTGGCATCTTGCCAGCTTGCCTGGGGTATGGGTAAGAAGGGTAGACAGCTTATGGTTGTGCCGTTAGCTTTGTCACAAGATATAAATTAAAGCTTTCCTGATGTTTATTTAAAAATGAAGCAAGGGAAATAGACTCCTTTGGCAGCAATCTTGAGTCAAAAGAAAGAAAAGAGAGATAGGGCGATATGATATTTTTATGAGTGGCACTTCGAAATTGAGAGTGATTAGTCATGTGCAACACAATTGGGTCTGTGGCATCACGTACAGATTGTGGTTTGTGATGATGGATCCATTAGTCAGTGAAAAACCATGACCTACTACCCCATTTGCAATGGCCTGGGAAAAATTAATGATAGTATTGTCTTTCCAGGCCATGGCAAGAAGGAAGAAAGAGACAAGCAAAAACAGTATAAACATTTTTGGTGGTAGAATTTTCTAAGCAAGATGGAAAAGGTATGCAAAAGGAGTGTGGAAACAATAGAAATGTCACAATTATTGTAGAGTATATTATGTAAGGAATATTGTAGGAACATTGGGGCTCATGGGGTTTTGTCTGACGATCTTGGGTTGAGACTGTCTTCCTTGTGCAACCCTCTCATGATATTAATTTTTTTTTTAATTTTTTTATTTTTAAATGGGCAGGCACTGGGAATCAAACCTGGGTCCTCTGGCATGGCAGGCAAGCATTCTTGCCTGCTGAGCCACCGTGGCCTGCCCGATATTAATTTTAATTGTAGGTTTCTAGTGTTTTTACAGGTCCAATTGTGGGAAGGTGGAACCCTTTTAAATTGTGGGATGTGAACCCATCGTTCACTGATAAAATCCCTCAGTGTGGATTAAGGACTGCTTTGCATTCATGTCGCTACCAGTATATCTAGTTGCCAGAAGTTAGGGTGTGAGGATTCTGAGAAAGATTTGGATTTGGAAATTGGGTCCCTCACCTGTTGGAGATAACCTTTTTTGCATATGTTATTAAAGATTTACAATATTGAGTTATCTCCTGCTGGGGATGGAGGGAATCAATGCTAAGATGGAGGCAAATTGACAGGACTTCCAGTGATAATTTCATAGAGAGAACATTTATGTTTTGTAAAAGGTGTGATTTGAATGGCCATAAGGCCAATTTAAGAACTTTAGGTCAAAGTAGCCCAGTTTCCTCAGTTAATTTAGATTTTAGATAGTTTAAGTTTTAATATGTCACTGTTTTCTCCACCTTTCCAGAGAATTGAGGGTGGTAGAGACAATGATAATACCAACCTGTGTTTAGAATCTTAGTTATACTTTTAATGACCTACCCAGTAAAATGAGTGCCTGGATCACTAGAAATAATTGAAGGATTCTCCAGGCGAGAAATACAGTTTGTAAATGCTTTTTAGAAACTCTTATAGTCATCTGCCTTGTGACAAGGAAAAGTCTCTTTTCATTCTGAGACAAAGACCGCACACAGTGATAGTCCACACCAGGTGGTAGTTGAATGGAGTCGAATTGTAAATGCTCCAAGTCATCACACAGTTGCAGTGTGATCTAGCAACTGGGATGGTTTTCTCAGGTTTTGTTGTTGACAAATTATGCACTTATTGTAAATGTAGGTGGCAGCCTTATGAAAATTCCCCAAACGGTATTTATTTAGAATTTTAGCTATTTTTATTGGCACAATGGTGAAAGAAGCATTGTAAAATTTTAAGGACTGGTTCCTTTCAAGGATCAAGAAGTACCAAGCAACCATTCTTACTCCCTCAAAAGAGTCTGCTGGAATTGAAAGTGCATCTTTTATCTAGCTGAGTTTGTTGTTTGGCCACAGGCATCTTTTCTTGTTTTCTTCTCAGGTGCTCTGAGCATATTTGATTAAAATGAGGGAGTGACGTGCCTAAGAGAGAAAATTGTACGAGTACATTTAAAGGGGTTTGGTTGCAGATGTCTTTGCATGGAAATCTGATAGAGCATTTCCTGGTATTCTGGTCCTGGTTTTATTGTTTTGTTTTGCTTTTTTTGGGTGTGAACCTCAATTTTAAGCATAGTGATAAATTGAGGACATAAGATAGCAGTGAGTAAGTCATTGACTAGTCGTTCACTAGTTGTTCATTCTTTATACAGGTTCCTGTTGAGGTACAGAAACCCCTCTGTTCCTATAGCATTCCAGAATCATGGACAATTCCAAAAGCTTATCAGGTATTGGTATAAATGTTAATTTTTTATGAGATGATAATATACAAGCTCTAGTAAAAATATATAGTTTTACTTGTTGGGCTGAGGTAAATTGAAGTAAGTTACTTCACTCAATTAGTTTGAGTTGGGTTGTGACCTCATATCTAGCTTGAGATTTTTCATTAGTTTCTTGGGTATAAGATCCATCAACAACAAGAATAAGGTCAGAGTTATTCAATGGTACTTCTTGTAAGACAGGATGGGTAGTCATTAACTGAAAGGTAATCAGTTCACAGTTATCAGAATCCCTTCCTTTGGCAAAGGCACTGTAGTGCCAGGGTTAAGCATATTGCATATTTTTAGATTTAAATTAGAAGGTAGGATTTCATAGGAATTGAATCAGCTGAGGATAGAATTGCTGGATAAATTCAGAGTTTAAAATGCTTTGGACAGTATGAGGCATTTGTGAACACAGTGTTGCCTAGTGTTATTTTTGCAGATACATCCACTATTTTTACAGTTGTGGCTACTGCTGTTACACAGACAGGGTATACTTGATCCCCAGCATCTAATTTTATGCTGTAATAGGCATCAGGACTTAGTTTTCCCTCACATTCTTGTGTTAGTAAGCCAAGGGCTTGTTCATTTCTCCCATGAATGAACAGAGTAAATGGCTGAGAATAATTTGGTAGTCCCAAGGCTGGAGTAGCTGACAAGGCCATCCTAAATTGTTTAAATGCCTGTCCATGAAGGTCATCCCAAGGCAAAGGTTTAGGTGAATTGGCTTTAGGGAATTAATAAAAGGGTGGTTCCAGTAAAGAAAAAATTAGAACCCAGAAAAAAATGGCAATAACCTACCAGACCAGGGAATCCCCTTAATTGTATATATTTTTTGTCATAGGATTATGGATCTCCTGGATCATTTTTATTCTTTTGAGTGAGAGATGAATTCCTCCACCATTTAAATCATGACCCAAGTAGTTGACTGCGTTTCAAGTAAACTGTAGGTTTTCCTTAGTGACTTTATGTCCTTTTTGAGCTAGCTGTTTAAGTGAATAGATAGAATCTAAGAAGTTCTCTTTAGTGGAGGAGCAGAACTAATAAATCACCCACATATTGTAATAGAGTAGAGCCATTAGAAAATTATAGGGTGCTCAGATCTTGGTAACACTTGATAGAAATAACAAGATGCCTCTGTAAAGCATTGAGCCACAACTGCCCAAATTTATTGCTAAATATTCCAAATGAAACTGAATAAATAGATTATCTGGATCTACTGGAATGCTGAAAAAAGCAGAGCACAGATCTACAACTGTAAACCATTTAGAATCAGGAGGAATCTGGGATAACAGGGTATTTAGGTTTGGAATTACAGTAAAGTAAAGATGTTAATGGCTCTTAAATCTTGTATAAATCTTCATCTGTAACTAATAAGTTTCTTTACAGATAAAATAAGAGGGTCATAAGGTCCAGTGCAGGCAATAATTAGTCCTTGAGATACTAAGTCTTTAATTATTGGGGTTAGTTCAGCAATGCTCTCCAGTTTAAGTAGATATTGTGGAAGTTTTGGTAAGGATTTGGATGTGTCTATCACTCTTTTTAGTGGTTGGGCACTTTGAATTTTCTCTATGTCAGTATTGGATATAACCCACAGATTCTGCAGGTAGGTGAGGGGACTCGTAAGTAATTTTCTTGTCCTCAATATTTCATTACAAACAGCATATAAGGTCTGCTTCAGTATTTTTGGGAAGCTCTAAAGAGAGTTCTCCCTCTGGGGAAAAACAAATTTCACTACTCATTGGTTGTGATAAATACTCCTAGTGGACTTTATTGGCAGCTCCCACTATCATAATTTCCTTTTGACTTGGAGCAACCTGTTGTTTTAACAGTGTGGAGTTCAGAGTTGAAGATGAGGCCCCAGTATCTATAAGAACCTTACATGTTTCCCATTTATTTATTTATTTATTTATTTATTTATTTATTTTTTGCATAGGCAAGCACTGGGAATTTCCGATTTATTTTTAACTCAGTTTCACCTTGTACATGTAAAAGGATTATGGGGAAGAGGCCAGTGAGGGGCCCAGAACTCTGTCAACATTGAACAGGTTTTCCTTTATGCCCTGGTGGAATATTTTGTTTTGTTTTGTCTTTCATTTCTCTGAGGGCAATCTCTTTTCCAATGGCCAGGTGGATTGCAAATTAGGCATCTATTTCTAGGCTATTCTTTGGGTATTTGGTTTCTCGACTTAAAATTGTAATTGGTTTGAAACCTTTGATTCATCAGTATAGGTCTGGATTCTTATAATTGTTTTAATTGCAAGGACATAAGTTTGGTAGTTTTCCATGTTTTATCAGGTTCTTTCAAAATGTTCAGCCATAGTTATAAATTCAACTACATCAGTTGCCTCCTAACCTACTCTTTGTCTTCTTATAAATGTCCATATTTCAGGGAATAGGCCTTTTACAAATAGAGCCACCATGTGGGAATTAGTTGGAAATTAGTTCTTTAAAGCAAGTGTGTCAGAAAAAGAGTTTCTAATTGAGTTTTAAAATCTACCATGGATTCATCCTTTTGTTATTTGTTTGCTTACAGGTTTGTATGATGGACCAATCAGTGCAGCTAGAAAAACTTTAAGAATGACTTTTAGTAAACCATCTGAATTTTTTAACTTTTTCATGCCCATGGGTAGATGACACATTGCAAATTTGGGAGTTTTGAATATACTCTCTAGCCTTTAGTTGGCCTGCTTTATGCATGAATTTTTGAACATTCCATGTATCAGTATGTGGATTAACTGATAAAGATCTAGAAGCTCAGGAGTTCTAGACATCTATAAATATTTCAAATTCCTTATAGATTTTTGAAGATATTCCTGTGGCCTGGAAAATTCCTGTTTTTGACCAGGGTCATAATTCAGTTTTTGACCCTGGAAAGAAAGTAATTCCTATGGTTCTTCAGTAACCTTAGGGGCTGTGACATTAAAAGGCAACTGTTTAACTTCCTCATCTGGAAAGTTAGGTAACTCGGTGTGATTAATGGAGGGGAGATATTCAGGCAAAGATGGAAAAAGAGAAGGAGCAGTAGGGCTAGAAGAAATATGAGCTGAAAGCTTGCTGGCTTTAAGGATTTCACCCTTTTAATTTCTCATTTACTTTTGTTACGGAATTTCTTTTTTACTTCTTTTTTGTTAAGGAGAAATCTTTTAAGCAATCTATTTAAGAGTCTTTTAGGTCTTTTGTAAGACTTACATACCAGTTGAAATAGCCATTCCATTTATTCTATTCTGGAGCTTGCTTTTTCCCCCTTTATTAGAGAACATGTAGGTTTATAGAACAATCATACGTAAAATACCGGATTTTCATACATTACCCTGCACTGGTGTGGAACATTTGTTATAATTGATTTTAGCCCTTTTTGTAATTGTACTATCAATTAAACCCCATGGTTTAACTAAGAGTTCACTGACTGTAAGTGTAGTTACATGGATTATTTTTAGTATTTTATTCTGTTACAATATATACAATCTAACATTCCCCCTGTTGATCACATTCAGATATATATTTCAGTGCTACTGTGTTTGTAATGTTGTGCTACCATCACCATCATCCATTACCAAAACATTTTAATCATTCCACACAGGGTTCCTATATATTTTAAGCCTTAACTGCCCATTCCCAATTCCCACCCTGTCACCTGGTAACCCATATTCTAGATTCTGATTCTATGAGTTTGCTTATTCAAATTGTTTCAAGTCAGTGAAATCATACAATGTTTGTCTTTTGTGTCTGGCATATTTCACCCAATATGATTTCTTCAAGGTTCATCCCTGTTGTCACATATATCAGGACTCCCCTTTTTTACAGTCCCATTATATGTATATAACCCATTTTATAAATATCCAGTTATTGATTGGTAGACACTTGGGTTGCTTCTGTTTTTTGGCAATTGTGAAAAGTGCCACAATGAACATCACTGTAAACATATCTGTTCAATCCCCTGCTTCAATTCATTTGAGTATATACCTAGTAGTTGGATTGCTGGGTCATACGATAGTTCTATACTTAGCTTCCTGAGTGTGGTAGTTAGATTCAGTTGCCAACTTGGCCAGGTGAAGGCACCTAGTTCTGTTGCTATGGACATGAGCCAATGGTACGTGAATTGCATCTGATGCTGATGACATCTTCAGTTGGCTACGAAGCATGCCTGCTGCAATGAATGATGTTTGACTTAATTGGCTGGTACTTAAATGAGAGAGCGCAACAGTAGCACAGCCCGAGAAGTTCAGCATACTTCCTCTTAGCACTTGCAACTCAGCCCAGGCCTTTGGAGATGCAGAAAGAAATCATCCCAGGGAAAGTTGTTGGAACCCAGAGGCCTGGAGAGAAGGCCAGCAGAGATCACCCTGTGCCTTCCCACATAAGAAAGAATCTCAGTCAAAAGTTAGTTGCCTTTCCTCTGAAGAACTAATGAAATAAATCCCCTTTTATTAGAAGCCAATCCATCTCTGGTGTGTTGCATTCCAGCAGCTAGCAAACTAGAACACCAAGGACCCACCAAATTGTCATCTGTAGCAGTAGTAGCATTTTACATTCCCAAAAGCAATGAATGAGTATCTCTATTTCTTCCCATCCTCTCCAACACTTGTGATTTTCTGTGTGTGTGTGTTTCTTTAAAATAGCAGCCATTCTAATGGGTGAAAATGTGATTTGCATTTCCTTATGGCTAATGATGTTGAGCATCTTTTCATGTGCTTTCTGGCCATTTGTATATTTACTTTGGAAAGATGTCTGTTTAAGTCTTCAGCCTATTTTTGAGTTAGGTGTTTATCTTTTTGTTGTTAAGATTTCTTCATGCAATCTGGATATCAAACCTTTATCAGATATGTGATTTCCAAATACTTTCTACCACTGTGGAGGCTGTCATTTTATTTTCATAGTAAACTCCTTTGAGGTGTGGAAGTTTTAAATTTTGATGAGATCCGTTTTTTTAATTTTGTTGTTGTTGTTGCTTGTGCTTTGTGTGTAAAGTCTAAGAAACTATTACAAAACACAAGGTACTAAAGATGCTTCCCTAAATTTTCTTCTAGGAGGTTGATAGTTCTAGCTCTTATGTTAAAAACCCTTTGATCCATTTTGAGTTGAAGAAGGGTCCTCATTCTTTTTTCCTGAAATGGAAATCCAATTTTCCCAACAACATTTGTTGATGAAACTATTCTTTCTAAATTGAGTGGTCTCTGATTTCTGAGCTCTCAGTTTTATTACATTGGTCTATATGTCCATCCTTATGCCAATACCTGCTGTTTTTATTATTGTGGCTTTGTAATAAGTTTTAAGTTCAGGGATTGTGAGTCCTCCATCATTCTTCTATTTCTAAGTGGGCTTTAGCTATTTAGGGCCCCTTTATCTTCCATATAAATTTCATAATTGGGTTGTCCATTTCTGCGAGGAAAGTTGGAATTTTTATTGGGATTGCATTGAAGTTATGAATTGCTTTGGATTGTATTTATATTTAAATGATATTTAGTCTTCCAATCCATGAACATGGAATATCCTTCCATTTATTTAAATCTCCTTTAATTTATTTTAGCAATGTTTTTTAGATTTGTGACTGTGACTTTTTTTCTGGATTTCTTCTTCCAATTGTTTATTGTTTGTGTACAGAAAGACTACTGATTTGGGGTCTTTTTCTTTACTCTGACACTTTGCTGAATTCATTTATTAGCTCTAAGAGTTTTATTGTGGATTTTTTTATTTTTTGTACATAGGATCATAAATATCAGCAGAACTATCTTTCAAAAATAAAGGAGAGGTTAAGACTCTTCCAGATAAACAAAAGCTGAGGGAGCTGGTCATCACCAGACTGGCCTTACAAGAGATATGCTAGGAAGGAGTTCTGCAGGTTGAAACAAAAGGAAAATAGGAACTAGATCAAACTCACATTGAACAAATAAAGATCTCCTGTGGGGGTAATGACATGGGTGAATATAAATGCTAGTGCTATTGTGTTTTTGGTTTATAACTCCACTTTTTACTTCCTACAGTATCTAAAAGTCAAATACGTAAGATGTAATAATAAATCAGTGGTTTTAGACTCATAATGTGTACACATGTAATTTACAACAAGAGCTACCTAAATGGGGGGAAGTTGGGGTATAGGAACATAATTTGTGTATACAATTAAAGTTAAGTTGGTATCAAAGCAAAGGAGATTGTTATAGATTTAGGATGTTAAATTTAAGCTCCTTGGTAACTAGGAAGAAAATATCAGAGAATATGCAAGCTCACAGAGATAAAATTAGAGTACAGGTTTTCAGAGGCATGTATGGGGGAATGAAGAGTTAATTCACAATGGGTATAGGATTTCTGTTTGGGAGAATGGGAAAGATTTAGTAATGAAAGGTGATGAGTGTACTACAATATTGTGAATGTGATTAATCCCATTGAATAGTATACTTGGGAGTGGTTGATATGAGAATGTTTATATTGTGTATGTTTGAACTTGATAACTGCACTTCAGGTGGTTACATAAGCGAATATCTTGTTCTTAGAAGATAAACATGGCTGCACTGTGTTAAAAGAGCATGGTGTACACAACCTGCACTCAAGTGTTCCTTAAATGTATGTATGAATAGATAACTAGCTAGCTATCTAGATAGATAGATGCAAGATATGGTGAAAGTAGCAAAAAATTAAAATTGGCATATCTGGGTATTTTGGAGGTGGCATATGTTGCCGTTCTCTGTAGGGCTTGATTTATTTTAATAATTATCCTGCAATTTTGAATGTATCTTAAACTAAAAAGTTTTAAAAAATGTTTCTTAAATAGAGGGAGGGAGAGACATTCATTTTAGACATCTTCAAATTCCTATTGCATCCAGAATAGTTCCTGACTCAAAATAGCATTAAACAATAGATGGACAAGTGAATGGATGAAGGAATGACCCACTCCTGGAACTTATTACATACAAAATCATTCTTCTGATATCCACCAGCATTGTTTCACTGTACTGTTGCAGTAAGGCATTAGAGCTTATTTTTTTTTTAACATTTTTTACTGTGAAATATATATATACAAAAAAAATCCCACTAAATTTCAAAGTACATTGTTGTTATAGAACAGATTTCAGAGTATGGTATGGGTTACAGTTTCACAATTTCAAATTTTTCCTTCTAGCTATGCCAAGAGACTGGAAACTAAAAAAAAATCAATATAATGAATCAGCAGTCATTCTCATTTGTTAAATCCTATCTTCTCTGCTATAACTCCTCCTTTTCCTCTGATTCTTTCCTCAGTCTTTAGGGGTATTTTGGTTTTGCCCATTCTAACTTTTTCATGTTGAAAAGGGTATCAATAGTATGGGATGGGGGATGGAACTAGTTGTTCTTGGAGAGGCTGGCTCCTCTGGGTTTTAGGACTCACATGGCCTAGGAACCCATCTGGAGGTTTTAAGCTTTTGAAACTACTCGTACATGGAACCTTTGTAGAATCTCCAATAGAGCCCCAGATGTTCTTTAGGGTTGGCAGGAATGGATTTCATTGGGGCCTGGAAAACCATGGTAAACAGCATTATCTAGCTGAAATTTGCATAAGAGTAACCTCCAGAATAGATCATTGACTGTATTTGAACTCTCTCAATCACTGACACCTTATTTTATTAAAATTCTTTTCCCCCTTTTGGTCAGGAAAGCATTATCAATCCCACAATGCCAAGACCAGGCTCTTCCCTGGGAGTCATATCCCACATTGCCAGGGAGAACTTCACCCCTTGATGTCATGTCCCATGTAGGGGAGAGGGTAAGGATTTTCCTTGCAGATTTAGTCTTAGAGAGAGAGATAGGCCACATCTGAGCAACAAAAGATGTTTCCTGGAAGTAACTCTTAGGCATAACTATAATAGGCTTCTCTGCTACAGAAATAAGCTCCTTAAGAGCAAGCCTTAAGATCTTAAGTTCAAGGACTTGGCCTATTGACTTGAGAGTCACTAATGGTTGAGACAGTATCTGGATTTCACTGCTGGTACACTTTAACAGTTCCATATTTTTCTCCAGTCCCTCAAGGGACTTTGCTAGAAGTTTTTAATTATCTGTTCAATATGTAGAGCCTTTTTAAATCTGTTTATGAAGCTTTAAGTGTTGCTTCCAGTTTCATGCAATCTTTCTCTCTTTCATTCTCACATTCTTCAAACATTTACAAGTAACTTCAGAAACCATACTGTGATGGTTAGGTTCAGATATCAACTTGGCCAAGCAATGGTGCCCTGTTGTCTAGTCGGGCAAGCACTGGCCTGACCCTTGTTGCAAGGATATTTCATGGCTGGTTGATAAGCCAAAAGGCTTAAATCAATATTAAATCATCAGTAAGTTGATTGCATCTGTGGCTGATTATGTCTTCAATCAACTAAGGTATCCCTTCCACAATGAGATAATCCAATCAGTTGAAGGCTTTTAAGGAAAAAAAAGACACTCATTCACAGCTTCTTCAGCCAAAGAGCCTCTACTGTGGAGTTCATCCAGACCCTTCATCACAGCTGCCAGCTTCACACAGCCTGCCCTAAAGATTTTGGACTCCTCCATTCCCATGGTTGCATGAGACACCTTTATAAATATGATATTTACAGATCTCTCCTGTTGTTTCTGTTTCTTAGAGAAGCCTAACACACACATCTTGAGTAAGTGATATAGAAGCCAAAATAAAATACAGTCCTTGCACTCAAGGAGCTGTAGGATCTTTGAGGAGAGAGAATGAGGCCAGAGACAGGGAGACCAGTTAATAAGTACTTACAGCCCAGAGGAAATTTGTTGATTTGTTGAAATAAAGTGATTGAAGTGGACAGTCAGAATTGGATTTGAGTGATACTGGTGATGGACTGTTAGACAAATCTGGGTTCCATTACCTTTGGATTTTTGATGGCTTTTCCTATGTGTTTCCATAGGCAATGGAGCTCTGAGGCTGGTGTCCTGTTCACTGATATGAAACCAGAATGGGCTTGTCTGCCTTAGAGAAAGTTCCTGAGAGTCCATGAGAAAAGACATATTCTGGCTGTGTCAAGATCCTTGAAATGGATATTATGGCAATTGTCTCTGAATTTCATTCTAAAGGAATGTAAAATTTCAGTCTAGAGGAAGTGGGGAGAAGAGGGTTCATACTTGTTTACTTTCTAAACAAATGCATCAGAGAGTGTTTTAACGTAGAATAAAACAATAACTAACAAAATTAAATTCAGGGAAGAAAGATGAGCTCCACTAATGATTAATGTTCAGATTAATAGATCAGCAGGACATGCTCAGTTGAGATGTTGCCCAGAGGGTTTCAGTCTATGCCTGTGTAAAGGAAGAACAATGAAAGACAATTCCGGCTTTATTTCCCTAGCTTGTCTCTGGGGAAAGGCAATTAGTAACTGCCCTGAAATATCAGTTGCTTTGCTTCAAAGTAGCCACTTCCTCCACTACTTTATGAACTCCCCTCTAAAGATTAATTCCAATGAGAAAATCTACTTTTACATTTGAAATGAAATTTAGGGGCTGGCACCCAATCCCTATATACTCTAATTTTTAAACAATGGAACACATCAGCCCAATTCAACACATATGGACAGAGACCCTCTTGTTCCATGTCCCTGCTCCCAGGGAAGGCGTCTCTCCCAGGGCACAGACAAGCACAGAATAATGTGGTTGTCCAGAGGAGAGCACTGACAGCTAGAAGGGTCACAGCTAGGGCAGTGTACGTGAGCCAAAGCTGGCAACACCACCTGAAGGAACAGGCTCTGCACTTAGAGCTATGGGTGAACTATGGTAAGGATTGCTGCTCTTCCTTTCCCAGGCTTATGTGACAGGTAGAGAAAGATCACTCCTCATTGGCCTCCCTTTGGGATATATGATTCCTTTCATTCCCCCTCCCTTCCTGCTTTGCATCTTGCTGAGCCTAAGTGTTTGCCAAGCCCTGGGATGGAGATGAAAAGGAGCAGCTGAAGACACAAGGCTCCAGAGTCTGTATTTCAGAAGAAGAGCCCTGTGGTGTCTGAAAAGTGGACACCTGGGAAGTAAAATACCAGAACTGAAAGAGGATAGGCACAATGGCAGGGGCAAGGGAAGGGGATGGTATTTTTTTTCACATCTGTATGACAGCCAAATAATACCTCTATTTTGGACTCCGTTAAAGACTCTGCAGTCTTTAAAATAATGTAATCTCTCAGATTCTGTGACTTCCCCAAATCCTATTGAACTGTGAGTTGGAGAAGAATTTATCTCATTTGTGTCTGAATGAATGGCTGTTGTCTGTGCAAACAGCAGACTTCAGGGCCAGGCTGGTATCCAGCATAATAAAAGCAAATGCATGTTTTGTGGTTACAAACTGGAACAAGAGCAGCCCAGTCTTCTTCTCTTATGGGACCTGCCAAGGTTTGGGGATGAGGGAAGTGTATGCTGGGGGTCTGTCTCAGTGCTTGTTTGCCAAGTACCTCATGACCTTCCTGGGAGTGTGTCTGATCAACCATTTCTCCTGTGACTAAATATTTGGTCACAGCAGTATGATAGAATTCCATCAACGAACAGCTCTATTTTTAAGGTTTGGGTTTTGTTGTCTCTTTCCCATGAGGCAAACCCTCTGGCAGGCTTGAGCATCTTTCACTGACAGCAGCCCTTGCATAATGGTAAGCAGGTGTCTGATACTTGCTGGAAGAGAAAGAAATGCAATGAAAAAGGATGGAGCTGAGAAACTGTGGTCCTTGGGGTGAAAGTAGTTTCTACACTACTGGTGATCCATTTACCAAGACAAGGCAATGCCTGTTTCCATGCTCCCCTGTAGTAGGTGTATGTGTGTGCATAATATGAGGTAGATGCTAGGGCATAACTGGAAAAGATATATAGGACTTGGTAACATAGTTCAGAACTGATTCCAAGGGAAGCTGACTTAAAAACAACAAAGGAACTACTCTTATAGAAATGGAAGAAAAGGAGAACAAGGCTTCATTCATATGGCCAAAGTCTGTGGTGACCCTCCCAAAAACCAGCGAGGTGCTTGGAACATTGACCCAGACTCCTTCCTGTTGTTTGTGTCCCCTGCGGGTTCCAGGGAGAATAAGAAAAGAAAAGGACAAGCAGTTTCTATGCTAACTTGAAACATCTTATTATCGTCAAAAAAGCCAATATACCAAATGGGAAAGAATCAGGCATCTCCAGCTCAACTTCAAAGAGAACATTTGACTCAAATTTGTATGAGTCCCAGAAATTCCCTCTCCACAAAGTTCAGCATGAAACAAAGCCTTTGATGCCTTTTTATTCCAGATACTATGGATTCAAGAATTATTTCTGTCATCTGGACCAAATGGCACTTTTGGATGTTTTTCTACTTCCTCACCCTTTTGGATTCATATTCAAACCTCTGTTCTTTAAAGATCCCAATTATCTAATTTTATATGTCAGGGAGTAATATGATCTTTTCGGGGCCCAAAACAAAACTAACAGAAAACGCTAAGAGTAAACAAGATACAGGCAATAGTAGGGATACTCTAAAATCATCATGTAAGTACAATCACAAACTAGTGACTCCCTTTCTCAGTCCAAACTCATAGCATTTTTTAAAAATGAATTTGAATATCTAAGCAGGTAGTTCCAATTCTATCCATATTGTAATTCTCCCTATTGCCTTAGCCCAGTAGCTACACACATTTATATTACTTGTCGGCTCCTGCAGACATTTGAAAATGAGAGCATTGAATTCTGGACTGCTGAGAGGACAAAAAAGAATCTAAATGCAGGTGTCAGAGTATCCAATACATGCTGGAGTGGGGAAGGAGGTCTGTGGGGAAGCTGTAGATGCCTGCTACCTGCTTTCCCTGAGCCCTTTGGGGTTTGACTCAGATATGCCTCCAGTCCAGAAAGACTGACAGGTACAAGTCAAGAGCCAAATAATAATTCTGTCAGGAGCCAATGGATGTCTTAGCTAGCTTCCAAAAAATCCCTGATGTGCCTATAAAATGTCTTTCCTGATTCTGACTTACACTTATGTGTATAAAAGATATTCAACAAGAGGGCATAACTTCATGGATAGGTCTTCCAAGAGAGCCACCTGGACCAGAGGTAGGGACCCCCAGTCACTACTGTTGGGATCTAAGGGGGCTCAATAAAACCCACCCCACATGACAAGCAGCTCTCCTCACAAATCAATTTTGCTCCAAATGAATTTTTCCAGCAAAGCAATTGAAGCCATTATTAAATGCCTGCTTAACTTATATAATTGGCCCTATCGTTTTCTAAGATAAAGTTAGGTTTAGAAGGCTGTTTGCCTTCCTGTGGGCCTGGCTTCTGGCTGGTCAGTCAGGCAGAACAGTCTTTCTCTGTCTGTTTGCAGACTTGAGTCCAGCCTGGTTGTAGATGGAACATTACTCTAAGGGAAGAGAAAGGGAAGCCACAGGAGGATTTAAGGGGTAAGTCCTCACCAGGATGGAGGAAACAGAACATGGAAAGAAACTGCTTTGTGAGCAGTGACTGGGACCACAAAAGGGAGGCTGTTCAAGGCTGTACATAAAGAAGGACAGCAGCAGATTTAATGCTCTTGCAGGAGTTCTGGTCATATGCTTAGGCTTTAGAAAGACCTACTTTGGGAGATCACTCGGGATCAGGCAGGGTACAGAGAAGTGGAATAATAATATCAGAGCATATAACAAAGAGACAAAGTGACCACCTGTTGCTGTGTTTTGGCAGAGAAAACTTTGAAAGGAGTTGAGCTAATACTTTTAAAACAGTGGTTTACAAAGATTGTTCAAGGCAGTCCTGGTAAATGTTTCTTGTTGATGGAAGACATTTTCTACCACATCTTAGGAGTCAGGCTGCAACTTGACCCACACCAACAGCTGAAATAATGACAGGAAGCAAACATGCAAAGAATTTTATGGATATGCCTTCAGATTATTCATTTGAACCTTCCCTCCAGGATATGACTATGTTACAAAATTTTGCTGTGTTCCACTGAGCTTTTATAAGCATTGTCTGAGATTACAGCAAATGTATTTCACATTCTGCACCATCTCTTGGACTTAAATACAGTCACTGTAGTTTTTCCTTTCCACTGAAAGAGCTCAATGGAGAACTTCCTGCTGCATGGCTCTGTCTCTAAGCATCACCTCTCCGGAACAAGCCATTAGGACAAATCAAGAAAGTTGCAACCAAGATTATACAGTCCTGATATATATATATATTATGGTTTCAAGATCCATTCATGAATCTGGACTGATACCTCTATAATTCTCCTACCATTGTCCTGGCTATTATCTATGATTGAGAACTAGCTTTAGCAGTACCAATCCTCATGGCCTCATGCAGCTTCTTTCAAAGGTAGGCAGTAGAGGTGGAACAAGCTATAGGGAGATGTTGTTCCTTCCTGGGACCTTTTCTTCTTTTACTAATGAGGCAGATATTTTCTAGGGAACATCTAGCAGCCTTCAGCCTATGTTTCAACTGATTTGCATAAATCCCCTATTTGCATAGGAGACTTGGATCTATCAAAAGGACATTTGCTTGTCTTGCTTGGCTTAAACCAAATAAACTTCATCTTCTGGGGCATATCCAAACAAAATATGGTGTCTGCTAATAAAGAAGAAAAGGAAATGTCCCATTTGGACTATGGTGGGACCAAGTTCCTCAATGGGTTCTGGTAAAGAGCCAGTGATGGGTAGGAACACTAGTTTAAATGCCATACAGTTTCAAGGGCAAGGTCAGAGCACAGCCCTGATATTTGTAAGCAAAAAATGTGACATATATTAAATAGTGGCTATTTGAGGAAGTCATAATTATCTTTGGCAGCATAGGATGTTAACTGCTTGAGTCTCAATGGCTGAACTCTGTCAGCCTCCCTATTATGAAACCATTTTTTCAGGGTTTATAATTTGGAAGTAAACTGTGCTCCAGGCAGAAACATAGCATGTGAGGTCTCTGTACAGAAAGAGGGACTTGAGCAGATTTCTTCAGATAAATTTGGGAGTTGTAAGGAGAAGCAAATAGGTTTGACACTGGGACAAATCACCCAATTTTGGCTGCAAGAAAGTTAGCATTGGGTGAAATGTTGGGGAAAACTTTTCCCAGAAAGCAACTTCCTGATGCTGTTTACCTTGCAGTACCCCTTAAGTGAGGTGAATTCTAAGGGCAAAGAGTATTTGCCTGATGGTTATTAGAGAGTGAGGAAGAGGTACCTCTCCCTCTGGAAAGAACTAAAAAGTGATCTGAGCCCTTTGAAACTGCCCAGCTTCCTGACCAGGGGGATGTCATCAAGACTGACTTCTAAAGATCATCCAGTACTAGTTATCCTTATGATGTTATGAGCCAAATTCATTATTTCTATTCATACAGGCACCAAAGAACCACTGTGCATAATAAATAGCTATCCAAATAGGAAACCCTGGTTCTCCATTATCAGATGGCTCCACTCTATTTCCCAAAGACCTTGATAACAAGATTAAGTAGATTCTTGCCCACGTTCAATTTTCAAGGTCTAGAAAATAATCAAATGAAATGAAATCTCACTCTTTTTAATAACATCATCAGTATTGCTAATAGGCCAGTGGTGTCCTTCTGATAGAACTGTTGATTCGGTAGTGGATATGGATGCCATTCATATCAATTGTTTGTAATTAGATGGTGGAGAAATAAATGGAGCTAAGAAAACTCTCAATTCCATGAAACACAGTCCAAACTTAGTGGGTTTCATTCAAAGTTCCACAATTGGTGGAAGCATTCCAGGGATGAGTAAAGCAGTTAAAAACATTTATTCTAATTTTTTTATGGGAAATACAGAAGGAAGTGGATAAGAAAATAAAAAGTGCTCAGGATTCATGGTTCGATGGGTTTCTCAATTACGCAGTCCCTATTATTTTATAAAATTGGGATTATTCCATATATTTCTATATTCTCATTTATTTATTTAACATATATTAGGTAAATTTTTCTGTCTCATCATATATTCTTAGAAAAATATCATTAAAACATTGACTCTGGGTTTATTTCTTAGTGCCTGCCCATGTAAAACACAAAACAACAACAAAAAACAGTG
The DNA here is from genome assembly GCF_023851605.1 of Tamandua tetradactyla. NCBI lineage: Eukaryota > Metazoa > Chordata > Mammalia > Pilosa > Myrmecophagidae > Tamandua > Tamandua tetradactyla. Next base: position 38,448,175 of record NC_135342.1, on the reverse strand, counting down.
ACTCCAAAATACTTCTTTGTGTGGATTTAGATATTCTATCCAGACATAATGTTGCTCTTATTTTTTGCTATTATAAAAATGTATTGATAATTGACATCAACATGATAGTAGTGTAAGATGTGCTGATAAATGTCCCCCCTAGGAACAGTGAAAAAAGGGCAGAATTAACTTTCCCCATACTCTGGAAGATGATTGAGACTAGAGAACAACTCAATGAACTCTTAATCAGAAAAAAAGAAACAAACATCTAAAGTGGCCTCAACTGACTCAGGGTGTGGGTCTAGGTCCTCTAATCCTGAAGTTACCAGGGTCAGAAAAGTTGTGAAGAAAGAAAGAGTTCAACCAATCTGTGGAGCAGGCACAGCTGAAAACTGGAGTAAAAGTTAGACCACATCAGGGAAGCAGAAATGAGCTGACTGCAGCTTCCGGAGAGGGAAAACTGTAATTACAACAATTAGCAAAGCCCAAGCTCCAAGGAGGAGAAGGTTGGGAGATGAATTCCTTTTCTGGAAGGGAAACAGTAATACATACTGCATAATTCTTGAAAGTTACCATGCATGCCCAAGACAAGCCATATACTGGGTTAAACATTGAAGAAGAGATTCAGAACTTAGCTAATATACACTAAAATCTTTGATAAGAGAGGGAATTTGACTTCCAGTGTTAATGCTCAGACTACAAAAAAAAGCCCATGAGCATTAAAGAAAACAGAAGAGATGGTCTGTTCAAAGCAAAATTAGAAAGCAAAAGAAGTATAGACGTTGGAACAATTAATCAAATGGTAAGTCAAATGTCCCAAATAGGTTCAATAAACTAAAGTATAGAGTTAAAACTAAAAGAAATCAAGAACACAATGGTGAACAAAAAAAGTAATTAGAAGTTTCAAAAAGAAACCGAATAGAATGATATATAGGGGGTGACATTACCAAGATGGTGGCATAAGACATCCCCAGGAAAGTTTCCTCTTAGAAACAATGAAATAGGAGGGCAGATTCCACTTGCCTGGAAGCCCAGAGGACAACAGAGGCTGAAGAAGACTCCACAAATGCTGAATTCAAGAGAGAAAAAAACCCAAGCATTTGCCAAAAAAGAAGGTGGGAGATCTGTAGCTCAGAACTACAAGTCAGGACCCCTCTCCCCACACTCAGTCTTGTGTAGTTGAAAAGTTACATGGTGGCGGGATTTTGGCCCAGCGACCTCCTTCCATGGTCTATGACTATAGAGCAAACCTATACAGCAAATTAGGGCCCCAGTCATATTCAGATCCATGCACCCAGTCACATAGACCCAAGGTGGTGCCCTAGTAGTTGGCAAGCATGCATATACAAAGCATTCCCCAGGAAACAAGAGTGATGAGCAGCAGACCTGATAGCAACCAGTGTACACTCCCAACCCAGTCTTTAATTTCTGATATCCTAAATAAAAAGAACAGGCATTTTTGGAAACTGTCTCAATATGGCTCTCTTGAATGGAATGCCTTAAGGTAGAAGTTACTAGAAACAGAAAAGCCACAGAGAAAAAGGGGAAATGAACTACTGTAAAGCAGGATGGATCAGGGCTGAAATTTGTAGTGAAAATGCAGTCCTGACTGTGGAAGATGAGTTGAGCAACTCATGGTGACTGTAGAAGAAAATTTGCATAAAAACAACTAAGCTGAACAGCTTAAGACTCCTGAGGAGGAAGAGAATAAAGAAAATATTTTCCTGAAGGGGAAACAGTTTCATATAATAGGTAATCATACAATTTGCAGCACATGTTTAGGGCAAGTGACAGGTACCGAAGATCTAAGAAAATCTGAACTGTTCAACATAGGCTGCTAATTTTAGGTTGGCATATGGTATCCTTTAATTTATGCACAACTTTTAAAATAATGTTTAGTTTTTAAAAGAGTGAAACAAACAAACCAAAAACACCATGAGTTGTATTTAAGGTTTAGTAAAAGCTGGACCAAATATTTCAGAAAAGCCTGAACACATAACCAAACCACAAGAAAACTCTAGATAAGAGGGAGAAGCTGACTTCCAGAGTGAGCAGGTTGAAATAATCAAATGCCTAGACATCACCAAAAGATCACAAACCATACAGAGAAACAGGAACATATGGGCCATTCAAGTGGACAACTTAAAACTTCAGAGAAAGCTCAGATATTGGATCAACTAATCAAAGAAATTCAAACAAATTTTTGAATTTGTTTCACAAATTCAAACAAGGAAAATATGGATAGCTATAAGCTAAGAATGGATATAGAAGTAGAGGATATAAAGAAGACAATGTCTAAACAAAGAAGAATTACAAAATTTAGAAAGGAACATAACAGAACTTATGGGGATGAAAAACATAATAATAGAGATTAAAAATGCATTATAGTTAAGATGTCAATCCTACCTAAATTGATTTACAGATTCAATGCAATACCAATCCAAATCACAACAACTTATTCTTCAGAAATAGAAAAACCAATAAGCAAATTTATCTGGAAGGGCAGGGTGCCCCGAATTGCTAAAAGTATCTTGAGGAAAAAAAACGAAGCTGGAGGTCTCACGTTGCCTGACTTTAAGGCATATTATGAAGCCACAGTGGTCAAAACAGTATGGTATTGGCATAAAGATAGACATATTGACCAATGGAATCAAATAGAGTGCTCAGATTTAGACCCTCTCGTCTATGGACATTTGATCTTTGATAAGGCAGTCAAGCCAACTCACCTGGGACAGAACAGTCTCTTCAATAAATGGTGCCTAGAAAACTGAATATCCATATGCAAAAGAATGAAAGAGGACCCGTATCTCACACCCTATACAAAAGTTAACTCAAAATGGATCAAAGATCTAAACATTAGGTCTAAGACCATAAAACAATTAGAAGAAAATGTAGGGAGATATCTTATGAAACTTACAATTGGAGGCGGTTTTATGGACCTTAAACCTAAAGCAAGAGCACTGAAGAAAGAAATAAATAAATGGAAGCTCCTCAAAATTAAACACTTTTGTGCATCAAAGAACTTCATCAAGAAAGTAGAAAGACAGCCTACACAATGGGAATCAATATTTGGAAACGACATATCAGATAAAGGTCTAGTATCCAGAATTTATAAAGAGATTGTCCAACTCAACAACAAAAAGACAGCCAACCCAATTACAAAATGGGAAAAAGACTTGAACAGACACCTCTCAGAAGAGGAAATACAAATGGCCAAAAGGCACATGAAGAGATGCTCAATGTCCCTGGCCATCAGAGAAATGCAAATCAAAACCACAATGAGATATCATCTCACACCCACCAGAATGGCCATTATCAACAAAACAGAAAATGACAAGTGCTGGAGAGGATGCGGAGAAAGAGGCACACTTATCCACTGTTGGTGGGAATGTCAAATGGTGCAACCACTGTGGAAGGCAGTTTGGCGGTTCCTCAAAAAACTGAATATAGATTTGCCATACGACCCGGCAATACCATTGCTAGGTATCTACTCAGAGGACTTAAGGGCAAAGACACAAACGGACATTTGCACACCAATGTTTATAGCAGCATTATTTACAATTGCAAAGAGATGGAAACAGCCAAAATGTCCATCAACAGAAGAGTGGCTAAACAAACTGTGGTATATACATACGATGGAATATTATGCAGCTTTAAGACAGAATAAACTTATGAAGCATGTAATAACATGGATGAACCTAGAGAACATTATACTGAGTGAGTCCAGCCAAAAACTAAAGGCCAAATACTCTATGATCCCACTGATGTGAACTGACATTCGAGAATAGACTTGGAATATGTCATTGGTAACAGAGACCAGCAGGAGTTAGAAACAGGGTAAGATAATGGGTAATTGGAGCTGAAGGGATACAGACTGTGCAACAGGACTAGATACAAAAACTCAAAAATGGACAGCACAATAATGCCTAATTGTAATGTAATTATGTTAAAACACTGAATGAAGCTGCATCTGAGCTATAGTTTTTTTTGTTTGTGTCTTTTGTTTTTTTTTCTTTTTCCTTTTTTTCATATATATATATTTTTATTTTTTATTATTATTATTATTTTTATTTTTTCTCTATATTAACATTCTATATCTTTTTCTGTTGTCTTGCTAGTTCTTTTCCTAAATTGATGCAAATGTACTAAGAAATGATGATCATACATCTATGTGATGATATTAAGAATTACTGATTGCATATGTAGAATGGAATGATTTCTAAATGCTGTGTTAATTTCTTTTTTTTTTAATTAATAAAAAATGCATTAGAGTCATACAATGGCAGCTCTGAACAGGCAGAAAAAGAATCAATGAATTAGAAAACAGGACAATGAAATATATGGGCATCCCAGAAGGAGAGAAGAAGGGAAAAGAGACAGAAAGAATATTTGTGGAAATAATAGCAGAATATTTCCAAACACACTTTTTTCATGAAGGCACAAAAATACAAATCCAAGATGCACAACAAGCACAACCAAGAAGAATAAACCCTAGTAGACCTACTCCAAGACACATGCTAATCAAAATGTCAGATGCAAAAGACAAAGAATTCTGAAAACAGCAAGAGAAATGATTCATCACATTAAAAGGATCCTTAGTAAGACTTAAGTGCTGATTTCTTATCACAAGTCACAGAGGTGAGAAGGCAGTGGTGTGACATACTTATGAAGGAGATTTTAAGATATTCACAGATAAAAGCTAAGAGTTTGTTACCAGAGAGCTGTCCTACAAGAAATGCTAAAAGGAATTTTTCAGATTGAAAGGAAAGGACAGGAAAGAGTGGCTCAAAACAGTGTGAATAAATGAAGATCTCCAGTAAAGGAAATTACATGGTAAATGCATAACCCAATAGTACTGTATTCTCAGTAACTAACTACTCTTTGTTTCCTATTAACATTTAGAGTACAATTGGTTAAGGTATAATATTTTTATGTAATGGAAACACACAATATAAAAAGGTAATGTGACAAAGATATCATAAAGAGGAGAAAAAGAGATATAAAGAGCATGGAATGTGTATGCTATTGAAGTTAAGTTGGTATCATTTCAAACTAAGAAGATACAGACTTAGGTTGTTTAATACAAACCCCAGGGTAAAAACAAAGGCTGTATTTAAAATATACCCAGAAACAAAAGTGAGAAAGGGATCAGTCAGTTATATTATAGAAGATCAACTATACACAAAAGTAGGCTGCAGTGAAGGAAAAGTGGGAAAACAATATGATATATAAAATCAAAGAGCAAAATGGCTGAAGTAAACCACTGCCTAATCAGTAATAACACTGAATGTAAATGGATTAAGCCACCAAGTCAAAGACACAGATTAGCAGAATGGATAAAAAACAACGCAAATATATGATGTTGTGATGATTAGGTTCATGGGTCTACTTGGCCAGGTGATGGTCCCCAGTTGTCTCATCAAGCAAGCACTGGACTAGCCACTAATACAAGAACATTTTGTGGCTGGCTAATAAACTAGAAGGCCGATTTATTAAATCATCAGTCCGTTGATTTCATCTAGTGGTTAATTCTATCTATGATCAACTAAGGGAGTGTCTTCTACCATGATAAAATCCAGTCATTTGGATTTGAGCTGATTACTTGAATAGTTTTAAGGAAGAAGAGAGAATTTTCACTTTTTTATTCTCCCAGCCAGCCTCTCATGGAGAGTTCATCAACAGCCTTCATCGGAGTTGACAGCTAGTGACCTGCCCCATGGAATTGGGATTCATGCATCCCCATCGCTGCATGAGACACTTTTATAAAACCTCATATTTACAGATATCTCTTACTCATTCTGTTTCTCTAGAGAACACTGACTAATAAAAGTTTTTACATATATTACATGTACACATATTTACACATATTACATATATATGTTATTATATATATATAGTGTATATATTACTCAAATGCACAAATGGGTTGAAGGTGAAAGATGGAAAGCAGTATTCCATGCAAGTGGTAAAGAAAATAAAGCTTGGGTTGCTATACTAGTATAAGACAAAACAGACCCTAAGTCTTTTACAAGAGACAGAGAAGGACATTATATATTAATAAAAGGGTCAATACACCAGGAAAACATAACAATCATTAATATTTATGCACCTATACAAAGTGCCCCAAAATACATGAGGTAAACACTAATAAAACTAAAGGGAAAAATAGACATTTCTAAAATAATAGTTTGAGGTTTCGCTATATATTTAATATTGTACTTTAAATTTTACTTCAATACATACAATATCTCTTTCATCAATACATAGAACACCTAGACAAAATATCAATAAGTAAATGGATAACTTGAACAAGACAATAAATGAAGTAGACCTAACAGACAACTATAGAAATCAATAACAAAGAACTGAAAAATCTACAAATACATGGAAGTTAAACAATACATTCTTAAACCACCAATAGGTCAAAGTAAAAAATTCTCAAGGGAAATCAGGAAACATCTAGAGAGGATTAAAATAAGAACCCGAAATAACAAAACTTGTGGGATGCAGGTAAGGCAGAGTTCAGAGGAAAAGCTTTTGGCACTAAATGATTACATTAAAAAAGAAGATCTCAAATCAGAGACATAACTGCACACATGATCTAGAAAAAGAACACAAACTGCACCAAAGGGGGGAAAAGGTTAGAACAGAAATAAATGAAATAGGAATAAAATATCAATAGAGGGAATTAACAAAACCGCAAGTTGGTTCTCAAAAAAGATAACTTTGACAAATACTAACTAGAGAGACAAAGAAAAAAGAGAGGACACAAATAATTAAAATCAGAAATGAAAAGGGGGGAATTGCTAACATTCTCACGAAATAAAAGGGATCATAAGAGGACACTATGAACAACGGTGTGCCAAGAAATTAGAAAATCTAGATAAAATGAACACATTCTTAGAAACACACAACCTACACTGACTCAAGAAGGAATAGCAAATATCAACAGATCAATAGTAAGTAAAGAGATTGGATAAGTCATTGATATCTTCCAAAAAATGGAAAACTCAAGACCAAATTGCTTCACTGTTGAATTTTACCAAACATTCAAAGAGGAATTAATGCCCAGACTGCTCAAATTCTTCCCAAAAACTGCAAAGGAGGGAACACCTTTCAACTCATTTCTATGCAGCCAGCAACAGGGTAATACTATAGGCAGCTAAAAATATCACAAGAAAAGAAAATTACAGATCAATATTCTTCATGAATATAGATATAAATATCCTCAACAAAATCCTAACAACAAAATCCAACAGCACATTTAAAAAGAATACACCATAATCAAGTATACAAGGGTAGTTCGACATAAGAAAATGATTAATGTAATATACTGCATTAACAGAATATGAAAAAAAGCACACGATCATTTCAATGAACACAGAAAATCATCTGATAAAATGAAGCACTTCTTGAGAAAAACACTTGGAAAACAAGTAATGGAAGGAAACATATTTAACATGATAAAGGACATATATGAAAAATCTATGGGAAAAGGCTGAAATCTTTCCCCCTAAGATCAGGATAAAAACAGGAATGTATACTGTTACCAGTTAGTCAACATCATTCTAAAAGTTCTAGCCACAGCAATTAGGCAAGTAAAAGAAATAAACACATCCAAATCGGAAAGGAAGAAGTAACCCCCTACCCCCATTATAGATGGCATGATCCAATACAGAGAATCCTGAGAAATCTGCAACAAAGCTACTAAAGATAATAAATGATTTCAGCAAAGTAGCAGAGTACAAGATTACTATGCAAAAATAAAAATCACTGATGTTTCTATACACTGGTAATGAACTATCTTCCATGAGGAAATCATGAAAAAATTCCATTTATAATAGCAACTAAAAGAATAAAATATCAAGGAATAAATATAACCACAGTTGTAAAGTACTTATATATATAGAAAACTAAAAAAAAAAGCATATTGAAAGACTGACATGAATTGAAGGATATTTCATTTTCATGAATAAAGACTAAATGTTGGTAAGATGTTAATTCCACTCAAAGAAATATACTGATTCAACACTATTCCAATCAGAATTCCAAAAGACTTCTTAACAGAATTGGAAAAGCATCAAATGCATATGGAAGTGGATTAGCCCCAAATTGTCAAAACTATCTTGAAAAAGAATAAAGCTGGAGGACTCACTCATCCTTATTTTAAAATTATTACAAAGCTACATTAATCAAATTAGCATGGTACTGGCACAAGGACAGACATAAAAACCACAAGAATTGAAATGAAATTTCAGAAATAAATCATCACAGCTTTGGCCAATTAATATTTTTTAACATTTTTGCAGTTTTTATTTATTCAACTATAAAGACTGACTGCAGAAATTTTGATGGGTAACACCTTAGATTAACATTAATTATATTGGTACAAATGTAGCTCAGGATTCAGGAAAGAGAGAAAAGAAAAAAAACATCTCTAAACATTGAAACAGAAAAATATCTTTTTTTTTGCTTTTTTCCCTTTTAATTAAATGCTACCTTCCCATAGACTTCTCTGGTTTGCATTCCAAATAAGAAATAAGGCTTTGGGCCTTTTGAAAAATTGCAGGTTAAGCTATGATACCAAGCAGGAGACTGAAAACTTTGAGTGTCAAATCTCGGGTGCATTTTGGGAGTACAAGCAGATATTCAAATGTTTCCTAGAGTTCACTCTTTTTCACCAATTAAATTTTCCCTTTTCTAGCTAATTCAGAGCACAGTTTCCTTACTGCCTCTACTAGTCACATTGTTATTTGGGGAGAACCTGGTAGATGCTTGTGGGTTCTGCCTAGACTAAAAAGGCAACAGGGTAGCTCTGACCTACCTTCTCCTGAGACAGCCTAACAATGGAGTGGAGGGTTATCCATTAAGGCATCTTTAGGCAACTGAAAGGCCTGTTACCACTTATTCAACATCATTCTAAAAGTCATTCCCAGTACACTGGGAAGAGCATTGCTTACTTTTGGAAAACCTGACAACAGTTATCTCTGAATCCTGGTGGAAGTGGCCAATCCATATTATTGGGAAAGGTCATGGGAAAAGACAGCATCCCCCTTTAAAAGGTTAAGAAGGAAATGAGGAGAGAAGTGTGGGCTATTCTTTGGATGGGATACTTGTCCAAATAAATCAGTGCTTTTCTTCAGTGTTTCTACTTCATAGGTGAACTGGGCTACTCATCCCAAATCCTTATCATATTTATGTTCACCAAGAAAATGTTTGATATTGGCTCTGTGTTCAACCAATTGCTCCTCTGACATTTGAAGTGCCACATAACTCATCTTCTTCAGAAGTTCAGCTTTCTTTTGTCAGCTGAACAAGATTTCCATTGCTTCAGCTTTCACTTTGTCCATTTCAGCAAGTAATGCCACTCACAGTCCTCTAAACAGCTCTGAAGGTCAACAAAACTTTTCATTTTCTTGATGGAAATATCTATCCCTTCTTTAACAACAACTTGATGCCATACTAGACACACTATGCAGCTCTGGAGGACTTTTATGGACTTTTCAATATTAGAACCTAGCTTTTTGAATGGAGGAGATGGAAAACTGTCCATCCCCAGGCTCTGATCAGTCTTGAGAGAGATTTGGCAGCTTTTCTGGATTGTTGAGAATTCCAAGAAGAGTGTATAGTAGAAGACTTGGGCTCAAAATCAGAGACACTATTCTCCCAGCAGGGATCTTGTTCTTTCCAGTTTATCTGGTGTGGCAAGATTAGGATCCTCCAATTCTCTAATATCTATTGAAAGTATCTCCAAACTTTCACTGAGTGAGTCCCACAGATTCAATATTACTGATGGCATTATTCTCATTTGTTTCAGTTTGCGATAGCTGCTAGAGTGCAATATACAAGAAATCGGTTGGGTTTTACAATGGGGATTTATTAGTTTAAACATTTATAGTTGTAAGTTCATGGAAATATCTAAATTAAGTCATCAAGAGGAAGATAGCTTCTCTGAAGAAAGGCTGCCTACTGGCATCCAGGGTTCCTCTGCCACATGGGAAAGCACATGGTTGGCATATGCTGGTGTCTTCTCTCCCAGGATTTGTTGCCTACAGGTTCTGCCTTCAGTGGCTCTTTTTCTCAGCTCTTATAGGTACTTCTTGCTTCTTTGGCAGTTTCTCTTTCTAAGCTCTCTTTGGGTGTTTCTGACCTTGATCATCTCATAAAGGGCTCCAGTAATGAATTAAGACCCACCTAAAATTGGGTGGGCCACATCTCCATTGAAGCAACCTAATCAAAAGATCCTACCCACTATAGGTCTGCACCCCCAAAAATGGATAAAAAGAACATGGCCTTTTCTAGGGTACATAACAGCCTACCATACCATGACAACCATTAACTTCCCCTTTCTTTGAGGAAGGCACAGAATGATCCTCTTGAATAGAAATTGATGCATTGGAATCTGGGATAGTGTTATTTGTGTCTGCTGCAGGTTTTGGTTTGCTTTTCTTAGTTTTTTTCTTTTTCTTCCCTGTTACTGTCCATACTTTGAGTACTTCACTGGCACTACCTTCTATGAATGTTTGTACTGTTTTGTTCACACATTATTAAAATGCTGCAAGACAAGGGTAATTTCATGTTGCTCTTATTGGGAACTCCTGCACTCACTGTATTTATCTTCTTTTAAATATTCTCAAAAGTTCTTCCCTGGGTCAGCACAGTGTTGGTCTGCCAGTCAAATATGAATCCTGATATATCCTTCTGATTTTGTTTTCTAGACATTGCAGATTCTTTGATCTAAAAAAAACTGCCCAAGAAAAGAATCCTTTTGCCTTGCCTTGGTTCTAAGTTTTGATATTATCTCTGATTTTAAAAGTAAATGGCAGAAGTCTCTGGTTGGAAGGAACAAATGCAAAATCCTGGTTGAAATTTTGTTCACTAGCTGTTATCTCCCTTCTCTTGTATCACCTTCTTGCAAGGAAAAATCATAGTAGACATTCATGTCTCTTTTGTCAAGAGAGAGTCTTAGCTTCCTGTCATTCCAAGTTAGTTACAAGTGAATTTCACCGTGTTCATCAATTGTGATGGAGTTTCTTATGATGAGATCTTCCTACTGAGGGCTTCTACAGGATATGCAAATAAGCTATCAAGGCAATGTGTCTGGAACTCCAGAGTTGCCACATCCCCCCAGGTCCAGGCTCTGAGTCTGGGATGTTCCAGAGTTTGAGAAGAAGAAAGGAATCCCCTGGCTCCTTCTTTTCTGGAGCCACTGCCACCTCGGCCACCATCACGGAGCCCCTCCTCCGCCATCACAGAGCTCCTCCCCCAGCTTTCCCAGAGCCCTATGCTGTGGCCCCCACCGTTGCCTTTCGCTCTTCTCTACTCAGCAAGGCAGCGAACTGGAAATAGCCGCAGCAGCTGAAGGCCAGGGTTCCCACTCTGGCCAACTGAGGATGTTAAGTCCATTCAAGGGGGGACAGAACAGTTTCTTTAACAAATGGTGTTGGAAGAATTGACTGCCATACACCAAAGAATAAAGGTGGACACCTACCCCACACTATGTACAAAAGTTGACTCAAAATGGATCAAAGACCTAAATATAAGAACAAAACCCATAAAACTCCTAAAGAAGAATGTGGAAAACATCTTCAGGATCTTGTAGTAGGTAGTGGTTTCTTAGACATTATACTAAAAGCATGAGAACAACAACAACAACAAAGATAAATAATACTACATAAACATCAAAATTAAAAACTTTGGTGCATCAAGGACTTTATGAAGAAAGTGAAAAAACCTGCAAAATAGGAAATATTTGGAAACTATATATCTGATAAAGGTTTAAAATCCATAATTTATTTAAAAACAACTTCTACAAGATAAACAACAAAAAGACATATAACCAATTAAAGAAAGAAAAAGAATTGAATAGCTATTTCTCCAGTGAAGATATTACGTGAAAAAATTCTCAAAATCATTAGTCATCAAGAAAGTGTTCATCAAAATCACAGGAAAATACCACCCATACCCATCAGAATGGCTAATATTAAAAAAGAAAGAAAGAAAGAAAGAAAGATAACAAGTGCTGGGGAGAATGTGAAGTAGGAACACTTACATTGTTGGTGGGAATGTAAATGGCGCAGCTTCTGTAGAAAACAGTATGGCAATTCCTCAGAGAGCTAAGCATAGAATTAACATATGACTTGGCAATACCGCTTCTAGTATATAGTGAAAAGAATTGAAAGCAGGGACTAAAACAGATATTTGCACACTGGTGTTCATAGTGGCGTTATTCATAATTGCCAAAAGATGGAAGCAACTGAAGTGTCTTATAACAGATGAACATATAAACACGATGTGGTATGTACATACAATGGAATACTATTCTACCATATATAAGAATGAAATTCTGATGCCTGCTATAGCATGGATGAATCTTGAAGACATCATGTTGAGTGAAGGGACAAATAGTGTATGACCTCACATATTAAATAACAGAATATCCATATTTATGAAATCAAATAATAGAATACAGGTTACCAGGGCCCAAAAGGGAGAGGAGAATGGAGAATTAATGTTTAATTGGTATAGTATTTCTGTTCGGGGTGGTGGAAAAGTTTTGGCAATGGAAGATGTAGATGAAGGCATAACTTTATGTATGTATCCAGTTAAAGCCTCTAAGTAGTATATTTGAAAAGGAATAGAAAAATAAATTTTTTGTTGAATATTACCACAACACACACACACACACAAAAATAGAACTCTACAACACAGTGTAAACAGTGTGCTGAAGAATCTTCCTTAAAATAATAAAGGCCATATATGAAAATTCCACACCTGACAAAGTGCTCAATTTTGAAAGACTGAAAGCTTCTATCCAAGATGAAGAATAAGAAAAGTATGCCCACTATCATCACAGCTATTCAACATGTTCTAGAATTCCTTGCCAGAGCACCTAGGCAACTTTACAGAACACATTGTAAAGTAAGCACTAAAATTCTCTGGTCACAGATGATGTGATCTCTTCTATAGAAAATCTCGAAGAATCCACAGGAAAACTACTAGGATTTAAAAATTTAGCAAAATTTCAGGTTACAAATTAATACTAAATAATCAGTTGTGTTTCTGTACACCAGCAAAGAACATTCTGAAATGGAAATTTAAAAAATAAAATAAGACAATTATTTTCCCAATAGTACCTACAAGAATAAATTACTTAGGAATAAATTTAACTGAGAAGGTGAAAGACTTCTACAATGAAAACTATGAAACACTACTGAAAGAACTTAAAGAAGAACTAAATAAATGGTGAGACTGCCCATGGGATCAGCAGACAATATTTTTGAAGTGTCAGTATTACCCAAAGCAATCTACAAAGTCAATGTAATACCTTATCAAAATCCTAGCAGCCATTTTTGTAGAAATGGACAAGCTGATCCTCAAACTGATATGGAATTGCAAGGGGGCCCATATAGCCAATTCAGTATTGCGAAAGAACAAAGTTGCAAGTCTCACACTTCCAGTATTCAAAATTCACAACAAATATTCACAATATTCAAAGCAGTGTGATACTAGCGTAAACATAGACATATAGACCAATGAAATAGAATTGAAATTCAGAAATAAACCAATACATTCATGGCCAGTTGACTTTTGACAACAATGTAAAGTATATTAACTGGAAAAAGAATGATATCCTCAAAAATGGCACTCAGAAAACAGGATATACACTTACAAAAAAAAAATGAAGTTAGACACCACCTCACAACATATGCAGAAATCAACTCTAAATGGGACAAGAACCAAAACGTAGTATCTAAAGCCATAAAACTCTTAGTAGAAAACATACGGGGGAACCTTCATAACCTTGGGTTTGGTAGTGATTTCTTAGATATGACATTAAAAGCATAAGCAACACAATAATAAATACATAAGATAGACTTTATCAAAATTTAAAACTTTCATTCCTCAAAGGAAACTGTATTGAAAGTGAAAACCCAACCAACAGAATGGGGAAAATAATTGCTAACCATTTATGTGATAAGAGCTTAATATCCAGAAAGAACTGCTTCAACTTAACAACAAAAAAACAAATAACCCAATTTTAAAATGGGCAAAGGACTTGAATAGGCATTTCTCTAAGAAAATATACAAATGGCAAATAAGCATATGAAAAGTTTCTCAATGTCATTAGCCATCAAGGAAATACAAATCAAAACCACAACTAGATACCACTTCATATCTACTAAGTTGGCTATTGTGTTTAAAAATAAATTACAAGTTTTGTAGAGAGTGTGGATTAATTAGAACCATTATGCACTTTTAGTAGAAATATAAAATGATGCAACCACTATGGAAATCAGTTTAGTGGTTCCTTAGCAAATGAAACAGAATTACTATATGACTCTGTAATCCACATCTTGGTATATACCCCAAATAATTGAAAGCAGGGATTGGAATAGATAGTTTACTCCAGTGTTCATACCAACATTATTCACAATTGTCAAAAGTTCAGGGTGGGGGTGGGTAGTTATTGCTTAATGGATGTGGAGTTTCTGTTTGAGGTGATAAAGAAATTGAGGTAATGGATGGTGGTGTTGGTAGCACAATATTTTGAACATAATATCACTGCATTGCACACCTGAGAGTAGTTAAATTTTGAGTTGTATATATGTTACTACAATAAAAGTTGTAACAAATGCATTGATGAACATCTTCACATGTAAATCTTTTCTTAGGCCTCTATTTCCTTAAAATAGGCTCCAGAAGCTTCTAAAAATGAGGATAATCCTCTGAAAAACTGTCAAGTTGCTTTGATACAAAATCAGACATGAGCCCCACTGTGATAGGGTTGGGCTGAGAGTAGCCTGCCACCTTTCCTTATGATCCACAAATAAGCCCAGTGCTAGGGGATATGTTTGCCTATCTTCTAGGACTGATAATGTATATAAGCTGACTCTGTTCTCAGGAATGCCTGTAAATAAAATACATCCAACATTCCTTTCCCTATTGTTTCGAGCATAAGTAAGTATGCACTGGAGACAGTCTGACTAAAGCATGTCAATTTTACAGCATCCAGCTTATGCCTGGGAGGTATATCTATTCTTGGTGGGGAAGAAACAGCATTCTTCCACTATGGCACAAGCGAGGTGTGCATATGTCATATTTCCCTGCATCAACTGCAGACCCACTGACCATAGGAGACTGATGTCCACTAGCAAAGCTGGCCTTATTGTCTCTTCTCCATTTGAATAAGCATCATCAGTGCTTGTGAGTTTTGCTTTTGCTGGTGACTCCACAGCTGCAAACCATGGAGTGGGTTGGGACACTAGGATGTCTGTCTCTGATGGCAAGCTTTGTTATGCTCTTGCTACCCTCCATATGGTGAGACCCCTGACTTGGAGGTGGTAGTGGGTGTCTCTCTTTCTTTTTGTTTTATAATTTTTATAGAGAAATCTCCACACAATGCAGTCCAACCACATTATTCAATCATTGGCTCACAATATCATCACATAGTTGTGCATTCTTCACCATGATCTTTTTTAGAACATTTGCATCACTCCAGAAAAAGAAATAAGAAGAAGAAGAAAAAAAAAAGAACTCATATATCCCATGCCCTTACCTGTCCCTCTCCATTGACCAACCAATATTTGAATCTACCCAATTTTTACCCTTTATCTCCCCTTGTTATTTATTTATTTATTTATTATCATTTCTTTAAAACTCATCTGTCCATACCTTGGATAAAGAAAGCATCAGACATAAGGTTTTCACGATCACACGGTCACATTGTAAAAGCTATATAGTTATACAGTCCTCTTCAAGAATCAAGGCTACTGGAACACACTTCAACAGTTTCAAGTTCTTCCCTGTAGCCACTCCAATACACCATAAACTAAAAAGGGATATCTATATAATGCATAAGAATAACCTCCAGGATAACCTGTCAGCTTTGAAGCCCTTCAGTCACTGAGAACTTATCTCATTTCTCTCTTCCCCCTTTTGGTCAAGAAGGCTTTCTCATTCCCATTATGCCAGGTTCCGGTTCAGCCCTGGGAATCAGGTCCCATTTTGACAAGGAGATTTCCACCCCTGGGAGCCACTTCCCATGAAGGAGGGCAATGAGTTCATCTGACAAGTTGGTCTAGAGAGAGAGAGAGAGGCCACATCTGAGTAACAAAAGAGGCTCTCTTGTGGTGACAGATGTCTCTCTTTCTGACTAGTAGTTTGGCACAGTAAAAAGGATGCCAACAGTTAAAAAGCTACCATATACAGTTAAAATACTTTTGGGTTGTCCTGCAAGCAAGGGGGTTTCAAAGAAAATATGACGTTTTGGGTAAGTAATTTTAGTTTATGACTGTTTATTCTTTTCTGTTATGTAGGTGAAAATGCCAAAGTAATATACTTAGCTAACACTTATCGAGCACTTACAATGTGCCAGGCACTAAACTAAATACTTTTTCTTATGCGATTTTCACCATAACCACCATGATACTGCTTTCTCTCTGATAGTTGGTGATATTTGTTCACAATTCTTTCTTCTCTGGTCTTAGTTTGCTAAGAGCAGTAAACCAAATTGACTTGACTATATGACTTCCTTGCCCAAGGTGACATGTGTAGTCATTTCCAGTGGTTTTAAATATGTTTGTGGGTTTCTGCTCATCCTCTTTCACTGCTACACTAGGCCATGAAAAGAGCATTCCTCAGTAGCCACTGGTCCCAGTATAAGGAGACATATGGGACATACCCAAACCCAAATCTCACTCTGGAACTAAACCAACCAAACTACAGCTGACCTGAACACCTATGAATAAAATTTTGGGTATGTTTCTTTCACAGTTGCAATAAAACCTAATTAGAGCAGCCTTGTTTTGAATATGAGGTAATATGAAATACAAAAGGATAAAGTAACTTGCTCAAAGATCATACAAGAATAGAGTCTTGATTCAAACTCAAATCTCCTTTAGTCCTGGGGGCAGTATAGCAATGATGTTAGTGCACACAATCATAATACAATGATTTTTGTATGCTGGCTGGAGTTCTAGAGTTTTCCACTGATGCCTAAATCATCTGTGGGCCTGAGATACTACTTCACCCTAGTAAGATATCTGCTATCATATGCAAGATGACAAACAGGATTGGAGCAGAGCCTGGGCAGAGCTACAGCAAGCAGCCTGTGCAAAATGATCAGTCCATTGTTTTGGATTTAAGTCATTTATTACAATTTTCAATTTGTTTAGAGTTTGAGAAAGCAAACACCAAAATTTGATGCTTCACACAGAAAGAATTTCATATTTATAAGCATGAAATAGGTAATCACACTGCTTGCTTTAAAATTCTAGCTCTGTCATTTACCAGCTGCTTGCTTTAGGAAAGATGGAAAATTTCTTTATCTCATTTTCTTCATCTATAAAATGATATAACAGGTATATCTTTCTAATATAAATGATGGTAATATTAACTGAGAAAATATATATATATATTCATAAGCAAATGCTTAGCATATAATAAGCACTCAAGGAATATAAACTAATTACTGATATTGGTATGCATTCCTCATAGTCCAGAGATTCACTGATGTAATATACTGGCTACCTTACCTTACTTTTTTGACAAACTGAACTGACTGATTACCCCATGGATTTATGGGCATAAAATAAGTCACATTTGCTTAAAGTTGCATTCCTTTGGTCATTAGTAAGATTCAACATATATATTTGCAATTTGTACAGTTTGAGATTGCCAACGAGCAAAATGTTTAAAATTATAACTTAAACCCATCTTCAACTTTGTCTTTGTTGAAAAGTTCTGATTGTGATCTAATTGCAATGAGTATAACTTTTGATATCGATTCACATTAAAAATTCTACCTGTCTTGAAATTTTTCCAGTTTCTTTCTGCTTTGACTCTATATAGAAAGATATCTCATTTGCATTAGCTTGCAAAATTCTGATATTGAAAATATCAGGCCCTTTGAAAATCAGTATGTAAAGAAATGAACAAAAAAGAAGGAAATATATTTGGGTTCAGAGATTTTTGGTGATATTAGGTTATGATTGTGACCAGATGACCAAAGTCATCTAGGATTTGGCACAGCTGTTAACAAAAAGTTAGCTCACATGCAGTCTTTGGGATTCTGGGATCCAGCAAAGACAAGCATTCTGTACTGGGGAACAGAGTGGGGGAAATTGGCTGCCTTTGCTGATTGGGACAAGTTCTAATACTGATACTGTGAGTGAGTTTTTGGGTTATTCTGGAAAGATGATGCCACTTCCTGCTGCCTTTTCTCCTTCATGCTAAATCAATTGCTGGCTGCTGAGACTCAGGCACAGGCGCTTCCTTGAACCAAGCCTGCATGTCTTCCTGGTAACACATGAAGCAAGAGAAATGGGAGAGATTGGCAGAAGATGAAGGATCCTAAGAATCTAGAAGGAGGTTGGTGCCCATGACCTTGTAAAGAGGAAAAGAAAATCTCTCGCTTGGTTGACATCCTCTTGAAGCCTGAGGTTCAGTGGTGTTTATCTTTGTATCCATTCTCCCTCCCTGTGCCTAGGGTTATGCTTACCAAATCACAGGTCCTCACTGTTCACTTTTCTTTCTTTTGTTTTTTTTAATCTTTTTAGTTTTTTATTGCTATATGTTATATATCACATACCATGTAATCATCCAAAATATATAATCAATGGTTCACATGAGATCATATAACTGTGCATTTATCAACACAATTGACTTTTTTCCTTTTTTTGTGAAAAATAACATATATACAAAAAAGCAATAAATTTCAACAACACATCCCAACAACTAATTGTTGGCACATCCAACAATTAGTTGAACAGATTTTAGAGTTTGGTATGGGTTACAATTCCGCAATTTTAGTTTTTTTTTTTACTTCTAGCTGCTATTGGAGACTAAAAGAAATATCTATGTTGTGATTTAACAATCAATACTCATTTGTTAAACCTACCTTCTCTGTAAAACCCCACCATCACCTTTGATCTTTCTCCCATTCTTTATGGGTATTTGGCCCATGTCCATTCTAATTTTTTCATGTTGGAAGGGGCTGTAGATAATATGGGATGGAGGATGAAACTAATCAATGTTCAGCATTTCAGGACTTATCTGGTCCAGGGACCCACCTGGAGGGTGCAAGTTTCTGGAAAGTTAACCAACTACAGGGGATATTTGTAGACTCTTATATAATGCCCTAGGCATTCTTTAGGATTGGCAGGAATTCTTTTTGTTGGGGTTTGACAAACTATAATAGGCAATGTCTAACCGAAGCTTGCTTAAGAATAACCTCCAGAGTAGCCTCTCAACTCTATTTGAACTCTCTCAGCCACTGACACCTTATTTGTTACATTTCTTTTCTCCCTTTTGTTCAGGATGGCATTGTTGATCCCATGGTGCCAGGGCCAGGCTCAACACAGGAAGTCATCTTCCACACCACCAGGGAGGTTTTCACCTCTGGATGTCATTGTCCCATGGAGAGCGGAAGGCAATGACTTCACTTGCAGAACTGGGCTTAGAGAGAAAGAGCAAAAAAGAGGTCCTCCAAAGTAACTCTTAGATATACCTATAGGTTGGCTAAGCTTCTCCACTACATATACCAGCTTCACAAGAGCAAGCCTCTAGATCAAGGGCTTGGCCTATTGACTTGAGTGTCCCTATCACTATTTATTTATTTATTTTATTTTTTTTTTATTAATTAAAAAAAGAATTAACAAAACAATTAGAAATCATTCCAATCTACATGTACAATCAGTAATTCTTAATAACATCTCATAGTTGCATATTCATCATTTCTTAGTACATTTGCATCGATTTAGAAAAAAAAATAAAAAGACAACAGAATAAGAATTAAAACAATAATAGAAAGAAAAAAAAAACAAAAACAAAAACAAAAACAAAAAACCTATACCTCACATGCAGCTTCATTCAGTGTTTTAACATAATTGCATTACAACTGGGTAGTATTGTGCTGTCCATTTCTGAGTTTTTATATCCAATCCCGTTGTACAGTCTGTATCCCTTCAGCTCCAATTATCCCTTCTCTTTTTTTTTTTTTTAATTAACGGAAAAAAAGAAATTCACCCAACATTTAGAGATCATACCATTCTACATATGCAATCATTAATTCTTAACATCATCACATAGATGCATGATCATCATTTCTTAGTACATATGCATTGGTTTAGAAGAACTAGCAACATAACCGAAAAAGATATAGAATGTTAATATAGAGAAAAAAAATAAAAGTAATAATAGTAAAATCAAAACAAAACAAAACAAAACAAAAACCTATAGCTCAGATGCAGCTTCATTCAGTGTTTTAACATGATTACTTTACAATTAGGTATTATTGTGCTGTCCATTTTTGAGTTTTTGTATCTAGTCCTGTTACACCGTCTGTATCCCTTCAACTCCAATTGGCCATTATCTTACCCTGTTTCTACCTCCTGCTGGACTCTGTTATCAAGGACATATTCCAAATTTATTCTCGAATGTCTGTTCACATCAGTGGGACCATACAGTATTTGTCCTTTAGTTTTTGGCTAGACTCACTCAGCATAATGTTCTCTAGGTCCATCCATGTTATTACATGCTTCATAAGTTTATCCTGTCTTAAAGCTGCATAGTATTCCATCGTATGTATATACCACAGTTTGTTTAGCCACTCTTCTGTTGATGGAGATTTCGGCTGTTTCCATCTCTTTGCAATTGTAAATAATGCTGCTATAAACATTGGTGTGCAAATGTCCGTTTGTGTCTTTGCCCTTAAGTCCTTTGAGTATATTCCCAGCAATGGTATTGCTGGGTCGTATGGCAATTCTATATTCAGCTTTTTGAGGAACCGCCAAACTGCCTTCCACAGTGGTTGCACCATTTGACATTCCCACCAACAGTGGATAAGTGTGCCTCTTTCTCCGCATCCTCTCCAGCACTTGTCATTTTCTGTTTTGTTGATAATGGCCATTCTGGTGGGTGTGAGATGATATCTCATTGTGGTTTTGATTTGCATTTCTCTAATGGCCAGGGACATTGAGCATCTCTTCATGTGTCTTTTGGCCATTTGTATTTCCTCCTCTGAGAGGTGTCTGTTCAAGTCTTTTTCCCATTTTGTAATTGGGTTGGCTGTCTTTTTGTTGTTGAGATGAACAATCTCTTTATAAATTCTGGATACTAGACTTTTATCTGATATATCATTTCCAAATATTGTCTCCCATTGTGAAGGCTGTCTTTCTACTTTCTTGATGAAGTTCTTTGATGCACAAAAGTGTTTAATTTTGAGGAGTTCCCATTTATTTATTTCCTTCTTCAGTGCTCTTGCTTTAGGTTTAAGGTCCATAAAACCGCCTCCAGTTGTAAGATCCATAAGATATCTCCCAACATTTTCCTCTAACTGTTTTATGGTCTTAGACCTAAAGTTTAGATCTTTGATCCATTTTGAGTTAACTTTTGTATAGGGTGTGAGATACGGGTCCTCTTTCATTCTTTTGCATATGGATATTCAGTTTTCTAGGCACCATTTATTGAAGAGACTGTTCTGTCCCAGGTGAGTTGGCTTGACTGCCTTATCAAAGATCAAATGTCCATAGATGAGAGGGTCTATATCTGAGCACTCTATTTGATTCCATTGGTCAATATGTCTATCTTTATGCCAATACCATGCTGTTTTGACCACTGTGGCTTCATAATATGCCTTAAAGTCAGGCAGCGCGAGACCTCCAGCTTCGTTTTTTTTCCTCAAGATGTTTTTAGCAATTCGGGGCACCCTGCCCTTCCAGATAAATTTGCTTATTGGTTTTTCTATTTCTGCAAAGTAAGTTGTTGGGATTTTGATTGGTATTGCATTGAATCTGTAAATCAATTTAGGTAGGATTGACATCTTAACTATATTTAGTCTTCCAATCCATGAACACGGTATGCCCTTCCATCTATTTAGGTCTTCTGTGATTTCTTTTAGCAGTTTTTTGTAGTTTTCTTTATATAGGTTTTTTGTCTCTTTAGTTAAATTTATTCCTAGGTATTTTATTCTTTTAGTTGCAATTGTAAATGGGATTCGTTTCTTGATTTCCCCCTCCGCTTGTTCATTACTAGTGTATAGAAATGCTACAGATTTTTGAATGTTGATCTTGTAACCTGCTACTTTGCTGTACTCATTTATTAGCTCTAGTAGTTTTGTTGTGGATTTTTCCGGGTTTTCGACGTATAGTATCATATCGTCTGCAAACAGTGATAGTTTTACTTCTTCCTTTCCAATTTTGATGCCTTGTATTTCTTTTTCTTGTCTAATTGCTCTGGCTAGAACCTCCAACACAATGTTGAATAATAGTGGTGATAGTGGACATCCTTGTCTTGTTTCTGATCTTAGGGGGAAAGTTTTCAATTTTTCCCCATTGAGGATGATATTAGCTGTGGGTTTTTCATATATTCCTTCTATCATTTTAAGGAAGTTCCCTTGTATTCCTATCTTTTGAAGTGTTTTCAACAGGAAAGGATGTTGAATCTTGTTGAATGCCTTCTCTGCATCAATTGAGATGATCATGTGATTTTTCTGCTTTGATTTGTTGATATGGTGTAATACATTAATTGATTTTCTTATGTTGAACCATCCTTGCATACCTGGGATGAATCCTACTTGGTCATGATGTATAATTCTTTTAATGTGTTGTTGGATACGATTTGCTAGAATTTTATTGAGGATTTTTGCATCTGTATTCATTAGAGAGATTGATCTGTAGTTTTATTTTTTTGTAATATCTTTGCCTGGTTTTGGTATGAGGGTGATGTTGGCTTCATAGAATGAATTAGGCAGTTTTCCCTCCACTTCGATTTTTTTGAAGAGTTTGAGGAGAATTGGTACTAATTCTTTCTGGAACGTTTGGTAGAATTCACATGTGAAGCCATCTGGTCCTGGACTTTTCTTTTTAGGAAGCTTTTGAATGACTAATTCAATTTCTTTACTTGTGATTGGTTTGTTGAGGTCATCTATGTCTTCTTGAGTCAAAGTTGGTTTTTCATGTCTTTTCAGGAACCCGTCCATTTCATCTAAATTGTTGTATTTATTAGCGTAAAGTTGTTCATAGTATCCTGTTATTACCTCCTTTATTTCTGTGAGGTCAGTAGTTATGTCTCCTCTTCCATTTCTGATCTTATTTATTTGCATCCTCTCTCTTCTTCTTTTTGTCAATTTTGATAGGGGCCCATCAATCTTATTGATTTTCTCATAGAACCAACTTCTGGTCTTATTGATTTTCTCTACTGTTTTCATATTTTCAATTTCATTTATTTCTGCTCTGATCTTTGTTATTTCTTTCCTTTTGCTTGCTTTGGGATTATTTTGCTGTTCTTTCTCCAGTTCTTCCAATTGAACAGTTAATTCCTGCATTTTTGCCTTTTCTTCTTTTCTGATATAGGCATTTAGGGCAATAAATTTCCCTCTTAGCACTGCCTTTGCTGCATCCCATAAGTTTTGATATGTTGTGTTTTCATTTTCATTTGCCTCGAGGTATTTACTAATTTCTCTTGCAATTTCTTCTTTGACC
The DNA here is from genome assembly GCF_023851605.1 of Tamandua tetradactyla. Lineage (NCBI taxonomy): Eukaryota > Metazoa > Chordata > Mammalia > Pilosa > Myrmecophagidae > Tamandua > Tamandua tetradactyla. The sequence goes on along the minus strand of NC_135342.1, from coordinate 38,424,713 downwards.
CACTCGTTGTTTAAGAGTGTGTTGTTGAGCCTCCAGGTATTTGTGAATTTTCTGGCATTCCGCCTATTATTGATTTCCAACTTCATTCCTTTATGATCCGAGAAAGTGTTGTGTATGATTTCAACCTTTTTAAATTTGTTAAGACTTGCTTTGTGACCCACCATATGGTCTATCTTTGAGAATGATCCATGAGCACTTGAGAAAAAGGTGTATCCTGCTGTTGTCGGATGTAATGTCCTATAAATGTCTGTTAAGTCTAGCTCCTTTATAGTAATATTCAGATTCTCTATTTCTTTATTGATCCTCTGTCTAGATGTTCTGTCCATTGATGAGAGTGGGGAATTGAAGTCTCCAACTATTATGGTATTTGTGTCTATTTCCCTTTTCAGTGTTTGCAGTGTATTCCTCACGTATTTTGGGGCATTCTGGTTCGGTGCATAAATATTTATGATTGTTATGTCTTCTTGTTTAATTGTTCCTTTTATTAGTATATAGTGTCCTTCTTTGTCTCTTTTAACTGTTTTACATTTGAAGTCTAACTTGTTGGATATTAGTATAGCCACTCCTGCTATTTTCTGGTTGTTATTTGCATGAAATATCTTTTCCCAACCTTTCACTTTCAACCTATGTTTATCTTTGGGTCTAAGATGTGTTTCCTGTAGACAGCATATAGAAGGATCCTGTTTTTTAATCCATTCTGCCAATCTATGTCTTTTGATTGGGGAATTCAGTCCATTAACATTTAGTGTTATTACTGTTTGGATAATATTTTCCTCTGCCATTTTGCCTTTTGTATTATATATATCATATCTGACTTTCCTTCTTTCTACACTCTTCTCCATACCTCTCTCTTCTGTCTTTTCATATCTGACTCTAGTGCTCCCTTTAGTATTTCTTGCAGAGCTGGTCTCTTGGTCACAAATTCTCTCAGTGACTTTTTGTCTGAGAATGTTTTAATTTCTCCCTCATTTTTGAAGGACAATTTTGCTGGATATAGGAGTCTTTGTTGGCAATTTTTCTCTTTTAGTAATTTAAATATATCATCCCACTGTCTTCTAGCCTCCATGGTTTCTGCTGAGAAATCTACACATAGTCTTATTGGGTTTCCCTTGTATGTGATGGATTGTTTTTCTCTTGCTGCTTTCAAGATCCTCTCTTTCTCTTTGACCTCTGACATTCTAACTAGTAAGTGTCTTGGAGAACGCCTATTTGGGTCTAATCTCTTTGGGGTGCGCTGCACTTCTTGGATCTGTAATTTTAGGTCTTTCATAAGAGTTGGGAAATTTTCAGTGAAAATTTCTTCCATTAGTTTTTCTCCTCCTGTTTTTCTCCTCCTTTTCCCTTCTCTTCTCCTTCTGGGACACCCACAACACGTATATTTGTGCGGTTCATATTGTCCTTGAGTTCCCTGATACCCTGTTCAAATTTTTCCATTCTTTTCCCAATAGTTTCTGTTTGTTTTTGGAATTCAGATGTTCCATCCTCCAAATCACTAATTCTATCTTCTGTCTCTTTGAATCTATCATTGTAGGTATCCATTGTTTTTTCTATCTTTTCTACTTTGTCCTTCACTTCCATAAGTTCTGTGATTTGTTTTTTCAGTTTTTCTATTTCTTCTTTATGTTCAGCCCATGTCTTCTTCATGTCCTCCCTCAATTTATCGATTTCGTTTTTGAAGAGGTTTTCCATTTCTGTTCGTATATTTAGCATTAGTTGTCTCAGCTCCTGTATCTCATTTGAACTATTGGTTTGTTCCTTTGACTGGGCCATATTTTCAATTATTTGAGTGTGATCCATTATCTTCTGTTGGCGTCTGCGCATTTAGACAGATTTCCCTGGGTATTGGATCCAAAAGTTTGGAAGATTTTTCTGTGAAATCTCTGGGTTCTGTTTTTCTTATCCTGCCCAGTAGGTGGCGCTCGTGGCACACGTTTGTCTGTGGGTCCCACCAGTAAAAGGTGCTGTGGGACCTTAAACTTTGGAAAACTCTCGCCGTCCGGGGGGTTCGCTAGCCGAAGCGGCTTGAGCCGGCCCGGAGTCCGAACACAGGGAGGGTTGCTGGTCACCGCAGCCCGGGAAAGAGCCCGTCAGAATTTCCTATTCGGCCCTGGGTGACAAGCGTGGCAGGAGGCGCCAGCGGCAGCGGCCCGCCCGAGAGAGTGCACGTTCCCCGGGAGTCACGGGTTTGGAAGGGGCCTCCCCCACCCGTCACCGTTCTCTGCGGCCTGGGGATTTCTGATCCAATTCTCTCAGTTGGTCCGGGGGACTGCGCGTGGTGTGGGCCCAGCCGCCTTGGTTTCAGGGGACCGCCTCTCCAATTCTCCCAGCCGGCCCGGGAAGGGGGAAGGGAGTAACTCCGGCCGCTTGCTGCCCCACCCGGTGAGGCCCGTGCGCCTCGGCAATCTCACCCGAGCTGCTTCTCTCAGTCAACCAGCCGTTCCAGGATGGGGTACGCTGTCTTTTTTATCTCTGTTGTGGCTTTGGGCGCTTTCTGTATTGTTTCTACTCCCCTAGTAGCTGTCCTGGAGAAGAAACTAAGATCTGCGCGTCTTACTAAGCCGCCATCTTCCAGGAAGTGCCACTATTTATTTTTATCTCTTTTCAAAACGTATTAACATGTCATATTCAATGCCACTTAGAATGAATCAAAGAATCACAGACACTGAGTAGTAAGGGCACTGGATGGTAGTATTGCATTGCTTACAAAAAGCATTTAAGTACCATCTGTTGCATACTCCTATTGTCTGAGAACTCACTATATGAGCAATCAATTATATTGATCTATAGCTCTATATATTTAACATTTCTTTATTTTACTAAGTGGAACTTTGCCTACTATTTAGCAAAGTGAAGGAAAAATGTCCTAGGCCCTGGAGACATGTTCCTCACTGCCTCCCCACCATTATTTCTCATTACAAATGAATCCATTGAGGAATAGAATGGCCTTCACCGAAGTTGGGTTTGGGAATGATAAGGAGATATTGCTTCCAAGTTTGTTAGCAGGAAGAAGTTTAATCTCTAATTGTTTCACATTGAGGCAAGGGCATTTCAAATCTGAGTAGTTATAAAAATGATCCAATATAGTAACACCAATGAACACAAAGTTTTGGATTTCAGATTCCCCCATTATTAATCATTTATTGGGATTACTGTCTCAGTGGTAATGAAACAAGATGATAAGTTTTTTTCCTAATGAAGTATTTCATGCAACTATCTTTCCATTTATCTTAATGTTGGCTCCTAAGTGAACTGAATGGCAACTGAGGTCATAGATGTATCCATCTCCCCATGTCAGAGGGAAGGAGCAAAGAGTATTTTCCCTTATTGGCTTTAGAAATTTCCACACTGAACAGTGTCCCTTCTTATACTGGCCCCCTACCTGTGTGACCAGGGTAACATTTGACAGTGCAACATTAACAGAGAAATTTAGGGGAGCCAGAGGAAGAATACACATCTTTGGAAATTGACCTTAACTGGTAAGAAGAAAAAGTGAACATTCAAACACAATATGAACTTTAACTTTTAGGCTTGGAGTTTAATCTGTATAAGTTTCGCTAAAAAGGTCACGGGCCAAGACAGGTACTCAAATAAAATTAAGGCATTTTGGTGTTGATAGTAACCTATCAATCCTGGGGAATATGAAGGGTCCCCTCCCCACAATTTAAATCATCAAGCATGTTACATTTAGAAGTGGATTAGGAGGTGCATGGCAGCTTTACATAAAATGTATATCTCAGGTTATGCTAATCTAACTTAAATATCTTAGTATTTGGCATTCTCCACTTGACATTGTAAAGACAAACTATAATGGAACCAAGATTAAAATAGAATGACAGGGAATGATTACACCCTGAATACATTAAAAATCACATGTCCTGAAGTTACACATTTAAATTGACACATCTGTATTCACTGTTCATAACATCCCTGCAACTTATTTCTCTGCTATATTTAAATTAAATAAGTAAATTCAAATGAGTTAAGTGTCTTGCTCCTTAGCCCTCTACAAAATTTCAATGTTCCACCTGGTTTTACATCCTGCCCTCAGCAAAAACAGGATTAATACAGGATCTAGAGGAAACTGGTCTTCTCAATTAGTTCCTAATCTCACAAATGATTGTGGCATCTTGTTCCCTCAGACCCCTGTACTGCAGAAAATGGTGACAAAGGAAAGCCTGTGCTTCACTCAAGAGCCCAAGGAGACACAACAGCTTCTCTCAGCTTCATCTTTCTCTTGGGACTCTGCAAATTTCAAAGGGAACTACCCAAGGGCCCAATGACATTCATGATACCCCTAGGGGATGTTGCCCCACTTCTTACCCACCATGGATGGGACCAACAAATGATTCCGAACAGAGGAATATTTATGAAACCAGAGCTAACTGTGAAGTTGCCACAGGATATTGAGGACTTTTAGGTGGATCTAACCAGGAACGGGGGGGATAGTCTCACCCATTCATAGCTGGCAGTCAGCTCAATAGTAAACCCGAAGCTAAAGCTATCAGCTAGATAACGGCCGTTTTTTTTTTACTCCTCTTTTTTTCTCCCTATGTCACTGTCAGCTATCACAGCCATGCCCTTCCTCTGTTTCTGAAACCTCAGAGGCTCTCTTTGCACTTACGATGAATTAGAGCATCTCCACCATGGCCTCCAAGATCCTAGGTGACCTAGCATTTGCCCTCTTCTGTGGCCTCCCTCATGACATACACCCCCTCATATGATTCTTCTTAGGTACACAGGTCTTCCCTTAGTGTCACAATGTGCCACACTCTTTGCAGCTTCAGAGTTTTCACATGTGTCATCCTCTCAGCCTGGAACCCTCTTCCTCACTTTTTGTTTTGCTAATTCCAAGCCATCCTTACCTGTGTTTCTGTCTCTGCTTACCTGTGTTTTGTATTCAGCAAACATTCTGTAGCAGTGATTATACTAAATACTATTCTAAGCACTTTACCACTATTTAGTCATTAATGCTCATAACAATCTGGGGAGTAGAAACTTTTATTATCACAGCCCCGATTTTTCAAATGGGGTAAATCTCCCTGGATTATGCGGAGTATAAGAGGACAAGATAGGTTTCAACTTCAGGTAACCTTGTTTTTAACCATGTTGCTATGCTGACTCTTTATTCTTTCTTCAAGTAAGTGTTCTTTGATGACCTTCATGCACTTGAAGGCCTGCACCCACCCTTCCAAGTGGACCAGGACCCCTGCTACACCCTCCCATAGACCCTGCTCTTTTTGCTTTGTAACACTGATGATGATCTATAATTTTTTAATCACCATTGTAATTATTATTTCAGTATGTCTCTCCTCCTGAGTGGTAAGTTTCCTGAGGACAGACTCTGTCTGTAATACTCACTGCAGTATCTCTTGTAATTGCCTGGTAGAACCTTTGGCCTGTAGTTAGTGACTAAACAGTTCATTCTTCCACAGGGTAAGCATTTCAATTGACCCATTAAGGTGGGACCAGGGTGAGGGACAGCTACTTCCAGATGTCTTGTCTTCATTTCTGAATGGTTCTCCAGCCAGAATTCTGGGTATATCGTGGCTGACTTGAATCCAGGAGTTATAGGAGGCAAGCTAACCCTAAATGGCAAGAGTGAGAGTAGCTCCCCCTTGTGGATCCTCCATTTACTCATTGAACTGCTGAGACTTCACTTTGAGCATATCAGAAATTAAAAGAGAAATGAAGAGATAAGAGAAAGAAGAGGACAGTGGGCTTTTAAAAGCACCATCTCTGGTTGTTCCACTAATGAAGAGTGAAACTGATTTGCCATTTTATAGGCCATTTGGGGATAAATAAACCACTTACACTTGCTGACGTTAAGAGAAACCTTCCTGCAAAGGATGTGCTAATGTTAGGACACAGCTGCCAAGGGTATGAATGTAGCAGTGACTAGCAGCAGCCTTGTTAAAAATGCACTGGGTAAGCTAGCAGAACATGGAGCACTCAGCTTGGGAAAGCTCCAACAATCTCTCAACTTAGACATATTGGAGGCAGATCCCAGAGTGGTCCAAAGTTCAAATCCCAGTTCTATTGCTTTCTAGTTGTATGGCTTAATTCTTTCAAACTCTACATTCTCATAAACAAATTGCAAGAAACGGTGCTTTCCTCAAATTCTCTCTCCTGTGAAGAATGACTGGTGTTTTCCTTGACTAGTATTCACCTCTCTTCTGGTAATACTTCTTGATTATTCTTTGGTGAACAGCATTTCCGCTGCCCTTACTCCCTGTGGTTCAAGCAGGGTTTGATCAGCTTCTAGCTCCAGAACAAGGCCTGTGGCCTTTGCCTGGCCTTTAGTGGCCTCAATCTTCCAAATGCCATGACTGATTCATCTTTGGGCAATTGACAGTCAGGCGAGACTAATTGGTGGGAACCCTGAAAAATATAGTATCTCTCTTTTCTCTGGTAAGATGGAAGTCTAGAGCTTCTGGAGGCCACTATGTGATTGACGCCAGCACAAGTAGGGAGCATGAGAAGGGTGCCATCCAAAGGATGCAGAAGTAGGGGATAGAAAGACAGAATTTGAGGGCCTTAAGTGAGAATTCACGTACACATGGATTCCCATTTTTGGCTTAGTTGGTTTCAGTTTGACTTTCAATCTTGCAATCAAAAGCGTTCTAATACATCTTTCTCATTAATTTAATTCTTGACTAATAAATAAGTTTTGCAGTTTGAAATAGTCCATCCTGGATCAGAAAACACTTGCTCCTCTTGAGGAGCATACAATCTAGTGGAGGCCCAATCAGCATAGCAGAAGACAGCCTGCCAAAGTGTTCTAGGTCAAATGTGGGAAATAATGAATATGGGAAAGTTAAGGAGAGTGAATTGTTACCACCCTTTCAGACCAATAGAGTCAACGTAGGATTTGTGAAGACAGTCATACATGCTCTGGAACTCTAAGCTGGACTGATACTGGACCTCTGAGATGTTATTTGGGATGCTGTCACACTCTTTATCCCATCCCCTTGGGCTTACATGGAGACAACTTCCAACAGATCCCAGGAATCTTATGGTCACTAGCTGGGCAAGCAGTCACTCAGCTACAGGTATATGCAGCATCGAAAAAATATAGAATCTTAGAAAAGCAGGTCAAACGTTTATGGCCGTTTTGGATAACACTGGTGTCAGATGTTCTGGGCTTAAATTCTGACTTCACTTATTTTTCATGTGATCTTGGGCAATTTATGTCACTGTTCTCTCTGTGCCTCAGTTTTACCACATTTCATACCTTTCTCATATGATTGTGGTGCAGATTAAATGAGTTAATGCATGTAAATAATTAAGAGTAGTGCTTGGTCCATTATAAGCATCATGCTTGTATCAGCTGTGACTACTCTTTTTGTTTTAGAAAAGGAGGAGACTGCCCCTAATGATGGTTATAAGAGCAGCAAGTTACTGCATTCTTAAACGATGACCATCATTGACTTAGAGAAGCATTAATTCATAGAATGGAACTGGAAAGAATCTTTAATCAACCATTTACAGTGACAAAACTGAGGCACAGAAATGGAAAGTGTTTTACCCAAAGTCACACATCAAGATAGTGGCTGACCAGACAAAAATACCAGATTTCCTGATTTCCAGTCTATAATTCTTCCAGTTCTATCCAGCTGGATTCCAAGATCTCATGTCTGTCTGTCAAACAAATGTGCCTGGATGCCAAAACCATACCTTCCCCCCCAAAATATGAAAATCTCACAGCAATCTTTCCCACAAGGAGGACAACAGTCTATGCCCAAGAACAGAAAAATAGGAGTACTAAGAGAGAGGGCCTCAAGAAGGAAAGAGAATAATCCCCAACAACATATAAATCTGCCAATTGCCAAGGCTTTTTTCATGCTCCTTTTGAAAATGTGTACTTTGTTTATGCAGGAGTGGGGAGAGTATGGGCAATGAAACGGTACATCTTGAGGTACTCAGCAGGATTCATGTCCAGTAACTTTCAGTCCCTATGTCATTTTTTTTTAAGGTTCAAATTTGTGTGAGAAAAAAATTTGAATGGCCTGGTTTGAATGCCACTGGATTGATGAGCTAAAACAAGTGAGGCAGGGCCATACAGCAGAGCATGGCCATTGGGGCCATTTCCAAATGAAGGGAGATTATTATGAGCTAGTTAGGCAGCAACCCCAAAATGCATTCATTGATGTAAGATAGACAGGTGACCAAAACCCTCTTCTAATATCAATCAGTTGGCCTTCCATACCAGATGCTGTCAGTTTCACCAATCCCCAATGCCTGTAACCCATCTGCATTCCCTATTCCAGGACATGTCCATAACCCTCCATCCTAGTTTTTGTTGGAGGATGAATACTGTAGACTGTTCATCTCTCAGAGGAAATGGCTCCAAAATGTGCTCTACATTATGTTCCAGAATGTCCCTAGTGCCCACAACATAAAGTGCTCATTAATTCATCCTAGACCAGCTTCTTCCTTTTTCTCTATCACTTCCTCATTCCCCTACCAGTACTTTTCTAAGCTCACCTTCCAAGAAAACCACTTCCTGTTAATCCTTATCTCAGACTCTAACCTAAGAAATGTTCCCTTTCATGGAAAATACCAATCTATTTGTGATTGATGGATGTAGTCCTTTGATGGACATTTTAGTGGCTTTCCTTGATGAGGAGCCAGGTATTCACCCACTTTTATAGCCTTGGTGGGATTGGGAAAGGGGCTGGTGGCTGATGAAATATCCTTATACCATGACTATAGCCACTGAGATAGTAACAATTTCCTTTGTTTGGGAAGAGGCTGGCTGCATAGCTCACAATGGGCTCCATTATATAATGTCTGTATCAATGATTTTTTCATGTATGTTACTGTTGTCTCTCCAACTACATGATGAGTTGTTCAAAGCTGGGGATCACGTTTTCATTTTCTCTTTTCTCCTACAAAGAGCAAAACACAGAGATAAGCACATAGAGAGTACTAGAAGGAAATGTATTGCTTTTTTAAAGAGCCAAGGGATGGACAGGTATCACAGTTTCTGATTATCTGTAGGCCAGAAGCATTTCTTATGTGCATATACAAGTGATAAGCCAAATCCTTTGGAGAGGGATTTCAGAGTCTTGCCTTTAACCTCTTGGCACTCACTGTTTCTGTGTAAATCGAAGGCGTCTTACTGAAAATACCAGTGACTCTTGCCTTTTCTGGCAAAAGAAGCATGCTTAATCCTGGACACAGGGAAGATCATAAATTCAAAGAAGACAGCACCTGCTATGGAAGGCCAACAGATTGATATTAGAAGAGAGTTTTGGTAATCTGTCTATCTTACATCAACGAATGCATTTTGGGGTTGCTGCATAGCTCACAAAGAAGGGGGAATTTTGCCATGATTAAAGCCCATAGTGATGCCAAGTCCTTGTAATTTTGTAAACACAGGTCCAGTTGCCCAGGGGTGGGTTTAGCTGATAAATTTTCAGATACCTAACTTGCATAAGTGACAAGCCACCTAAAAATCCAGCTAGTGGGCAAATGAGTGGGATAAGTTTCCCAATTTTACTTTTAATCTGTAGGTATCAAGACTCATTTGCTGAAGTACACACTCCTGACATAAACACCTTTTTTTCAAGTTAAAATTAGATGAATTTAATAATGGAGACCCCACTTGGAAATGGCCTAACCTAACAAGGTTTTGATTTTGTTACAGCCACAAAACCTTGAACTGTTTTACTTAACAGCAATTAATTAAATCACTTTGAGATTTAAAAAAGTTCTGTGGGTCCCCTCCCCCCAGGAAAGGGACACACACATATATTTTACATGAAAAATTAGAAAGTGAGAAGGTGACAAGATCCACAAAGCCCAACCACAGGCTCACTAGTGTCCCATGATCTCCAGAGAAGACACTTGTGTTTATTGCTGGTAGCTGAGATAGGCTTTAGAGTGAAGATTCAGCCTGAATCATCTTGATGAATAATTTGTCTGATAATAAATATCATAATTATGAAAAAGGTGTGCAAGAAGGTCGCACACCTGCCTGAAAAAAATTTGTTGTGGAACACTTGGATGCAGACGCTAAACTGAAGCAGTGAGTCCAATGCCCCTACTTCTAGTCAAGTAGACTAAAAAATTCAAGATAGGCAACTGTAAACATAAGAAATTAAGGTATCAGTGCTTTTCCAGGTTAGAAAGATGTTGGTACTTCTGATTGCATTTAACTTCTTTTGTGGTTGTTGTTAAAATTTGCTTATTTTCTTCCAGATTTTTCACATAATAAAAAGACAAGTTTTATATGGCTTGTAGAGTAATTGAAAGAAGAGAGTGTTATATAAAATAACATTAAATTAATTTTTACTCCTACCACTCAGAGGCTAACTCTTTTAATGGTTTTTATATTTCTTTCTGATCATTTCCTATGCACATAACTTATAGATTTTTACTAATTTATGTAATATAGAACTCATTTTTATATCATCAAATATTACTTATAAAAGCATTTTTTAGAATTACATATATTTTTCTTACTGTACTTGACCATTCTCTTGTTGGAAGTTTCAGATTGTTCACAACGTCTTACTCTTCATATTGCTGTATCTATACTCAAGCTTCTCCTTGACACTATGACCTCCTGAGCTTCATGGGCGCACATCCCAACCAAATCAGTTGCCCTCAAATCTTGGGTTTTCAAGTGGCTTATAAAGAAGTCTTTTCCCCCCCAAAACATGATCCTTCTCTTGAAAAGAAGTCTGGTGAATGTAATTTTCTCTTGCTTTTTGCAAACTGAGTCTCATTTAGCTCTCACAATAGCCCAGTAAGGCAGGACTCACTTCCTCATGTGTTAGGTAAAAAACAACAACTGGGATTCAGAAGGTCATATACTTTTCCCAAGGCCACACAGCAGGCTAGTGGAATCTGATTTCAGCTCTGTGTTGCTCTTATTCCTCTTTTCTCAATAGCTTTGCTCTACTGCCTTTGGTCTGTGTTCTCTATCCAGTCTTCTGTGTGTCCATGCTTCCCTTTGTTAAGGCCCTGTCTATCCCAGCCACTTGGTAGTTTTAGGAATTTTAGGCCACCTCATATAAAGAGCAGCTGGTTGACTGCTCACTGCTCACTTAAGTTACAGCTATGTGTCTGAACTAAGATAATCAATTACTATAAAATAAATTCTGCATGCACCTAATCATGAAAATTTATCTATATAGGAGGAAACATGTACTTTAGAGCTAATTTTGTATTTGGTATATTTCCTCCAATTGGAATAATGAAACCAATTGGGATAGGGAGGGGAAAATTGACATTATAAAAGCCAGTTTTTTTGGCTTAGACTAAGAGATCAGGAATCAGTTCCTGTGCTTTCTCACTCTGGCCACACTCATACACACCCCTCATGACCCTGGCACTGCTGCAATCCCGGAGGCCTCAGTACAGATCAGTAGCATTTGATGCAGCCATTCACATGAACAATGCAGCTGTTAAATTATGGAGTATATTCTAGGTCCAGATAATGGAGAAGAAACATGCTAACTTATGTCAGAGCTGTTAGACAGATTTCCCACCTTTAATGTGTTTTCAATATTGTGTTTCTCTGACTTTGACTCTGCCCATGCCCACAGAGAAGGGCAAAAAGTAAAGTGGAGTTTTGTTTACCCTACCCTCAGTTCTTTGGGACATCTATCCAAGAACCCACAGTCAAAAGACTGAGAGCTCTGAGCTCTGTGAGGGTTGGGACAGGGACCCAGATTCTCTGCTGTTTAATAATATTAATAAAACTTGCATTTAATGGATGCTTACTTTGTTCAAGGCACTGTTGCAAGTATTTTGCAGAGAAAATTTAATTCTGTTGATGTGCATTTAGTTTAATCCTTGATGAAGTACATGCTGTTATACCCATGGTTTATATATTAGAAAACTAAGATATGAAGAGGTTAAGTAATGTGCCCAAGTTGACCGACTTAGAGCTGGTAGGGCAGTTAATGAGTTTAGTTCATGATTTTCCTCCCCTGTGATGGAAATGAATAGTTTCCTAAGGTTCCTCTGGCCCACCTACCCCTTTTGTTATCAATCAGCTTTCTGAGGTAGCTCTGTTTTTCCAACAAAAGCCTTTGGGAAACAGTTTGGGTATCAGTTAAATAAATGGATTATGGTGACCTGCTCAAAATGTGAAAGAGGAAGTAATCAGGCAAAGGCTTCATCATATGTTGAGTACCAGCTCCATGCCAGATATTGCACTAGACGTTTCTCACAACCTGGCTTATGTAAAATTATAACAACACAGTGAGAAGGAAGAAGAAAATAATGAAAGTTTACTTAGCAAATATGACATGTCAAGCATTCTACCTCATGTAAATTAACTACTTGGTCTATTCCAGGGGTTGGTAAACTATGATCTGTGGGCCAAATCTGGCCAGAAGCTTGTTTTTGAAAATAAAATTTTATTGGAACACAACCATACCCATTGATTTACATGTCATCTATGGCTGCTTTCATGCTGAAACGGTAAAGTTGAGTAGTTGGGACAGAGATGGTGTGGCCTGTAAAACTAAAATATTTACTATTGTATTATTTACAGAAAGTTTGATAAACCCTGATCTATGCAATCCTTTTAACAACGACACAAAGTGGCTCTTGACATCTCATTTTTCAGATTAGAAAACTGAAGTTCAGAGCAGTTACATGATTAGCTTGAAGTCACTCAGTCCATGCAGAGCATGATTGACACTTGAGTGGTTGCTCCTCTTGCTGAAAGATATGACTATTAGGGCAACTCTGATTTTTCTCAAGGAGTTGGAGGTGCCCCACTTTCATTCCAGAAAGGCAGTGAGGAAGCACAGTCTTACTCCTCATGTTTGCAGTCCTTGTAGCTCCTGTACTCTATTGTGTATGCTCTCTCTACTTGACTTTTTCAGCTTCTGTGTCCTGTCATGATCAAGAATATAATTGCCCTTCTATATGGTGATTCACGTGGCATGGGACATAAGAATAGCTTCTACCATGTTCAGTGTAAGAAATGAGAATCTACATAATTGCCTCAGGAATTACCAAGAAAAAAAACAATGGATAAACTTGGCATCCCCTTTTATCCTTCTTAGAGACAACAGCATTGGTTTTGAACTGCCTCCATGAATAACATATTCACAATACCTACAACAGGCAATTTAAAAGGCAATGATTACAAGCTGACATGAGTACTTACTCCCCACCAACATCTTACACATCACCTTCTGACACTCCATGTGACCAAAAGTAATCGCTCCATTGTGGCTGACCTTAGGAATAAAGCAGCTCTCCTCATCATCATCTTATCCTCTTTCCTGGACTCAGGAAACAACACCAGGCTGTGTTTCCTCTCCCTACATACACCTTTTTCGGTTCAATTCTATTCACCTGAGTGCTATAATCAGTTGTGAGAAGTATTGAAGTAATTTGTTACTAAAAATAGTGCCAAAGCACAGAAGTATACAAATTTACAAATTCTTTACTTTTCTAAGATTTTTGTTGAAGTACAGTATATATACAGAAAAATGCACAAGTCACAAGTAGAATACACTAGAATAATCAGCATTCAGATTATGAAGCAGATGATAAGCTCCCCAAAAAGCTCACTTTTATCAATCTATCTACCTATTTATCTATCACCTATCATCTCTCTGTCTTTCAATATCCATCTGTGACTGATTATATCTAACTTTCAGAGAAAAAAGTTGGAATTGGAGAAAATTTTTCAGTGCATGTACTATTTTTGGGTGTACTTTCTCATGTCTGGGAAAATATTCTAGTAAGTACTTATCTTCTCCAGTTGACAAGGCAGAAGCCTTTAGATATTATCAAAACACACCTGCCTATGAATGTCATCCATTATGAATGACGGGCCTCCCAGGACTTAGACTTATGATATTTATCATTCTCCTCTCTCTCTTAGCTCTGATTCAGGTACCTGTGGCTTAAGACAAACTGATCACATCACTGTTCCAGCCTGCTTCTGTTAGCCTTTCACATTTCACAATTTTTGTCCAAATTACATATAAACCATATGCTTATTTATTTAAATTTGTAAAATCAAGTTTAACTCTATGTAATAATCATGGATGTGATATGTTGTTACCTATTCTTCTAAAATACATTTAAATAAACACATAATTACTAAAATGCTTTCAGTATAGTACCAGATTCCATTTCTGCATCACCCCAGATCTGTACATTGGCTGAAGCAGCCCATTAGCCAGTGCTGCTCCCTTCGCCTTGTCTCAGATCAGGGATCACATGTGGAGGGACAGCTATTCCTCACCCTCTTTTGCTCACAAACACACCCTAAGACCATCTTTCCCTCCTGCCCTGGGTTTTTCCTCTCGCTGCTAAAGCCTGAAATCCCAAGAAACCACTCAACAGTGCCACTGACATGAGCACCACAGGAAGTGTGGGGGATTAACATCTCATAGAAAAAAACTTGGACTAATGAGAGATAGAATCCTATAGCTAAATCCTTCCCAACTCTACTCACAACAACCCCCGCTATACTGTGTCAGAGATGCAGCAGTTACATGTGACATCCTACAAAATTGAGCAATCAGCTTGGAATAATGTTTCGTAATAGCCTCACTAAATATAAGTGAGGACAAATATAGCTCTCCCTTCTCCCTTACCTCACAACTTTTTCTGTTGGATTGCATACCACTGTAAAGTGTTGGCAAATAAACTTTTACCTCATGTTCCGTTTTTTAGGGAATCTAGGCTAAAACAAGTGTGCTGCCTAAAATCATCTCCTGGTCTACCAGGCGCACACACCACTTCTTGACAATTGCTACCTTGGCTTTTTCCTATTGACTCATGGAATCATGATGTAGTCCTTAGGGTCCTAGACTCCTTTCTTCCAGTCTAGGAAAAACCTGGGTCTCCTCTTACTTGACACCTCACTTGGAGCTCTCAATCCTTTCTTCCTTGCACATTGTAGTGGATCCTGGCCTATTTTTCAAGACCTTCACTGCTAAAACAGCTTCCTTCCTAACTAGGATGCAAAAGTTTCCATATCTCTTTTCTCTGAAATTCTCACTTATATACCTCACATATAAGTGCTTGCTTTTAACAGCTTCAGCCAGGTCAGCTTTAATAAGCTTTAAATGCGAAGATATGTATGGGTAAAAGAAAGTTAATCTAGGGGAAGGCTTTGCTTAGTTATAATAGTAAAAATCACACTCACTGAAACTGCCATGTACTAACCCACTAGAATAGGCCCTCTCTTACTGACTTGTTAAAACTTTCACTTCCTTCTTTTAAGAATAATAAGGGACTTCTCTAACCCCAGGACAAGTTCCTACTTTCTTCTTTCCCCACAGAACCATCTGAAACTAGCAGAACATGAGCTGAAAAGAACAGCCCTGAACTTAAGATGACCCCAGGACATAAAATATCCTGCAACAAAAATCAAAATGGGCAGAAAAAAAGCAAAGAGGAATATTGGACCTGAGAGAAAGCAAGAGGTCCAGCCATCATAAATTATGGCAACATCACAAGCCCACTCAAGATAACAGAACCTATTAGCCAATGATAATGACCAATTCACAACCCCTAATTTAAATGTGGACACAGCCAATGATAATAACCAACTCTCAAACAATAACTTGAATGTTTACTAACCAATCCCACTGTGCCAAGAGCCCTAATATCCCTAAGCCTTCCTCTCTTCAATAAATATCCCTTGCCTTTCCAGCCTGGTAAGACAGATATGAGGAAAATACTATCCTCCTGTCTTTGTAAGGCTAGCCTTTGATAAATAAACTTTTTTCCTCTCAAAATCCCAGGTGTCTACTGATCGAATCTGTGCATCAGGTAAGGACTCCCTTTTGAGCCATGACGATATAAATAGCTACCATCTGTGTATTTCTCCTCTGATAGACCTGATTTTCCTTATGGAGAGACTCTTTAGGCTTCATGGATCTCTACTGCAAAAGCACTGATAGAGGAATCTGCAAATTACCAAGAGGAGAAAAAAAAAGTATTTATTGTATATATTGGGAAATGTTATATCAAATCATACTAGCCTTCTAGGGAACATGGTCCTATTAAACAAAAGGTCTTTTTGCTCCACTTAGTAACATAATAGATTTTGATCTTCACAGGTGACCATGGAGCCAGATTTTGGAATAGCTCTCTCAGAGCAGGTAATGGGTTTCCCCAGAAGCAGTTTATGAAACAAGGAAAGAGGGCAAATGGTTAACTTGAAAGGGAAGGAGAGAAATCCAATAAAAATTGAGCTATCAATCAAGCAACTGGCATGGGCAACTTTGGCTCAATCGCATAGTAAAACATTAAGAGTTTGTGCAGAACACACTATAGAGTCAACACAACCAAGGGTCAAGATGCTGGATTTTTATCCATCCACTCCCCTCCATTATCCATGGAGGGCTGCTTCCAGCTTACCCACGAATGGTGAGAAACAAAATAACCTCTAATCTTCATTCAATGTTGTCAGGTAGGATCTTTTTTATTAAATTGTTTCCCACAATTGTAGGTGGGACCTGTTGATTAGGTGGTTTCCATGAGATATTTCTCCACCCATTCAAAGTGGGTATCTTACTGGAGTCCTTTAACAGGGAACCATTTTGGAAAAAGCTTATTGTATGGAAGATTTCCAGGGGAATCCCAGTCATATAAATAGAGCCCTTTCTGCAGTTCTAGTCGTAGGTCTGATTGTGGTAGTTTTATTGGAGTGAGAAGCTTTGACATATTCCACATTTTCCCTCCCACTGAATCCTCACCATCTTAGCAGTTTCTGGGACATAATAAATATTTAATAAAAATGTTTACTCAATGAATCAATGAGTATTTTTTTCCCGTGAATACATGTGTGCAGCATATGTGGGACAGAGGAATTGTAGGGCAGGGGTATTGCCCAAGCCTCATGATGTCCATTACAGGTGCCAGTTTCAACAGAGTAACAAACTGGGGGTATAATTTAACTGTATGCACAGAGGGGTTGAGGAGGACCAGGAGGCTGTTTCCAGGCTTGGGATTGATTATCAATGTTTTTTGGGGGGAGCAGTTGTGCCCATACCCTACTCATTCAGTCACTGATGCATTATTTGTTACAATCCTTTTCCCTTTGTTGGTCAGGAATACATTCTCAGTCTCACAGTCCCGGGGCCAGGCTCATCCCTGAGAGCCACATCCCATGCTTCCAGGGAGACTTTCACCCCTGGACGTCATGTCCCACATGGTGGGGAGGGTAATGATTTCATTTGCAAAGTTGGGCTTAGAGAGAGAGGCCACATCTGAGCAACAAAAGAGGTCTTCTGGAAGGAACTCTTAGGCATAACTATGGGTAGGCTAAGCTTCTCTAATATATAAGCTTTATAAGAACAAGCCTTAAGATTAGGGCTTGGCCTATTGACTTGGGAGCCCCCAATGTTTGAGACAGTATCAGGGGTTTCCCTGGTGGTAGAGTTTAATAGTTCCATATTTTTTCCTTGCATCTCTCAAGGGACTTTGCCAATACTTTGTAATTAACTGCCCAGCATACTCTAGGCATTACCTTAAACTATACAGAATTATAATCCCTCATTCCCATTCTGGGCTCCCTATGTTATTTACTTTAATTGTAGTAAAATATCCATAACATAGAAATATATTTAACCACTGTAAGTGGACAATTCTTTGACATTAATTACATTGATAATACTTTGTGACTTTCAGCACTATCTGTTTCCAGGCTATTTTCATCATCTCAAACCCAAACTCATATTCATTTAGCAATTACTCCCCAATCCTCCCTCTATCCACACCTGGAATCCACTATTTTCTTTTCTGTCTCTATGAATTTGCATATTATAAGCATTTCCTATAAGAGAAATTATACAATATTTGTCCATTTTTGTATGGCTTATTCTACTCAACATGAGGTCTTCAAGTTTTATTCATGCTGTATCATGTACCAACACTTCATTTCATTTTAGGGATGAATAGTGTTTCATTTTATAGATATATTATATTTTGTTTATCTATTCATCTGTTTATGGATACTTGGGTTGTGAATAATGCCACTGCAACATATATATATATATATACAAATGTCTGTTCATGCCCCTGCTTTCAGTACTTATGAGTATATAACTAGTAACGGTATTGTTGGATCTTGTGGCAATTGTATACTTAGCTTCCTAGGGAACTACCAAGCTGCCTTCCAGAGAGGTTGCACTCTTTTACATTCCCACCAACAGTGAATAAGTGTAACTACTTCTCTACATTCTCTCCAGCACTTGTAATTTCCTGTTTTTCTGATAATGGTCATTCTAGTAGGTGTGAAATGATATCTCATTATGGTTTTGATTTTCATTTCCCTAACAGCTAGTGAAGTTGATAAAAGGGAAAGAAAGGGGACAAATTGAAATATAAATGACACCAAAGGCAGGACCATGGAAGCTAAGGTCTGAAGCCAAGAAACCTCAGGCCAAGAGAGTAGACCCACCCTTGCACTTAGAGAGAGTGAGTTTGCTCTGAAGGCAGAAGGCTGGCCTTCCACCTGGATTTGCAGAAAGAGTTTTGGTGCTTGAGGCATTAGAGAGGCTAGAGAATATAAGCTGAGTTTTGGGAAGAGCCTGGCTGCCATGCCATTTTTCTAGAGAAGTTGAACATGGGCCCTGGAGATGGCAGAGATCCAAGGTGCTGCCCCATGTCTGGAGAAGATGGAGTCCAAAGAAAGGTGATCCCCCCCAGTGAGTCCCATTCTCGCAACCCTCAACCCAGTATTTGGAGAGAGTAAGGCCACTGCATAGACCCTTGGAAAGGGTAGAACTACCATTTTCTAAAGCTCTGAGGACAAGTGATTCTCAGACTTTGAAATCTAATGGCATTTGCCCTACAGGTTTTCAGGACTGTTGACCCCTGTTTTCCTTCCAATAGCACCCTATCAGAATATGTATAATATGACTGTCCCTGCTTCGTATGTTGGCAGCAGATAATTTGTTCAAATCTTACAGGTCCAGAGCCAGAGGATAATGTTGCCTTAGAACAGATCATGACTAACAAATTTTGATGAGATTTTGTATTTATTTTGATTTTGTGTTGGATTTGTATTGTTACTGAAACGGTTTAAAGCTTTATGATATTGTAATGGAATGAATATATTTTGTATTTGAAAAGAACATGCCTTTTTGGGGTTGAGAGTGTGGAATGTGCTGATTTGAAACTGCTGTGTAGCCCAAAAGAGCCATGTTCTTTAATCTTCATTCAATGTTTCTGTGTGGGATTTTTGATAAAGTTGTTTGTTTCCATGGAAATGTGACCCATTCAGTTGTGGGTGGGATCTTCTGATTAGGTGATTTTCATGGAGACGTGTCTCTACCAATTAAGATGGGTCGCTTACTGCAGCCATTTGAGAGGGAACCATTTTGTACAAAGCTTCAGAGCCCACAGAGCCAGAGACCTTTGGAGATGCAGAAGAAAAATGCCCCTGGGGAAGCCTTATGAAATGAAAAACTTGGAGAGAAAACTAGCAGACATTACCATGTGCCTTCTTAGCTGACAGAAGTATCCAGAAGTGAGAGACACAAGCAGATACCAGCCACATTTTACTGCTGACAGAGGTGTTCCAGGTGGCATATGCCTTTCTTGAGTGAATACAACCTCTTGTTGGTGACCTAATTTGGACATTATCATGGATTTAGAGCTGTAAACTTGGTACTTTAAAAATTCCTTTTTGAAAGTACTTCCTTTTCTGGTATATTGCATTCTGGCTGCTTTAGCAATTGAAAATATGCATTATGATCACAGAAAGTGCTTGGCATGATTTCAATCTTTTAAAATTTATTGAGACTAGCTTTGTGACCCAACATGTAGTCTATCCTGGAGAATGATCTATGAGAATTTAAGAACAATGTGTGTCCTGCCATTCTGTAAATGTCTATTATGTTTAGTTCATTTATCATTCTATTCAAGATCTCTGTTTTTCTATTGATTCTCTGTCTAGATGCGCTATTCATTGATGAAAGTGGTGTATTTGTTGTCCTCAACTATTATTTTAGAGATGTCTATATATTTTTCATATTGTCAGTATTGCTTCATGTAGTATGGGGCATCTTGGACAAACGTATGCATATTTATAATCTTTATTTCTTCTTGGTAGATTTCCCCTTATATTAATATATACTGTCCTTCTATGTCTCTTTGAATGATTTTGCTTAAAATAGACTTAAAGTCTATTTTGCTTGATATTAGCATAGCTACGCTCACTATTTTATGGTTGCTGTTTTTGTAGAATATCTTTTTCCAATCTTTCACTTGCAAATTATTTTTGTAGTTGGATCTAAAGTGAGTCTCTTGAAACCAGCATATAGATGGATCATTTTTTTTTATCCATTCTGTTAATCTATGACTTTTGATTGGGGAATTTAATCTATTAACATTCAATGTTATTATAGCAGCAGTATTTTCTTCAACCATTTTGTTCTTTGGATTTTATAGGGCATATATTATTTTCTCTCTCTTTTTGCCCTCTTTGACCCTTACTGATATTCTTCATTTTTTCAATCCCCTCCAAACCGCTCTCTCCTGTCTTTTCTCATCAGCCTGAAGCACTCCTTTTAATATTTCTTGTAGAGTAAGTCTCTTGTTAATAAACTTTCCCAGTTTCTGTCTATCTGTGAAAATTTCAACCTCTCTCTCATTTTAGAATTCCTGGCTGGCAGTTTTTCTCTTTCAGTGTCTTAAATATATCACACCATTGCCTTCTCACCTCCATGATTTCTGCTGAGTAATCCACCTTTAGTCTTATCAAGCTTCTCTTGTATATGACGCATGGCATTTCTCTTCTGATTTCAGAATTCTCTTTTTGTCTCTACCATAGATAATTTGATCAGTGTCTTAGAATAGGTCTATTTGGATGTATTCAGTTTGGGTTACATTGTACTTCTTGGACATGTAATTTGATGTATTCCATAAGAGTTAGGAAATTTCTATTATTTCCTCAATTATTAATTCTATCCCTTTTCCCCTCTCTTCTTCTTTGAGACACCCATGATGCATATATTCATGTGCTTCATGCTGTCATTCAATTCCCTGAGACCATGCTCAAATTTTTGCATTCTTTTCCCTATCCCTTCTTTTGTGTGTAAGATTTCATGTCTTATCCTCTAGTTCACTGATCCTTTCTTCTGCCTTTTCAAATCTACTTTTGTATGACTCCATTGTGTTTTTTAACACTTCTATGTCCCTTTCATTCCCATAAGTTCTGTTATTTCTTTGTATTCATCCAAATTTTTCTTTATGCTTACCCAGAGCCTTTTTTATATCCTTCATCTCTTTTGCCACGTTTTCCTTCATCTCACTGAATTGATTTCAGAGATGTGTTTGAACATTTTTAATTAGTTGTTTCAAACTCCTGTATCTTGTCTGAAGTTTTAGTTTGTTCCTTTGATTGGGCCATATCTTCATGATTTTCAGTATAACTCATGATTTTCTACTGATAGCTTTCTTCTGGCATCAGATTTTCTTGATTAGTTTATTCTGGTTTTGCTTTCTCTTTCTTGCATAAGGTTTTCTTATTGTTTGGCTTTGTACTTTAACTTTTCTTTCACATTGTTTCAACTTATTTCTAGACTTTTAGTATAACTTCATATTTGATTAGAATTTTTGTGCTCTTATTTATCTGATTCCTATCCTGCATATATAAAATTATTTTTGAAACTGCCTTATCTGTGCAATTTTTTTTTCACCCCCAGTAAAAAGCTTTCTCTTTCTTCTTTCTCTTCGGGGAATGTTGATCTCTTCTGTTGGTTTTTTTATTTACCTCTACAAGTTTTTAACACTCCATTTGTTACATCTAGCAGTTTTTACCTGGAGGGCTGTTTCTAGGAGGTGGGACCCTCAGAGAATACCTACCTCACACAATTTTTAGAAGACATGTCCAGGACTTATGAAGAGGATGTAGAAAAGTATCAAGGTTCTCTGGGGAGGAGACCCAAGAGGACACAGTCTTTTCTGTGAAGTCTCTGGATTCTGTGCTTTTCATGTCCTGCCAACCAGATGGTGCCCTTCAACCTGCTGCTTTCCACATGCCTGAGTGGTACTGTGCCTTTAATTCTCAGCTGACCCTCCATCTTGTCAGTGGCATGGTTGAGAGAGGCTGAGGGAAATGTATTTGAAACTGTTGCTATTTTCCAAGGCCCTGGGGTCTGAATTCTCTAAATAACAGCCATTACCTGCACTGGGCCTTGCTCTTCCCCCACCCCCTTTGAGCCATCTTCAGAAAATGTTCTCTGCTGCCTGAGAGGTTACTGTGCCTCTCAGTCAATCCTGCATCCATCCCTTACCTGGGCAGAATGGAAACAGAGATTACTAGCTGCTTTCTTTAATGGACTCCTTTAAAGAAAATGTTGCTGTTCTAAGATTGGAGTTCAGAGGCTTGGATCTGTGAATTAAGAGCCAGAGTCAGTGCCTGATGCTGTGTCTCTCTTTTCTTGGGGCACAACCATCCTTCAGCAAACAGCTCACTCACCTCTAGCCATTGTTCTAAAGCTGAGTGTGATTTTTGTGGGTTTAAACTGCTGATATCCCATCCTCTGATATCTAAAAACTCTAAATGACAGCTGTCACATGCACTGGGCCTGCCATCCCCTTAATTGAAGAACAGCCACCTTTCAGTGAACTGTTTTCTGCCATCTAAGGTGATGAGATTATTTGCTTCTCAGTCAACCCAGCAAGGCCTGAATGGAGACTACCAGCTGGTTGCTTTAAAGGGTTGCTTTAAAAATATAGCTGTTTTCAAAGCTGGAGTTTATCAGCCTGGGTTTGCCAACCAAAAGCTGGCATCAGTGCCTGGCCCTGTTTCTCCCTTTTCTTGGGGCAGAACCATCCTTTAGCAAACTAGCTCAGCCAACTACAGAAGCCACTGTGACTTTATTTCCCTCATGCTTCCTACTTTGTTGGTGGTGGGGCTGAAATAAAGCCCTCCAGTTTCCTTATTTCTTGGATGCATTGTAAAGTTATCTGTGCTTGGAGTGGGTGTCCAGAAATTCAAATTCATTAATCTCAAGTCACAAGTAGTGCCCAGCTGAATCCCCCTCCTCCTGATCCTAGGAGGGAAGGCTTCTATCACCAGGGAGTGCCTGCCGAATCAGTGTGCCATATCTGTGAGGGATGGGCACCAGCCTCTACAGTGTGGAAGGATTTACTTACAGCTGTTCACCATGATTTCTCAATGTTCTTCCACTCATTCCTGGCTGCTGTGTGATGGGCACCTGGTCTCTGAACTCCCCTAAATAGCTGATTCAGACATTTCTTGGCAATTTACTAACTGCTCTGGAGAGTCGACTAAATCCTAGAACTTCCCGACCTGCCGTCTTCTCCCAGGTGTCCTTGAACATTTTAAAAAATTATTTCTTTAAAAGCTCTGATTTGTTCAAATTCTGGTCTTATTTTTTATTGGTGTTTTCTGTATTATTATATTCTTCATTTGGATGGGACATAATTTTATGGTTTTTTGCTTACATTATACTCTTGTATTGCACACTGTACATATAAATATTCTAAAATTTTGGTTCTGGGATTTATTCCTTAGGATGTTTGTTTCTTGGTTTTGTAATCAGCTGATGATAAGAGAGAGATTTTCTTAAGCTTGAGCCCTTCTATCAGGAAGGTCTGCCTAAAGCAAATGCAGTGTTCAATGTTTTCCCCATCTTTCTAGGCCTGTGTTTTGTCATGAGCTTTTGCTTCTTAGCTGTTTTGGAGTTTCCTGGTTTACAGGAGTCTGTTATACCCTCCCATATCTCAGGAGACAGACCTCCCTCTCCCAGCTATTTGATACTGCCAGGCCTTTGTCCTAGTCTCCCCACCTCTACAGTATTTTACATTCCTTTAGTTTTCTGAAGCTACTTCCACCTGGATGGCAAATTCTGGAAGGAGATGCATGCTGGAGAGGACTTTCCCATCAGTCTTTCCCAGCAGAAACAGGGCCAGGAACCCACGAATGGACCACAAACCTGATCCAAAGTGGCCTAGGGAGAGTATCCAGAAGGGCACCAAGAGTTTTTACCCATGGCTCCCAAAAGCTGAATTTTCCTGGCCTGATCAGTAAATTGAGTCTTACAGCTAACTGTCCCCCAGAGTCTTCAGGAACTACTGCACGTTTAAAGCTCCATCACCTCCCTTCCTGTCTGAGGATGGTTGAAACAACGGGTTCAACAGCATTTGTCAGGGGTAGATTGGAACAATAGTCACCCTCAGAGGCTGCACCTCAGCCATCTGAATTTGCTAATCAAAAGCCATGATCAGTGATCAGCCATGCCCACCCCAATCTTATTGTAGAAGATGTTTCATCCTTATCACCAGCAAGCTAGCCAGCCTCCACAGTGTGGAAGGATTTACTTACAGCTCTTCACCATGATTTCTCAGTCTTGTTCTTCACTCATTCCTGGCTGGTGTACGATGAGCATCTGGTCTGAACTGGACCCCATGGTGGTCCATTGTGTGAGCAGGAGGCAGACATGGGTAGCCACTGTGTGATGAGAGCAATGTACTATTCTTTAATGTAATTTATCAGTCTTCTTCCCACTCTTCTTTGGATGCTGTCCAGTTATTCCGGCCCCAGAGTTACAAAGTAATTATTTCATACAGCTCTTGCCTTTTTAATAGCTGTGGTAGAAGAAAAACTGAGTGCTTGAGGTCTCTATGCCACCATCTTCCTTGGAAGTCCTGATTTTCTTTTAATATACTGTTAGATTCAGTTTGATTGTGTTTTCCTGAGGATTTTTGGCATGTATATTCATAAAAGACATTGGTATATAATTTTCTTGTCTTGTGTTTCTTTATCTGGCTTTTGTATCAGGCTAATCCTGGCCTCATAGAATGAGTTTGGATGTAACCCCTCCTCTTCTATTTTTTGTAAGAGCTTGCAAAGGAGTGCTGTTAAAAATTCTTTAAACTTCCTGTAGAATTCAGCAGTGTGAACATCTGTCTGGTCCTGGATTTTCTTTTCTGAGAACATTTTCATTACTGATTCAATCTCTTTATTTGTTACAGATTTTTGGGATCTATTTCTTCTTGAGTCAGTGAAGGATGTTTTGTGTTTCAAGAAATCTGTCCATTTTGTCTAGGCTTTCTAATTTGCTGGTATATAGTTATTTGCCGGTACTAAGTATCATAGTACCCTCTTATAATCCTGTTTTTTTCTTTTAGGTAAGTATTAATGACCCCAATTTCATTCCTGATTTTTGCTATTTGTGTCTTCTCTCTATATGTGTCAGGCTGGCTAAAGGCTTGTCAGTTTTATTAATATTTTCAAAAAAGCAACATTTAATTCTTTTGACTCTATTGGTTTTCTATTCTGTATCTCATTCAGCTCTGCTCTAACCTTTACGATTTCTTTCCTTCTATTTATTACCTTTGGATTTAGTTTGCTCTTCTTGTTCTACTTTTCTTAGGTATGAAGTTAGATCTTGATTTGTGATCTTTCTTTTTATTTCCCTCTGATGACTGCCTCTCCTCCATCCCATTAGTTTGTGTGTGTGTGTGTGTGTGTGTGTGTGCATGTGTGTGTGTTTGTGCATAGTCTGAGAATTGAACCCGGGTCTCCCACTTGGAAGGCGAGCATTCTACCACTGAACTGCTCGTGCACCCTGCATAAGTTTTGATATGTTGTGTTTTCATCTTCATTTGTATCGAGATATTCACTAGTTTTCCCTTGTGATTTCTTATCGGTCCCATTGATTATTTAAGAGTGTGTTGTTTATTTTCCACATACTTTTAAATTACCAATGTTTTTTCTTTATTTATTTCTAGCTTTATTCCATTATGGTCTGAGAAGATACTCTGTACGATTTCAATTTTTTTAAGTTTATTAAGATTTGATTTTTTGCCTAACACATGGTCTGTCCTGGAATGTGTTTCTTGTGCACTTGAGAAGAATGTGTATTCTGCTGTTATTGAGTGGAGTGTTTTATATATGTACATTAGATCTAATTGTTTACTGCCCTTGTTCAAGTACTCTATCTCCTTATTGGTCTTATGTTTGGATATTCTATCAATTGTTGAATGTGGTGAAATGAGGTCCCCAGCTATATTTTAAAACTATCTATTTATCCCTTTGATTCTGTCAATTTTTGCTTCATATATTTTGGGTTTTGTTATGAAGTGCATATATGTGTATAAGCATCACATTTTATTACTGGATTGAAACTTTTATCAATATAATATACATCTTTGGCTTTTGTAATTTTTTGTGACTGAAACATAATTTTGTCTGTCAATAATACAGCCACTCCAGCTCTCCTTGGATTACTGTTTCCATAGAATATCTTTTTCTATACTATTACTTTCAACTTCTTTTTATCCTCTACCTAAAGTGAGACTCTTGTAGACAACATACAGATGTATCATGCTTTTTTTCATCCAGTCTGTTAATCTCTGCCTTTTACTAGGGGAGTTTAATACACTGGCATTTAAGTAATAATGGAGAAGAAATTATTTATTTCTGCTATTTAGCTCTTTGTTTTCTGTATGTCTTGTAGGTATTTTGCTTTCATTTACTCCATTACAGCCCATTTTTTGTAGTGTACAACTTTCATTCCCTCCTTTTTGCCTTTTCTATACATTATTTATTATTTTCTTATTAGTGACTTTTGTAATTGTAATGAAAGCCTTAAATTAATAACAACCTAGTTCAAATAGTAATAAACTAGTACACACTTTATACCCATATATATATGTGTGTGTGTGTGTGTCATATATATATACATATATGTGTGTGTATATATATATATATATACATATATATATATGTATACCTCTCACTCCCCTTTTTTATCATTATTGTCTTAGATTGTATCTTTATACATTTTATGTCCAGTAACATATATTTAAAGTACCATGAACACCTGTTAACTTATATATAAGGGAAAAAGTGGTTACAAATCAAAACTACAATAATTCAGGATTTTATGTTTACCTGTGTGGTTACTTTTATCAATGTTATTTGTTTCTTCTTATGACTTTGAGTTATTGTCTAGTGTTCTTTTATTTCAGTCTGAGGGACTCCATTTAGCATTTCTCATAAGGGAGGTAGTCTGGTAAATAACTCCTTCAGCTTTTATTTATCTGTAAATTTCAATGCCTCCTATATTTTGAAAGATAATTTTGCTGGGTATAGACTTCTTGGTTGAGTTTGGGTTTTTTTTTCCTATAAGGACTTTAAATATGCCATCTCATTGTCATCTGGCCTCCAATGTTGCTGATGAGAATTTTTATATTACTCTTGTTGGGTGCTTCCTTTTTGCTGCTTTCAAAATCTGATCTTGTCTTTGAATTTTGACAATTTGGTGATAATGTGTCATGGTATAGACCTTATAAAGTCTATCCTGCTTAAAATTTGTTGAGATTCCTTAATGTGTATTTTCAAGTCTTTCATCATACTTGGGAAGTTTTGGGCCATTATCTTTTCAAATACTTTTTCTGCTGCTTTCTTTCTCTCTTGTCCTCCTGGGATGCCAATGATGGTTATATGGGTATCTTTCTGGTGTCTACATGACTCTCAATCTCTGTTCCTTTTTCCTCATTAATCTTTTCTTTCTGCTCTTCACACCAGATAATTGAAATTGCCTTGTCTTCAAGTTCACTGATCCTTTCTTCTCCTTATTTAAATATGCTGTTGAATCTATCTAATGAGTTTTTTCACTTCAATTACTGGAATGTGCAGCTCCAAAGTATCTGTGAAGTTCCTTTTGTAATTCTCATCTATTCATTTTGTTCAGAAAACTTTTTCCTGATTTCCCTTAGTTCTTTGTATATGGATTCCTTAGCTCATTGAACATATTTAAAAGAGCTGATCTAAAGTTTTTGACTAATAGCTCCAATGTATGAGTTTCAGATATGATTACTGGAAAATACTTTTTCTTGTGAATGGGGCCATTTCTTTCCTATGTTGGATATTTTGTAGTTTTTTTTGAAAATTGGGTATTCTGAGAATTATATTGCTATTGGCAGCTGGATTTGCTAATGTGTAACTTTTCTTAACTATTCTTGCTTCTAAATGGAGATTAGAAAGAGACAAGGGAAAAATAGGCACTGCCTCTTTAAGACTCCCCTGCTGCTTTTTCCTGAGGGAAGGTGGAAAAACGGCCACACTCAAACCTGGTCCCCCATTTAATCTGAAGTAGCTGACCAAAGTAGATTATGGAGGGCTAAGTCCTTATAGCCCACCTGGCACCAGCAAGTTGCACCAGGACTGCAGCCCCCATTGCCCTCTATCATGTCATTGGGGAATTGGAAGTTATAGCCAATTGATGGAGGGTGAAGTTCATTTTCATTTATCATAATTTACCAGTCTGTTCCTCCAGCTCTTCCTTGAATGTCCAGTGTTCAATTAGACTCCAGAGTCTCAAAATAATTGCTTTAGTTGCTTTGGTTAAGAGGCTGGTTCTTGCAGCTTCCTACTCTGCCATCCTCTCTAATTCTCTTCACTTTTGCTGATGGCAAAGAGTCCAGTGGGCAAGAGAAGGAATGGTGCAATATGGAAGAAGGAAGATGTCACAAAAAACTGATTGAACCAGTATGAGTTCTCCATTATATCTTCTCACTAATTTCCCATGCAAGATCCAAGTACTTGAAGGGGGATAGGAAAAAAACTGGAATTCATTGGGAGGTGTGAACATATTGGGCACACTTGTGATGTCCTTCAAATTCACCCCCCCCCCCTTACTGTTAGAGACGTTGCACAAATATATTCATATTGAGTTAAGGAAATCACTTGATCAAGAGCTAGTACCTGTTCCTAGGGCAGTCACACAGAGATTAGCTTGCAACCTATGAAGGGGCTGGCACAAGAGTTTCTGCCCAATTGGGAGGAGTTACCTAAATGAGCCAGTTATTGCATCTCACTGGGATTTGGAGCAGAGCATACAGAAAGGGTTGTATCATTAGAGAAGAGAAAGAACCTGCACGCTGTAAGAGGGATGGAGTAAGCAGCTGATGTCCAGAACAATTTCATTCCCCAAAGTTCTTCTATGACTGCTCCAGTCTTTATGTACCTGCTCAGTTAACACCCCTTCTTAGAGTTACTCTCTCTTACCATAGGAGTATCTTAAACACAAATATGGTGAGTCTAGAAATGAATTCTTAGACGTCATTGTTGAAGGATCTGTGGACTTTTAACCCAGAAGAAGGTTGCCATCTAATACCTGGTGGACTGTCTGGGAAAAGAAATGAAATATAGGGGAATTACTGCCATAAATCTGATATTGACCTCAGCTCTCTAAGCCCACTGTCTTACAGTGTCCTAGTAAAAGACCTATGTACTATGGCTCAGTAAGTGCTATTACTCTACTCTGAGAAATAAGTCTCAAAGGGTCTTGCTACTTGCCCAGTCAACAAGACTAGTTAGTGGCTAATCAAGGATTCAAATTCTGTTGACAATTTCAGATCAGAAGGAAACCTAACTACCATTACTGTAAATTTTCTACTTGAACCTGTAAAATTCATCCCACATGTTGTTGCTCCTACAGCCCTGAAACCAAGCCTTGTATTTAGAAGATGCCCAGTGAATATCCAATGGAATGCAAAAGGAAAAAAAAGGCATTAAAATCTTTGTGTAGGGAATGGTTGCAGTGAAAATAGAGTGAAAATAATGAGGTGATAATGAATCAAGCATATAACATTCTTTCTAGTGGCACAGTGGCTTCTTGATGGAGCTTTACCTTTGTAGTGATACACACTGCATGCTCCATCCATGCTTTTTGGACTACATCACCATCTAGGGCACCCCAGCTATCTGTGTGCAGTCCCTCTCCTCAATCTGCACCTGGGTTTCTATGCGAACTGTCATTATTGATTGAAACTGTATAAGAGATGGAGCTAACTTAGAATTTATATCTCTCCAAGATTATCCTTTAGCTAATGATGGATGGGTAAGGAATATTAATATTCTTTATTAATATTCTGATTAATATTAATCAGAATTGATCTGATTGGGCAACTGTCAGGTGTGAGTCTCCAGAACTTCCTCTTGTGATTGAATCAAAGCTTCTTATGCGCCTTTATTGAACCTGCATCCTTGTTTGTCCTGTCTTTCCTTGTTCCAGCTTCCTACTCCCTTACCAGTTTCTCCTTAGATGACATTCAAATAAGTCACATTCCCACAAATTCTCATTTTAAATTAATTCAACCTAACATGAGAGATACTTCCTCTGTGACCCTCACCATAAACTTCCCTCAATTGCTAAAGTCTTCCAATAGTTTCTTTTCCTGGCCATCTCTGAGATTTGGTAAAGCTTGAGGCCCAAGTTCAAGTCTAGGGAGAATATTTCTAAAGATTTCTGCTTTCTCTTCTCTAGTTTCCAGTTTCAGGTGTGGGGGTATGAAGACAAGGGCTTGAATCTTTAAGCCCTTTGCTCAAAGCCTCTTTAGGAAGTTGAAAAAATGCCCCTCTTCAATGATTTCATCACCTGTCTTAGAAAATTCTAATCAGGAAGATTGGGGGTGAATTGAATATTAAAATAGAACTTATATGGGTAAAAGCAAAATAACAGTAATTTACATTGACTTAGTTCATCTGGAATCCTAGACAGTGTCTTAAGTTCTATACATGGATACCTCATTCATCCCCACTACAATCCAGCAAAGACTTTATTAACACTAGCACCATCCCCACTTTACAGATAAGGAGACTGAGTTGAAACACCAGGCAAGCCATCACAGAACATCTAGAGTCCAGTAAAAGAGACATTGCAGCTGGCAAAAATCCTTCCCTTGGAAGGCAATGGGAATTCCTGGGCAGGCCTAGAAGAAGCTAAGAAGTTCCCATAGAAGACAGATAATGAGCTGGTGATTCTGATGCCCTGTCTTTCTGGCCAGTTTGAAGCAGAGAGCAGGAGCATTGGCTTGTGAATAAACAGGAGTTCACCTCTCACCAGCCAACATTAAAACCCCATGTGTTCATAATTATTTATGTGGCCTCCCATCCCCAATGAGGAAAGAAAAGAAGATAAGGAAAGTTACATCTACCTTGGAGAAGGTTGTACTTGCTTACTCAAAACCAATAAAGCCACTCCAATTGTAGCTAAGAGGACCCCTAAAATAGAGTGAGACATAAAACCAGCACAGAGTGGATTCCAATCACATATAACAAGACTTGTGTGGTTACCATTTGTTTTTGACACTATGCCTAACACTTTATCACGTTTAATCCTTGCTATAGGGCCAGGGCATAGGTTCTACCTTTGTTTTCATTTAGCCATCATGACTATGAGGAACTTTCAGGTAGGTTAAACTCATACAGCTCATAAATGGTGACAGATCATATTGGAACTTAGTTTCTCACTATGCTGTTAACCACTATGCTGTGTTACCAGGGAAAAATGTTTAAGAAATTACTGAGTTTAAATCATCAAGAGGACTCTCCTGAGTTGAGACCTGGTTTATATTGCTGTTGGCTTTGACCAGGCAGAAGAAGTGAGTGAAAGAGGTCTGACTCAGCACTTGCTTATCTGTCCAGACTCATAAAGCTGCCTTCCCTCTCCCATCCTCTCCTGGGATTGCCCTGTGTCATTGTGACATGATAACTGCTTTCCTGTCATCATCACTATCACTATTAGTAACCCATGAATAATTCAAAAACTAAAGTTTGCTGCACTTGGCTCCCTCCTGCCCTGGGGAAGCTACCAAAGATATAACAGCCCTCAAGCAGCTCACATTGTTGTTGAAGAAAGCAATAGCTGAACATAGAGGAAGCATTCATTTCTCTAAGAACATTATAGTTTATGACTAAAAACTAATTTTAATACCCCTGAACTAGGAACATTCCTTCATACCATAAGTCAGTGGTTAAAAGAACACTATTGGAAGGCACTGGCTTTGCTTTGAGGCCTGATACTTAAGTTCCCTTCTCCATTTTTTCAAATAATTTTTCCTAGGGCCAAATGGAGGAGCTACTGGAATCTCCTTTGCCATGAGCTTGGATATAAGGTCAAGGTGCCCACAAAGTAAATTTTTTACAGACAATTTTGTATCACTATGGAGTACCATGTGACCTCTTATGGTTAGATATAGGGTGGAAGCAGCATCAGCATCTGTGACTTGTCCATACAAAAGGTTAAAGGGTCTTGTGAAGTTTGTCGTTGGGAAGGATGGGTTTGTTCCCTCCACCAACTGGGCAATTGTTGGACCAAGAGCACCTCCAAATAAGCATAGGATATTTGTGCTTCACAGTAACCAGCAAAGGATGGTGGCTTACCATCATAGTTTGCTCAGGACTGTCCCAATGTTAATCCAGAAATTCCCATTGCCTATAAAACTGCTCAGTCTTAGGCAAACTAAGATAGTGAGCAAAGACAAGTGAAGAATTTTTGATGAATGAATGACCAGAGGAGAAATACATTTTGGACTTAAAATTTTAATACAAAGCTAGACACAGCCATTCTTGATGCTTTGAGGGTGCATGCACTGTACCCTCACACACTGTTGCTAAGAATGAGATTTGCATGTATCAGGTATATAAAAACGTTCCAACATTTTATAGAGAATCATTCTTTATGATTCTCATAAGAAGTTTCTAACTTCTTATGTTGGCACAATGTTGGCACAAATTGCTACAATTTTCTCATTTTCCTCAAAATTTTAGGAAAGTATAAAAGAAGAAAAGGAAATTCATAATTGATCAAAATACAGAATGGAGAATCAGCTGACAATTTGACAAAAATAACAGCTCCTACATGCTTAGAACACTGGAGGATGACAGAGACTGGAGAAGAATACCATAAATTCTGAATTGAAGAAAAACAGGAATAAACTCCAAAAACAGATAGAAGATTTTTCTCCCAAGTTTGCCTTACTCAGACCAAGGTAGTTCAGGAGTCAGGCAGAGACAGCATAGCCTGGGTCTTTTCTGCTAAGATTGCAGATAGTAAAGCCACTCACAGAAGTTAGAACACCACACATATCCATCAACAGGGACCCAAATCCGATAGGCCCAGGACAGAGCACAAGCCAGTGAGGAGCATAACATACAGAAATGTCCCTGGGAGGGGGGTGGGGGGATGGGGGGAAGGGGGTGGTTGAAAAACAATGGCATAACTGTCAGCAAGAGGTGCACTCAATCCAGTTTCTATTCACTGGATCACCTAAATACATAACAAACCTTTTTGTATTGAACCTACATGGGTATCTGATGGGTTGGGATACTCTAATCGGTAAAAAAGCAGAAGCAGAAAAGGCTCACAGACAAAATGAGTGGAAGGGGGTGAATTGAGCTGCAGTAAGAGAATATGAGTCCCAGAACTGAAAAGTGTAAGGAAAAGGGAGGCACTGAGTCAAAGAGAGAATTTAAACAAATCATAGAAGGAAGGGAGAAAATTGTTCACAGCATAAATAGAACAGACCAAGATTTCAAGAGAAGAAACAGAGAAAAAGAAGCTTTCTCCTAAGGTGAAGCAATTGCCCAAAAAGGCAATCTTAAAACTGTTTCCTGGACCATGCACCTTCCATCCACCAAAAAAAAAAAAAAAAATTAAAATTGCACAGCATCTCCAGGACAAGAAACAGATGAAGAGTTGAAAAAATCTGAACATTTGAGCATAGGCTATTCTAAAGGTCCAGAATAAGATGGAGCAAGTATCAAAGAAGAGACTTAGCACAAAGCCAATCTACAATAAATCCTTAAACAAGAGGGGAAAACTGACTTTTATAGGTAACACATCAATATAATAAGATGGCCAATCATCAGAAAAAAAAATGGAATCCCTACTAAGAAACAGGATGATATGGCTCAATAATGGGAACACATTTAAAACTTCAGAGGAGGCACAGAATTTGGAACAACTAGTTGAAGAAGTTCAAACAAATCTCCTAAATCAATGCAAGGAGAGGAAAGAAATTCTGGATGTAGAGCTAAAGAATATTAAGAAGACAATATGTACATATAAAGAAGAATTTGAATGCTTGGAAAGAAACATAACAGAAATTATGGGGAGGAAAGTCACAATATTGAGGATTGAAAATACACTATAAGTATAAAACAGCAGACTTGAACAGGCAGAAAAAGAATCAGTGAAGAAGAAGACAGAACCATTGTGTCAGTTTGAAGCTGTTATGGACCCCAGAAAAGCCATATCCTTTTTCTTGATTCAATCTTGTGGGGGCAGCCATGTTTCCCGATTCAGTATTGTGGGGTGGAAACCTTGCATCATTTCCATGGAGATGTGACACACCCAGTTGTGGGTGGGGACCTTTAGATTAGGTGGTTCCCATGGAGATGTGTCTCCACCCATTCAAGGTGTGTCACTTACTGGAGTCCTTTATCAGGGAACCATTTTGGAAAAGCTTCAGAGCCAACACAGAGATATTTGGAGATGCAAAAAGAAAATGCACCCAGTAAGCTGTTTGAAACCAAAAGCTAAAGGATCAGAGGTGCCAGCCAGGTGCCTTTCCAGGTCAACCTTTCTTGAGTCATAGTTTCTTCCTTTGAATGCCTTAATTGGACATTTTTATGATCTTAGAACTGTAAACTTGTAACCTAATAAATTCCCTTTTAAAAAGCTAAACTATTTCTGGTATATTGCATTTTCAGCAGCATTAACAAACTAAAACAACCATTGAAATCATACAGTCAGAAGAACAGATACAGAGAAGAATATAAAAGGTTGAACAGTTTCTCAAGGACTTGTGTGACAGGATTAAGTGTATAAGCATATGTGTTATGTGTTTCCCAGAAGTAGAAGAAAAAGGAAGACAGAGCAGAGAATGGGTACACTATTGAAAATAAGTTAGTAACTTCTCCAACTAGTATGTTATGGATGGAGGTTGTGTAACACAGACCCAAGAATAACCAGAAAATATTTTTAAAATATACATAAAAAGAAATGAGAACAGGATTAGTTATGGACATTACAAAGGATTGAGTATACACAAAAGAAGATTCCAGAACTTCCAGGAAAATGGAAGTTCTCTGCCACCAAAAGCAGTGAGTAGAAAGGCAGAAACTTTCTGAATCAACTGCTCTCAGGCTCCAGAGAAATTTAGGGCAAAGAAATTATGAAACAATGGTCAGAGAGTGTGAGAAATTCTGGCCATGGTTCCTGGCACCCACCCCACACCCTTGAGGGAAGCAGCAGCAGATGGTTTGATCCTTGCCTTGGGGCCTGCAGCAGACTGAAATTGCACTGGGAGACCTCCACCACAAGTACAGAGGGGAATACATCCCAGCAATGGCCAGAGAATATAGACTGCTGTTCTAGCCCATCCCAGTCAGACACTACTGTGCACCCATTTTGTCTGCATCAGAGGTAGAAATGGCAAAGTGTCCCAAATCATCTGCCTTCTTAAGGCTGAGAGGTTTCTGAAAAGCACCATCTTCAGGCCAGGGAAGTGCAACCTTGTGATGTGGAAGGAAAAATCAAAGGCTTTTTTAGTCATTCGTGAAATTTCCCTAAGGCATTTTGGATCTAGTCTGCCCCTGTGTCCTGTTGGGGTGGGAAATACTGATGAATCAGTTCTCGCAGAAGTGTCTTAACACAAACCCAACAACAACAAAATCCTAGACAAAAGAAACTGACCTGCAGAATTAACCCATTGAAATATTGAGTATCCAGATAATAGCAAAAAAATTACAAGCCATATTAAAAATCAGGAAAATATGGCCCAAAGGAATAAATTAAAAAGTCAGAAAAGACACATACATTTGAACAAATAATCAAAGAAGTTCCAACACATTTCCTAGGTCAATTCAAGGAAATGGCTAAGAGATAAAGGACATTAAGTAGACAATGGATGAGCATAAAGAATAATTTGAAAGCATACAAGGAAAAATATGGGAATGAAAGGCACAATACAGATTAAATTAAAAATAAACTAGAGACAGACAACAACAGATATGAAAAGGCAGAAGAAAGGATTAGCTGACTAGAGGACAGCATCCAAATCCAAACAGACAAAAGAACAAGTAGAGAAAAAAATTGAAAAATTTGAGCAGGGTCCCAGTGAAATGATTCACAAAAGGAAGCACACAAACATGCATCATGGGGTATCTGAGAAAGAGAAGGAAACAAAGGGCAGAAGCATATTTCAGGAAAGAATGGCTAAACATTTCACAACTCTTAAAAAAGATACAAATATGTATGTCCAAGAAGCACAATATACTCCAAACAGAATAAATCAAAATAAATTCACTCCAAGACACATGCTAATTTGACTGTCAAATTTCAAAGATAAAGTGAGAATCCTGAAAAGAGCAAGAGAAAGTGATGCCCAATAAGACTAATTCCTGATTTCTCACTAGAAGCTATAGAGGTGGGAAGGCAATGGTATGGTATATTTAAGATTATGAAAAAGAAAATTTGCCAGCCAAGAGTTATTTATCAAGCAAAGTTGAACTTCAAAAATGAGAGAGAATTAAAAATATCCACAGATAAACAGGAACTGAGAGAGTTCCTTAACAAGAGATCTGCCCTATAAGAAATAACAAAGGAAATTCTAAAGGCTGAATGGAAAAACAGAAGAGAGGCTTGGGGGACAGTGTAGAAATGAAGATTAGTAAGGATAAATAAAAGGGTAAAAAAAAGAGAGAAAATAAGATATGACAAATAAAAGCCAAAGGATAAAATGGTTGAAGTAAGTACTCTCACTACAGTAATAACATCGAATGATAATGGATTAAACCCCTGAATCAAAACACACAGATTGGCAGTATAGATAAAAAATATGATTGATCTATATCCTGTTATCAGAGACTCATTTTAGACCAAAAGACACAAATAATTTGAAAGAGAAAGGCTGGAAAAATATATTCCACATAAGCAGTAACCAAAAAGAGCTTAGATAGCTATGCTATTATCAGACAAGATGACTTTAAGTGGAAAATGTTATAATAGGTGAAGAATGACATTATAAATGCATGGGCAATTCACCAAGAAGAAATAATAATAATAAATATCTATGCATCTCAACAAGGTGCCCCAAAGTATATGAGACAAATGCTGGCAAAATTGATGGGAGTAATACACCTCTCTACAACAATAGCTGGAGACTTTAAGACACCACTTTCATCAACAGATAGAACATCTAAACAGAGGATCAATAAAGTAACAGAGAAACTAAATAATACAATAAATGAGCAAGACCTAACAGACATATGTAAAATATTGCACCCCAAAACAGCAGGATATACATTCTTCCTAAGTGTACATGGATCATTCTCCAGGAATTATAAATATAAAATATAAACAGGAATAAATAAATATAAAATGATTGAAATTATACAAACACTTTCTATAATTGAAAGTGAATGAAGCTGGATAGCAATAAGAGCTGGAGAATTGGAAAATTCACAAATATATGGAGGGTAAATAACACACATTTAAACAACCACTGGGTCAAGGAAGAAATTTTAAGAGAAATCAGTAAATATCTTAAGATGAATGAAAACAAGAAGACACAACATAGCAAAACTTATGAGATGTAGTGAAGGAAGTGCTGAGAGGGAAATTTTTGGACCTAAAATAATGAATACTTATCTGTTCCAGGTAGTCATCTGGAGGTTTTAGGTTTCTAGAAAGTTACCATAGTTCATGGAACTTTGTAGAATATTGTATATTGCACTAGGTGTTCTTTAAGATTGGCTGGAATGGTTTGTTTGGGGTTTGGCAAGTTATGATAGGTAGCAATGTCTAACTGAATCCTGCTTAAGAGTGACCTCCAGAGTAGCCACTAGATTCTATTTGAACTCTGGCAGCCACTAATACTTTCATTAGTTACATTTCTTTTTCCCCCTTTGTTCAAGATGGCATTGTTCATCCCACAGTGCCAGGGCTGGATTCATCCCTGGGAGTCATCTCCCATGCCACCAGGGAGACTTTCACCCCCAGATGTTATGTCTCATGTAGCAGGGAAGGCACTTATTTCACTTACAGAATGGGGCTTAGAGAGAGAGGCTACATCTGAGCAACAGAAAAGGTCCTCCAGAAGTAGCTCTTAGGTATACCTATAGGTAGGCTAAGCTTCTCCACTACCTACATAAGTTTCACAAGAGTAAGCCACAAGAAAAAGGGCTTGACCTATTGATTTGGGTGTCCTTAATGTTTGACGCAGTATCAGGGGATTCCCTGATGGTAAAGTTTAATAGTTCCATGTTTTTTTTCTGCCCATCCCTCAAGAAACTTTGCCAATACTTTTTGATTATCTACTTAACATATTCTAGGATGCACCCAGGCATTACCTTAAACTATACAGGATTGAAGACCCTCATTCTTATTCTGGGATCCCTGTTTCAATTGTTCAAATGAGCTATCCAGACAAGTTGAGCCAAATTATATGTTACAGAAAATTTCAGTTCCAGACAAAATAAACCATTCTTCCTTTGGTCTCAAAGAGTAGGTCCGGTTCTAAAATATAGACAATGTTTTCCTTGTGTTCCGAATTACCTTAACCTGACCTGATCAGCTTCATTCTTATCACTAAATACCAGGTTAAAAATATATAAAACAGCTTCTCAAAACCCAGCAATGATAATTACACCCTGGACTAAATGTGCCTGCAATAAGAGCTTATAATCTAGGCCCATTTTAATATAGGCATTTGGGACAATGAATTTCCTTCTCAGCACAGCCTTTGCCACATCACATAAGTTCTGATATGTTGTAATTTCATTTTCACTCATCTCCATATACCTACTGATTCTCTAGCAATTTCTTTGACCCACTTGTTGTTTAAGAATGTGTTATTTAATTTCCATATATTTGTGAAAGTTCTCATTCTTTGGTGGTTATTGAGATCCAACTTCATTCCATTGTGATCAGAGAAAGTGGTTTGAATAATTTCAGTTTTAAAATTTATAAATACATGTTTTATGCCTCACCATATGATCTATCATGGAGAATGTTCCAGGAGCACTAGATAAGAATGTATATCCTGGTGTTTAGGGGTGTAATGATCTGTCTCTTAGGTCTAATTTGGAGTGTAATGAGCTGTCTGTTAGGTCTAATTAATTTATCAAGTTGTTTAACTTCTCTATTTCCTTGCTGATCTTCTATCTGGTTCTTCTATCCATAGAGAAGAGTGGTGTTTTGAGGCCTTCTACTATTATTGTTGAAACATCTTCAGTTTTGCCAATGTCTATCTCATGTACTTTGGAGCTCCTTGATTGGAAGCATAAATATTTATGATTTTTATTTCTTCTTGGTGAATTGTCCTTTTTATTAATATATGGTGTCCTTCTTTTTCTCTATGATATCTTTACATTTTAAGTCTACTTTGTCCGGTGTTAGTATAGCTATTTCTGCTTTCTTTTGGTTACAACTTGCATGAAACATTTTTTTCCATTCTTTCATTTTCAATTTATTTGTATCCTTGTGTGTAAGGTGAGTCTCTTGCAAGAAGCTTATAGTTGGATTATATTTCTTAATCCATTCTGCCCATCTGTATCTTTTAATTGGTAAGTTTAGTCCGTCAACATTCACAGTTATTACTGAAAAGGTGTTTTTAGAATCCATCTTTTGGATTTTATTTGTTAGATCTATCTATTCTTTTCCCTGTTTCTCTTTTTATCCTTAAGTTACCCTTAACTGGTACTCTTCAATTCTGTGCCTTCCTCCAGACCTTCCTCTCCTGTTTTTTTTTCTTCAACTTTTCTTTAGTATTTCTTGTAGGCCTAGTCTCTTGTTGACAAATTCTTTCAGGATTTGTTTGTCTCTGAAAATTTTAATCTCTCCACCAGGTTTGAAGGACAACTTAGCTGGGTACAGAATTCTTGACTGGAGTTCTTCCCTCTTTCAGGATGTTAAATATATCATACCACTGCCTTCTCAACTCCATAGTGCCAGTTGAGTAGTCTGAACTCAGTCTTATGTGGTTATCCTTGTATGTAGGCAATTGTTTTCCTCTTGCTACTTTTGGTATTTTCAACTTCTCTTCAACATTTGGAAGACTGATTAGTGTCTTAGGGAAGGCCTATTTGGATTTTTTCTATTGGAATTCACTGAGCATCTTTGACTTGCATATTTATGTCTTTTATGAGTATTGGGAAGTTTTCCCCCATTATGTCCTCAACTAATCATCCTAACCCTTTACTCTTCTGTTCCCCCTCTGGGACACCAATGATTCTTAAATTTGTATGCTTTGTTTTGTCCATCATTTCCCTGAGATCCAATTCAAATTTTTCCATCTTCTTTTTTTTAATTTTTTGCCATTTGCTGTTTCGAGTGTTTGAAATTAGTTGTCCTGTCCTCTAGTTCACTTATTCTTTCTTCTACCTCTTCAAATCTGCTGTTCTGTGTCTCTAATATGTTTTGCATTTTGTCTACAGCATCATTAACCTATGTGATTTTTGTTATTTTTTTATTTATTCTTTCAAATTCCTCTTAATGCTCTTCTAGTGTCTTCTTGATCTCCTTTATGTCATTAGCCATCCCATTTATGGTAGAGTTATATGAATATCTTTGTTTAGTTTCTCCAATGTCTGTGCCTCCTCTGGTGTTTTAATTTGGTCATTAGGCAGGGCTATGTCCATCTGCATCATGATAGCTTAATGATCTTCTGCTGTCTCCACAGCATGTAAATATCTTGATTAGTTTACTTTAGAAGTTTATTTCCTTCAGTAGTCTAAAGATCTGTAATTGCAGGATGGACATGGAGCAGGATGCAGGGGATAGGGTGGGGCACAATAGTGTGGTGATGAGTTGCAGTGCAGGTATGGGCTTAGGTTGGGAATGCTACGCTGGTGCTTATGAATGTGGGTGCCCATTGGTGAGGAGAATGTGGCTGTGCAAGTGCAAGGGTCTAAGGGGTGGGGTATTGATGTCCACAGGTCTAGGGCACAGGGCTCCTGTGTGCATGCACAGAACTCAGGGCAGTGGGTCGGCATTGTGCCTACATGGGCTGAGGGTGGATTTGGCCTGGCTGTGTAGGTCAGTGCTTGCCCAAATCTTGGGGCCAAGACTGGGTGTCATACTCATGTGAAGATCTGGGAGGGCCATAAACTGATCTTCATGTGTGCAGAGCTCATGGGATGTGGAGTGGGGTTGCATGATGTATAGGCTGGGTGTAGTCTGGGTATGGAGGTAAGAGCTCCCGGCCTTTATGCACTGGCAACTGCCTCCTGGAGGCAGAGAGCAGGAGATAGGGCTTGGGAGGGATAGAGCAAGACTGCACTTTTGCAGGAGAGGTGGGCTGGGCTGGGGCAGGCATTTGTGTGCTGGGGGTGGAGGTGTGGAGCTGCTATGCACATAGGTGTTGCAGGGCAGGGGTGCTTTGAGCACACAGAGGGAGTACAGGTGATGGGGTTCAGGTGTGTGGGGTGCGGGGTGGGTTGTGGGTTGCAGGGCTGCACTGGTGAGGGTAGCACATTCAAGGAAAACAGCTTAGCTTACTTCTTAGTGCCTTTCTCCCTGTCCATACATTCCTGAGGGTTCCAGGCTTCTATATTAGACTGCTTACACCAGCTGGACAGTCTGTTCTTCTCTGGTTCTCAGTTCCTCAGCTTTTGCAACCAGGGCCTCCCTATGCGATGTAGAAGACCCACCCAGGTCACGTACACTCTTGAATCACTGTCTCAGTTGTCCTCCCATCCCTTCTCTAACTGTTCCTTGGAGCAAGGTTGAACTCAATCTATCCTATTCTACCATCTTCCAAGAAACTGTTTGGGTGGTAACTTTTGATTAGATGGTTTCCATGGAGATGTGTCTCCACTCATTTACAATGGGGTTGCTTACTAGAGCCCTTTAAGAGTGAACCATTTTGGGCAAAGCTTTATAGCCCAAACAGCCAGAGACCATTGGAGATGCAGAAAGAAACCACTTCTGGGGATGCCATTGAAGAAACCTGGAGAAGAAGCTAGCAGATGTTGTCATATGCTTTTCCAGATGAGAGAGAAATCTTGAACATCAAAAGCCTTCTTCAGCGAAGGTTTATTTCCGTGGATGCCTTAGTTTGAACATTTTTATAGCCTTGCTTTAGACATTTTCATGGCCTTAGAATTGTAAACTTGCAGCTTAATAAATTTCCTTTTTTAGGAGCTATTCTGTTTCTGGTATATTGCATTCTAGCAACTTACAAACTTACAAACTAAAATACAAGTCAAATGGAAAATCCATGTTATCATTTTGATCAATGCAGAAAAGACTTTTGACAGAATACAGCATCATTTCTTAAAAAATACTTCAAAACATAAAAATAGAATGTAACTTCCTTAGCATTAAAAAGGGCATATATGAAAAACCCTGAGTACAGGTAACATTGTGCTCAACAATAAAAGACTGAACACATTCAGTGAAAGACTGTTCAAAAGCCAAGGAAAAAGACAAGGATGCCTGCTGTGCTCATCCTTATTGAACACTACACTAGAAGTTCTAGCTAGAGCAATTAGTCAAGAAAAAAAAATAAAAGGCATCCATATTTGAAAGGAAGAATTAGAACTTCTATTATTTCCAGGTGACACAATTCTGTATTTAGAAAGTCCCAAAAAGTCTAGGAAAAAGTTACTAGAAGCCCCTTGCATCATTCATCTCTGTCTTTGCAAGAGTTCTCTCATCCTTCTTCTCTGCAAATATACTCAATAAATTTTCTTTCTACTTGCTCTCTCTGCACTGTGCTCTTGAATTCTTTCTTACAGCACAGCCAATGGCCTGGAAGCCAAAATCTGCAGCATATTTTGGCAAGTCGGCCAAATGAAACTTCCTTCCAACCATCTGGGCTGAAATGTGCGGTCCTTTCAGTATTCTAGCTGACAGTCTATTGGGCTGCCTGCTACAAAATTGGAATAATCTTCCCATCTCAGTGCTAAAAAAGATAAAGCTTATTTTCTGTTTCAATAATGTCTGGCCATGATATCACCTGGAAGATAGCCAATGTTGGCAACTGTTAAATCTTTTTTTTTTGTAAAAAGGAGGGAAAGCGACAAATAATTTGTTATATACAGCTTTTTAAAACTTATATCAAGATAAATCCATGAAAGGCTATTGCAAATTATGTTATGCCCAAGAGGACCTCTCAAAGTTTACAGAAGAATATAAAAGCTTGGTAATGAATTTACCTGAAGGGATCCACAAGGCATTCTTTCCTCTAGTTGAATACCTGAGGAAAAGCATAGAATTTGGACTAAAGCACGGGTCATGAAGACTAACTTGCAGGCCAGCAGCCTGCCCAGTATGCAATGGGGGGCACTGGTTGTTCAATATGCTAACCCAAATTGGTACTACCAGAGGGGTCAGGAAGACTCGGGAGACAGAAGCCACATGATAACTTATCTATTAGAAGTAATGAAAATGTGTACCATCAAACCTATAAATTATAATATGTTACAGAACATTACTCAAGATGATAGGGAAAACTGGTCTATTTCAGGGAAGGCTGGAGGAGGCTATAGAAAAGTATACCTAAGTAGACCCTGGCTCCCCAGAAGTGCAAATAATACACAAAACCTACTTTATTTGTAAGTCAGCTCCTGATCAAAGGAGAAAACTATAGAAAATGGCCTCTAGGCCACAACCCCTATGAATGATTGCATCAATACTGCTATTTTTTATTTGTTTGTTTTTAATAACTGGGACAGGGCTATGGAGGAAGAAAAGGTAAGGTGAGATAGGAACAAAGCTTAGCTCATAGCACTTGTCATGAATGGCAAAGAGCCATCTCAGTGCCACTCAGGACAGAGGCTCACCAGATCCTGCTATAAGTGTGGGAGGATGGGGCACTGGAAGTATGCGTGTCTCAGGGATGACAAGAGACCCCAGGGCCTTACCCTAAGTGTGGGAAATCTGAAAAGTAGGCCCAGGAGTGCACCGAGTCCTGACGGGTAGTTGAGGCTCTGCTCAAAGCTTTAATGACCACTCCTCAGCAAGACTGAGGAGGCCCAAGGCCACTAGTGATTCCCTAGAAATCACCAAATAACATCGATTTTGACAAGTCCCAGGTGACCTTTGACATGACAGGTAAGACAATTAATTTTTTAAATTAATACTGGAGCCAGTTATTCTGTTTTGGCCTGTCACTTAGGCCCATTATTTCCATGAGCCTGTCCCATGGTAGGGGTAAATAGAAAGCCTAAAGCCAGGACCTTCACTTAGCCCCTCCTTTGTCAAATTGGCAGCATACTTTTAAATCATCAGTTCTTAGTAGTACCAGAATGCCCCATCCCTTCTAGAAAGATCTCTTTCACTCTCTGTGGTCACCTTAAAACTAATAAACCCAGCTAATGTTTACCCTCTTATTTACCCTCAAACCCCAACTAGATTGAGGCCTCTTGGCATCCCAGAGAAAATCTTTAAGCAAATAAACCTGTCTGTATAGGATGAAATTTTATATGTGAATACCATTATATGTTTACAAATTTAATTTATTAGAAGGATAGAATTTGAAATATTTCATGTAATAAATTATTTTAGCACCTCACTTTTACAAGGTGAGAGAACAAATCTTTTGTAACAGTTTTCCTTTAAGAGTGAGAAAATTTGCTTTTTGAGGTAAAGGATGATATGGTTAACATAAATATTACCAAGGATATTATTCTGATGTGATACAAATTTTTATTTTTTATACAGAATACTCATCTTGTTAAGGAAAACTTTTTATAACTTTTCATTAAGAGCCATTGAACAGAGAGCAACATTGATAGGATAGAAAGAATTTACTTTCAGAAACTCTGTAAATTCTCATAGTTAGCAGTAACTACAAACAAAGCACAAGCAATGAAAGAAAAAATCAATCATGGGATCTCCTCAAAACCGAATACTTTACTATATCAAAGAATTTTGTCAAGAAGGTAGAAAAGCAGCTTACTCAATGTGAGAAAATATTTGGAAACAACACAATATAATGTTGTTTATATAATGTTTTGATATCCATATATATATATATATATATATAAATTCTACAAATCAGCAATAAAAAGACAAACAACTCAATCAAAAATGGACAAAAGACATGAAGAGACATTTTTGTAAAGACGAAATATAAACAGCTAAAAACACATGAAAAATGGAAAACATCACTATTAAGGAAATGCATATCAAACCTACAATGAGATATCATATCAAACCTACTAGAATAGCCCCCTA
The DNA here is from genome assembly GCF_023851605.1 of Tamandua tetradactyla. Lineage (NCBI taxonomy): Eukaryota > Metazoa > Chordata > Mammalia > Pilosa > Myrmecophagidae > Tamandua > Tamandua tetradactyla. The sequence continues at coordinate 38,379,759 of NC_135342.1, read as the reverse complement.
ATAACCAAAAAGAAAACTACAGTGGAAATTTTATATTTATATCTGTATTTCCACTGTTGGAAATATAAAATGGTACATGTTCTAGTTAGGAGTCTCTAGAGAAGCAGAACCAACAAGAGATATCTGTAAATATGAGATTTATAAAGATGTCTCACATAACCATGGGAACAGGGAGTCCAAAATCCATAAGGCAGCCAGTGAAGCTGACAGATCCTATGAAGTGTCTGGATGAACTCTACAGGTGGGGCTCACTGACCAAAGAAGTGAAAAAATTTCTCTTCTCCCTTAACATGTCTTTAACTGATTAGAATACCATGATAGTGGATAAGGCATTCCATAAATCCATGGATGATAGTTTTTGTGGAAGCATTACATGCAGGGAAGGCAAACCCATATCCAGAGTATATGTCTATTCCAGTTAGAACAAATCACTGCTCCTTCTATGATAGAAGTGGTCCAAGATAATCAACCTGCCACCAGGTAGCAGGCTGATCACCTCAGGGAATGGTGCCATATTGGAGACTGAGTGGGCCTCTGAGTGTGGAAAGTCCATGTCCTGAGTCCATGCATAACCTCCATCCCTACCACCATGCCCACATTGTTCATGAGTCCCTTGGGCAATGGTAGGACTGGCTGTGGAAAGAGGATGACTTGTATCCACAGGACAGGTCATCTTATCCACTTGATTATTAAAACCTTCCTCTTCTGAAGTCACCCTCTGGAGAACATTCACATGAGACACAAATATCTCCATGTTCTTTACCAACTCAAAAAGGTTTATCCACAGACCTCTTCCCCAGACCTTTTTGTCACCAATTTTCCATCCATGCTCCTTCGAAGTCCCTGATCATCTAGTCAAACTATTAACAACAGCCCATGAGCCAGTATACAAACACATCTCAGGTCAATTCTCCTTCCAAGGAAAATGAACAACCAAGTACACTGCTCAAAGTTCTGCCCACTGGGAGAATTTCCCCTCACCACTGTCCTTTAAAGATATTCCAGAAAGATGTTGTGGTGCTGCAGCTGCCCACTTCTGGGTGGTCACTGCATGCAGAACGAACAATAAACCAGGCCTGAGTTTTCTCTTTCTCTGTCAATTGATTCTAAGGAACCCCCCAAAAGGCCATACCTCTAGTCTAGGAAAGAGAAAGTAATGTGCTAGGAGTGGAGGCTATGGGCATTTGAACCACTTCTTCATGTAACTTACTTGTGCCTTCAGGGCATGCTTGAGCCCTATCTCTTATATACCATTTCCATTTCATAATGGGGTGTTGCTGTGCATGCCCAACTTTATGGCTTGGTGGATTCAGACAATACTGAGCTTATGATAGGTAACTCAGGTTTCATGGTAACTTGGTGGCCCATAGCTAAACATTCAGTCTCTACAAAGGCCCGGTAGCAGGCTGATAGCTGTTACTCAAAAGGAGAGTAGTTATCTGGAGTAGATGGTAAGGCTTTGCTCCAAAATCCTAAGAGTTTGCATTGTAATTCTCCTATAAGGATCTCCCAAAGGCACCAGACAGGATCCCTATTTGCCAGTGATATTGAGCACCATGGCATCTGCTGGATCATACTGCCCCAGTGGAAAAGCAGCTTGCACAACAATTTGAGCATGTTGTGGAGCTTTCTTTTGTTCTGGTCCCCACTCAAGCTAGCAGCTTTTCTGGTCATTCAGTAAATGGACAGATGCAACACACCCAAATGAGGAATATGTTGTCCCCCAAATCCAAAGAGATGAACTAGGTGTAGTGCCTCTATTTTTGTCATAGGGTGGGTCAGATGCAACAGCTTATCCTTCACCTTAGAAGGGATAACTCAACATGCCCCATACCACTGGACAATTAAAGATTTCACCAAAATGGAAGACCCTGCATTTTTTCGTGGATTTATCTCCCATCCCCAACACATAAATGCCTTGCCAATAAGTCTAGAGTAGTTCATATTTCTTGTTCACTAGTTCCAATCAACAAGATACCATCAGTATAATCTACCAGTGTCATATCTTTGGGGAAGGAGTAATGATCAAGGTCCCTGTGGACAAGATTGTAACATAGAGCTGGAGAGTTGATATACTACTGAGGCAAGATGGTGAAGGTATACTGCAGCCTTGTCAGCTGAATGCGAACTGTTTCTGGTGGTCCTTACTGACAGCTATTGAAGAAAAATCATTTGCCATATCAATAGCTGAATTCCAGGTACCAGGAAATGTGTTGATTTGCTCAATCAATTATACCACATCTGTACCAGCACCTGAATTTGGAGTTACCACCTGGTTAAGTATACAATAATCCACTGTCATCTTCTAGGACCCATCTGTTTTCTGAGCAGGCCAAATAGGAGAGTTGAATGGGGATGGGATGGGACTCACCACCCCTGCATCTTTCAATTACTTAAGAGTGACACTAATCTCTACAACCCCTCAGGAATGTGGTATTTCTTCTGATTCACGATTTTACTAGGTAGGGGCAGTTCTAGTGGCTTCCATTTGGTCTTTCCAACTGCAATAGCCCCCACTTCACAAGTAAGAGAATGAATGTGGGGATTCTGCCACTTGCTGATTATGTTGAGTTCAATAATTTGTTCTGGAACTAGGTAAATGTCCACAGAATGGGTTCTGGGACCCATTGGACCCACTGTGAGACAGACCTGAACTAAAACGCCATCAATCACTTGACCTCCACAAGACCCTAATCTGACTTGTGGACCATAGTGATGTTTTGGGTCTCCTGAAACTAGTGTCATTTCTGAGCCAGTGTCTAATAATCCCTGAAATATTTGATCATTTCCTTTTAGCCAATGCACAGTTATCCTGGCAAAAAGCTATAGGCATCCTTGGGGAAGGCTGGAAGGAAGATTAACAGTACAAATTTTATGCAGTGTACAAGGGTCCTTCACCAAGGGTACCTGGCCCTCCCCTCATTCAAGGGGCTCTGGGCTGTAAACTGTCTCAAGTCTGGGAATTAATTGTGGGGCCAGCCGTGATTCTCTGTTTTGTAATTCAGGTTAGACTTCTGTTCACTTGTCCTAGAATTCTTCTGCTTATATAGCTCAAACAAGAATTTAGTGGAATGTCTGTCTATTTTATTTTTAGGTACCTCATAATCTACTAGCCAACACCAGAAGTTTCTGTGAGCCAGATTATTTTGACCACTTCTTTGACTCTGTTGTCCATTGTGATGGCCATGCCCATCCTGTCCGTGGTGATTAACTGTCACCACATAACTTCTGTCAACTTGGGATCCAATCAATCCCATTCTGCTTAAGGATTCTAGCTTAGTGACAGCAGTTGCAACAGTAATGTCTAACCTACAGAGAAGGACAACTATAGAGCTCTTCAAGGATGATGGAGCCAATCTCATTAAGTTATCTCTCAAGGTTTTCATGAAATATGTGTCATCTGGACATCCTGGGGTGTGTCAGCAGGTCTTCCATGATAAAGACACTCTCACATTCCAATCTCTCTAAGCCTCTGGATCCCTTCATCTATGTTATACCAGGGAATTTCTGGCAGTTTGGACTCAGGTAATGTTGGCCATCTTTTAAACCATGATTCAGCAAACCATCCAGACTTTTAATGCCCTTTCTAACTCCTCATCCTACAACATTGAATGCAGAATCTATGCTTAGTGGGCCCATTTCAATAAATTCAGCTTGATCTGATTTTATATTTCTTCCATCATTATCCAGCACTCTTACTATCCATTCCCACACATATCCCCCTTATTTCTGTCTATATAGATTGGAAAACTAATGCAGTTCTTTTGGAGTGCAGAACACCTCCTCATGGGTCAAACTTCGTATGTCACCTTTTGGGGCCTGTTGGGATTTAAGTCTAGTTATAGGTCTAAAAGAAAAAGGGGTGGGGGTGGATCATGAGAAGAAATAAAAGTGCCTTTCAAGCCAATTACCTCAGGGCATTCCATTGCAGTTTCATCTGGTGAAACAAGATTAGTAGCTCCAGGCATAGTAGTGAGGACTATTCCTCCAGGGAAGATGGTTACAGTGTTAGCAGACACTGAAGGGTTAATCTCATTAAGTGAAGGATGGATGGCAGACTCCTTTGGGCAGACTGGAGGCCAGAAAGCTGTTTCCTCAAGGAAAGGTGGCAGTCGGGAATCTCTTTCCTCAGGGTGTTCCATTTCAGGTCTACATAGCAAATGCTCAGCAGATTTCAGGTTTCCCATCTTCCTGTCTCCCTGTTACCATCATTATCAAGCCATTTATCACCATTCAACATTTCAGGATCCCATCCTTTTCCAATCAAAGCCCTTAATTTAACAGCAGACACCTGTAAGTTTGATATTTTAGCTTACATTGTAATTCTGCTACTCACACAATGAAGCACTGTGTCTGGTTTTCAGAGATCTCAAGTGTGTCACCACAGGAAATGAAATTTTCTTGCAAGGAAAACATGGAAACATTCGTATTATTCATGCAGTGCTTAAGTTTCCAATTTGAAGGCTTCATCTAATCCCTTTCCCTCATTACTGTAGCCAATATTTCTAACAACAATATCATTACACCTCTTAATTCCACAAAACTCTGTAAAAGTGTCAAAAACACTCTCACTTAGAGCCTTACTTCATATAGGCATACAATTAGCAGAATCTAATAGTGATATTTTGCATATTTTTCTTCCCAACTCATCCCATGGAGTGTCAGTGCCATTTTGATTATTGGAAACAAAGTCATTAGTATCTCAGAGTCTAATTAGAGTAGAAAACCTGTTGTAAAAACCCATTTTTAAGATCTCATTTCTCAAGAACCACTTCCAGTACCAAGCTGTATTAATCAGGATCATCTACAGAAACAGAACCAACAGGAGATATCTGTAAATATGAAATTTGTAAAGGTGTTTCATGTAACCATGGGAATGGAAGAGTTTAAGATCTGTAGGGTAGGCTATGAAGCTGGCAGCTCTGATGAAGTTTCTGGATGAACTACACAAGTTAGACTCCACTGACTGAAGAAGCAGTAAAAATTGTCTCTCTTCTCCCTTAAGAAATGGTCTCAAGTTGATTGGATTATCTCACTGGTGGGAATTGTGCCTTAGTTGATTGCAAATGTAATCAGCCATAGATGTAATCCAACTGACTAATGATTCAAGACACTAGCCTTCTGGTTTACTAGCCATCCACAAGATATCCTTGAAACTGGGCATCATCACTTGGCTTAGTTGGCACTACAGCCTAACCATCACAATACTACATTAAGGAAGACAATTTGAAGGTTCCTAAGGGACCATATGATCTAGCAACCCACTACTCAGTATATACCCAGAAGAACTGAAAGCAGAGACACAAGCAGACCTTTGCACAGCAACATCCATAGTGACATTATTTACAATTGCCAAAAATGCAAAGCAACCAAAGTGTCCATCAACCAATGCATGGATAAGCAATATATGGTACGTACATATGATGGAATATTGTTCAACTTTAGGAAGTAATGAAATCTTGATGCACACAACAACAACATGGATAAACATTGAGGAAATTAAGTGAAACAAACCAGACAGAAAGGGGCAGGCATGATACAAATTTACTAATATGAATTAAAAATAATGAGCAAACTCATGGAATTAATATCTAGAACATAGGCTACAAGTAGATGCAATGAAGATGGAGAATCAGAAACTGATGCTTAATTTGTGTAGATTTTTGAAATAAGGTTGATTGTAAATGCTTAGAAATGTAAAAAGGTGATGGTAGCACATTATTATATACCTAAATAATAGCACTGAGTTGTGTAAGTGATTGTTGTTGAAAGGCGAAGTTTGCTGTCATGTATATCACTAGAAGAAAAGATAGAGTAAGAAATGAAGGACTATATAACATGGGGTACCCTGCTGTGGATGATGAAGATGATTAATAGTGCAAATACAAGAATGTTCTTCCATGAATTAGAACAAAAGTATGTCACAACTACAAGGTGTTAGTGATGGGGTGTATATGGGACAGAATGCAAATGGTGAAAATTATAGACTATAGTTAACAGTACTATCTTAATGTCCTTCCATCAATTATAACAAAGGTACTACACCAAAGTTAAGTGTCATTAATAGGGGGGATAAGTGACATGGAGATTTTCTTTTCAGAGCTATAAAAAAATGGTATAAAATTGATTGTGGTGATGTAAGCACACCTCTGTGATTATACTGAAAGCCATTTATTGAACATTTTGATGGAATGTGTGCTGTGTGAATAAAACAGCATTTAAAAATATGAAGAATTGAACAGATATACATGTACCTATCACCTATCTTAATTCAAGCATTGGCAGAAGTGTTAAATTCCTTTTGTGTATCCCAATCTAATATATTCCCCTTTCATTTTCTCTTGAGTTAACTTCTATTCTGAATTTGACATTTATCATATAATGGAATCTTTACAATAAAAGTATAAAAGATCCCTCCATAAAGGTAGGTTGTAATAGTAGAAAAGTGAGAGGACAAGAGATATTCCACAGAAAACCCAAAGTACAAAATGGCTGAAGAAATTACTAACTTTACAATAATAACACCCAATTTTAATATACTGAACTCTCAAATCAAAAGACACAGATTGACAAAATGGGTAAAAAACATGCTGCAATTATAGGATGCTTGCAAGAAACATGCTTTAGACCCAAAGACAGAAAGAGATCAAAAGTATAAGATGGGAAAAGATAGTCCTTGCAAATCATAAGAGAAAAAGAGCTAAGGTAGCAATACTAACATTAGGCAAAATAGACTTTAAGACAAAAGCTGCAGCAAGAGACAAGGAAGGACACTATATATTTTAAAAGGGTAAATTTACTAAGAATATAGCAATAATAAATATTTATGCACCTAACCAGTGTGTTCCAAAATACATTAGACAAACACTGTCAACGCTTAAGGTAAAAATAGACATCACCACAATATTAGCTGGAAGCTTCAATACATCACTCTTTTTAATAGGTGGAATATCTAAACAGAAGGTTAACAAGGAAACAAAGAACTTCAATAATATGAGAAATAAGTTAGACCTAACAGACATATACAGAACATTGCACCCAAAAGAGCAGGACATATGTTCTTCAAAAGTGCACTCAGTTCATTACCCAGGATATGCTACATGTTGTGTCAGAAAACAAGTTTCAATAAATTAAAAAATGAAATTATATACAGTATTTTCTCTGATCATAATGGAGAGAAGCTGGAAATCAACAACAGGGAAAGAAATATGAAATCCACAAATATATGAAAGTTAACTAACAGACTATTAAACAATCAGTAGGTCAAAGAAAAAATTTCAAGGGAAATCAGTAAATATCTTGAGATAAAAAAAGAGAAAAAGAAAACAGCATGCCAAAATTGGAATGCACTTCCAGGAAGATGGTGGAATAGCATAGGCACAGCTAAAGCCTCCATCATGGATTAACTAGAGTAATGGTAGATAATTGGGACACCGGTTTCAGGATATGAGTGGCCAGAGAGGGACTCCTACACTTTTTAGGAACTGGATGAAAAAGCAGAGAAAATACAACTGAGAGGACAAGGTAAGTTTATTTAATTGTAGTCACATATGGGGACAACTGTCCATGTGGGCCAGAGAGGCTGCAGGAGGAATGGTGTATTCCTGCATTCCCATCTCCACAGCCACCTTGGACCTTTTTAGTCTTGCAGCCAGGAGCTGCCATGTGGGAATCCAACAATAGACTTATTTTATCCACACACAGAGACCTTGCAGCAGTGCCTGGTGCCTTCTCCCCAATCCTGAGGAAGGCCACTGAAGGTGTTGGTCTTGGGGAGAGAACGGAGTGCCCTCCCCTTGGGAGGAGAGGGAATGCAAAGCAGAGCTGATCTGATAATTGGCCAGTGAGACAGTCATTCTGGGTTCTGCTGCCTCTATCCTTTCTTCACAGAGACCTGGGGCACTCACATGAAACATGAATGAAGAAGGGGAAACAAGGAAGTGAACTGCACTACAGTGCTGGGATCTCCTTCCCTGCCCCAGAAGCCTCTGGATACACTCTGGCTTGGACTTAGTGGATTGATGGAAATTAGGGAATTCCCAGGCTGGGTGTGGGCTAGGCAAGGAGAGCCCAATCCCACAGCCTAAGGCCAGTCCACTCAGAAGCCTGAGACCACAAGACCCATCATGCCCCCAAACTGACCACTGAGGTGCACAGGGCCCATTCCCCGTCCCTGGGGCTGGTGGCTTTCAACGTGCACAGAGAACTGCTGCACTGACTGGACATTCATTAGGTCTGGATCCTGCCCAACAGACTGCTACAGTTAGGGAGATGTGGGCTTGAAGGGGAGGGGTGTCCCAAGAGTGCCGTCTTTTGGGAATAAAGGGAAAGTGCACTCTGGCAAACTGCTTGTGTACCTCACATTCCACACATTTCCAATTGACTGGCATTTCCCATGGAAGGCCATGGCCTTGATCTAGCTGGGAATTACTCACAAAGGGCCAAAGGAGACCTTCAATGCAAACCAAGACAACTATAAAATCTTAGGCAAATGAGGGAAATCAACTCTCAAAATAACCTTATCAAAATAATCAAATGATAAGAAACCAGTAGAAAAATCACAAAATACAAGAAGACAAGAAGACCAAATTAAAAAGCAGAGGAGAATCAGAATTTGGAACAACTAATCAAAGATGCACATACAAATCTCCTAAATAACTTCAATCGGTTGGTTAAAGAAATAAAAGATGTCAAGAAGACACTAGAAAAGCATAAAGAAGAATTTGAAAGAATAAAGATAAAAAGAAGTTATCATAAGTCAAATTAAAAACATACTGGAGACACACAACAGCAGATACAAAGAGGCAGAAGAAAGAATAAGTGAACTAGAGGACAAGGCAATTGATTTTGATCATACAAAAGAAAAAATGGTGAAAAAGATGGAAAAATTTAATTCAATCTCAGGAAAATGACTGACAACACAAAGCACACAAATATAAGAATCACTGGTGTCCCAGAAGGAGAAGAGAAAAGGGTTAAGAAGATTATTTAAGGAGATAACGGGAAATTTTACCAAACCTTATAAAAGGTAGATATATATATGCAAATCAACAAAGCTTAACAAACTCAAAATAGAATAAATCTAAATAGAATGACTCCAAGGCATATAATAATCAGACTGTCAAATGCTAAAGAAAAGGAAAGAATCCTGAAAGCAGTAAGAGAAAAGTTATTTACCACATAAAAGGGAAGCCAAATAAAACTAAGTGCTGGTTACTTGTTGGGCTCCGTGAAGGTGAGAGGCAGTGGTATGACCTATTTAAGATATGAAAAAGAAAAATAGCCAGCCAAGAATTCTTTATCCAGAAAAGCTATCCTTCAAATTTGAGGGAGAGTTTAAGATTTTCACAGACCAACAAATGCTGAGAGAATTTGTTAAAAAGAGGCCTGCCATGCAAGAGATAATAAAGGGAGTATTGTCAGCTGAGAAAAAAAAATTAGAGAGGTTTGGAGCAGGGCACAGAATTGAAGAGTGTTAGTAATGGTTACTTAAAAGATAGAAAGTGATTAAAAAATAGATCTGACAAATAAATGCCAAAGGAAAAGATGGTTGAATTAAGTACTGCCTTTACAGCAATAACTTTCAATGTTAACAGATTAAACCACCTAATTAAAAGATACAGATTATAAGAATGGATTTAAAAAAATGATCTAACTATATGCTGCTAAGACACTTATCTTAGACCCAGGGATGCAAATAGGTTGAAAATGGAAGGGTGGAAAAAGATTCTATGCAAGTGTAACCAAAAGAAAGCAGGTGTAGCTATACTAAAATCAGACAAAACAGAATTTGAATGCAAAAATGTCTTAAGAGACAAGGAAGGACACTATATATTAATAAAAAAGACAATTCACCCAGAAGAAGAAATAACAATTATAAAAGTTTGTGCATCCAATCAAGGAGTTACAAAGTACATGAGGCAAATTTTGGAAAAACTGAAGTGAGCAATATATTTTTCGATAGTAACTATGGGAGATTTCAATACAGCACTCTCTATATAGCTAGGACAACCAGAGAGAGGATTGATTTTTAAAATAGAGAAGCTAAGGAATGTGATAATTAAGTTCAACTAACAGACGTATATAAATCATTGCATCCCAAAACACAAGGATGCATACTTCTCAAGTGCTCATGGATTGTTCTCCAGGATAAATAGTATACTAGGTCTGAGTAAATTTTTAAAGATTGAAAATATTCAAAATACTTTCTCTGACCTTGATGGAATGAAGCTGGGAATCAATAACCACCAAAGAACTGGAACTTTCACAAATATTTGAAGGTTAAAAACACACTCTTAAACAATCAGGGTTCAAAGTGGACCCTGCATGAGAATAAATAAATATCTAGAGATGAATGAAAACAAGAATACAACATAAACCTATGGGATGCAATCAAGGCAGTGCTGAGAGGGAAATTGATAGCTCTAAACAACCACATTGAAAAGAAGAAAGTGCTAAAATCAAAGACCTAACTTTGGTTGGGTGAAATGAAGAATGATGAAGCTATATAAAGAAGAACAAGCTAACCATAAAGCAAGGAGAATAAAAGAAATAATAAAGATTAAAGCAGATATAAGTAAAATGAAGAACAAAGAGAAAGTCAATAAAACTAAAAGTTGATTCTTTGAGAAGATCAGCAAGATTAACAAACCTCTAGCTAGATTATCAAAGCCAAAAAAAAGAAGATGCAAATAAACAAAATCAGAAATGAAAGAGGAGTCATTACCAAGGGCTCCAAAGAAATTTGAAAATAACAATAAGAAGACACTATGAGCAACTTTATGCCAACAAACTAGAAAATGTACATGAAATGGACAATTTCCCAAAAACACATGAACAATCTATCCTGACTATAGAGGAATAAAAGTCAATCACATTGAATCTCTCAAAGAGATTCCATCAGTCATCAAAAACCTTCTGGGAAAAAAAAAAACCCAGTGCCACATGGCTTCACAGGGGAATTTTACAAAACATTCAAAAAAAAATTAACACCATTCCTACTCAAACTCATCCAAAAAATTGAAGAAAAGGGAACACTACCTAACTTATTCTATGAAGCTAATGTCACTCTAATCCTGAAACTGAATAAAGATCCTACAAGTAAGGAAAACTACAGGCCAATCTCCCTAATGAATACAGATGCAAAAATTCTCAACAAAATACTTGCAAATTAAATCCAATGGCACATTAGAAGAATTATACATCATGACCAAGTGGAATTTATTTGAAGCATGCAATGGTGGTTCAAAATAAAATCAACCAATATTACTAGAACACATTAACAAGTCAAATGAGAAAATCACATAATCATCTTGATTAATTGAGAAAAGACATTCAACAAAATTCAGCATCCTTTTCTGATAAAAGATTTCAAAAAGTTAGGAATCATAGAAAACTTCCTCAATATGACAAAGGGTATGTATGAAAAACCCACAGCCAGCATCATCCTCAACAGTGGGAGACTGAAAGCCTTCACCCTAAGATCATAAATGAAATAAAGGTTTTACTGTCACCACTGTTATTCGACATTGTGCTAGTTCTAGATAGAAAGATTAGGAAATAAAAAGAAGCAAAAGACATTAAATAGGAAAGGAAGAATTAAAACTCTCATTATTTGCAGATGACATGATGTTATATTTGAAGAACCCTGAGAAATCCATAACAAAGCTACTTGAATCAATAAACAAGTTCATCAAAGAGGCAGAATTAATGTGTAAAAATCAGTAGTGTTTCTAGACACTATTAATGTCCTAAATGAAGAGGAAAATAAGAAAAAAAATCCATTCACAATAGCAACTATAAGAATAAAGTATCTAGGAAGAAATGTAACCAAGAATGTAAAAGATATGAACAGTGAAAACTATTGAACATTGCTTAAAAAAAAAATCAATGAAGACCTGAATGAGTGGAAGGGCATTCCATGTTCATAGATGGGAATGCTAAATGTCATCAAAATGTCAATTCTACCTAAATTGATCTACAGATTGAACACAATACCAATAAAATTCCAAGAAACTAATTTACAGACTTGGAAAAGCTAGTCATAAAATTTGTTTGGGAGGGAAAGGGGCCTCCAATAGCCAAAAACATCCTTTAAAAAACAGAACAAAGTTGAAGGACTTACACTTCCTGGCTTTAAAGCTTATAAAGCCACAGTGGTCAGAACAGCATGATATTGGCACAAAGATAGACATATTGACCAATGGAGTTGAATTTAGAGTTCAGAAATAGATCCTCAGCTCATTGATCAGTTGATTTTTGACAAGGTCCCCAAATCCACTGAACTGAAACAGAATAATCTCTTCAATAAATGGGGTTGGGATAATTGTATAGCCATATCAAAAAGAATGAAAGAGGACCCTTGCCTTGCCCCTTTACAAAAATTAACTGAAAATGAATCAAATACATAAATCTGAGAGCCACTACCATAAAACTCCTAAAAGAAAATATAGGAAAATGTCTTCAGAGCTAGTGAAAGAGGCAGATTCTTAGACCTTACACCCAAAGCACAACCAATGAAAGAAAAAATAGATAAATGAGAACCCCTCAAGATTGATCACTTCTGTGCTTCAAAGGACTTTGCCAAAGAGGTGAAGGGGCAACCAACTCCATGGGAGAGAATATTTGGAAACCATTTATCTGATAAGGGTTTGATATCTAGTATATAAAAAGAAATTTTACAACTCAACAACAAAAGTGCAAACAACCCGATTATAGAATGGACTAAAGATATGAATAGATATTTTACCAAAGAGGAAATACAAATGGCTTAAAAGCACATGAGAAATATTAATCTTTATTAGCTATTAGGGAAATGTAAATCAAAACCATAACAAATGATCATCTCAAACCTGTAAGAATGACTGCCATAAAATAAACAGAAAACTAAAAATGTCGGAGAGGATGTGGAGAAATTGGAAGATTTATACAGTGCTCATGGCAATGTAAAATGGTACAGCCACCGTGGATGACAGTTTGATGGTTATATAGAAAACTAAATATTGAGCTGTGCTATGAACCAGGAATTCCACTACTTGGAATATGTCCAGAAGATCTGAAAGCAATGGCATGAACAGACATTTGCACATGAATGTCTATATCAGCATTATTCACAATTGCCAAAATATAGTAACAATTAAAGTGTCCATCAACAGATGAGTGGATAAACAAAATAAGGTATATACATTGGCTAGAATATTATGCAGCATTAAGAAATGATGAGGTCCTGAAACATGTGACAACATGGATGAACCTTGAGCACATAATGTTGAGTGAAATAAGCCAGACACAAAAGGACTGGTATTGTATAATTTCACTGCTTTGAAATAAGTAGAACAAGCAAAATCTTAGAGTCAGAATCTAGAATATAGATTATCAGGGGATGAGATGGTGATAGGGAAAGGCAATTTAGCCTTAAAATATACAACATTGCTCTATGGAATGATACAAATGTTTTGGTAACGTTTGGTGGTGGTGGTGGTGGTGGTTGTACAACACTGTGAGTATAATATGAACCACCTAGAAAATATTAACTCAGAGCTTAAAATATAGAATATATGGGACCTATAAACAAACAGAAGTTAGAAAAGTGGGATTTATTACTAAAAATGTACAGAATTCTTAATGATATTAAGCATAAATCTTTGGGAATTGATAGAAATGATGGTAGTTCATTATTGGGATTATAAATAATAGTGCCATATTGAAGGAGAATTTGATTGAAGGAGATTGTTTTAAGTATCTCACCAATTAGCCCTGCAAATATAAATAAGTTTATGCACGAACTACTATAAAGGTATGACATTTGTGTAAAGAGTTAATTATAGAATGGAATATGAGGTAAAATTACCTATTGCATGCAATGGGCTCTATTTAACAGTAATACCTTACTAGTACCATGCCAATAACAGGAGTAAATAATTGGAGGAGATACAGGGTATGGAGTGTTTTGAGTTTTCTTTGTGTGTGCATGTGTGTTTCTACCTGGTATTTTTCTCTTCGGAACAATGAAAGCTGCTTAAAATTGAGAGTGGAGATGATTGCACAACTAAATGAGGATACCTTGAGGCATTGTATACTGTGGATAAAATATATGGTACATGAATATATTCCAATAAAACCTGCAGATTAAAAATATAAATGAATGAATAAATAAATAAACAGAAATTTACAAATGCTGGAGATGATGTGGAGAGAAAGGTATATCTATACAATGTTGGTAGGAAATAGAAAGATGCAACACTTCTGGTGCTCAGTGTGCTCAGATCCACAGGAGACTAAATATAGGCCACCAGGTGATCATGTAATCCTATTTATAGGAATATACTCAGAACAACTGAAAGCATGGACATGACTAGATATTTTCATGCTTATGTTCCTGGTGGCATTATTCATAATGGTCATTGGATGGAAGTGTTTGTCAGTCAAAGGTCCATTGACTGATGAGCAAGAATGTAAACTGTGGGATATACCTATGATGGAATATGTGTGGCCACAGAAAGGAATGAAGTTGTGAGGAATGCAATGAGATGAATGAACCTAGAAGAAATTATATTGATTGAAATAACCCAAAAACAAAAGGGAAAATATTCTAAGATCTCAATTTAAAGTGCTTATAAGAAAATTAAGCCCTGGATTGTAAGCTCTTAAAATATTATTCCTGAGTTTTAATTGTTATTTCTACTTTCTGAGATGTTGTGCTGTATGTGTACAAGCTGTTATTTCCTTGGAATTTTGGGTATCTGTGTGACACCTAAGATTCAGAGTTGGAGCTCTGCACTCTGAAAGTCAGATTACTCCAAACAGCAACTGTTAAAGAAGTTGAGAAAGATATCAGACTTCAATTAGAGATATAAATGAAACTGATCTGGTTAGGACTAAGGTAAATCAGAATACAGGGTAAAGGATAATATTCTCTATATTTTAAATCTTGAATATCTGTGAAAGACCAAAGAAAGAGATTTTATTTTGTTCAGAATCTAAATTTTCTGTATCACACTATCTAACTTAATCTGTCTGATCAACATCCTAAATACATGGAGCCTAGAGTAGGGAATGAGATCTTCTTATTCTGTATAGCTCAATATAATGTCCTAACACAGTCCAGAGTATGTTGGACAGATAAAAAAGTATTTGCAAAATCCCTTGAGGCACTGAAAAAAAAATAAAGATATATTTTCTACATCTATACAAAAAAATAGAAATATATAGAGAAATATAGTTTGAAAATATTAAACCTCCCCACCTAGGAAATTCCTATATTCCTATAAGCAATAGAGACACCCAAGTTAATAAGCCAAGCCCTCAATCTTGTAGCTACCAATAATGAAACTTATTTATGTTATGACAAAGCTGTCTTCCTATAATTATTCCTGAGTCACCCACAGAGAACCTCTTTTGTTGTTCAGATGTGGCTTCTCTCTCCCTAAGCCAAACTCCACAGATAAACTCACTACCCTCCTCGCTACAAGGGACATGACTTCCAAGGATATAAATCTCCTTGGAAAGATGGGACATAATGGCCAGGGATGAGTGGCACTGGCACTATGGGACTGACAATGACTTCCTAACCAAAAGTCATAAAGAAATAGAGCAATATAAAGTTTCAGTGGCTAAAATACTGCCATGAGGTCAATCAAAAGGTTATTCTCATGCAAGCTTCAGCCATATATTGCAAATTGCCATGATATTCCTAGCTCTAACTAACAATATTCCTGAAAATCCTAAAGAATATCCTGGGTTCTGTCTAAGGCTCTACAAAATTTTACTCAGTAAGTTTATTTTTTCAGAAACTAAAATCTCTAGATTGTTCTTATCTCAAATAAGCCCTGAAAACCAGAGGTGTCAGTCTCTCCAAGAACATTAAACACTTGAATTCCTCTCTACTCCATAATGTTGACACACTTTCTCAGCATGAAGAAATTAGAATGGTCATTGCCTAGATACCTTTGAAGATTGAGAGATACATCAAATGAGAAGTAGGAGTTGTAACAGAGAAGTTAGGTTTTAACAAGTGATTATCACTACTGAATACTTGTAAAGATATTTCCTTTTAGTTTCTAACAGAATAGCCAGAAGGAAAAACCTGAAATCATTGAACTACAACTTAATAGCCTTGATATTTGATAGTGATTGTATAACTATGTAGCTTTTATCTTGTAACTGTGTGATTGTAAAAAATCTTTTGACTAATACCTCCTTATCCAGTCTATGGTTAGATAAGTAATGTAATAAAAACATGCATTAGAAAAAACGTAGACAACAGGGTGCCTAGAGAGAGAAAGAAGCTAGGTGAAGGGGAGTGGTTACCTAATATGTACAGAATTGTTAACAACATTAAACATAAATGTTTGGGATTAGATAGAGGTGCTGGTACCTCACTGTTGGGATTCAAATAAATAGTAATGTAGGTGAATGTGATTGCTAGTGGTTGTTTAAATTCACATATGTAAATAAATTCTTCTACAAGTCATTATGAATGTAAAAAATATAATAGAGGACTACATTTGGAAAAAACATAGTTATTGCAAACTATGGACTGTAGGGAACAGTAATATTTTAATATTCTTTAATCAGCAATAACAAATGTACTACACCAATACTATGGGTCAACAATAGTAAGGATATGGAATATAGGAGGAATTTTTAAATTCTAATTTCTATTCTGGAGTAATGAAAATGTTCTGAAATAGATCAATGGGAAGTATATGCAACTATGTGATAATACTTTAAACAAGTGACTGCATATTTTAGATGGTTAGTGTGGTGTGTGAAAATATCTCAATATAATTGAAAGAAAAAATAAATAAAAACAAAACAAAAAAATGTATGGGATGTAATGATGGCAGTGCTGAGAGGGAAATCTATAGCCCTAAGAAAATGTGTACATTAAAAAAAAAAAGAAGCTAAAATCAAAGACTTAACTACTCATCTAAAATAACAACAAAGAGAAGAGATAACTAAATCCAAGGCAAGCCATAGGAAAAAAATATATATTAGAGCTGAAATAAATGAAATAGACAATAAAAAATAAAATTACAGAATTAACAAAACCAAAAGTTGGTTCTTTCAAAAGATCAATAAAATGGATAAACCATTAGCTAGACTTACAATGAAAAAAATAGAGAAGATGAAAAAAATCAGATATCAGAGAGTGGACATTGCTACTGACCCCACAGAAATAAAAATACCCAAAAGGGGATACTATGAACAACTGTATGCTGACAAATTAGACAACCTAGATGAAATGGACAATTTTTTAAAAAACATGACTGCCCTACAATGAATCTAGAAGAAATATTAAATCTCAACAGACCAATTACAACTAGAATGATTGGATAAATCATGAAAACCCTCCCCCCAAAAGAAATGTCAAGGCCAATATGGCTTCACAGTTGAATTCTACCAATGATTCCAAGAAGAATTTAATACCAGTATGACTCAAACTCTTTAAAAAATGTTAACAGAAAGGAGCACTGCCTATCGCATTCTATCATGCCAACATCACCCTAATAAAACAGCCAGAAAAAGAAAGATACTAGAAGAAAGCAAACTTATAGACCAATCCCTCCAATGAATGTAGATGCAAAAATCCTCAGCAAAATATTTGCAAATCAAATACAAAAGCACATTAAAAGAATTATACACCATTATTAACTGGACTTATCCCAAGGATGCAATGGGGGTTCAAAATAAGAAAATCAATTAATTTAATACACAATATTAATAGAACAAAGGGAGAAAATGTATAATTATATCATTGATGCATAAATGGCATTCACAAAATCAATATACTTTGCATAGAATGTCTCAAAAACGTTATGACAAAGCTACTGCAGGTAATAAACAAGTCCAGCAAAGTTATGGGATATAAGATAGACAAGCAAAAAATCAGTAGTGTTTCAATACTCTGGCAATGAGAACCTGAGGAAATCAAACAAAAATTCCATTTACAATAGCAGCTAAAATAATAAAACATCTAAGAGTAAATTTAACCAAGGATGTTAATCAAAACAAATCAAAGATTTAAATCCATAGTTATGGATTGGAAGGCTATATATTGTTAAGATGTCAGGTCTGCCCAAAATAATTTACAGATTCAATGTATTCTAATCAAACTTCCAACAGCTTCACTTGCAGAAATGGAAAAGCCGATTGTTAAATTTATTTAGACAGGTAGGAGCACTGAATAGCCAAGAACATCTTGAAAAACAGTGAAGTTGGGGGACTCAAACATCCTGATTTTAAAGCATACTACAAAGCTACTGTGATGAAAACAGCATGATATTGGCACAATGACAGTCATATAGACAAATAGAATCAAATTGTGAGTTCAGAAATGGCCTCACATCTATGGCCAATTGAGTTTTGGCAAGGTTGCCAAGTTCACTTAATTGGAAAAGATAGTCTCTCCAACAAATCATGTAGTAAGAAGTGGATATTCATATGCAAAAGAAGAAAGGAGGACCCCATCTCACACCATATGTAGAAATTAACTCAAAATGAATCAAGGGCCTAATGTAAGAATGAAGATTATAAATCTCCTAGAAGAAAATATTAGGGCAGCATCTTCAAGATCTTGTGATAGGTAATGGTCTTACACTCCGCACCCAAAACACAAGCTATAAGACAAAAATAGATAAAGGGGACCTCATTAAAATCAAAACTTTTGCACATCAAAGGAGTTTATCATGAATGTGAAAAGACAACATACACAATGGAAGAAAATATTTGGAAACCAGATATCTGATAAAGGTTTAATATTCAGAATATATAAGAAATCCTACAACTCAATAATAAAAGGCAAACAGCCCAATTAGAAAATTGGGAAAAGACTTGAATAAGCATTTCTTCAAAGAGGATGCATACAAGTGGCTACAAATAATATGAAACAATTCTCAACATCACTGTCTATTAGGAAATAGTGAATCAAAACCACAATGAGATACCATTTTGCATGAACTACAATGGCTACTGTTTAAAAAAAACAGAAAATTACAAGTATTTTAGTTTGCCAAAGCTGTCATTTTACAATGAAGATCTACTAACTTACGAACTTCCAGTTCTCAGATGGTGAAAATGTGCAAATTAACAAATCAAGAAATGATGCTGTTATTCTAAAGACTGGCTACCAGTGATTCTGGGTTCCTCTGTCAGAAGGTAAGGCACATGGTATCTGCTGGTCTTTCCCTTCTCTTCTGAGTTCTGTTGCTTCCAGCTTCTGGCTTCAGTGGCTTCCTCTCTATTTCTCTGGCTTTCTTCCTCTTTATCTTCTCTCTGTGTCCTTCCGCCTCAGCTTCTGTGTCTTTTTTTCTGTCTTCTGCACGAGCTTCATTCCAGATATCTGATATGAACGAATTCAGTAACAGGATCAACACACCTGGAACATGCCTCCACTGAAATAACCTAATCAAAAAGTCCCATCCACAGCCAGTCTAAATCCACAGAAATTGATTATTTTTAAGAACATGATCTTTTCTGTGGCACATAACAGCTTCAAACCATCACAAGTATTGGAGAGGATGTGGAGAAATTGGAACATTTATTCATTCCTGGTGGCAATTTAACACAGTGCAGTGGCTGTGGAAGACAGTTTAGCAGTTCCTTAGAACACTAATTATAAATTACCATAAGAACCAGCAATGGCACTCTTAGATATGTACTCAAAAAATGGAAAAGCAGAGAACTGAAAAGATGTTTATAGCGGTGTTATTCACAAATGCCAAAAGATGGAAGCAACCTACCTGCCCATCAACTGATGATTAGATAAACAAAATGGTATCAATCATTAATATTATTTAGCATTAGCTAGAATGAAATTTTAGTTCATGAAATAACAGATGCACCTTGAAGACATTATGTTGACTAAAATAAGCCAGGCACAAAGAACATATATTGCATGAAGTCACTGATATGAAATAATTAGAATGAGAAAATTCATAGACTTAGAATACAGAACACAGTTTCAGTTTGCTAATGCTGCCAGAATGCAATATACCAGAAGTGGACTGGCTTTCACAAAGCGGATTTATTAGGATACAAGTTCACTGCTATAAGGCCATTGAAAATGTCCAAATTAAGGCATCAATAAGAGAATACCTTCACTCAAGAAAAGCCAATCATGATGGGGTCGGGTTTCTCTATCAGCTGGGAAGTTACATGTCTGGTATCTCCTGGTCTTTTGCTCCTGGATTGCACCACTTTCAGCTCCTGATTCCTAAGAATCTCTGGATTCTCACTTAGCTTCTCCAGGGCAAACCCTGGGTTTCATCTCTTAGCTTAGCAGCTCTAAATGTTTGTGTCTCGGTGTCATCTCTAAACATTTGTGTACACTCTTTTAAGAACCACAGTAAACTAACTAAGACCCAGCTTGAATGGGTGGAGTCACACTTCTATGGAAATAACTTAATCAAAAGGTCCCATGCACAATGAATCTACACGCACAAGATTGGGTTAAATGAGTGTGGTTTTTCAGGGGTACATAGTTTTAAACCAACACAGTACGTTATCAGGATGGGTTGGGGGCAGAGAACAAGAAATTAATGTTTAATTTGTATGGAATTTCTATTTGGGTTGATTGCATAGTTTTTTAAATGAACGGTGGTAATAGTAGCACAGCATTGTGAATGTAATTAACAATGATGAATTATATATGTGCATTATATACATATACAATTATATATAAATTATATATATGTTTATAAAAGCAAAGTACTGTACAATGTCATGAGCTCTGTTTTAAATGATGGACTATAGTTAACAATACAATTATAAAAACGTTCTTTCATGAATTCTAACAAATGTACCACACTAAAGCAAATTGTTAATATTTTGGTGTCATATTGAAAATATATGCCTAGTGTAAACTATGGGCTGTAGTTAACATTGCAATTATGAATTTCTTCCATCAATTTTAACAAAGACATCACACTAATGTAGAGTGATAATAATAATGGAGGACTGGTTGTATATAAGAACACTCCATTTTTCATATGATTTTTCTGTAAACCTGCAATCTCTGTAATTTAAAAAATTCAGAAAATAAACAGAAAACAAGAATAGCCATCCTAAACCTTGACATTTCCCAAACATATTTATCATTTATATTCTGTAGATGATTTGATTCAAAGAGGATATATTAAACCATCAATTTCAGTGACAATTTTTAAATATGTGATATCTTTACCCTTTGTTTTCCTGTGAACAATAAGATTTGCTTATATGAATTTACAAAATCACATTTATATATGTTATTGAATTTTATAAATATATTTTCTTTTAAATTTTTTACTCAAAAACAAGCTTTCCAGGTGATGTACAAGATTGAGAACCATTGCTCTAGTTGGCATGGCTATTTTTAAAGTTCATAAATAATTTTAATATGTAGCCAGGGTTGACAACATTTTCTGAGGATTACCAGGCCTAAATCTTTATATGTTTAAGAATTACTTTATTAAGAATCAACCTGCTTATTAAAATGCAGATCCTGGACTTCATAAACAGAGATGCCAATTCAGGAGATGTGAAAATAAAACCCAGGAATCTGCTTTTATGAAAAACTATGTAAGATTAATATCATAGAGCTGCCACTCATTAGCAATATTTTTCAGGTTGTTTTCTATACTAAGCTTCCTATGCCTAAATCTTGTATTTTTCTCCTGTCATTGAATAAACTGTATTGTTTTATGATCATACATTTATAAACACATATTAAAAATATGCTCATATACATGTGCTTGTGCTCATATATTAGGAAAAGGCTAAAGGAAAACAAACCAAAACATAGAGTGCTTTGATGTTTTAAAAGAAACCATGCTCAGGAGACAATAGATATACCCTAAACTGGAGAATGAAGGGTCCTGGGACAATGGGAAAAGATTGACATGAATTCCTGGGATGAAATGTACAGGGTTCTGAAAGAGAATGAGAACACACTCTGTTTATGTAGATAGTAGCTGCAAAAATAATGGGCGAGGTGGAGCACAAACAGAATTTGGAGTTTATTAGGAATGCAGTAATCTTGTAAAAGTGAGAGGGCTTCTGGATGGCAGACATATTCAATGGCAGAACTACAAGCATCTCACATAAAAATTGAACAGGTAAAGAGCTAGAATAGGTAAACTCATCAGTAGAATGGATAGCTCTTCTATCATCAAACACTTGATGGAATGGATTGGTAATGGGAAAGAAAGTGAATGGAAAATGACCCCTCAAAGAGATGTTGCCAATAGAAAAGATTCTGAGATGATTGATCAAGCTTTGCAAGGAAGTGGTATTCAGTGGAAGCATGTTCTCAACCACTGGTGTATCAAAGGCCTTGAAAAAGGTGATAGATTGGCCACAGAAGAATATAGAAAATAAGACAATTTTCATTGTAGATGTCTCCTCTCTTGGAGGTATATCTGCTGGTGTCAACTTCCAAAGATTTCTTCTAGTTGTCCAGTTGGCATATTCATACAAAACATGTCCTCATTTTTTATTGTTTCTACTTTTTTCTATCATTGATATTGCCAACATGCTATGTCAATAAAAGTAGAGTTCCTGCCAAGAAAAGGAAACCATACATTTCCCTATTATAATTGAAAAATATTGAAATTCCAGTAGAAAGAATTCTCAGTTAAATGTTGAGAAATTCTGTGTTTTTGAGCTGAATTTAAGACTGAAGCTTAAGAGTAAAAATAACACCACCATCTATTTCTGAAACAATCAGAGTTGCTTAAGTGCCATCACTCATGTTACAGTGGGATGTGATGGAACATGTATTATTATCATGAATTTACAAATGAGAAAACCAAATTCTGAAAGATGATGTGACCTGTCCCAGGTGGTAAAGGTTCACATGCAAAGGAGCCATAGGTAGACCTCCTGTCTCCTGACATACAACCTTGTACATTCTGTAATTCAGGTTGCCTTTTCAGACTATGATGGGTAGATATACATTCTCTGAGAATCAATTAGAATTCTTATGGTCAATAATATAACAGAGTAAGATGATCCAGGATTCTTTTTCCCCACAGGATCTTTGAACAAGTAGCAAAAACTGACAGAGCTACTTCCCTCAAAATTCTGAAGAGCAAAGTGTTGCAGTAACTGATCAAGTGCCTAATCAATAATATGGAATTTACGATTTTAGGAGAAGGCCATGTTATACTGGTTGGCTCTTTACACCCTCCTTGGCACAGTGTGGTGTTGTCCTGTACTTCCATTGTGTGTTCCTAGCCTAGTTCAGGAGTGAGCAGAATAACCCCTATGCACAGACTGGCTAAGTATATGTTAGTAACAATCTAACAGGTGGCAACCTGAGCTCTAAAACAAGACACTAAACTTTATCTCACTTTCCTAGAACTTGCACTGAAGACAGAAATGGATTGAGGAAAATACAAGCAGTGTAAGAAACAAGTATGTCAAAGTGGCCTAGAGCAAAGGATTAGCAGCTTTAAGACACACCATAGAGCACCTGCAAAGGGGGAAAAGTCTATTTTGTAGCATAGATAGGGCACTTGAGTTTGTGTAAACAGCGGTGTTCCTAAGGCCAGAATGGAAATCTGGTACAAAACAGTTTTAGAAAAGACAGATAGGACTTGATACTTTTATTTCAGGCTCATCTAGGAAGGAGAACTAAACTCTTCTTGGGAACCATCTGAAAACAAGAAGCCAATTTGCAAAGACTGTGAAAGAAGTTTTAATGTTGGCTTGTCTATTTTTATTAGCTCCTGGGAGTAACAGAAATCTCCATCACATCACTAAGTACATGTAAACTTAGGAAACTGACAAATAAGGCACTAAATCTCAGAGCTAATACATTAAAATATACAGTGTGCAAAAAAAATGACAAGACAAAAAAAACAGGAAATGAGGGTTGTCCAAAGGAATAATATAAAACATCAGAAACCATCAATTAATAAAAACAGATTTTAGATATAAAAGACAAAGACTTAAAAAATATCTTCAGCATACTCAAAGAGAAAAAGGAAAAGAGCGGAAAAAAGAATTTAAAAATATAACTAAAGGATAAAAGGAAAAAAAAAATCCAGAGGTGGTTTCAACAGCAGATTACACATAGCAGAAGAATGAATCAGTAAACTTGAAATAAAACCATTGAAATGATTTAGTCTGAGGAGTAGCAGGAAAAATAAGTGAAAAAAATGAATAGAGCCTAAGGGACCTGTGGGACACCATCAATCACATCAATATATGCACTATGGAAGCCCCAAAGATTGAAAGAGAAAAGAGAAAAAGGAGCATTAAACAGACAAAAGATGATTAAAAGAAATAATGACAGAAAAGCACAAATTTAAGGAAAGGCATGAATAGATACATTCAAGAAATTCCATTGAATGCCAAACAGGATAAACCCAAAGAACATTTTTAAAAAATGTTTATGGCTTAAACTGTCCAGTCAAAAGGCAGATATTAGAAAAATAGATGAAAAAACCCACTATATGCTATTTACAAGAGATTAACCTTAAATTCAAAGACACAAGTAGGTTGAAATTGAAAAGTGGAAAAAATGTTCAATGCAAATAGTAAACAAAGGAGAGCTTCACATAACTACACTAATATCTGATAAAATAGACTTAAAGCAAAATTTGAAAAAAAACTACGGTTACTAGGGACAAATAAAGGCATATATACTGGTGAAGGGGTAAAATCAAGGAAGATCTGATCATTTTAACAGAAGAGCCCCAAAACATATGAAAGAATATTTATAGATGTTCAGGGATAAGTGTACCATTCTACATTAATAGTGGGACACTACATTATACCACTTTCAATAATAGACAGAACATTTAGACAGAAAATCAATAAAGAATTAGATTTTAATATCATAAACTGAACAAACTTAACTGACATGTATATATGAAACATTTCATCCAACAACAGAAGAATGCAAATTATTCTCCAGGATAGACCACATGATAGGTCAAAAGTTCAATAAATTTTAAAATATTAAATTTATGAGATGTATCTTCTGCAAGCAAAATAAAATGAAAATAGAAATAGTAGAACTGAAAAATCCATAACTGTGTGGAAATTAAACATTCTTAAGCAAAGTGCCAAAGAAGAAATCACAAAGGAAATTAAGAAATAGCTTCAGGTTATTGGAAATAAAAACACAACACCTTAAAACTTATGGGATATTGCAAAGAAAGTGCTGAATGGGAAATTTTTTGTCTCTAAATTCTTAAATTAAAAAAAAGATTTGAAATGAGAAAATTAATCACATAACAAACTAGAAAAAGAACAGAGGAAACCTTAAGTGACCAGAAGGAAGGAAATAAAAATTACTGAGCAGAGGCAAATGAAATGGAGAACTTAAAAACAATAGAGAGAATCAACAAACTCAAAGATTGGTATTTTGACAGTACAGATAAAATTAAAAAATCTTCAGCTAGACTGACAAAGAAAAAAAGAGGATGCAAAGAACTAAAACCAGAAATAAAAGGGGGAAGAATTACTACTAATCAAACAGAAATAAAAAGGATTATAAAAGGATGCTATGAGTAATTGTACACCAACAATTTAGGTCACTTAGATGAAATGGACAAATTCCTAGAAACACACAAACTACTTACACTGACTCAAGAAGAAGCAAAGATCATTTCAGCAGAAAAATAACAAGTAAAGACAAAATAAGAATAAAAAACTTCCCATGAAAGAAAAGCTCAAGATTCAATAGCACCACTGGTGAATTTTACCAAACAATCCAAGAAGAATTAATACAAAACTTGTGCAATCCTTTCCAAAATATTCAAGAGAAGGGAACACTTCTTAATACAATCCATGAAGGTATCATCACCTGAAAATGAAAAGACATAAAAAGAAAAGAAAATTACAGGACAATATTATTTATGAATATAAGTACACACATATTCAATAAAATAAAACATCAAATTCAATAGCACATTAAAAGAATTATGCACCACATCCAAGTGGGATTTATCCCAGCAATGTAACAGTGGTTCAACATAAACAAATCAATTAATATAATACACCACATTACAAAGCAAATTTAAAAACCACATGATCATCTCAATTAAGGCAGAAAAGACATGACAAAAACACTCAGTAAACTAGGAAGAAAAGTAAGCATCCTTAACATAACAAAGTGCATATATGGAAAATACACAGCTAACATCATACTCGATGCTGAGAGACTGAAATCTTCCCCCCTAAGATTAAGAACAAGACAATAATACCAACTGTCACCAAAGTTATTCAAAATCATATGGGAATTTCTGGACAGAGCAATTAGACATGTAAAAGAAATAAAATGCATCCAAATTTGAAGAAGTTTGCAGATATATACAGAGAGGGAAAATCCTGAAAAATCCATAACAAAGCCACTAAATGTAATAAACAAATGCAGCAAAGTGGCTGGGTACAATATCAACACAAACAAAATAGGTGATGTTTCTATACATTAGTAAGGAACAATTTGAAAAAGAAATCAAGAAAAAATAAAATTAAATAATAACTAAAATAATCAAATATCTAGGAATAAATTGAACCAATATTAAAGGATTTGTTCATAGAAAAGTAAAAACAATAGTGAAAGAAGTCAATGGAGACCTGAATAAATGGAACGGCATTCCATGTACATGGAATGGAGGACTAAATAATGCTAAGATGCCATTCTTCATTAAGAATTATACAATTTCAATGAAAATTCAAACAGATTTCTTTGCAGAAATGGAAAGCCAAACATCAAACTGCATGGAATGATAAGAAACCTTTAACAGATTAAACTGTGTTTTAAAAGAATGTCCAAATCTGGAGGAGTCACACTTACAAATTTAAATCTTAATACAAAATACAATAATCAAAACAACATTGTACTATCACAAGGACAGACACACAGACTGATAGAACTGAATTGAGAGTTGACAATTAAACCTTTTTATATTCAGGGTGTAAGACCCTCATCAGATATGTGGTTTTCAAATACTTTCTCACATTCTGTAAATTTTCTTTATATTTTCATGATAAAGTCTTTTGATGCACTAAAGTTTTCAATTATGATGAAGTGCCATTTATCTTTTGTTTCTTCTGTGGTTCATGTTTTTGGTGTAAATTCTAAGAAACTATGTTCTAACATAAGGCCCTAAAGATGTTTTCTAGGAAGTTTATAGCTGTGGTACTTATTTGGGATTTGGTTCATTTGGAGTTTACTTTTGTATATGGTGTGAGGTAAGAGTCTACCTTCATAATTTTGTACATGGATATACAGTTCCTCCAGCACCATTTGTTGAGGAGACTATTTTTTCCCATTGAGTGGACTTGGCATCCTTGTCCAAAATCAACTGGCCAATAAATACATGAAAAGATGATCAACATCATTATCCATTATAAAATATAAATCAAAACCACAAAGAAATACTGTTTCACATACATTCAAATGACTACTATTCAAAAACTGGAAAATAATAAGTGTTGGAGATGTTGTGGAGAAATATGAACCCTTCTATATTGCTAGTAGGAAAGCAAACTGGTGCAGACACTGTACAAAAGAGTCTGCCTTCCTCAGAAAATATATAATTCCCATGTGACCCCAAAATACCACTTGTAAATACATAACCAAAAACACTGAAAGCAAGAACTAGAAGAGATATTTGCACACTGATGCTCATAGCAGCATTACTTACAGTTGTCAAAAGCTAGAAGCAACCAAGTGTCAACAACAATCAACAATCAACAGACGAATGGACAAACAAAATGTGGTACATACATATAATGGAATATTATTCAACTGCAAAAGGGAGTGGAGTTTTAATACAAGCTATAACAAGTTTGGATGTTGAAGAACTCATATTGAGTGGAATAAGCCAACTGCAAAAGGACATAGTGTTTTTATCTCACTTATATAAAACAATTAGAATATGTAAATTCATAGTCAGAAACTAGAATAAGTTTATGAGGCTGGGTATGGGTAGGGAATTTAGAGTTACTGCTTAGTTGGTATAAAATATTTCTATGTGATGATGGAAGACTTTAGGTAATGGTTGATAGCAGAACACTGTAAATATAATTAACATCACTGAATTATATATTTTAAATTAGTTAAAATGGGAAATTAAAAAATTAAAAAACAATAGCACAGGACTGAGAAGATTGCTGGAAGATGGTAGAGTAGGGTGCACCAGGACTAAATCCCTCCACCAGAAAAACTATCAAGTGGGTAGAAACTGTCTGCAGCAAATCTTTGAAACTCCAGAGGACAGAAGAATACTGGCAAGTATCCAGGGAAGAGTGGGAGGAAGAGGCTGGTAAATTACAATAAAGGACAGTATATTGCTCTCGTCATGTAGTGGCTACCAGCAATCCCCCTTCTCTTGCAGCAGGAGAATTAGCTGAGGGGCCCGGCCCCTGGCTAATTCACTGTTGAAACAAAAGGACATAAAAATCCTCTACCCCAAGATGAGGGGTGGGCACAGTCAATCAATGATTATGGCTTTTGATTAGCTACTTTGGATCACTGGTTGCACAACTCTGTTGGCAGCCATTGTTTCAAATTATTCCAGACAAAGTCCCTAGCAGAGGAGACTTCAACATCATATTTCCTCAGGGCTGTAGGAGAGAATTAGTAGAAGAGCAGCATTCACCAGGAAGGTCAAGCTCAGTTTTAGATGCACATACTCTTGGTGCTTTTCTTGATCCCCTTTTCCCCAGGGCACTTTGGAACTGATCTACTCCCCATTCATGGGTCCCTAGCTCTGTTTGGGATTGGAAAGACTGACTTGTGAACATCCTCTCTGGCATTCTCCTCCTCCCAGAATTGGCCCTCCAGACAAAAGCAATTTGAGTCCAGGAAAGGAATGTAAACAGCTATAGAGGTAGACAGCCTGGCGCAAAGCCTTCCTAGGTTCAAGCACCCAATAGATGAAGGTTTGTCTCCTGAGAGACCGAGAGGACAACTCAATTCATGGCGACATGAAACTCCAAAGCAATTAACAGGAAAAAGAGAAAGATGCATAAAACAATGCACGCTACATTTGCCTTGCATTGACCATCTTGATAGGAGGGGTGAGGCTCAAGAAAATCTGTATCTTATCACCAGCTGGTTGCAAAATAATAACTCAAGGAATAAATACCAGAGTTAACCTTTTAAAATACTGAAATGTACAGTGTTGAACAGAAGATTATAAGACAAACAAAGAAATAGGAAATGATGACCCATTCAAAGGGTCGAGATAAAAATTCAGAAAGTGCCATTGAAAAAGATCAGAATGTGGACATACTGAACAAAGCATTTGCAAAAATAAATGATTTTTAAAATGCTCAAGAAGATGATTGAAAACACAGAAAAAGAACAAAAGGATATCACAAAAGTAATGAATGAGCAATATAAGAATTTTGGTAAAGAGGTGGAGTTATAAAAAAGAATCAAATAAAACTACTGGGCCAAAGACTACAAAAATTGAAAAGAAAAATTCCCAGGAGGGTTTTAAGAGCAGATTGCATTTGACAGAAAAAAGAATCAGTGAACTTGAAGATAAAACTTTTAAATGAGTCAGGTTAAGGAGCGGAAATGAAAAAAGAATTATAAAGATCAAAAACCATCTAAGAAACCTCTGAGACACCATCAAGCATGCCAGTTTAGGCATTATGGGAGTCCCAGAATGAGAAAAAAGAGAGAAATGGACATAAGGAATAGTCAAAGAAATGACAGAGAACTTCTCAAAATTAAGTAAAGAAGTGAATATGCACATTCAAGAATCCCAGAGAACATCAAACAGAATAAGCATGAAAAACAAAAACCTGTCATTTACTGAGCACACTGTCAAATATCAATGAAAAAGAGAGTTCTGAAAGCTGCAAGAGAAAAGTAACATGCTATGTACAAGGACATCCCAATTAGGTTGCATGCCAATTTCTCATCAGGAACCATGAAGGCCAGAAAGAAGCGGGTTTAAATACTTAAAATGATAGAAAACAACTACCAACCATGAATTTTTTATCTGGCAAGATTCTTTCAAAATGAGACAGAGATTAAGACATTTCAGAGAAACAAAACCTGAGGAAGTTCATCATCCCTAGACATGCACTACAAGCACAGCTAAAGGGAATTCTCCAGACTGAAAGAAAAGGACACTAAGCAGTAGTTCGAAGAAACATGAAGAAATAAAGACCTGGAGCAAAGTAACCATTTTGGTAATTATAAATGCCAGTATTATTGTATTGTTTTGTTTAATCTGGAACTCCACTTCTTGCTTTCTGTGGGTGCCAATGAGAAATGCAAAACAAGTAATGATAAATTTATGATTTTTGGTGTTGGGAAAGCTGGATCTCCATTTTTTAAATAAAAGAAGGAAGATCTCTATTTCACACCTTATAAAAAAATCAATTCAAAATATATCAAAGTCCTAAATTTAAGAGTCAGAACTTTCAAACTCCTAGAAGAAAAATAGAAAAGTACCCTCAGAACCTTGTGTTAGGCAAGGTGGGATCTCATCAAAATTAAAAACTAGTATGCCTCAAAAGCATTAATAATGAAAGTAAAAAGACTACCTAAATAATGTGAGAAAATATTTGGAAATTATATATCTGATAAATGTTTAATATACAGAATGCAAAAGGAAATCCTTCAACTAAACAAAAAGGCAAACTATGCAATGAAATATGGACAAAATATTTTAATAGACATTTGTCCAAAGAATTTATCACATCTCTTGTGGTAAATGCAAATCTAAACCACACCTCTTGTGGTAAATGCAAATCTAAACCACAATCCTAAATTAGTACATGGACTATAGTTAATCATACAAATGAATCTTGAGGATATCATGTTGAGTGAAATAAGCCATACACAAAAGGACAAATTTTTTAAATATCACCAATTTGAAATAAATAGAAGAAGCAAACTCATAAAGTCAGAATCTGGAATATAAGTTACGAGGGGATGGGGATGTATAGGGAACGGGAAGTTAAGGCTTAAAATGTTCGAAGTTCCTGTTCAGAATGATAGAAATGTTTCACTAAATGGATAGTGGTGATGGTAGCATGACATTGTGAGCATATTTAATAGCACCCAAATATAAATCTGAAGTAATTAAAAGGGGAAATGTTAGATTGCATACATGCTAAAAGAATTTTTTTTAATTTTAAATCCATGGGCCTACAGTACATAATCAGTGAATCCTAAATTAGTACATGGACTATAGTTAATCATACAATTACAAAGATGTGCTAGCATGAACTTTACCAAATATAAAGTGGTAATAAAGGATAGTACATGGGAATCCTATTTTATGTATTTTATGCATGTATTTTATGATTGTTATACAAACTCACAACTTCTCTGCTTGAGAAAAAATGAGAGCAACTTTAGCAAAGAGAAAAAATGAGAGCAACTTTAGCAAAGAAACGAACACACATTCCTAGCAAACTAATTATAGTGATAACAACACAAGACTGTACAAAACAAGTAGTAAACCTTAATGTAAAGTATGGAATAGGGTTATTAGTATAATTACAATAATATTGTTTCAACAATTGCATGAAAATATTCCACACTAATGCAAAATATTTGTAAAGTGCAAAACTGTGTGAGGTGAGGTAAAAATAGAACTCTGTGCTTTCTGCATGATTTTTCTCAAAACTTACAATTTTTCTAATAAAAAAAGAATCTTTCCTTGAGATGTTCTCTTGCCCAGTGCTGACCCAACTTGCCTATTGTTCCAGTATAATTATTAGTCATATCCCTTTCACCTTCAGGAACAAGCTAATATAGGCAATCAAATATCTGGTACCCCTGTAAGGGCATACAATCCTACTCAAATTCCCATCAGAAAGTCACAAATTTGTAAGTAGTAGAACTCTCAGAAACTCAGATAATAAATTGTGACTGAGTGCAGCTCCACCTAACTCAAAAATATCATGACAAGCTGCATGGGGAGAGACCAACCAAGTGCCTGCTATTGTTAAAAGATCTTCAATGGGTCCTGATATTTCATTTGTCTGTCAGCAACCCTATATACGTCAAATGATTACTGAGAATCTGCTAAGTGCCAGGCATGGACACAGAGTAAAGAATAAGTAAGAAAAGGCCTTTGTATTAATGGTACTAATATTCTTGTAGAAAGACAGTCATCACAGAAGAAATATGCATGATAAATAGAATTGCCACAAGTAGGTGTTGAGATACCTCATAATGGTGGTAGGTCTACTTCAAATTGGCTACTTGGGGAAGGACAGTCTGAGGAGAGGATTTTCTGGTGAGAACCAAAAGGTGAAGAGGAGCCAGGAATGGAAGGTTGTGGGTTGGAAAAGAGGTCTACTCAAACAGAAATATCAAGTACAAAGGTCCTGAAGTGGAAGGTCTTTTCACACTTTATGAGTGACAGAAAACTAGTGTGTCTGGACTATGAGTAAATTAGTGAGTGGCAAGAGGGAGGTTGCTTTGTCAAGTTGGGAAGTTCATATCAAAACTTGTGGGAATTTGGGACTTGATTCTAAGTGCAAGGAAAAATCTTTGTGGTGCCAAGAAATGTAAAACATTTTGATTTTTAAATGGGTCATGCATGTTACCATAAGGAGTATGTACTGGATAAATAAAACTGTGAATCTAGAGGAAGAGATAAGAAACAGGTGGATGCAGAAGTTACTGAGAGGGCTGATGATGTCTTAAGTAAAAAGTGTTGCAGTAAAGCTAGAGAAGCATGGGCCAGGGCTGGTCACTGCCCCAGCCCGTGTACTCCAAGCCATCCAGAATGTGGGCAGAATCTGTGGGGGTTGGACTCTGTGTTTTTTTCAATAAAATTTTTTATTGTAAAATATAATGTATATAACAAGAAAAAGCAATAATTTTCAAAGTATGCTTCAATACGTGGTTAGAGAACATATTTCGGAGTTTGTTGTGAGTTACCATGCCACTATTTCAAATTTTTCCTTGTAGTTGCTCCAAAATGCTGAAGGCTAAGAGAAACATCAATATAATGATTCAGCAGTTATACACATTTGTTAAATCCTACTTTCTCCCCTATAACTTGTCCTTCTCCTTTGATCCTTCTCCCAATTGAAGAGAATCTTTAGGCAATGCTCATTCTGACTTTTTTTCATGTTGAGAAAGGGTGCCAAAACTAAAGGATGGGGTATGTAATTAGTTGATAATCATGGAGAGGCTGGTTGCTTTGGGCTTCGGAATTTTATCTAGGCTAGGAACCCCCTGGAAATTATAAGACCCAGGAGGGCAAATTTAGTGCATGAAGCTTATATAAAGTCTCAGTTCAAGCCTGAGATGTTAAGAATTAACAGGAGTGGTGGAGTTCCAGGAAGATGGACAAATAGGGTAGATCAAGTTTAGCCCTGCTCCAAGGAAAAGCTAGAGAAGGGATGGGAGGGTGACTGAGATGGTGATTTAAGAGTGTAAATGAGAGCCTTCTGCACCACATAGGGTGGCCATCGTTGCAGGGGCTGAGGAGCTGAGAAGCAGAAAACTGGAGCCTAATGTGGAAGTATGGAGTCCACAGGAGTGCACTGACAGGGAGACAGGGACTAGGAAGTAAAGTGAGCCACATTCCTTGAATGCGCTACCCTCATAAGTGCAACCCCATGACCCACAACTCACTCCATGCCCCGCACACCTGAACCCCATCACCTGTCCCCACTTCCCACATTCCAAGCACCCCTGCCCCACCAACCCCCAGCACGCATACCTGTCCCACACTACCCCCCGCCACCATGTGCAGCCCAAATCAGCTTTTCTGAACTGCTTCTGAGCACTATCTTCCCATCCCTGGTCCCTGCAGGCTGTTGCCAGCACATAAAGGCTGCAGGCACTAACCTCCATAACCAGGTTACACTTCCCCCATAGTGTTGCACAGCCTCACCACCACCCCCAGCTCTGATATCAGTTTATGGCACTCCTAAACCCACACATGCACTTGGCTCACAGTCATGCCCCTCAGCTCTGGGATGGGCCACCAGCAAGACTGACAAATAAAAAAAGAGAGAGGATGCAAATAATCAAAATCATAAATGAGAAGAGGTGTGCAACCTCAGACCCTGAAGAAACGAAAGAAATCATAAAAGGATACCATGTCAAATGCTGAAGAGAAGCAGAAAATTCTGAAAGTGGCAAGAGAAAAACAATCTACTGCATTCAAGGGAAACCACATAAGAATGAGTTCAAAGTACACACTCCATGGTACCATGGAGGTGAGAAGGCAGGGGTATGAAATATTTAAGATCATGAAAGAGAAAGACTTCCAACCAAGAATTCTGTACCCAGCCAAATTGTCCTTCAAAACTTAGGGAGACATTAAAAACTTTGCAGACAAGCAAATCCTGAAAAAATAGGTCAACAAGAGACCAGCCCTACAAGAAATACTAAAGGGAGCTCTGCCAGTTGGAAAAAAATAAAAGACAGGAGAGGGAGGTCTGGAGGAGGATTGAAGAGTACCAGCAAGGGCAACTTAAAAGACAAAAAGAGAAAGAGGGAAAAGAATATATAAATCTGACAAATAAAATAAAAATAATAAAATGGTAGATTCAAGAAACATCTTTTCAGTAATAACTTTGAATGTTAATGGACTAAACTTACCAATTAGAAGATACAGAGTGGCAGAATGGATTAAGTAATATAATCCAGCTATGTACTGCTTATAAAAGACTCATCTTAAGCACAAGGATACAAACAAATTGAAAATGAAAGAGTGGAAAAATATTTTCCATGCAAGCTGTAACCAAAAGAAAGCACAAATAACTATCCTAATATCAGACAAAATAGACTTTAAATGTAAAGACACCATAAGAGAAAAAGAAGGACACTATATATTAATAAAAAGAGCAATTCATCAAGGAGATATAGCAATCTCCTTGTACAATAAATGTACAAGCTCCCAATCAAGGCGCTCCAAAATACATGAGACAGACATTGGCAAAACTGAAGGGAGCGATAGATGTATCAACAATAATAGTAGGAGACTTCAAAGATTCTCCTAAATAGATAGAACAACAAGACAGAAGACCAACAAGGAAACAGAGAAGTTAAACAACTTGATAAATGAATTAGACCTGAGACATATATAAGTCATTTCACACCAAAACACAAGGATACACATTCTTCTCTAGGGCTCATGGACTATTCTCCAGGATAGATCTTATACTGGAGCATGAAACATGCATTTATAAATTTAAAAACATTGAAATTATTCAAAGCACTTTCTCTGATCACAATGGAATGAAACTGGATCTCAATAACCACCAAAGAATGAGAAAATACACAAATACATGGAGATTAAATAACACAATGTTAAACAACCAGTGCATCCAAGAAGAAATTGCAAGAGAAATCAGTAGCTATTAAGAGATGAATGAAAATGAGAATACAACTTATCAGAACTTATGAGATACAGCAAAAGTTGTGCTAAGAGAGAAATTTATTGCCATAAATGCTTATATTAAAAAAGCAAGGAAGAGCTAAAATCAAGGACTGAATTGCTCAACTGGAGGAACTTGAGAAAGAACAGCAAACTAACCCAAACCAAATAGAAAAAGAAAAACAACAATTAAAAAAAGAGTTACATGAATAGGAGAACAAAAGAGCAATAGACAAGATCAATAAAATCAAAAGTTGGTTCTTTAGGAAAATCAATAAAATGGATGGGCCACCAGCAAGACTGACAAAGAAAAAAAGAGAGAGGATGCAAATAATCAAAATCATAAATGAGAAGAGGTGTGCAACCTCAGACCCTGAAGAAATGAAAGAAATCATGAAAGGATACTATGAACGACTATAAGTCATTCAAACACAAACTAGACAACTCAAATGAAATGGACAAGTTCCTGGAAACATACAAACAAGCTACAGTGACTCAGGAAGAAGTAGAAGATCTCAACAAACCAATCACAAGTTAAAAGATTTAATCAGTCATTAAAAATCTTCCTACAAAGAAAAGCCCCGTGACAGATGGCTTCACAGGGGAATTTTATAAGACATTCCAAAAAGAACTAACACCAATCCTGCTGAAATTTTACCAAAAAATTAAGGAAAAAGGAACTCTACCTAACTAATCTTATGAAGCTAATATCATTTTACTACCCAAACCAGGTAAAGATGCTATAAGAAAAGAAAACTACATGCAAATCTCCCTAATGAACACAGATACAAAAATTTTTGGCAAAATATTACCAAATAAAATCCAACAACACATTAAAAGAGTTATACACCACGACCAAGTGGGATTTATACCAGGAATGTAAGAATGGTTCAACACAAGAAAGTCAATTAACCTAATACAACACACTAACTTTAAATCGAAAGTTAAAAATCACATGATCATCTCTACTGACTCTGAAAAAACATTCAAAAAAATTCAATATCCTTTTCTGATAGAAAACACTCCAAAAGATAGGAAATAAAGGTAACTACATCAATAAGATAAAGGAAACATAAGGAAAACAGATAGCCAGCATTATATTCAATGGAGAGAGACTAAAAGCATACCCCCCTAATATCAGGAATGATACAAGGATTCCCACTGTCACCACTATAATTCAACATTGTACTAGAAGTTCTAGCTAGAGTAGTCAGGTAGGAAAAAGAAATAAAAGACATATAAACTGGAAAGAAAGAAGTAAAACTTTCATTATTTGCAGATGACATGATACTCTACTTGGAAGTTCCTGAGAAACCTTCAGCAAAGTTACTTGAGCTAACAAATAAATTCAGCAAGGTGGCAGGATATAAAATTAATGTGCAAAAATCAGTAGCATTTCTATACATAAGCAATGACCTAACTGAGGAGTCAGTTAAGGAAAAAATTCCACTCAAAATAGCAACTAAAAGAATCAAGTACTTAAGAATGAGCTTAACTAGGGACATAAAGGACTTGTGCACAGAAAAACACATAACATTTCTAAAAGAAATCAAAATAGATTTAAATAGGTGGAAAAACATTCCCTCCTCATGGATAGGAAGGCTGAATATAGCTAAGATGTCAATTCTACTCAAGTTGATCTACAGATTCAATACAGTACCAATCAAAATTCCAACAACCTACTTTGAAGACTTGAAAAAGCTAGTTACCAAATTCATCTGGAATGGAAAGAGACCCCAAATAGGTAAAAGCATCCTAAGAAAGAACAAAGAGGAAGGATTAACACTTCCTGACTTTAAAATCTATTATAAAACCACAGTGGTCAAAACAGCATGGCACTTGCACAAAGATAGAAGCATTGGGTAATGGAGTTAAATTGAGAGTGCAGAAATAGACCACAAAGCCTATGGTCAAATGATTTTTGACAAGGCTCCCAAATCCTCTGAACTGGGGCAAAAAAGTCTTTTCAATAAATGGGTGTGGAAGAACTGGATATTAATAGCCAAAATAATAAAAGAGGACCCCATCTTACATCCTATACAAAAATTAACTCAAGGCACATCAAACACTTAAATATAATAACTAGCACCATAAAGCTTCTAGAAGAAAATGTAGGGAAACATCTTCAAGACCTAGTAATAGGAGATAGCTTTCTAAACTTTATGCCCAAAGCAAAAGCAATAAAAGAAAAAATAGACAAAGGGAAACTCTTCAAAATCAAATGCTTCTGCACTTCAAAAGAATTCATCAAAAAGCTGAAAAGGCATCCAACTCTATGGGAGAAAATATTTGGAAATCACATGTCGAACAAAGGTTTGATATCCTGTATACACAAAGAAAACATGTAACTCAACAACAAAAGAACAAACTACCCAATTATACAATGGGCTAAAGATATGAATAGGCATTTTTTTCTGAAAAGCAAGTACAGATGGTTCTAAAGCACATGAACAGATGTTCATTCTCATTGACTATAAGGGAAATGCAGATCAAGACTACAGTGAGATACCACCTCACACCTATAAGAGTAGCTGCTATTAAACATGCAGGAAACTATAAATGTTGGAGAGGATGTGGAGAAATTGGGACACTTATGCACTGCTGGTGGGAATGTATAACGGTGCAGCTACTATGAAAGACTGTTTGGCAGTTCCTTAGAAAACTAAATATTGAGTTTTCCTATGACCCAGCAATAGCACTACTTGGTATAAACCCAGAACAGCTGAAAACACTGATATAAACAGGCATTTGCACACTAATGTTCATAGAAGCATTATTTGCAATTGCCAAAAGATGGAAACAAACCAAGTGCCCATCAAGAGACAAGTGGATTTACAAAATGTAGTATATTCATATCATGGAATATTAAGCAGCAGAAGATGAAATGATGTCCTGAAGCACGTGACCAGTTGAATGAGCCTTGAGGACCTAATGCTGAATGAAATAAGCTGGACACAAAAGGATAGATACTCTATGATTCCACTTTTACGACCATGGTAAAGGTAAAATAAGAGGTTTATAAAACAGAACATATAGGGGATTTAGAGATACATGGAAGCTAAAGATGGGTGAACGGTTTGCTAATGAAGTTGAACTCCAATGTAAGGGAATAGTTAGAAGTGAAGATGGTTCTCTAGTGGGTCTATAGGTAATATTACCATATTGAAGATGAACAAGATTGAGAGGGGTTGTATAGACCTATGTGTCCCACTGATTCTCACTAAAAATATAAATTAGTTATTGCAAGAACTACTTCAAAGGTACAATTCATGTACAAAGAGTGTTTAAGTCAAGGGTACAGTGGAAAAACTGCTACTGCATGCTATGGACTATGTTTAAAAGGAAAATATCAGCACTACCATGGCAACAACAGAGGTAAATAAAATGGGGGAAGTACAAGAGTTAAGAAGAGGTTTAGATTTCCTATTTGGCGAGGGTGTGTTTATTGATTTTCTTTCTTTTGGGAACAATTAAATTACCTAAAATTGAGAGTGTTGAAGGATTTTGGACTTTGGGAACTACACATGATCCCTGATGAATGCAGGTGGCTGAAGGATACACTGACTGAGAAGTAGATTGGTGAATGAAGACATTTAATTATAAATGAATGTTGTGCTACTACAAAAAAGGAAGGAAGTTGTGGGGTAAGCAACAATGTGAATGGATGTGCTGAATATTTGGTGAGGTAAAATAAGCCAGAAGCAAAGAACAACAATGGTATGGTCTCCTTTAGAAAATGCTTACAAGAAAGCAGGGGCCTAGATTGTAAGTATTTATAGTAGACACATTTAGTTCAGAGTGGTAATTATTATCTCTGGATTTCAAGAGGCTGTTTTATACATACATACATACATACATACATACATACATACATACATACATGTATATATATATACATATATATATAAAACACCTCATATTTAGAGATAAGAACAGAGCCCATCAGGTTGGGGTTAAAGTTATTCAGAACACAAATGTTTATTTGGTCCGCAACTGAAATTTT
Source organism: Tamandua tetradactyla (assembly GCF_023851605.1). Classification (NCBI taxonomy): domain Eukaryota; kingdom Metazoa; phylum Chordata; class Mammalia; order Pilosa; family Myrmecophagidae; genus Tamandua; species Tamandua tetradactyla. Next base: position 38,340,438 of record NC_135342.1, on the reverse strand, counting down.
CTGCAGTACATAATCTAACACAACCTACCCATATAACTCATTTGAACAATTGAAACACAGGAAGCCCAGAATAATAAAGTGGTCCTTTAATCTTGTATAGTCTAATGTAATGCCTGGATATATCTTAGAGTATTTTAAGCAGATAATCAAAAAGTATTGGCAAAGTCCCTTGAGGAATGGGAGAAAAAATATCAAACTATTAAACTTTACCAGTAGAAAATCTCCTGATACTGTATCAAAGGTTAGGTACACCCAAACCAATAAGCCATACCCCTGAACTTTTATTAAAATATTTTTATTAATAAACAACATACAACTTCACAAACATTTTTAATATAGAAACATACCATACATAGTATATAATCAATGGCTCACAATATCATCACATGATCATACCTTTGATCTTGAGGCTTACTCTTGTGAAGCTTATGTATGCATCAGGGAAGCTTAATCTACTTATAGGTATGCCTAAGAGTTACTTCTGGAAACCTCTTTTGTTGCTCAGATGTGACATCACTATCTCTAAGCCCAACTCCACAAATGAAATCATTGCCATTCCCCCAACTAGGGACATGACACCCAGAGGTGAAAGTCTCCCTGGTGACATGGGAGATGATTCCCAGGGATGAATCTGACCCTGGCACCAAGGGGTCAACAATTCCATCCTGACCAAAGGGGAAAAGAAGTGTAATAAAGTATCAGTGGCTGAGAAAGTTAAAATAGAGTCAAGAGTCTACTCTGGGGGTTGCTCTTATGTAAGCTTCAGTTAGACATTGCTACCTATTTTATAACTTGTGAAACCCCAACCAGGACCATTCCAACCAATCCTAAGGAACACCTAGGGCAATATATAAGATTCCACAAGGGTTCCATGCATTAGAGTAATTCTCCAGAAACCTACAATCTCCAGCTGGATTCCTGGACCAGACAAGTTCTGAAATCTAGAGGGCCCCACTTCTCCAGAACATCAGATAGTTCCATCTCCCTACCCATAGTAATGACAGACACTTCCAACATGAAAAAGCTAGAATGGCCATAGCCCAAACACCCCTAAAGAGCAGGATAGAAAGTCAAAGGTGATAGTGGAGTTTTGTAGAGAAGATAGGATTTAACAATTGAATATGATTGCTGAATCATTAAATTGATATCTATTTTAGTCTCCAGTGTCTTAGAACAGCTAGATTAAAAACTTAAAATTGTGGAATTGTAACCCATATCAAACTGTGAAATATGTTCTAAACTAATTGTGGTGCTGTGTTTGAAATGTATTGCTTTTTTGTATATATGTTATTTTTTCAAAAAAAAGAAAGAAAGAAAAATGTCAATTGTGGTGATAAAAAATATTTAGCCTTCTAGCCTCCTATATTCTGGAGTAGCTAGATGGAAAAACCTGAAAAGATCATATAGTAGTCCATGACAAACTCTGGGATCTGTCCTGTAACTACTTGTGGAAGAGTACTTCGAAAGCTATTGCTTTTTTATTTCTTTGTTTTGTATATATCTTATACTATACAATAAAAAAGTTTAAAAAAAAAGGAATTAACAGGAGTGGTGTTGGTTGGAGTTTAGCAAACCATGGCAATTGGTGCTATCTAACTGATGCTTGCATAAGAGTAGCCCTCAGAACAGCCTCTTGACTCTAGTTGATCACTGTTAGCCACTGATACCTTATTTTATTATACTTACTTTCCTCTTTTTTTTCAGGAAGGCACTGTTGATTCCATGGTGCCAGTTCCAGACTCATCCCCAAGAGCCATGCCCCACATTGTCAGGAAGATTTTTTCATCCCTGAATGTCATGTCCCAAACAGTGGAATAGTTAATGAATTTTCCTTGCAGGGTTGGGCTTCGAGAAGAGAGGCCACATCTGAACAACAAAAGAAGTTTCCTGGAAGCAACTTTTAGGCCTCATCATAAGCAGGCTTATCTTCTCCACTACAGAAATAAATTTCACAAGGACAAGCCTCAAAATCAAGAGTTTGATCTATTTTCTTAGGAGTCCCCAATGGTTAAGATGCAACCTGGGTTTCCTAGATGGAAAAGTTTAATAATTACACTTTTTTTCCTCCAGACCCTCAAGGGACTCTCCCAATACTTTTTAATTATAAGCCCAGCATAGTATTATATGTATCTGGGTATTATATTACGCTATACAAAATTAAATGTTGTCATTTCCATTCTGGACTCCAGGAGTTTGGGTTGCTTAAACAAGCTATCCAGAAAGGTTGATTTAGATTGTGTGTTGTTCTAGTTTGCTAGCTGCTGGAATGCAATATACCAGAAACGGAATGGCTTTTAACAAGGGGAATTTAATGAGTTGCTAGTTTATAGTTCTAAGGCCGAGAAAATGTCCCCATTACAACAAGTCCATAGTAATGTCCAATCAAAGGCATCCAGGGAAAGATACCTTGGTTCAAGAAGGCCGATGAAGTTCAGGGTTTCTCTCTCAAGTGAGAAGGCACATGGTGAACACGGTCAGGGCTCCTCTCTCAGCTGGAAGGGCACATGGCAAATACAGCATCATCTGCTAGCTTTCTCTCCTGGCTTCCTGTTTCATGAAGCTCCCCGGGAGGCGTTTTCCTTCTTCATCTGCAAAGGTCGCTGGCTGGTGGACTCTTTGCTTCGTGGTGCTGCAGCATTCTCTGCTCTCTCCGAGTCTCTCATTCTCCAAAATGTTTCCTCTTTTATAGGACTTCAGAAACTAATCAAGACCCACTCAGATGGGTGGAGACATGTCATCCCCTAATCCAGTCTAACAACCGTTCTTAACTAAATCTCATCAGCCAGGGAGATGATCTCATTACAGTTTCAAATATACAGTATTGAATAGGGATTATTCTACCTTTATGAAATGGGATTTATATTAAAACATGGCTTTTCTTAGGGGGCATATATCCTTTCAAACCAGCACATTCCACCCTCTGGCCCCTAAAAAAGACATGTTTTTCCCATATACAAATATATTAACTTCATAACAATATCAGAAACCTTAAACCTTTCAGTAGCAATACAATGAAGTACAAAATTAGAGACAGTATAAAATCTCATCAAGTCAGTTACAGGCATGGTCCGTCCTAAGGCAAAATTCTCTCCATTTGCTCTGGACCTTTGAAAACTCATAACAAATTATTTGCTGCCAACATATAAAGGAGGAACATTCACAGGATACATATACACATTTCCATAGGGAGGAAGGAACACAGGGGTCACTGGACCCATACAGTTTCGAAAACCCGCAGGGCAAAGTCCATTAGATTTCAAAGCCTGAGACTCATTTATCCTCAGGGCTTTAGAAAGTGGCAGTCCCACCCTTTCCAAATGCCTATGCCTGCCTCTCTCTGAATGAAACCTTGGGGGATATTGGGGAGACCACCTTTCTCTCGGCTCCACCCTCTCCAAGCATTGGGGCCACACCCGGGCTCTCTGCCATCTCCGGGGCACACGCTCAACCCCTCCATGTGGTGGCAGCCAGGCTCTCCCCAAACCCCAAGGAACGTGCTTCACTCTCTCCAAGACCTGAGGCAGCATGACTCTCCCACTGCAACGAGGTGGAAGGCCCATTCTCTGCCTTTGGGGCAAACTCACCCTCTCCACGGGCTTGGGTGGGTCCACTCTCCTGGCCCGAGGCTTCTTGACTTCAGACCTCAGCCTCCACGGTTTTGCCTCTGAAGTTATTTTTCCTCCAATGTGTCCCTTCTCTGAACCCCTCAGTCCAGACTGGCAGCGGCTCTGTTTATACAGGTCCCACAGCACTCTCGTTGGCTTTCTATGCAGTAGCCTTGGATCATGCCCATCAGACATAAGGAGTTTCCACAAATCTTTCCTGGATAACTCCATGTCCGATCCTGACTTTCTCTGAAATGGCTGGCTGTTTCCACATTTGGTTAAATCCACACTCAGGGCACTATACTCTGGAGTCTCCCTTTCTGTAGGCCCAGAATTTTCCAGGACCTCAATTTCTAGTTTCTTTTTACTCAAGAGTTCAGTTTTCAGCGTATCTCTTTCCTGTCGCATTTCACTATAGGCTGTGAGGAGAAACCAGGCTGCACTTTCGACATTTAATTTGGAGATCTCTTCTGCTAAATATCCAAGTTCATGGCTTTTAAAATCTGCCTTCCAGCCAATACCATTAGTCAACTTTGCCAGATTATCTGCCATTTTAAAACAAGGATCGCCTTCCTTCCAGTTTACAATAACACGTGCCTCATTTCTGTCTAAGGCCTCATCAGAGGCATCTTTAGAGTCCACATTTCTACCAACAGTCTCTCCAAAGCATTCTAGGCCTTCTCTATCAAGCTTCTCACAACTCTTCCAGAATCTTTCCCATATCCATTTAAAAAGCTGTTCCAACATGTTTGGTATTTGCAAACTGCAGCAGCAGCACCCCACTCTCTGGTACCAAAATCTGTTTTAGTTTGCTAGCTGCTGGAATGCAATATACCAGAAACGGAATGGCTTTTTAAAAAGGGAAATTTAATGAGTTGCTAGTTTACAGTTCTAAGGCCTAGAAAATGTCCCGATTAAAACAAGTCTAAAGAAATGTCCAATCAAAGGCATCTGGGGAAAGATACCTTGGTTCAAGAAGGCCGATGAAGTTCAGGGTTTCTCTCTCATCTGGAAAGGCACATGGTGAACGCAGTCAGGGCTCCTCTCTCGGCTGGACAGGCACATGGCGAATACGGTATCATCTGCTAGCTTTGTCTCCTGGCTTCCTGTTTCATAAAGCTCCCTGGGAGGCATATCCCTTCTTCATCTCCAAAGGTCGCTGGCTGGTGGACTCTTTGCTTCGTGGTGCTGCAGCATTCTCTGCTCTCTCCGAGTCTCTCATTCTCCAAAATGTTTCCTCTTTTATAGGACTTCAGAAACTAATCAAGACCCACTCAGATGGGTGGAGACATGTCATCCCCTAATCCAGTCTAACAACCGTTCTTAACTAAATCTCATCAGCCAGGGAGATGATCTCATTACAGTTTCAAATATACAGTATTGAATAGGGATTATTCTACCTTTATGAAATGGGATTTATATTAAAACATGGCTTTTCTTAGGGGGCATATATCCTTTCAAACCAGCACATGTGTTAACAAAAATTTAGGTTCTAGACATAATAAATCTCTCTGTTTTTGGTCTCATACAGTAGGTGAAAGTCTAGAGTACATACACTGTCATCTTTTACCCTGTTCTAATTTACCTTAGTCCCAGCCTGATTGGCTTTATTTTTGTTTTTAGTTATTTGTATGCTGTATGGTGGGGATCATATTTCATTTTTTTCCATGTATCTCATTATTTCAGCACCATTTGTTGAATTCTTTTAGGGGGATGGAAGAAGTGCATGGACTGGGAATCAAACCAGGTCTCCCACATGGCAGGCAAGAATGCTACAACTGAACTACCCATGCACCCCATAATTGGTTTTGTTTTTATCTCTAAATGAGGCCTGATCTCTTTTTTGGTTACTTTAACTGTTATTGTATATAGCTATGTTAACTTTCAGGGCTTCAGCATTCACTTGTAATTCAAAAGTCATTTTTAGGTCTACTATAATGGAGCAATAAATGATGTTTCTATTTCTGAATTTCTTTTAAATTTCACTTTATGCCTTAATTTCATTGTGGTAAGAATTGATTCATGTCTCTAATATATCAAGTCCTGCAGTTTTTGTTTTTTTTTTTTTTTTGTTTGTTTTTTTGCTTTGTTTTGCTTTCTCATTGCACAGAGCATGACTGGGGGGTTTTAAAAATAAGCATATGTCCTTAAAGGATCTGAGTAAATGATATTTTGGGTATTTCAAGAATCCCGATGAGTTTGATTTGAAAGTATGTAGGCCTCCCATTTTGGGATTAAACAACAGAAAACAAAAAACAAAACATAGTATGTATGTTCATGTGATTTGTACAGCCCAATGCACAACACTAACAGATCCTGATTTTTTCTACTGTCTTTGTAGACAGTTGCTTTTATAGCTAAAATCAACAGCAGATCTTTGATGACCAAGGCAGCATTCATTTAAAGCAATCTGGCAGGAATACTTAGCTGTATTTGCATTCTTCTGCTTAAATATTTTCTTCAGGGACAGCTTTTACAACCTAAGAAACTCCCTACCACATCTATTTTCTCACCACATCTATTTTCTCAAGGGGGAGAGATGAACCCTCCACCTGCTAAGATACCAGAAAATACTTCCTTGCCTTATCCCTATTCTTGGAGTTAAAAAGAGTTCTCTTTTTTAAATTGCTGGGACAAACAAAGCAACCTCAAAAAGTGATGTGTGTTAATAACCCAATGAGGAACAATTGGTAATTTTTTGCAGAAGCAATAATCCCTAATAACAAATCTCTATTTTGAAATCGCACACAAATAATATGAAAAAGAAAATAATGTATTGGCTAAGATGCATAAAAATAGGAACCCTCATACATCATTGGTGGGAATATAAAATGATATAGCCCCTGTATAAAACAGATGGGTGGTTCCTCAGAAAGGTAAACCTAAAAGTACCATATGACCGGGAAATTCCACCTCCAGATATTCTAACCCTAACCCTTATCCTAACCACATATAATGCTAAATCCACCCCCAATTCTAACCTAAAACAAAACACTAATATATACATTTCCTAAACCATATCCATAACCCAATAACTTACCACAACAATAAACCTTACCATAACAATATAACTTCCTCTTAACCAAATCCTAAATGTAACAACCCTGATTCTAGCTATAACTAGAATAACAGCCAAAAACAAAACTTTAAATATAACTCTTAGTTACCATAATCCTTACCCTAACATTAATGCCACTCAAACAAAAAACATAACCCTAGATGTAAACAACATCAACCCTTACCGTATGTGATCATTAAGTTCATGTGTCCACTTAAACAGGTGATGGTCTACAGTTGTCTAGTCAAGCAAGTACAAGTTTAAGGATTACTGTGAGAACATTTCATGGATTTAAATTTTCAGTCAGTTGACTGCATCTATGGCTGATTACATTTATAACCAACTAAGGTGAGTGTCTTCCACAATGACAGAATTAATCAGCTGGATTTAATCCGATTAGTTGAAGATTTTTAAGGGAGAAGTCTTACTACTGACTTCAGTAGTAAGAAAAGAGAACTTTCATCTTTACTTCAGTTAATGAGCCTCTTCTACATAATTCATCTAAACCCTTCATCAGAGTTGCCCTATGGAATTTGGACTCAGGTAGCCCCACAGTTGCATGAGATACTTTAATAAAACCTCATATTTAGAGATATCCCCTGTTAGTTTTGTTTCCCTAGAGAACCCTCACCAATACACCATAATCCTAAACCTAATGACATCCCTAAGCCTAGTATCTAACCAAAAATTTAACCAAAACCTTAACAATAATCTGAAATGAAATGAAAAAACCCTAATCCTAAATATAACTGTAACCCTAAACCAGTCCCAAGCACTAAACTTCAAAACAACTGTAACCCTTGTTCTAACCCTGTTTTAGTTTCCTTGGCTGACCAAGAAAATACAATGTAATGAGTAGGTTTAATTAATGATAATTTAATATCTTACATTTTTGAGCTTAAGGAAAAAAGTCCAAATCAAGGAATCATCAAGTGATGCTTTATCACAAAAGATTGTGGTGTTCTTGGGTTGCCTGCTGGTGAACATCGGTCCTGAGGTTCTCTGTCATATGTCAGTGCACATGGTACAATCTCCTAGCCTACCAGTTCTCTTCTGGGGTCCATCAACTTTCAGCTTCTTGCTTCCTATGGCTTTTTCCTATCTGTTTGAATTTCATTCTGCTTTATAAAGACTGCAAGAGAAAGGATTAAAATCCATACTGATTGTAGTAGGCCATGCCTTAACTGAAGCAGCCTTATCAAAAAGTTGTACTTACAATGGGTTCACATCAACAGGAATGGATTAAGTTTAAGAACATTTTTTCTGGGGTACATACAGCTTCAAATGACCAGAATGCAAACCTGAAAACAATTCCCCTTATAACAGTAACCACAATAACCTTAACATTAAACCAAAATTTAATCTTAAACCAAACAAAAATCCTAATCTTCCCTCCAACCCCAAACCTAATTACAACTATAATTCTAATCCTAACATTGAAAACAACTGTCTCTAATAATAACCCTAAAGTGAATGTTAATGGATTAAATTCCCCAATCAAATGGAATGGATAAAGAAGCATAATCAAAGAATTCTGGGAAGATGGTGGAATAGGATAGGCTGAGTTCAACCCTGTCCCAAGGAACAACTTGGAAAGTGACAGAAAAATGACTGGAATTTTTGAAAAATGACAGGCAGTTCCAGGGTGCAAGTGAATTACAAGGTCTTCTACACTACATAGGGAGATCCTTAATGAAAAAGCAGAGGAATTGGGATGCAGAGAATGTGGTGAGTGGGCTCTGTGGAAGCAAGCCATGCCACACCCCATGCCCTGCACCCCACCCCATGCCACCCTGTAAACTTCCTACCCATGCCGCCAGCACACTACACAACATTCCTTGCCACACACTCTCACACCCTGCACCCCTGCTACCCACATGCCATTCCAGCATATCCTGCCTAATGCACCATACCCACATGCTGCACCCCATACCCCATGCAGGCATTACCAGGTTGGCTGTGGACATGGCAGCTGACAGACACAGTCCTAAAGACAAAGACCAAGGTCATTCCAAGCAGGAGCCTGAGGGATACCAGCCCCATTACATCCACAGACAGAATCACTGCTGAGGTGCACACTGGCCACCTCCCAGCGCCATGGTTGGCAGCTTTCAGTGCACACTGAGGCCAGTGGACCTGACTAGAATTCTGCTGGGACTCTATTCAGCAATCCCAGCTGCTGCAGTTGGACACAGGTGGGCTTGAGGGGAAGAGGATGCCCAAGAGCACCATATGTTGGGAGGAAATGGAAAGTGGAGTCTGACAAACTGCATATCTGTCTAGCTTTAAACAGATCATAAATAGAGTTGCATCCCCTGCATGAGGTCTGGACCATGGTTTGGGGGGGGGGATTACTTACAAACCAAGTACAAAAGGAGACCTTAAATGGAAATCCAAACAAACACAAAACCTTATATGAATGAGGGAAATCAACTTTCAAAATAACCCTATCGGGAATTGTGGTGCGTGCATACAATGGATTACTGTGCAGCCACAAGAAGAATGAAGTTGTAAGGCATGTAACTAGGTCAATAAAACTTAAGGGCTTTATGTTCAATGAAATGAGAGAAACAAAATGCAAATATTATCATACCTTATTTATATGAACTCACTATAAAACAAACATGGTTAATTGAAGTCGAGAGCATGGATTATCAGGCTGGGAACTATTGTAAAGGGTCCTATATTGTAAGTGCTTATGGTAGTCACATATATACAATAGTTATAACTGTTATTTATAAATTCTGAGATTCTCAGCTGTTTATATAGACTTGGTCATTCCCAGAAACTTCAGGTATTTATGTGACACTTGAGACTCAGTGTTATAGCTCTGAAACTATGAAAGTCAGGATTACCCTAAATAGGAACTGCTTTAAAAATTGAAAAAATGATCAGATTTCAACTAGAGTTATAAATGAAGCTAATCTGTATAGAACTAAGGTAAATAAGAATACAGGGTAAAGGATGATATGGCCCATATCTTAAAACTTTGGCTTCTGTGTGAAATCAAAGGAAGAGATGTTTATTTAATGCAAATTTATATTTTGGGTAGCACCTTACCTAATTTAACTTGTGTCGTCAATTTAGTTGAACACCATAAGTATATGGAATCTTGAATAGGGTATGAGACATTGTTGGTTTCTATAGGTTAGTGTGATGCCCTGATATATCTCAGAGTAATTTGGGCAGTGAATAAAAAAGTATTTACAAAGTCTTCTTGGAGGACTGGGAAGAAAGGAGGAAATATTGAACTTCATCAATTGGGGAATTCCTGATATTTGTGCAAGCAGTGAGGAAAACCAAATCAACAGGCTGAGCCCTCGATCTTAGCATTCACCCAAAGGAAACTTATTCCTGCAAAGGAGAAGTTAAGCCTACTTATGCCTTAAGAGTCACCCCCAGAGAACCTCTTTTGTTGCTCAATGTGACCTCTTTCTCTAAGATAACTTAGCAGGTGAACTCACTCCCCTCTCACCCATGTGGAACATGACTCCAAGGGTTGTAAATATCCCTGTCAATATGGCACAGGACTCCTAGGATGAGCCAGGACTCAGCGTCAGGTAATGGAGAAAGCCTTCTTGACCAAAAGAGGGAAAAGATAAATGAGGTTAAATAAAGTTTCAGTGGGTGAGAGATTTCAAAGAGTGTTGAAAGTTTACCCCAGAGGTTTTTCTTTGGCATTATATAGATATCCCTTTTTAGTTTATGGAGTATTGGACTGCCTGGAGGGGAGTACCTGAAACTCTAGAGCTGTGTTCCAGTAGCCTTGATTTTTGAGGATGACTGTATAGTGATATAGTTTTTACATTGAGACTCTAGGATTGTGAAAATTTTGTGTCTGATGCTTCTGTTATCCAGGGTGTGATAGTTAAGTTCTGATGCCAACTTGGCCAAATGACTATGCCCAATTGTATAACCAGGAAATCATTGGCCTTACCATGACTGCAAGGATATTTCATGGCTGCTTGATTAAATCATCAGTCACTTGATTGCATCTGTGGCTGATTACATCTGCAATCAATTAAGCCATGTCTCCCAAAATGAGATAACCCAATCAATCTCTGATTTGTTGCATTATGGCAGCTTTAGCAGACTAAAACAGTTTGGTACCAGAGAAGTGGGGTACTACTGCAGTTTGCAAATACCAGATATGTTGGAACAGTTTTTTTTTGGATGGATAAGGGGAAGATTTTGAAGGAACTGTGAGAGGCTTGATGGAGAAAGCCTGGAGTTCTTTGAAAAGACTGTTGGTATAAAAAGACTCACTGCCAGCCTGGACAAAGGGAGAAAGAAAAGGGACAAATTGGAGTTTGCAGTGTAAGAACCTTGGAAGCTAGTGTCTGAAGTCAAGAACCCTCCAGCCAGGAAAGCAGACTGGCCCATATATCTGAAGAGGGTGTTTGCCACAGGAGCAGAGGGAGGGTTTCTGTTACATTGTTCAGAAGAGTTGTGCCATCCCAGGCATTGGAGAGGGTGAAGCACATAACCAGGGATTGGGGGGAGCCTGGCTGCCACCCCATTGTTCTGGAGCTGTCAAACAAGTGCCCTGAAGATGGCAGAGATGCTGGGTGCTTCCCCAAAGCTTGGAGAGTATGGAGTCAAGAAAAGGTGCTTTACCCAATATCCCCCAAGAAAAAGGTGCTCTCCCCGATGCAACCACACCAATGTTTGGAGAGAGCAAGGCTGTTGCATAGGTCCTTAGAAAATGTGGGACTGCCACTTTCTAAAACTACAAAGATGAATGACTTTCAGACTCTGAAACTCAATGGAGTTTGTCTGCCATTTTTCAGAATAGTTTGTGTCTGGTGACCCCTGTGTGCCTTCCAATTTCCCCCTATGGAAATGGAAACATGTATCCTATGACGCTTACTCCTTTTTATATTGGCAGCAGATAGTTGTTTTGAGTTTCACACATCCAGAGCCAGAAAAGAATTTTTTCCTTTTAAGTATGGCTTAAGGTGATGTTTATAGCTGCCAAGTTGACAAGGGGTGGACTATGATGATTAGGTTCTGCTGTAAACCTGGCCAAATTATTATGTCCTGTTGTCTGGTCAGAAAAGAACTGGCCTGGCCATTGCTACAAGGATATTTCATGACTGCTTCACTAAATCATCAGTCAGTTGATTGCATATATGACTGATTACATCTGCTATCAACTAAGGCATGTCTCCCATAACAAGATAACAAAATCCACCTCTGGTGTGTTTCATTCTGGCAGCTTGGAAGACTAAAACACGGGATATGGAAAGATCAATAAAATAAGGATGAAAAATTCATTAATGATAGGGAGCGATAAACAGTAAAAAAATCGGCAGATTGAAATTCCGGTGGTCAATAAGAGGAAGGAGTAAAGGGTGTGGAATGTAGTTTTTTTCTTTTTCCTTTATTTCTTTTCTGGTGTGATGCAGCTGTTCTAAAAATGATCATGGTGATGAATACACAACTATGTGATGATATTGTGAGCCATTGATTGCACACTATGCATAGATTGTATGTACATGAAGATTTCTCAAAAAATATTTTTTAAAAATGCTTATTAAGATAATCAAATTACTGAAAGCCACCAGAGAACCACAAAGCATATGAAGATTCAGGCAGCTATGGCCCAGATAAATGACCAAATTAAGACACTGGAGGAGACACACGCTTTGGAATAACCAATCAAAGATGTTCATACAGCTCTTCTAAATAAACTGAATGAGTTAGCTAATGATATGAAGAATATCAAAAGACACTAGAAAAGCATAAAGAAGAATTTGAAAGAATAAGTAGAAAATTAGCAGATATCACAGAGTTAAAAGATACTGGAAACCAAATTAAAAATATACTAGAGACACACAAGAGCAGGTCTGAAGAGGCAAAAGAGAAAAGTGAAGTAGAGGACAGAACAATTGCACTCAAATGCACAAAAGAACAAATGGCTGAAAAAGATGGAAAAATTTGAACTGGATCTCAGAGAATTGATGCACAACACAAAGTGCACAAGATAAGAGGAAAACATAAGAGTAGAGGACTAGGAAGAGGAGATAATGGAAATAATAGAGGAAAACTTCACAACCCTTATAAAAAGCATAAATAAATATAAAGAAGCCCAAAGTATCCTAAACAGAATAAATTCAAATAGGCCTACTCCAAGGCGCCCACTATTCAGTCCATCAAATGTTGATGAGAGGCAGAAAGTCCTGAAAACAACAAGAAAAATGTGACTCATCACACACAATGGAAATCATATAAGACTGAGTTTGGACTACTCAACAGGCATCATGGAGGTGAGAAGGCAATTGAATGATATATTTAAGATACTGAAAGAGAAAGACTCCTAGCCAACATTTCTTTATACAGCCAAGTTATCCTTTAAAAATGAGGGAGAGACACAAGCAGTGCGGACAACCAAAGCTATAGTCTGAGCCCCCAATCTTGGGGTTTGTTCATATGAAACTTAACCCCACAAAGTATAAGCCTAAGAGTCACCCCCAAGAGAACATCTTTTGTTGCTCAGATGTGGCCTCTCTCTCCAGCCAACACCACAAGCAACTCACCACTCTCCCACTGTTTACATGGGACATGACTTCCAGGGGTATGGGCCTTCCTGGCAATGTGGGACAGAAATCTTAGGATGAGCTGAGAGTCAGCATCAAGGGATTGAGAAAACCTTCTCAACCAAAAGGGGGAAGAAGAGTGAAATGAGACAAAATAAAGCATCAATGGCTGAGAGATTCCAAACAGAGTCGCGAGGTTATTCTGGAGGTTATTCTTATGCATTAAATAGATATCACCTTGTTAGTCAAGATGTAATGGAGAGGCTGGAGAGAACTGCCTGAAAATGTAGAGCTGTGTTCTGGTAGCCATGTTTCTTGAAGATGATTGTATAATGATATAGCTTTCACAATGTGACTGTGTGATTGTGAAAACCTTGTGTCTGATGCTCTTTTTATATACTTTATCAACAGATGAGTAAAACAGATGGAATAAAAATAAATAATAGGGGAAACAAATGTTAAGATAAATTTAGTTGGAAATGCTAGTGATCAATGAACAGGATGGGTAAGGGTATGGTATGTATGAATTTTTTTCTGTTGTCTTTTTATTTCTTTTTCTGAATACATGTAAATGTTCCAAGAAATGATCATGATGATGAATATGCAACTATGTGATGATATCATGAATTACTGATTATATATGTAGAACGGAATGATCAAAAGTTAAGAATGTTTGCGTTTGCTTGTTTTTTTTTGGTATTTAAAAAATAAATTATATATATATACATATATATATATATGTGTGTATATATATATATATAAAGTTAGGGTGAGAAAGAGTTCTGGGAAGATGGCAGAATAGGATCAGTCAAGTTCACCCCTGCTCCAAAGAACAGCTACAGAAAGGACAGGAGGGCATTGAGATGGTGATTGAGATGGTGATTTCAGGATGTAAGTGATCTGGGAGAGTCTTCTGTACCACATAAGGAGGTCCTGGTTGCAAAAGCTGAGGAATTGAGAAACAGATAACTGGAGACTGTCTTGTTGGTGCAAACAGCTTAGCACAGAAGACCAGAGCCCTCATGAGTGCACAAACGGGGGTACGGGGACTAGGACATAAGCCAAGCCACGTTCCTTGAATGTGCTACCCTCACCAGTGCAGCCCAATGTTCCGTGACTCACCCTACTCACCTGAACTCCATCACTCAACCCCCGCCCTGTGCTCCAAGCATCCCTGGCCCACGAAACCCTCATACACATACTCATCCCACACCCTCACCCCAAGCATGCACATACTTTCTCTAGACCAACCCACCTCTTCTGCAAAAGTGCAGTCTTGACCCACCCCTCTTGAATGCTACCTCCCTGTCCCTGCAACCTGCAGGCAGTTGCCAGGGCAGAAAATCTGCAGGCGCTTACTTCCATACCCAGGCTATACCCGCCTCCAGCCCATATGGTCATGCAACCCCACCCCACATCCCCTGAACTCTGTGCATGTGTCCATTAGTTTATAGCCCACTCAGATATATGGTTGTTTATAGCCCTCAGTCATGACTCCAGTTCTGGGTAAGCACTGACCTGTGCAACCAGACCACATATGACCTAATCCATGCAGGCACAACACCAACCTGCTGCCTTGATCACTGTGCATATGCACAAAGGGCCATGTACCCTAAACTAGAGCACAGCAGGGCCCCACCCCACAGACCCATGCACCCACTCAACCACACCCTCCCCACCACTGGGCATCTATGTTCACAGGCACCAGTGTGGCATCTCCAACCTATGCCTATACCTACACTGCAATGCAATGCCACACTGTTGTGCCCTGCCTCATGCCCTGCAGCCTGCCCTACGTCCACTCTATAAATGCAAGGCTTTAAACTACTGAAGGAAGTCAACTTCCAAAATGAAGCAATCAAGATATTTGCATGCCATAAAAACAGCAGAAGATCATTAAGCATATCATAATGCAGGCAGATATATCCCAGCCTAATAATCAAATTAAAACACCAGGGAGGTGTGATGGTTGCTCAGTGGCAGAATTATTGCCTGCCATGTCAGAGACCAGGTTTGATTCCCAGTGCCTGCCTATGCCAAAAAAACAAACAATGAAACAAAAATCAGAGGAGACACAGACATTGGAACAACTAATCAAAGATGTTCATATAACTCTATGAAATAAAATAAATGAGAAGGCTAATGAAATAAAGGAGATCAAGAAGACACTAGTAGAGCAGAATGAGGAATTTGAAAGAATAGATAAATAGCAGATATCACCGAGTTTAAAGACACTGTAGACCAAATAAAAAACATAATATAAATACACAGCAGCAGATTTGAAGAGGAAGAAGAATGAAAAAGTGAACTAGAAGAGAGAACAACTGATTTTGAACACCAAAAACAGCAAATGGCAAAAAGATGGAAAATTAGAACTGGATCTCAAAAATATGATGGACAAAACGAAGTGCACAAATATAAGAATCACTGGTGTTCCAGAAGGAGAAGAGTAAAGGGCTAGGAAACCTAGTTAAGGATATAATGGGGAAAAACTTCCCAAACATTATAAAGGACATAAATATGGAAGTCAAAGAAGCTCAATGAACTCCAAATAGAGTAAATCCAAATAGACCTTCCCAAAGACACATACTAATTTGTCTGACAAATGATTAAGAGAAGTAGAAAATCCTGAAAGTGGTAAGAGAAAAGCAGTCTATGACATACAAGAGTAACAGCATAAGACTGAGTTCAGACCACACAACTGACACTTTGGAGGTGAGAAGGTAGTGGAATGATATATTTAGGATCCTGAATGAGAAAGACTTCCAGCCAAGAGTTCTGTACTCAATGAAATTGACCATTAAAACTGAGGAAGAGACTAAAATGTTCATAAACAAATCCTGAATGAATTAGTCAGGAAAAGATTGGTCCTACAAGAAATAGTAAAGGGAATTCTGCAAATTGGAAAAAACCCCACGTCTTTATAAATTTAAAAACATTGGAATTATTCAAAGCAGTTCTTCTGATCACAATTGAATGATGCTGGATAACAATAACCACCAAAGAATGAGAACTTTCACAAATATATGGAGCTTAAATAACACACTCTGAAACAACCAGTGGGTCAAAGAAGAAATTGTTAAAGAAATCAGTAGCTACCTGGGGACAAATGAAAACAAGAACATATCAGGACTTATGGGATGTGGCAAAGGCTGTGCTGAGAGGGAAATTCATTGCTCTAAACACCCATATTAAACAGGAAGGAAGAGGAAAATCAAGAACTGAACTGCTCACCTGAGAGTTTCTCACTTAACTTGAGAAAGAACAGCAAACTAACCCCAAACCAAATAGAGGAAGAGCAATTACAAAGTTGAAAGTACAGTGAAATGAATGGGAGAAAAAAACAAGAGAAAGAATCAATAAAGCCAAAGTTTGGTTATTTGAAAAAATCAATAAAATTGATGGGCCACTAGCAACACTGACAAAGAAAAAAAGAGTGAGGCTGTAAATAAACAAAATCAGAAATGAGAAGGGGTGCGCTATCACAGACACTGAAGAAATGAAAGAAATCATAAGAGGATATGATGAACAACTACATACCAACAAACTAGATAATTTAGAGGAAATTGATGAATCCCTGGGAACACACAAATAAGCTACACTGGCTCAGGAAGAAACAGAAGATTTCAACAAACCAATCACAAAGTAAAGAGATTCAATCAGTCATAATAATCTTTCTGCAAAGAAAAGCCCAGGGCCAGATGGCTCCCCAGGGGAATTTTATCAAACATTCCAAAAAATATTAACACCAATCCTCCTCAAACTTTTCAAAAAAATGAAGGAAAAATGAACATTACCTAACTCATTTTATGAAGTTAATATCATTTCAATATTAAAACTGGGTAAAAATGCTATAAGAAAGGAAAACTACAGGCCAATCTCCCTAATGAACATAGATGCAAAAATTCTCAACAAAATATTAGCAAATTGAATCCAACAGCACATTAAAAGAATTATACAACATGACTAAGTGGGGTTTGTTCCAGGAATACAAGGATGGTTCAACACAAGAAAATCAATTAATCTAATACAGAGCATTAAGAAATTGAAAGGGAAAAATTACATGATCATCTTGATTGATGCTGAAAAAGCATTCAACAAAATTCAACACCCTTATCTCATGAAACACTTCAAAAGATAGGAATCAAAAGTAACTTTGTCCATATGATCAAGGGCAAATATGAAAAACTGATAGCCAGCATTCTACTCAATGGAGAGAGACAGCAAGCTTTCCCCCTAAAATCAGGAATGAGACAAGGATGCCCTTTGTCACCACTATTATTCAAAATTGTACTAGAAGTTCTAGCTAGAGAAATCAGGTAGGAAAAAGAAATAAAAAGGATCCAAATTGGAAAGGAAGAAGTAAAACATTCATTACTCTCAGATGACATAATACTATACTTGGAAAATCCTGAGAAATCTACAACAAAGTTACTTGAGCTAATAAACAAATTCAGCAAGGTGGCAGGATATAAAATTAATGTGCAAAATTTAGTAATGTTTCCATACACAAGCAATGACCAAACTGAGGATCCAGTTGAGGAAAAATTCCATTCAAAATAGCAACAGAAAGAATCAAGTTCTTAGGAATGAACTTAACTAGGGACATAAAGGACTTGTACACAGAAAACTAGACAACATTCCTGAAAGGAAACAAAGATCTAAATAGGTGGAAAGACATTCCTTCTTCGTGGATAGGAAGGCTAAATACAGTTAAGATGTCAATTCTACCCAAATTGATTGACAATTTCAATGTGGTATCAATCAAAATTCCACCAACCTACTTGGAAGACTTGGGAAAACTAGTTACCAAATTTATCTGGAATGGAAAGAGACCCCAAATAGGTAAAAGCATCCTAAAAGTAATAACAAAGTGGGAGGATTAACACTTTCTGACTTTAAAACTTATTACAAATCCACAGTGATCAAAACAGCATGTTACTAGCACAAGAATAGAAGTATTGACCAACGGAATTGAATTGAGAGTGCAGAAATAGACCACCAAAACTCTCACCAACTTAATTTTTTTTTTGCATGGGCAGGCACTAGGAATCAAACCTGGGTCTCTGGCATGGCAGGTGAGAACTCTGCCTGCTGAGCCACCATGGCACACCCTAACCAACTTATTTTGGAGAAGGCCCCCAAATCCACTTAATTGGGACAAAATAATCTTTTCAGCAAATGGGCATAAGAGAACTGTGTATCAATAGACAAAGGATGAAAGCAGATCCTTACCTTACATGCTATATAAAAATCAACTCAAAGTGGATCAAACACCTAAATACAAGAACTAGCACCATAGCCTTCTAGAATGAAATGTAGGGCCTCATCTTCAAGACCTAATAATAGGAGGTAGCTTCTTAAACTCTATGCTCAAAGTACAAGCAATAAAAGAAAAAGTAGATAAATAGGAACTCCTCAAAATCAAATGTTTCTACACCTCAAAAGCCCTTGCCAAAAAGGGAAAGAGACATCCAACTCAATGGGAGAAAACATTTGGAAATCACAAATCAGACAAAGGTTTAATATCCTGTATACATGAAGAAATCATACAACTCAACACGAAAAGAACAAATGACACAATCATGAAATGGGCTAAAGATATGACATTTTTCTGAAGAGCAAATACAGATGGCTCAAAAGCACATGAAGAGATGCTCATTTTCATTAGCTATAAGGAAAACACAGCTCAAGTCTACAATGAGACACCCCTCACATCTATAAGAATGTTGCTATTAAACATACAGGAAACTATAAATGTTAGAAAGGATGTGGAGAAATTGGGACACTTATGCACTTCTGGTGGTAAAGTATAATGGTGCAGCTGCTATGGAAGACAGTTTGGAATTTCCCTAGGAAACTAAATATTGAGGTGCCCTATGACCCAGCAATAACACTACTTGGTATATATCCAGTAGAGCTGAAAGCAGTGATACAAATGGACATTTGCACACCAATGTTCATAACAGCATGAATCACGATTGCCAAAAGATGGAAACAAGCCAAATGTGCATCAACAGAAGAGTAGATTAACAAAATGTGGTATATATATACAATGGAATATTATGCAGCAGTAAGACAAAATGATGTCCTGAAGCACATGACAAGATGGATGAGCCCTGAGGACATAATGCTGAGTGAAATAAGCCAGACACAAAAGGATAGATGCTGTATGACTCCACTTTTATGATCATGGTAAAGGAAAAATCAGAGGCTTATAATACAGAATATAAGGAACTTAGAGATACATAGATGCTAGAGATGGGTGAGCAGTTAGCTAATGAGGTTAAACTCCAATGTAAAAGAATAGACAGAACTGAAGGTATTTCTCTAGAAGGTCTATAAGTAATATTACCATATTGAATGTGAACAAGATTGAAAGGGATTGTGTAGAACTATTTGTTGCACTGATTAACATTAGAAATATAAATTATGCTTGCAAGAACTACTTTAAAGGTATTATTCATGTACAAAGAGTGTTTAAGTCCAGGGTAAAGGGGGGAAACTCCTATGGCATGCCATGGCTATGTTTAATATGAAAGCATCATCAGTACCACAGCAACAGCTGGGGTAAATACTGGGGGGAGTGATAAAAGTTAAAGGGGAGGTTTAGATTTCCTATTTGGTGAGGGTGTGTTTATTGCTTATCTTTCTGTTTGAAACAATGAAATTATCTAAAATTGAGAAAGCTGATGGGCTGTGGACTTCAGGCATTACACATGATGCTTAATGAATGCAGGTAGCTGAAGGATGCACTGAGAAGTACATTGGCAAATGATGATGTATATATGTGATCAGATATTGTGCTGCTACAAAAAAGAACAAAGTCACGAGGCATGCAATGATGTGAATGAACCTGTGAGACATTAGGTGAGGCAAAATAAGCCAGAAATGAATGAAAAATTATTGTTTAGACTTCTTTAGAAAATAGCTTATAAAAAAACAGGGGCCTAGATTGTAAGCTCTTATAGCAGATACATTTAGTCTAAAGGGGTAATTATCATTTCTGGATTTTGTGAGGCTGTTTTATATATCTATAACCATGTATCCAGAGATAATAATGAAGCCAATCAGGTCAGGATTAAGTTAATTCAGAACACAAGGGTAAGGGAGACATTGTCTATATTTTTGAGTCACACCTACTCTTTGAGACCAAAGGAAGAAAGGTTTATTTTGTCCAGAACCTAAATTTTCTGTAGCACATAATCCAACTCAACCTGTCTGGACAGCAATTTGAACAATTTAAACAAGGGAATCCAGTATAAGAATGAGGGCCTTTAATCCTGTATAGCTTAATGTAATGCCTAGCTACATCCTAGAATATATTAAGCAGATAATCAAAAAGTATTGGCAAAGTCCCTTAAGGGATGAGAGAAAAAAATATGGAACCGCTAAACTTTGCCATCAGGGAATCCCCTGTTATTGTGTTAAACATTAGGGTCACCCAAATCAATAAGCCAAGCCCGTGATCTTGAGACTTACTCTTGTAAAGCTTATGTAGATAGTGGAGATGCTTAGCTTACCTGTAGGTATGCCTAAGTGTTACTTCTGGAGGACATCTTTTTTTGCTCAGATACAGCCTCACTCTCTGTGAGCCCAACTGTGTAATGAAATCATTACCCTCCCCCTTACATGTGACATGATATCTAGGGGTGAAAGTTTCCCTGGCAGTGTAGGAGACGACTCCCAGGGATGAGTCCAGACCTGACACTGTGGAATCAACAATTCCATCCTAACAAAAAGGGGTAAAGCAAGTGTAACTAATAAAATATCAGTGGCAGAGAGAGTTCAATAGGGTTGAGAAGCTACTCTGGCAGTCACTCTTATGCAAACTTCAGTTAGATATTGCTACCTATCATAGCTTGCCAAATCCCAGCCAAAACCCTTCCAGCCAATCATAAAGAACACCTAGGACAATATATAAGATTCTACAAATGTTCCATGCACTAGGGTAAATTTACAGAAACCTACAACCTCCAGATGGGTCCTTGGGCCAGATAAGTCCTGTAACATAGAGGGCCCAGCCTCTCCAGAACATCAGCTAGTTCTAACTCCCTACCCCATATTTTTGACAGCCCCTTTCAACATGAAAAAGTTAGAATGACCATAGCCCCATAACCCTTAAAGACTGTGATAGAAAGATCAAAGGTGATGATGGAGATAGAAGTTAGGATTTGTGGTAGTTAGATTCAGTTGTCAACTTGGCCAGGTGAAGGTACCTAGTTCTGTTGCTGTGGACATGAGCCAATGATACATGAACCTCATCTGTTGCTCATTACATCTGCAGTGAACTAAGAGGTATGCCTGCTGTAATGAATGAGGTTCGATTTAATTGGCTGATGCTTAAATGAGAGAGCTCAACATAGAACAGAAAAAGCAGCTCAGCATACCTCATCTCAGCTCTCACAGCTCAGTCCAGGCCTTTGGAGATGCAGAAAGGAATCACCCCAGGGAAAGTTGTTGGAACCCAGAGGCTTGGAGAGAAGGCCAGCAGAGATCACCCTGTGCCTTTCCACATAAGAAAGAACCTTGGTTGAAAGTTAGCTGCCTTTTCTCTGAAGAACTAATGGAATAAATTCCCTTTTATTAAAAGCCAATCCATCTCTGGTGTGTTGCATTCCAGCAGCTAGCAAACTAGAACAGGATTGAACAAATGAGTATGATTGCTGAATCATTATACTGATATTTCCTTTATCTACAGTATCTTAGAGCAGCTAGAAGTAAAAATCTAAAACTGTGCAATTGTAACCCATGCCAATCTCTGAAATCTGTTCTACAACTAATTGTTGTGGTGTGCTTTGAAATTTTTTTTAGTATATATGTTATTTTTCATAAAAAAGAAAAAAAAGTGATGACAAAAAATATATATTCCTTCTCGCCTCCAATGTTCCAGAGCAGCTGGAAGGAAAAATCTGAGGTAACGATATGGTGTTCCATGAAAACCTCTGGAATCTCTCCTGTAACCACTTGTTGAAGAGTGCTTTGAAAACTATTGATTTTTTCTTTCTTTGCATTGTATGTATGATATATTATACAATTTAAAAAGTTAAAAAAGAAAGAACAAAGATAGTATGGTAAAATGTAGTAAAATGAAAAAAAAATGCTCATCATCAGTTGTAACAAATGTTCAGTACCCATGCAAGGTATAGGTCGTGGGCTGTTGTGTGGGAATTTTGTATTTTATGCAGGATTGTTTTGTAAACCCATGGCTTCTCAAATACAAAAATGAAAACCAAATAACAAAACAGAGCAAGAAAACTAAATCTATGCCTAGCTATAAACTGAACCTGAGCCAAAACCATAACAACCCTAAACCAAACCCTAACCCTAACATAAACTTAACCCAAACCCTAACTCCAAGCTCTACCCAAAACTGATGCCTAATACAATCATTAACCCTAACACAAATCCATCCCTAACCCTATCCCTTACAATATTCCATATTCTAAAAACCATCCTTAAAATAAAACTACACCTAGCTGTAAGCCTAACAATAACACTAATCCAAACACACATACTACCCTTAACCCTAAAGACAGCATTCTTCCTAAACCTAACACTAATCCAAACTTTAACCATAATTCTGCTCTAACCTAAATGCCGTATTATAAAACTAACTATAAACCTAATCCTAAATCATACATTAGCCTCAAACCAAACACAATACTAATTTACCATAAGCTTAACCCTAACCTAACTGTTTTAGTTTGTTAAATGCTATCAGAATGCAATATATCAGAAGTGGAATTTCTTTTAAAATGGAATTTATTGTTATAAGTTTAGAGTTTGAAGACCATAAAAATGCTCAAAATAAAAAATCCAGAGAAAGATGCCTTGACTCAAGAAAGGCTGATATCTGTCACATGGGAAGGCATGATGCTGGCATCTGCTGCTCCTTGTACTTGATTCTGTTGTTTCCAGCTTCTGAAGCCAGTGGTTTCCTATCTAAGCCTCTGTGGGATTTCAGTTAGTTTCTCTGGGACAGAATCTGGGTTTTGACTGGCTTAGCATCTCATGGGAAGGTGCATGGCAATGTCTGCTGCATTATACATCTCCAAATGCCCTTGTCTAGGCATCTGCTCCTGTAATTAATCCTAATAATACTAAACATAATCCTAAACCTAACTATAATTTTAAAAGACAATCTACACAAAACTTAATCCTAAACTTAAATCCTAACCATGAATCTAACCCAGACAAAAACCTTAAACATAATCAAAATCCTAACAATGACCCAAATACTAACACTAGTTATAATAACAGACAAAACATAAATTTAACTCTAACCTTAATCAAAAACAACCACAAACTTGTATAACCTCTCCAACAATAACTTTTATTCTAAACCTGACCCAAATAATAAAATACTATAACACTAACCTAAACTTTATTTTATCACTAAACAGCCTAGACTAACTGAAATAATAAACCTTTCTTAATCTAATCATAATGCTAATATTAACTTAACCATAAACTTGAACCTAACCTTTAGGCTTGAACCAAACCTAACACATTACCTAAATCTCACCTAATGTTAGCCCTACACTAAACCTAAGTATAACTTTTAAATTAAATGTACTCTAAAATTTACCTAAACACATTCAACTTAATCTTAAACTAAGTCTAACTCCAACCCTAATTCTAACAATAACCATAAATCTAGCTCTAATCTAATCCTAAATGTGACCCCATCAGAAACCTGCAATTTTGATAAACCTGTCAATATAGTAACCCTAAAATTATGCATAACCTAAGCATAGCATTAACCCTAACATTAAACAACAATGAATCTATCTCTAGAAATAACCCTACAAATAATCCTAAAAACAACCCAAACCCTAACCATAAACTTAATCTTATCAAAATCCTAAACATTACACTAACAAAACCTTAATTATAACCTTAGGTCTGCACTAAACTAACACTAACACTATTCCAAAACCTAACCCTAAACTTAACATTAAATACAACATATACCCTAATACTAACCTTAACTGTAACTTTTAACCTGAAGCTAACCATAACAAAATCCCTAGGCAATGATCTACATCAACTCTTTTCATAACTAACCCAAGACCTTTTCCCAAACTTAACATTAATTTTAACTATTAAAACAAAACTAGCCTAACCCTAGACCTAATAACCCTAAGCCATAACAACTTAAACACAACCCTAAAATTAAACTAACACTAACACTAACCCTAGTGCTAAACAGTACCTGAACCCAAACACTTACGCTAACACTAAAGCTATCATTTAAACTTATGATAAAGTTACCATAACAATGAAATTATCCCACCCTATCCTAACCATCATATTGACCTAATTATAACCATAACCCTAACAAACAATTGCCCTAACATTAAATAAAATATTACCCTGACATGAAACCAAACAAGAATCATAAACCTAATCAGAATCCTAATACCAACACAGAACATAATACATTAACTTTAACCCTAGATCTAATTCTAGCAAGAAAAGTACCCCTACACCTAAATACCAAAACAACCTAAGAAAAAGCCTAATTCTAACCTAACAATAGCAAAACCTAACCCTCAACATGAATCTTACATTAACCTTAACTTTACTGAAACATGAAACTTTAATCCAAACCTTAACCATGCTGATAATCCTAAAACTAATCCTATTTCTAAATTACACTAACTTTAACCTAAACCCAAAGCTATCCACAAAAGTAACCCCAATTTTAACGTAACTGAAAATTTAAACTAATGTCAAAATAGCATTGATCTTAACCCTAAACTGAAATCTAATCCTAATCCTAAATATAACCCTAACCTAAATTTAACAATAACACTGAAACAAGCCCCAACATTAACCATAATCACATTAGGCAAAAATGGAAATTAAATCTTCTTACCGTAACACTAAGCATAATTCTAAAATAAAACACACTCTGACACTTATCCAAATATACTGATAAATGTTAAGCTAACCCAAGGAAAAAGACTAAGCTTAACATTAATTGTAACAAGTCTAAATCTAACACTAACTACAACTCTTACCATCACAAGTATACAAAATATTTACTTAAATTTAGGACTAAAAACTTAACCATATACATAAGCAAAACTTAAACCAATATCAATCCTAATTCTATTCCTGACCCTAAACATAACTTAATCCTAAACCTAATACCAATACTAGTGATAACTTTATGCTGCCCCCAGCATAAGCCTAACCCTAACTGTGATATTAACCCTTTCTTATTCATAACCACAGCACAATATTAAACCTACTTTAACTGAAACTTAATTCTCTTGCTAACCCAAATCTAAAGCTTTACCAAATAATTATCCAAACTCTAATGCTAACTCTATCCCTAATCATAAACCTCACCTTACCATAAAGTAGCCAAAAAAAGGGAAAAAAAATTCCTAACCATGACACTAAACCTAATCTTAAAATAAATCCTAAACATAATCTAAAATATAACCATAATGCTGACAATTCCCATAAACCTGGCCTTAACCTTTTTGTAAATATAAATTTACAACAATAAAGTCTAAAAGTAAATTGAGTACTAACAGTAGACCTAATCTATAAACACATCCTAATTTAACCCTAACTCTAAATGTAATTCTAAAAAAAAAACTAAACCTCACCTTAATCTTTAGCCTAACTCAAACCTTGAACCTAACCCTAGCAAAACCCTTATCCCAACCTTAGCCCTAAACCTAACAGCAACACAAAAATTCCTATAATTAATCCTGACATAACCTAAACCTATCCACAACCCCGACCTTAATCTTAAACCTAATTCTAATCTAATCCTAATCCACACACTATCCCAAACACTAAAATTAACCTTAACCACAATAGTAACTCTAATCTTATCCTAGCATCACTCAAACTATAAAAATAATCTTAATTTTAATATCATTATGACCTCATCCTACCCCAAATCTATCCTAAACCTAACTCTCCATTATACTAAAATTTAACTGTAAATTTAAACCTAATCAAAATAAGAACTGAAACCATACCCCTATAAACAACCCTAGTTGTAACAAACTATAAACATAAATTAAATATAACACTGATCTTTATATATACTGTATGTAAATATAGGCTACACATTTTAAAAACTATCACTGGATTTTTTCTTAACAGAAAACTAAAACCTAACAATAATCATAATTCTAATCTACCAAAAAACTTAACTAAAACCATAACCCTAATACTAAACATAAGAATAAACTTAGCCATGACCTAGCTCTAACCCTAAAAGTAATATGAATATTAAACCCTGAACAACTCCAACCCTTAACATAAACTTGACCCTAATAACCCCCTAAAATTAGCCTTAATCTACACTAGCAATCTGAATCCTAACAAGTCCAACGATAACTGTATACTTACCCTAACTCTAACTTTAACCTAAACCTTAACTGAAACATAATGCTAAATCCAAAACTAATCCTAAACTTAAACCTAACCTTAGCAACAGCACAATCCCATATCTAAACAGAATTCTAACATTAACCATAACAATAACCCTAAATCTTAACGTAATTCTCCTCTTCACCTCAAAACAAAACCTAATTGTAATCATAACCTAACTCTACTACTAGCTATAGAACAAATCTTAAATGTAACTACATACTAACCATAAGCTAATCTTAACCATAAAATCAACTCTAAACCTAATCATAACTTTAACATTGATTCTAACCCTAAGCAAAATTGTAGCATAAATATTGACTGTAATAAAAACCTAATTCCAAACCTACAGCAATCACACTGCTAAATCTGAAACTCACCCTAAACATAAGCATAGCCCTAATAACTGCCATAAGTTAAATCTAGTGCTAGCCATAATGTTAAAATTAAAACTTTCTCTAATGCTAACCCTGAAAGGAATTCTAAACTTAACCCGTATCCTACCTTTAACCCTCATCTTGACCCTAACCCAAACATTACCTTAATACAAACCATAACCCACACCTTTAGCTTAAACCTAACAAAAATCTAACCATAACTCCAAACTTAACAAAATCCTTATCCTAAATCTAACCTAACCCTAAATAAAATCTAAACTTAAACTTCACGATAACCTAATCCAAAAAACAATCCTAACACTAATACTAAGTCTAACCTTAACAATAACTTTAAGCAAAAATGTACACTTATCCTAACCCTCACATAAACCTAACACCCAACTTAGTCAAAACAAAATTTTTACCCTAGACATAACCTTAACAGTAGTAGTAGTAATAATAATAATAATAATAATAATAATAATAATAATAATAATAATAAAAACTAGGGAGTGATGCCATCAACATGGTGATGAAAACAGTGTTGAATCCCTTTCCCCAAAGATACACTGAATAAAAAGGCAATTCTCACTTGTTCAGAACTCTGGAAGAAAGTATAGACTGGAGAAGGAGCCCACAAATGCTGAATTGAAAAAAAATGAAAATATCAGGTAAGAAGCTTCCATTCTGGACCAACTAGTCCTCTCCTGTCCCCGTCAGTCATTCTCACACACCCTAAGAAGTGCACAGAGGGAGCAGCTGGAATCCCTCCCAGCTCCCAATGCAAGCACAAACTATAAAATCTCTCACAGCAATGAGACAGGTTCCCACCTATATCTGGACACAAAGACCCAAGCTCACAAGGACCCATGGCAGAACTTTAGCTGTGAGGAGGTCAGAATACAAAGGGGCAGCAAAGCAGGAATCTCCAAGATAGAGGATCAGAGTGGGAACTGCAAAATCATCCCTCAAAGCAGCAAGTAGTTAAGAAGAAGATACCCAAATCAAATGTTTAGGGACCTGGGTGACAGAGAAGGACATTCCATGGCCCAGGTCAGTGAGGGAAGAGAAGTCTGAAAAAATATGGATAGAGAATTTGTTTCCAGCCCTGGGTCTTGGTGACCATCCTCCACCCTTTGGGAAAACAGAAGCTGGAGTCTCAATCATTGCCTGGGTACAGCTGCAGACTGGGGCAGTTGGAGGAGTCATCTGGTACAAGTACAGAGGGACACACAGCCCCACATTGAAGCAGATCTTGGCCAGGGAAGTGAGGGCACAGAAACTCCACAGATTCAGCCCTATGCAGTCAGATACTGTCATGATTCTGGGAAGAAAACAGCATCTAACCACTATTAAGTTGCAGAACACTGCCATGTTCTGGGCAGGCAGGAAAGTGCAGGGAAACTTCAGGGCTTTTCAGAGCCTTTCCAGACCCTATCCCAGGGCGATTGGGGCTGCTCTACACTCCCTGTATGGGTACCTAGCCCTGTTTGGGCTGAGAATCATGGATGACCCAACTGTCAAAGCAGTGCCTTAATACAAACCCAGGCAACAAATAAATCCTAGACAAGAAAGAAAAAAATTGCCTTCAGAATAGACCCATCAAGATAATCAAATGATCAGATATCAGCAAAAAATCATAAAGCATTCTAAAACTCAAGAAGAAATGTCCCAGTTGAAGAAACATGAAAAAAAAATCAGAGGATGTACAGAATCTGGAACAACTAATCAAAGATGTGCAAACAAGTCTCATGAATCAATTCAAAGAAATGAAGGAAAATATGTATAAAGAGATAAAGAATAATAAGAAGACACTAGAATAGCATAAAAGAAGAATATGAAAGAATGCATAGAAAAATATCAAACATTATGGAAATAAAAGACATGGTAGATTAAATAAAAAATATGCTGGAGCAGATATGAAGAGATAGAAGAGAAAATCAGCAAACTAGATGATACAGCAACCAAATTTGAACAGACAAAAGAACAAATGGAGAAAAAATGGAAAAATATGAGTGTGCTGGTTTGAAAGTATGTCTGTCCCCTACAAAAGCCATTTTTTAATCTAAATCTCATTTCATAAAGGCAGAATAATCCCTATTCACTACTGTTTGTTTGAAACTGTAATCAGATCACCTCTGGAGATGTGATTCAATCAAGAGTGATTGTTAAGCTGGATTAGGTGATGACATGTCTCCACCCATTTGGGTGGTCTTGATAAGTTTCTGAAGTCCTATAAAAGAGGAAACATTTTGGAGAATGAGAGATTCAGAGAGAGCAGAGCAGAACCACATAGCCACAAGAAGCAGTTCACCAGCCAGTGACCTTTGGACATGAAGAAGGAGCTTCGTGAAACAGAAAGCCAGGAGAGAAGAAGTTATCAGATGATGCTGTATTCACCATGTGCCCTTTCATATGAGAGAGAAAACCTAAACTTCATCAACTTTCTTGAACCAAGGTATCTTTTCCTGGATGCCTTAGATTGGACATTTCTATAGATTTGTTTTAATTGGGACATTTTCTTGGCCTTTGAACTGTAAACAAGCAACTTGTTATATTCCCCTTTTTAAAAGCCATTCTGTTTCTGGTATAGTGCATTCCAGCAGCTAGCAAACTAGAACAGTGAGCATGATCTCAGAGAAAATATTGACAACAAAAAGTGCATGAATATATGCAACACTGGTGTCCCAGAAGGAGAAGAAAAGGGAAAGGGGTCAGGAAGAATATTCAAAGAAATAGTGTCTGAAATTTTCTCAAACCTTATAAAAGACATAAATTAACAAGTCCAAGAAGTCCAATGAACTCCAAACAGAATAAATCTGAATACAGTCATTTCCAGACACAGAGTAATAAGACTGTCAAATACTGAAGAGGAGAAATTTCTGAAGGCAGGAATAAAAAAGTGATTCACCACAAATAAGGGAAGCCACATAAGACTAACTGCTGATTTCTCATCAAACACCATGGAGATGAGAAGCAGTGGTACAAAGTATTTCACATACTAAAAGAGAAAAAAAATGCTAACCAAGAATGTTTTATCCAGCAAGGCTGTCCTTCAAAAGTGAGGAGGAGTATAAAATATCCAGAGATAAACAGAAGATGAGAAAATTCATTGATAAGAACAGGTCCTATGAGAATGACTAAAGGGAGACTTGTCAGGTGAAAAGAAAACATGTAAATTAAGAAGTCAACAGCAGGGTACAGAATTGAAGAATACTATTAAGGACATATTAAAGTAGAAAATGCAAGAGAAAAGAATAGATTGGACAAATTATAACAAAGGATAACATGGTTGAATCAAGAACTGCTTTCAGAGTAATAACTTTGAATATTAATGGTTCAAACTCTCCAATCAAAAGATGCAGATTGGAAGAATGAATTAGAAAATATGATCATTTTATGCTGTTTAAAAGACACAAATCTAAGACCCCAAAATATAGAAAAGTTGAAAGTGAAAGGATGGAAAAAGGTATTCCATGCAAGTAATAATGAAAAGAAAACTGGGATAGCTATAATAATATGAGACAAAATAGACTTTAAATGCAAAACAGATAAGGAGATAAAGAAGGACACTATGTTGTGATAAAAGGGGCAATTCAACAAGAAGAAATAACAATCATAAATATCTATGCTCCTGTTTTAATTTGTATAGTGGGCAGAATGTAATATACCAGAAATGGAATGGCTTTTTTTAAAAAAAGGGAATTAATTAATTTGAAAGTTTACAGTTCTAAGGCTATGAAAATGTTCAAACTAAGGCATCCAGAGAAATACTTAACTCCAAAGAAAGAACTGATGAAATTTGGGGTTTCTCTCTCATCTGGAGGGGCACACGGCAACTGCTAGCTTCATAAGGCTTTCCTGGGGATGTTTTCCTTCTGGATCTCCACAGATCTATGGCTGTGTGGGCTCTGTTGGCTCTAAAGCTTTTTCCAAAATGGTCCCTTCTAAAAACCAACCCCACCTCGAATGGGTGGAGACACATCTCCATGAAAACCATCTAATCAAAAGTTACCACCCACAATTTGGTGGATCACATCTCCATGGAAACAATAAAAAGATCCCACCCAGCAATATTGAATGAGGATTAAGGGACATGGCTTTTCTGGGGAATATAATAGCTTCAAACTGGCACAGATACTAATCAAGGTGCCCCAAAGTACATGAGGCAAACACTGACAAAACTGACAGGAGCAATAGAGGGCTCCATCATAATAGAGAGAGACTTCAACACAGCACTTTCTCTTACAGATAGAACAACTAAACAGAATACCAATAAAGAATCAGAGAAGCTAAATATTCTGATAAATGAACTAGACCTAACAGATATATAGAAAGAGCACTGCGTCCCAAAACAGCCTGACACACATACTTCTCAATGCTCACGGAACATTCACAAGGACAGACTATATGCTGGGATACAAAAAAGGCTTAATAAATTTTTAAAAATTAAAATTGTACAAAGTACCTTCTCATCATTTAATGGAGAAGAGTAGAAATCAATAACAAATGGAGAATCAGAAAATAATATATATATATATATGTTGAGGTTAAACGACATGTTCTTAAAAAAAAAAACAGTGGGTCAAAGAAGAAATTGCAACAGAAATCAGTAAATATCTTGAGATGAATGAAAACAAGCACACAGCATGTCAAAACTTATGGGATGCAATGAAGGCAGTGCTGAAAGAGAAATGTATAGCCCTAAATGCTTACGTTAAAAGGGAGGAAAGAGCTAAAATCAACACTCTAACTGAACAATTGGAGATACTAGAGAAAGAACAGCACACTAATCCCAAAACAAGTAGAGGGAAGAAATAAAGATTACAGCAGAAATTAATAAAAATGGAGAAAATAAGAAAAATAAAACAAAAGTTGATTCATTGAGAAGAACAATAAAATTGACAAACCTTTAGCTAGACTGACAAGCCAAAAAGAGAGAAGCTTCAAATAAATTAAATCAGAGACAAGGTGGGAGACATTGCCACAGATCCCAAAGAAGTAAAAAAAAAAAAACAAGATCATAAGTTGTTTCTATGAACAACTGATTGCCAATAGACTAGACAATTTAGGTGAATTGGACAACTTCCTAAAAACACTTGAACAATATACACTGACTCAAGAAGAAATACATGGCCTTAACAAACCAATCGCAAATAAAGAGATTAAATCAGTCATCAAAAACCTACCAACAAAGAAAACCCCAGGGTTGGACAGCTTCACAGGTGAGGTTAACCAAGCATTCCAAGAAGAATTAATACCTTTCCTGCTCAAACTCCTCTAAAAATTTGAAGAAGGAACACTACATAGCCCATTCTATGAAACCAGTATCACCCTAATACTAAAGCCAGATAAAGATACTACATGAAAAGAAAACTTCAGACCAAATACTTTAATGAATATAGATGCAAAAATCCTCAATAAAATACTTGTAAATTGAATGCAACAGCACACTAAAATAATTATACACATGACCAAGTGGGTTTTATCCCAGGTATGCAAGGGTGGCTCAACACAAGAAAACCAATCAATGTAATACAACACATTAACAAATCAAAAGGGAAAAAACACATGATTATTTAGATTGATGCAGAAAAGGAATTTGACAAAATTCAGCATCCTTTCATGATAAAAACACTTTAAAATGTAGGAATTGAAGGAACCTTCCTCAACATGATAAAGGGCATATATGAAAACCCCACAGTTAGCATCATACACAATGGTGAGAGAATTAAAGTTTTCCCTCTAACACCAGGAATGAGACAAGGATGCCCAGTGTAATCACTGCTATTCAACATTGTGCTGGAAGTTCTTGATAAAGCAATTATGCAAAAAAAGCAATAAATGCATCCAAATTGGAAAAGAAGAGGGGGTGAAAAGGTAGTTCAATGGTAGAAGTCCCATCTGCCATGTGGGAGACACGGGTTTGATTCTCAGTCCATGCACTTCACAAAAATAAACAAACAAGCAAAGAAACAAATGAAAAACCAAACAAAAACAAAAATTCAACAAACAATGCTGCAATAAGGGCATACTCACATCACAAAGATGATGGTAGCACATTATTGTGAGAATAACTAACAATGGTAAAAGGTATATGACTTTGGTGGAAAGGGGATGTTTAGAGTCATGTATACTCCAGAAGTTTCATGCATACATGAAAGTTTGAGGTTAAACCATGGGAATGAATAACAGTGAATCTTGTGGTGGACAATGTCTGTGATTAACTGTACAAATATTTAAAAAGTTCTTTCATGAATACTAACTGTAAATGCAATACTAAATCTTACATTAATTCTAGCCTTATACTTGAATCAAACCCAAACTTAAACTTATTCTAATCATATTCTTAATCCTAATCTTAACCCAACAACCTCAATAACCTGAACAAAACCCTATCCCAACCTAAGACTTCCACTAGCATCAACATAAAAATTTCTAAAACTACCTTGAAACTTTACTAAAAATTTCTAGTCCTAACCCTAACTCTACTTATATCCTTATGCCCTAGGAACAATAATCCTACAGCAATGTTAATGACAACCATAACTCTAACAATTCCAATCATAACATACCACAATAAGCAAATCTTAAACAACACTAGAATGATGTCATCAAGATAGTGACATAAGACATCCTCTTGCAAAGTTTCCCCTCTCAGTATCAACTAATAAATGGACAAGTTCTACATGCTTGGAACTCTGGAGGGTGAAAGAGACTGAAGGAGGATTCCACAAACATGGAATTGAAGAGAAAAAAAATAATCTCCAACACCAGATAGGAGATTTTCATATCCCAGGCCCACCAGTCCAGACTTATCCCTCACAATTAGTCCTGTGCAGCTTGGGAATTACTCTAAAGCAGCAGGTTCTGAAATCTTCCTGTCACGGGTAAAGACTATATAGCCATTCAGGGTAGAGAGTTAGAACCACATGCACATCCGTGCACATGGACACAAGTCCTCAGAGATCCAGGGCACAATGCAAGCTGTCAAGGAATAAAGCATACAAAAGTTTCCCTAGAGGAAAAATAGAAAAGAGAAACCACAGCAGAACAGTTGGCAAGAGATGCACACACTCAAAACATTCAATTGGCAAGATTATCTAAAAACAAAACAGACCTTTCTGGATTGACTCATATTTGGGGGTTGATCTCATCTGGGCCCACTTTATGGGATACTGTAATGTGGAAGAAACCATAGACAAAATAAAAACATCATAGAGAAAAGGGTAGAAGCTGAACCATTGAAAGATTGTAAGGGTCCAAGAACTGAAAAATAAAAGGAAAAGTGGGTACTGAATGAGAGAAAGAATTAAAAGCAAATCATAGGGACTAGGACAGAAAATTATGAACAAAAACAAACAGATCAAGATTTCCAGAGAAGGAATAGAGGAAAGAAAGCTGGCATTTAAACAATTGCAGAAAATGTGCACTCTTGAATATTTTATCACATATCAAGGGCAAGAATCAGGTGAAAAAAGTGAGAAAATGTGAACAGTTAAAGATGGGCTGTTCTAAAGCTCCAGGATATGTTGGCCCAAGCATCAAAGAAGAGCCTTAATGCATAGCCAATCAACAATAAAAGGAGAGAGAAATTGACCTTCAGAGTTAATATATAAAAATAAACAGATGAAAAAAAATAAGCAAATGCCCAAACATTGGGAAAAAATTACAAGACATGCTAAGAAAGAGGAAAAGATGGCTCAAATAAACTTTTAATTAAAACTTCAACGAAGATACAGTTAATAGAAAAACTGAAAAGAGAAGGTCAAGCAAATCTCCTAAATCAATTGAAGGAAATGAGGGAGAATAAAGAGGTAGAGCTAAAGGATATTAAGAAGACAATATCTGAGCATAAATAATGATTCGAGACTATAAAATGAAACGTAATAGGAATTATGGGGATGAAATTCACAACCCCAGACTTTCAAAATACAATAAAGGCATATCACAGCAGAAATGAACAGGCAGAAGAAAGAATCAGAGAACCAGAAGACATGACAATTGAAATAAAATCCTCAGAAGAACAGATACATAATAGATTAGAAAAATTTGAGCAGTGTCTAAAGGATTTCTGTGACAGCACAAAGTGCACAAATATATGCATCATGGGTGTCCAAGAAGGAGAAGGGAAGGGGAAAGAGTAGAAAGATTACTTGAGGAAATAATGCCACAAAATTTACCAAGTCTTATGAAACACGTAAATACACATGTCCAAGGAGCATAATCTACTCCAGGCAAAACGAATCCCAATAAACCTACTACAAGACACATACTAATGAGAATGTCAGTGTGAAAGATAAAGAGATAATTCAGAAAGCAGTAGAAGCAAAGTGATTCATCACATACAAGGGATCCTGAATAAGAGTAAGTGCTGATTTCATATCAGAAACTATGGAGGTGAGAAGGTAGTGTTATGATATATTTAAAATACTAAAAGAAAAAAACTACCAGTCAAAAAGTCTTGATGCAGCAAAACTGCATTTCAAAAATGAGAGAGATTGACTTCTGGGAAGATGGCAAATAGGAGAGGCTGAGTTCATCCCTTCTCCATGGAATGCCTGGAGAAGGGACAGAGAATGATCAGGACAGCAGTTCCAGGGTATAAGTGACAAGAAAGTGACTTCTACATTTTATAGGGAAGACTTGAATGAAAAAGTGAAGAAATGATGACTAACAGGATAGGGTGCATTTACTCAATCATGACTGCATCTGGGATAGGCTGTGATGTGCAGACTGGAGCAGGTGCTGAAGGTGTGAATTCTCCTTCACTCCCACCTCCAATTCAACTTGGGTGATCTTCCCTCTCAGCTCTGCAACCAGGACACTCCCTACTGGAGCCCAGAAGCTAGCACTCTACATTCACAGAATCTTGATGCTGGGGCACAGTGCCCCACTGTGTGGATGTCTGGCTTTGATGGAGACTAGGAGCCCTCACCTCACAAGGACAAGGATATAAAGTACTGAGCCAATCTGGCAATTGAACAGTGATAGAGGCCAGTGGGGGTCAATATCTCTATTCCATTACCTCTATTCTTTCTCCATGGAGGCTCAGTGTACTCACAGCATGCACAGGCAGAGATATGGGAACAAGAGAGTGAACCATGCTGCACCACCAGGCACTCCCAAGCTGGATGTGGGCAGGGGAACTTGAAACTCTCAACCCCACAGCTCAAGGTCATTCCATGCAGGATCCTGGAAATTACCAGACCCACTGTGCCCACCAGTAGATTATCCATTGAGAGGTACATTACCCAACCTTCACCCACCACCCAAGTTTTGGCTGCTTTCAGCATGCCCAGAGACCTGTGTTCCTGACTGGATTTTCACTTGGTCTCAACTCTACCCAGTCGGATGGCACAGTTGGCGAAAGGCAGTCCAGAGGGGAAGAGAGGACCCAAGAGATCCATCTGCAGGGAAGGCAGGGAAAGTGCACTCTGGCAAGCTGCCTTTCTCCCTAGCTTTTAACAGATATTCTGTTAGAATTGTACCTCCCGCATGAGGTCCCAGCCTTGGTTTGGTGAGAAATTAGTGACAAAGCAAGTGCGAAGGAGACCTTCAGTACAAACTTAACCAACATCAAAATCTTGGTCAAGAGAAGTCAAATTTCATAATAACCTTATAAGATAATAAAATGCCAAGAAATTATCAAAAACTCACTAAGTTTCTGAAGATTCAAGAAAATATGACCAAGCCAGGCAACCAAATTAAAACACCAAAGGAGAAAAAGAATTTGGAACAACTAATCAAAGGTGTTTATATAAATCACCTAAATAAATTCAGTGTATTGACTGAAGACATAAAGGATATTAAGAAAACACTAGAAGAGTGTTTTTGCACTTGCTTTGTCACTAATTTCTCACCAAACCAAGGCTGGGACCTCATGCAGGAGGTACAATTCTAACAGAATATCTGTTAAAAGCTAGGGAGAAAGGCAGAATTAAATAATAAATAGAAAAATAGCAGATCTGAAAGAAATGAAAGCTATTGTAGATCAAATTAAAAATATATTAGAGACATACAACAGCAAATTTGAAGAGGAAGAAGAAAGAATAAATGAAATAGATGATAGGGCAACTGAATTTAAATGCACAAAAGAACAAATGGTGAAAATGATGGGAATTTTTTAATTAGATCACAGGGAAATGATGAACAGCACAAAGAGCACAAATAAAAGAGATGTTAGTGACCCAGAAGGATAAGAGAAGAATAAAGGGCTGGGAAGATACTCTGAAGTGATAATTGGGAAAAATTTACCAGCCCTTAAGAAAGACATAGCTATGAAACTCAACGAATTCCAGTGAACTCCAAATACAAGAAATCCAAGTAGACACAATCCAAGACACATGCTAATCAGGTTGTCAAATGCTGAAGAGAAGCAGAAAGTGCTTAAAGCAGCAAGAGAAAAGTGACTCAGTACATAAAAAGACAGCCACAAAAGACTGTTTGGACTACCCAAAGGGCAGCATGAAGGTGAGTAGTCAGGGGTATGATTTTTACAATTCAGAGAGAGAAAAATTTCCAGCCAAAACTTCTTTAAGCAGCAAAGCTGTCCTTCAAAAATGAGGTTGAGAAAAAAAAGTAAAAACAAAACAAAACAAAAAAGTGAGGGAGAGTTTTTTTTTTCACAGAGAGACTGAGAAATGCTGAGAAAATTTGTTAAGTCTTTTCTTAAGAAATGTTAAAGGGAATTCTCTTGGCTGAAAAAAGGGGTTACAGAATAGAAGAATATTAGTGAGAGCAACATAAAGGATAAAAATAGAGAGGAAAAAAATAACTCTGACAAATAAAAACCAAAAGATAAGATGGTAGATTCAAGGACTACATTTACAGTAATAATTCTGTATGTTAAACTCCCCAATTAAAAGATACAGATTGGCAGAATGGATTAAAAAATAGGATCCATCTATATGCTGTTTACCAGAGACACATCTTACACCCAAGGATACAAATAGATTGAAAGTGAAAGAATGGAAAAAGATATCCCATGCAAGCTGTAGCCAAAAGAAAGCAGGAGTAGCTATACTAATATATGACAAAATAGACTTTAAATGTAAAGAGACAAAGAAGGATCCTATGTACTAATAAAAAGGGATAATTTACCAAGAAAAAATAACTATCCTAAATATTTATACACCCCATCAAGAAACTTGAGAGTATATGAAACAAACATCAGCAAAACAGAAGGGAGCAATAGATGTTTCAACAATAACAGTTTGGTACTTCAATACACCACTCTCCTCTATGGTAGAACATCCAGATAGAGGATCAATAAGTAAATAGAGTGCTAAAAAATGTGAAAAATGAATTAGACTTAATAAACACATATAGATTGTTACACCCCTAAAATAGCAGGATATACATTCTTTTCTAGTGTTCATAGAATAATCTTGAGGATAGATCATATGCTGTGGCATAAAACAGGTCTTAATAAATATAAAGAGATAGAAATTATTCAAACTACTTACTCTGACCGCAATGGCATGAAGGCAGAAACCAGTAATCACCAAAGAATCAGAACTTTCACAAATATGTGGAGGTTAAATAGCACACTCTTAAACAATCAGTGGGTCAAAGAAAAAATTGCCAGAGAAATTGGTAAATACCTGGAGACTAATGAAAATGAGAATACAACATCAAAACACATGGGTACAGGGTAGGCCATGGTGGCTTAGTGGCAGAGTTCTCTCCTGCCATACCAGAGACCCAGGCTCGATTTCTGGTGCCTGTCCATGCAAAAAAACAAAAACACAAATAAACAAGCAAGCAAATAAATAAACCATATGGGGTACAGCAAAGGCAATGCTGAGAGGGATATTTATTGCCCTAAATGTCTACATTAAAAAAAGAAAAGAGCAAAAATTGAAGATTAAACTGCTCACCTGGAGGAACTAAAGAATAAATAAAAAACTAACCACCCCCCCCAAAAAAGCAGAAGAGAAATAACAAGGATTAAATTAGAAGCAAATGAATTGGAGAACAACAACAACAGCAAAAAAAAAAAAAAAAAAAAACACAACAGAATGAATAAAACCAAAAGTTGGTTCTTTGAGAAAATCAATAAAATTGATGGATCCTTAGCTAGGTTGACTAAGAAAAAAAGAGAGAGGACACAAATAAATAAAATTAGAAATGAAAGGGTATCATTACTACAGATCCTGAGGAAGTAAACAAATCATAAGAGGCTACTATGAACAAATATACACCAAAAAACTAACCAATTAGGTGAAACAGACAATTTCATAGAAACACATAAACAACCTATGCTGATTCAAGAGGAAATGGAAGACTTCCACAAACCAATCACAAGAAAGATAAGAAAGATATTCAAATAGTTATGAAAAACCTTCTTACGAAGTAAAGCCCAGAGCCAGATGGCTTCACAGGGGAATTTATCAAACATTCCAAAAGAACTAACATCATTCTTAAGCAAACTCTTCCAAAACCAAATGAGGAAAAAGGAAAACTATATTATTTTATTATGATAATATCACTCTAACATCAAAACCAGGCAGAGATAATACAAAAAAGGAAAACTACAGGTCAATCTCCCTAATGAATATAGATGCTGAAATTCTCAAAAAAAAAAAAGTACTTACAAATTGAATCTGGTGGTATCTTAAAAGAATTATATGCCAAAACCAAGTACGGTTTATACTAGGCATGCAAGTGTGCTTTAACACAAGAAAATCAATCAATATAATGCAACATATTAGCAAATTGAAAGGGCAAAATGACATGCTCATTTCATTGGTGTAGAAAAAGCTTATAACAAAATTCAGCATCCTTTTCTGATTAAAACACTTTAAAAGGTAGGAATCAAAGGGAAATTCCTTGATATGATAAAGAGCATATGTAAAAATCCCACAGCCAGTATCACACTCAGTGGTGAAAGACTGAAAGCCTTCCCCATAACATTAGGAATGAGACCAGGATGCCCACTGTCACAACTGTTATTCAACATTGCACTAGAAGTTCTAGCTAGAGAAATTAAGCAAGAAAAGAAATAAAAGCCATCCAAATCAGAAAGGATGTAGTAAAACCTTTATTATTTGCAGATTACATGATTATATACTCAAAGAAATCTATGACAAAACTATTTGAACTAATAAACAAATTTAGCAATGTGGTAGCATGTTAGTTTGCTAGCTACCAGAATGTGATATACCAGAACTGGAACAGCTTTTTAAAAGGGGAATTTAAGAAGTTATAAGCTTACAGTTCCAAGTCCATGAAAATGTCAAATTAAGGCAAGGCTATAAAAATGTCCAAATTAAGGCATGCAGGGAAAGATACTTTGGTTCAAGAAGGCTGATGATGTTCAAGGTTTCTCTCTCAACTGGAAAGGCACATGGTGGCACCTGCTAGCTTTTTCTCCAGGCTTCTTCAATGGCTTACCCAGGGCTCTGTCAGTTCTGTCAACTCTGTCAGTCCTAGTGGCTCTAAAACTTTTCAAAATGGTTTCCTCTTCAAGAGCTTCAGTAAGCAACCCCATCTTGAAGGGGTGGAGACACAACTCCATGGAAACCATCTAATCAAATGTTATCACCCACAACTGGGAAGGCCACACCTCCATAGAAACAAACAAACAAAAAAAGATTCTACCCTGTAATACTGAATGAGGATTAAAGGATATGATTTTTCTGGGGGTACTTAATAGCTTCAACCGGCACAAGAGGGATACGGGATTAATGAACAAAAATCAGTACATTTTCTCTATGTAAGTAATGACCTGACTGAGAAGGCAATTAAGAAAAAATTTCCATTCTCTTTAATCACAACTTAAAGAATCAAGTATCTAGGGATAATTAACCAGGGACATAAAGAATCCATATACAGAAACAACAAAACATTGTTAAAAAATATAAGAGAAGATCTAAATAGGTGGAAAGACATTCCAAGTTCACAGATAGTAAGGTTAAAAGTCATTCAGGTGTCAAATTGATCTACAGATTCAATATAATACAAATCAAAATTCCAACAACCTACTTTGAAGACTTGGAAAAGCCAGTTATTAAACTTATTTGGAAGGCAAAGGACCCCTAAATAGCCAAAAACATTTTTAAAAAAGAATAGCTAAGTGGGAGGGAACATTTACACTTCCTAATTTTAAAGCTTATTGTAAAGTCACAATGGTCAAAACAGCCTATATGACAGCCTATATGACAAAAAATATACATATTGTCAAATGGAATTAAATTGAGAGTTTGTAAATAGACCCCCAGATCTATGGCTAATTGATCTTTGACAAGGCCCCCAAATCCACTGAATAGTGTTTTCAAAAAATAGGGCTGAATGGACTGGATATCTGTAGCCACCCCTACCTCATGTCCTATACAGTTAACTCAAAGTGTACAAAAAACTAAATATAAGAGCCAGTGCCATAAAACTTCTAGAAGAATATATAAGGAAACATCTTCAAGGCCTAGAAATAGGAGCTAGCTTCTTAGTCCTTACCCAAAGCACAAGCAATGAAATAAAAAATAGATAAATGGGAACTCTTCAAAATTAAATACTTCTGTGCCTCAAATGGCTCTGTCCAAATACTGGAAAGGCAGTCAACTCAATAGGAGAAAATATATTGGAAACCATATATTTGTTAAGTGTTTGATGTCCAGTATATATAAAGAAATACTACAACTTAACAACAAAAGAACAAGCAGCCCAATTATAATATGGGCAAAATATATGGATAGGTATTTCCTGAAGAGGAAAAACAAATGGCTAAAAAGCACATGAAAAGATGTTCATCCTCATTAGCTACAAGGGAAATGCAAATCAAAACCTCAGTGAGATGTCACCTCACACCTATCAGAATGGCTGCCATTAAACAAACAGGAATCTACAAATGTTGAAGAGAAGATGGAGAATTTGGAACACTTATTCACTATTGTGGGAATGTATGATACAGCTGCTGTGGAAGATAGTTTGGCAGTTCCTCAGAAAGGAAAATATTGAATTGTCCTATGCCCTGGCAATAACACTACTTGGTTTATATCCAGAAGAGATGAAAACAGTGAAATGAACAGACGTTTGCACACAGATGTTCATAACAGCATTATTCATAACTGCCAAGACATGGAAACAATCTAAGTGTCCATCAACAGAGAAGTGGATAAACAAAATATCGCATGTACATATGATGGGATATTATGCAGCTGTAGGAAGAAATGAAGTCTTAAATCATATGTCAATATGGTTGAATCTTGAGGATGTAATGCTGAGTGAAATAAGCCAGACACAAATGGATAGATATGGTATGACTTCACTAACATGAACCTCCTAGAAAATGTGAACTCAGAGCATTAAAATGTTGAATATGGAGGATCAAGATATAGACAGAAGCTAGAAAAATGAAGAATGGATACCTAATATGTACACACTTGTTAATGAGGTTGAACTTAAATATAATGGAATTGATAGAGGTATTAGTAGTTCATTAATGGGATTATAATTAATAATGCTTTATTGAAGGTGAATATGTTTGAGAGGGTTTGCTTAAAGCTATGTATCTCACTAATTAGCACTATAAATGTAAATAAGTTCTTGCATGAACTAATTCAAAGGTATGACATTTGTACAAAGAGTTAATAATAGAGGGGTGTATAGAAAAAAACTACCGATTGCATGCTATGGACTATATTTAACAAGACTACATCACTAGGACCACAAAAATACCAGGGGTAAATAATTGGGTGGGGTTAAGATTTAAGGGGAGTTTGGGATTTACTCTTTGGTGCAGATGTATCTTTTTTCCTCTTTGGAGCAATGAATAGTGTCTAAAACTGAGAGTGATGATGATTGCATAACTAAGTGAGGAGACTGTGAGACATTGGTTTTTTTGGATAGACTGTATCTATATGAATATATTTCAACAAAATCTACATATTCTAAATAAATAAATAGACAGAAAAATTCAAGAACTAGAGAAAATGTGGAGGGAGAGGTACATTTATTCAACGTTGGTAGGTATCAGAATGGTGCAGATCCTCCAGAAAATAATATAGCAGATCCACAGGAGGCTAGATATAGGGCTTCAATATGATTAGGCAATTTCATTACTAGGAATATACCTGAAAAGACTGAAAGCAGGGACTTGAGTAGATACATGAACACTGATGTTTATGACAGGATTATTCATGAAACCCAATGAATGGAGGAGGCCGAAGGGTACATCAGCAGAGAAGTAGAAGGGCAAACTGTGGTATATACATATGATGGAATATTGTACAGCTGTAGAAAGGAATGAAGTTGTGAGACATTGAATAGGGTGAATGAATCCTGAGGACATCATGTTGAGAAAGATAATGCAGAAACAAAATGGCAATATTGTATGGTCTCATTTAGAAAATACTTATAAGAAAATTAGGACCTTGATTGTAAGCTCTTACAGCAGCCACATTTATTCCTGAGTCTTAAATGTTATCTCCAAATTCTGAAATGCTGTGTTCAATGTGTATAACTTGGTATTTCCCTGGAACTTTAGGTATCTGTGTGACAACTAAGACTCACAGCTAGAATTCTGCAACTCTGAACATCAGCATTACTCCATACAGCCACTGTTAACAAAGCCAAAAAAGAGATCAGACTTCAATTAGAGATATCAACAAAGCTGATCTGGTTGGCATTAAGAATACAGGGTAAAGAATGATAGTGTCTTTATTCTGAAACTTCACCTTCAGGGTGAGACCAAAGGAAGTGAAGTTTATTTTGCCTAAAATTTAAATTTTCTCTAGCATACAATCTAATGTAACCTGTCTGGCAAGTTTATTTGAACAAACTAAACACATGGAGGCTAGAATAGGAAATAAAATCCTGTGATTCTGTATAGCTTAATTTATTATTCAGAAATCTAAAACCCACAGATTGTTCCAATTCCAGAGGATTCCTGAAACCCAGAGGTACCACTGTCTCAAGAACATCAACAAGTTGCATCTCCCTATCCCATAATGCAGACACCCCTTCTCAACATGAAGAAGTTAGAGTGGTCATTACCCAAATATCCCTAAAGATTGAGAGAAGGATCAAGTTAGAGTGAGAAGTTGTAACAGAGAAGATAGGATTTAAAAAATGGGTATGACTACTGAATCATTAAGTTGATATTTCTTCTTAGTCTCCAGTGTATTAGAGCTGCTAGAAGGATATACCTAACATTGTGGAACTATAACTCATATCATACTTTGAAATTTGTTCTATAGCCAGTTTCGAATCTATCACTTTTCTGCATATATGGTATATTTCACAATAAAAACTTTAAAAAATAAATAAGCTGTAAAGATGTGTCATCAACTAGGGAAAGAAAAATTAGAATTCCCTTAGTGCAAAAGACATTATCCTATGATTAGAAAATCCTTAAAAGTCCACAAAAAGCTACTGGAGATAATACAAGAGTTCAGCAAAGTGTTGGGATACAAGACCAACATGTAAAAATCATTAATGCTTATGTACTTAACAATGAGCAATTTGAGGAGGACATCAAGAAAATATTCCATTTAAAAAGCAACTAAAACAATCAAATATCTGGGAATAAATTTAACCAAGGATGTTAAGGGTCTGTACAAAGAAAACTACAAAACATTGGTTAAAGTAATCAAAGAAGACCTAAATAAGTGGAATGGCACTCAATATTCAAGGATTGGAAACTAAATATCATTAAGATGTGACTTTTATTCAAAATGATGCAGACATTCAATGCAATCCCAATAAAAATTCCAACAGTTTACTTTGAAGAAATGGATAAGCCTATTATCACATTTATTTGGAAGGCTAAGGAGCACATAAGACCCAAAAACATCTTTTAAAAAAAGAACAAGTTAGAGGACTCACACTTCCTAACATTAAAGCATATTACTAAGCTAATCAAAACAGTATGGTACTGGAAAAAAGACATATCAAGCAATGGAATTGAATTG
Organism: Tamandua tetradactyla; assembly: GCF_023851605.1. NCBI lineage: Eukaryota > Metazoa > Chordata > Mammalia > Pilosa > Myrmecophagidae > Tamandua > Tamandua tetradactyla. Next base: position 38,295,540 of record NC_135342.1, on the reverse strand, counting down.
AAAGTTCAATGTTCAGTGGCATTATTTACAATGGCAAAAAGATGGAGGCAGCCCAAGCGTTCATCAATTGGTTAATGGATAAACAAAATCTGTATATACATACAGTGGATTATTATTCAGTTGTAGAAAGAAATGAAGACCTGAGACGTAACAATCTCAATGAACCTTGAGGACATTATGCTGAGTGAAATAAGCCAAATAAAAAGGACAAATATGGTATGATCTCAATGATATGAACTAATTATAGTAAGGAAACTCATAGAGTTAGAATCTAAAGTATTGGTTTCCAGAGGATAGTTTAGGGGTAGAGAATGGGGGTGAATACTTAATTTGTACACAATATCTATTGGTACTGATTGTGAAGATTTGGAAATGAATGGTGGTGATAGCACACTACTGTGAGTGCAATAACAACACAGAATTATGTATGTAAATATGGTTGAAAAGGGAAGTATTGGGTCATGCATGTTATTGGAATGAAAGAAGGTAGAACATATTTTACTGTATAATACAGTGAACCTTGTTGTGGACAATGGACAGCAGTTAATAGTGCAAGTACAAAAATTTTTGTCCATGAATTAAAACATATGGCACTAATACAAGGTGTCAATAATAGGGTAGTATATGGGAAAAATACATATAATGTAAACTATGGACTATAGTTAATAGTATTATTTTAATATTATTTCATCAATTGTAACACAAGTACCACATTAATGCAACAAGTCCGTATATAGAACACCATATTTTTACATAACTTTTCTATAAACCTACCACTTCTGTAATTAAAAATAATGATTTTAAAAAACCAGTAAGCTAAATGAAAGAAAATAGATACAAAGTAATACATATTATATGATTCCATTAGTATAAAATGTAAATATAAATAAATCTACAGAGACAGAAATAGATTAGTGGTTATGTAGGGATGGTGAAGGGTTAAGGGATTGAGCAGTGACTGCTAAGAGGTATGGTATTTTTCTTTTTTGGAGTAATGAAAATATTCTAAAATTGATTGTTATGATGAATGCACAACTCTGAATATACTGCAAACCATTGGTTGTACACTTTGAATGGATTGTATGGTTTGTCAGTATCATCACAATAACACCAACGTTATCTCTAAGCCAAAATAACTCCATGCTTTGTGGTGGTCTGGAGCTATGTAACAAGAGAAAACATGTTCTTAAACTTAATCCATTTCTGTGGGTAAGCCCCCATTATAAGTAGACTATTTTGAGGAGGTTACTTCAGTTACTGTGTGGCCCAACTCAATCAGATCAGTTTTAATTCTTTTTCCTTTATTAGGGAACTTTTGCATTTACAGAATAATTATGCATAAAATACAGAATTCCCATATGCCACGTTATTACTAATATCTTGCATTGGTGCAGAACAGTCATTATAACTAATTATACCAAATTTTTATAATTGTGTTATTATGTATAGTCCATGGTTTAACTTAGGGTTCACTGTGCAGTGTATGTCCATGTATTTTAAAAATTTATTCTGTTCCCATATATATATTTTAACATTTCCATTTTTAATCATATTCAAATATATATTTTAGTGCTGTTAGTTAGGTTTACAATGTTGTCATCAGCATCATCAATTACCAAAACATTTTCATCATCACAAACAAGAGCCCTACACAGTATAAGCCTTAATTTCACAGTCCCTATCCCCACCCCATGATCTGGAAACCCCTAATCAAGATTCTGACTATAAGCACATGCTTATTCTACTTAAAGCAAATCAATGAAATCATATGCTATTTGTCCTTTTGAATGACTTATTTTACACTACATTATATATTCAAAGATGATCCATGTTGCATGTATCAGGATTTCATTACTTTGTATGGCAGAATAATATTCTATTGTATGTGTATGCCACTTTTTTTATCAGTCCATTGTTTGATGGATACTTGGGTTGCTTCTATCTTTTGGCAATTGTGAATAATGTGGTTATGAACACAAGTGTGCAAAATCTGTTCAAGTCCCTGATTTCAATTCTTTTGGTTATATACCCATGTGCCAATTTGAAAATAATGTATACCCCAGAAAAGCCATGTTTTAATCATGACTCAATCTAGTGGAAATACGTGTTTATTTTAACCCTAATTAAATACCGTAGGGCATTAACCTCTGATTAGTTTAGCTCCATGGAGATGCGACACATCCAAATGTGGGTGTAGCCTTTTTATTGCATGGAGATGTGTCTCCATGCATTCCAGGTGGCTCTTGATTAGTTTACTGGACCATTTAAAAAAAAGGAATATTTTGGTGAGAGTCAGAAATGACAGAGCTGACAGAGCCAACAGAAACTTCACAACTGACAGAGAGCAGAAACATGGATGTTTGGAGATGCCTTGGAGCCCAGAAGACATTGCTGTGTGCCTTCCCATGAGATGTTAAGCAAGCCAGAACCTGGAGAGAGCCAACGGAAGTGAAGTGATGAAAACCAGCCTAGAGAAGAAAAGTGAGGAGCCACCACAGAGACAAAGGCTGAAAGCAATGGAGACCAGGAACAGACCAGCAAATGCCAGCTCCATGACTACTCAGCTGACAGAGGTGCTTCTGACACATCGGCCTTTCTTAAATGAAGGTAATCTCTTGTTGGTGCCTTAATTTGTACACTTTCACTTCCTTAGAACTGTAAACTTGTAATTTATTAAATTTTCCATTTAAAAAGTTATTCCAATTCTGGTATATCTTGTTCTGGCAGCTCACTGACTAATATAACCCAGTAAAGGGATTGCCACATCATATGGTAGTTCTATTCCTAGTTTTCCAAGGAAACTTACACATTATCTTCAACCATGTCTGTACTATTTTTCATTGGAATAAACAATTAATAAGTGTTCCTATTTCTCTACATCTCCTCCAACACTGATAATTTTCTATTTTATTAGTGACAGTCATTCTAAAGTTTTTGAAATGGTATATTGTTGAGGTTTAGATATGCATTTTCCTGATGGCTAATGATGTTAAGCATCTTTTCATGTGCTATGTGGCAATTTGAGCATCTTCTTTGGAGAGATGTACATTCACATGCATTGCCCATTTTTCAATTTGATTGCTTGTCTTTTCTTTTGTTAAGTTGAAGTATCTCCTCATATATTCTGAATATTAAACCATTATCAGATATGGGGTTTCCAAATAATTTCTCCCGTTGTGTAGGTTGTCAATTTATGTTTATGACAAAGCTTTGAAATAAATTTTCTTTCATTGCTTATACTTTGGTATAAACTTTAAGGTAACATTACCTAACACAGAGTTCTGAATATGCTTCCTTACATTTTACTCCTGGAGTTTGATACTTCATGCTATTATATTTAGGTCTTTGATGAAATTTGAGTTTATTTTTAAAAAGGTATGAGGTAGAGACCCTCCTGTTTTGAAAATGGAGATCCAATTCTCACAGCACCATTTGTTGAAGAGACTATTTTTTCCCAATTGAGTGTTCTTTGCAACCTTGTCAAAACCAGTTAGCCATAAATGTGAGGATTGACATGCTCGTGTGCTAAGATGGAATATTTTTTTCAAGTATGGATGCTTTTTTCCCTTGCCTATTTGCTCTGACAAAAACCTCCTGTGCAATTTTGAATAACAGTGGTGACAATGGGCTTTCATTCTTGTCTTGCTCCAGATTTTAGAGAGAAAGTTTTCAGTTTTTCATCATTTGTGAACTTTAATTTTTATTAGAGAAGTTGTGGGTTTACAGGACAACCATACATAAAATACAGTATTCCCAAACACCATACTATTATTAATAATATGCTTTGGTGTGGAACTTTTGTTACAATGATGATAGCACATTTGTATAATTGTGCTATTAAAGTGCATGGCTTAATGTGGAGTTCACTGTGAAGTGTAGTTCAATGGCTTTTTAAAAAATGTTTATTCTATTACCATATATGCAATCTAATATTTCCCCTTTTATTAATATTCAGATATATATTTCAGTGATGTGAATTAGGATCACAATGTTGTGCTACCAACTACACAATACATTATTGAAACATTTCCATTATTTTGAATATGAAGGCTGTACACTTTGAGCTTAAACTTCCAATTCTATATCCTTACCCCATACCGTGATAATCTATATTCTAGAATCTGACTCTAGGAGTTCGCTTTTCCTAATTGTTTCAAAAAGATGAGATCATAGAATACTGGACCTTTTATATTTGGCCTATTTCATTGAACATGATGTCTACAAAGTTCATACATGTTGTTGTGTGTCTACAAAGTTCATCCATGTTCACTCCTTATAATAGCTGAAGTAAAATTCCATTCTATTGCATATATATACATTCCATTGCACATATATGCATATATGTGTGTATGCATTCATTGGCTAATGAACACTTGAGTTGCTTCCATTTTTTTGGCAGATGTGAATCATGCCACTATGAACATGGGTGTGCAATTATATGTTTGAGTTCATGCTTTCAATCATTTTAGGTACATGCCTAGTAGTAGGATTTGAAGATCATATGATATGTCTATACTTAGCTTTCTAGGCAATTAACAAACAGTCTTGCACAGTGGCTGCACAATTTTGCATTCCCTACCAGCAATGAATGACTGTTGCTAATTCTCATCATCCTCACCAACACTTGATGTATTCCTTTTCTTAAAGAGTGGCCATTGTAATGGATGTGAAATGGTATCTCATTGTGGTTTGATTTGTATTTCCCTGCTGGCTAATGATATTAAATATCTTTTCATGTGATTTCTACAATTAGAATATCTTCTTTGGGGAAATATTCTCCAAATATCATGTCTTCTGTCCATTTTTAAATTGTTCATCTTTTTGTGTTAATTTAAAATGTGTATGTGACTACACAAATGTGTTTAATGCAATTTGTGTATTAATCATTTGTCAGATATGTGCCTCCCAAATATTTTCTCCCATTGTGTAGGCTGTCATTTTACTTTCATGAAAAGTCTCTTGAGGAAAAATGTTTTATAATTTTGTGGAGGTCCCATTTATCTATTTCCTATTTTGTACTTTTTTGCTTTGTCCTTTAGGTATAAATTCTAAAAGGCTATTGCCTAACACTGGATCCTGGGGATGCTTTCCTAAGTTTTCTTCCAGGAGTTTTATAAGTCTAGCTCTAATCCACTTAGAATTGGTTTTTGTTTATGGTGTCAGATAGGGCCTTTCTCCATTTTTTTTTTTTTTTGCAAATGGAGATCCAATTGTCACATTAACATTTGTTGAAGAGATTATTCTTCTCAATTCTGTGATTTTTGCTCTTTGTCAAAAATCAGTTGGCCTTAAATGGGAGCACTGATTTCTGAGTTCTCAAGTGATCTATGTGTCTTTGAGCCACTACCATGCTGTTTTGTGTACTGTGGCTCCATGATAAGTTATAAGATTGAGAAGTGTGATTCCTCAAACTTCATTCTCCTTTTACAAGATGGCTTTAGCTTTTTGGGTTACCTTACACTTCCGAATAAATTTGGTGACTGGCTTTTCAATATCTGTAAAGATTGTTGGGATTTTGCTTGGGATTGCATTGAATCTATAAATTGCTGTGGGTAGTATTGACATCCTAATGACAGTCTTCCAACCCACAAACATGGAACATTCTATCATTTGTTTAGGTCTTATTTAGTTTCTTTTAGAAATGTTTTGTAGTTTTCTGTGTACACATCTCTTACACACTTGGTGTGATTTATTCCTAAATATTTGATGCATTTAGTCATTGTTATGATTGGAAATTTTTTCCTGATGTTCTTCTGATTGCATATTTCTTTGTATGAAAACACTACTGACTTTTGCTTGTTGATCTTGTACCATGCCACTTTACTGAATTCATTTATTAGTCTTAGGAGGTTTGTTGTAGATTTTTGAGGATTTTCTGTATGTAGGATCATATCATCTGCCCCAAGGGAAAATTTTACTTCTTCCTCTCCAATTTGGATGGTTTTTATTTCTTTTTATTTTTGAATTTTTTGGGTAATAACCTCCTGGAAAACATTGAGGAATAATAGTGACAGTTGTGTTGTTCCAAACCTTGGATGTATAACTTCCAGCATTTACTAGGATGTTATCTGTGGTATTTTTCTTATATGCCCTTAAACATGTTGAGAACATTTCCTTTTGTTCCCCATGTTCCAAATGTTTTTAATCAAGAAAGGATGTTGCTTATATCAAATGTATTTTCTGCAACAGTCAAGGTGATCATGTGGTTTTTCCTTCATTCTGTTAATGTGGTGTATTACATAATTGATTTCCTTATGTCTAAACAACCTTACATACCAAGGATAAATTTCCACTTCGTTATGCTGTATAATTCAATTACTATGCTATTGGATTCAGCTTGCTAGTATTTTTCTGAGGATTTTTATATTTATATTCATGAATGATATTGATCTCTAGCTTTCTTTTCTCATAGTACCTTTATTTCTTTCATATGAGGGTGATGTTGGCCTCATAGAATTAGTTAGGAATTATTCCCTCCACTTTAGTTTTTTGGAAGAGCTGGAGTAGAACTGGAGTTGTGTCTTTGTAACATTTGGTAGAATTGCCCTTTAAAACCATCTGGTCTGGGCTTTCATTTTTGGGAGGTTTTTGATGACTGATTCAATTTCTTTACTCATAATTCATTTATTGAAACCATTTATTTCTTCTTGAGTCAATGTAGGTAGTTTGCATGTTTCAAAAAATTTGTCCATTTCACCTAATTTACTGTATTTATTGGCATAGAGTTGTTCATATAACTCTCTTATATTACTTTTCATTTCAGCAGTGTCTGTAGTAATGTCCTCCTTATAATTTTTGATTATCATTATTTCTATCAGTTCTCTTTTTATGTCTAGGTAAAGGTTTGTCCATTTTATTGCTCTTTTCAAGATACCAACTCTTGCTTTCTTTATTCTATTATTTGTGTGTTCCTACTTTATTTCCCCCCACTCTAATCTTTGTTATTTCCTTCTTTCTGTTCACTGGTGGGACCTGCAGGCAGACAAGTGCCACATACTGGGCAAGATATGAAAAACAGGGTCCAGAGACTTCACAGGAAAGTCTTTCAACCTGCTGGGTCTCACCCTTAGGGAAAACTGATGCAGGTGACTCTTTCCTCCTGATAGGAAGCCAGTTTGGTCTGGGAAAATTGGGCTTGTGTCTATAATACCTAAATAGACCCTCCTAGGTGCGTGGGGGAAAGGCACCATACAAGTAGGGCAAAAAACAAGAAAACAAGAACTGAAAAATTCTCCTCTGTTAAACAAAACCTCAGCTAGAGATCCAGATAAAGCTGAACTGAATGTCAAAGAACAGATAGACAACAAATTCATCCAGCAAGAAAATCTTAAGTAAAAGAAATGAAAGCAATCTCCAGAATAAACTAATTAAAGTAATTAAATGCCTACATGCCAGCAAAAAAATAACAAATCACACCAGGAAAATTGAAGATATGGCCCAGTCAAAGGAACAAACCAGCAATTCAAATGAGCTACAGGAGCTGAAACAATTAATTCAGAATATACAAACAGATATGGAAAACCTCATCAAAAAACAAATCAATGAATTGAGGGAGGATATAAATAGAGCAAGGAATGAACAAAAAGAAGAAACCAAAAGTCTGAAAAAACAAATCACAGAACTTATGGGAATGAAAGGCATGGTAGAGGAGATGAAAAAAACAACAGAAACCTACAATGGTAGATTTCAAGAGACAGAACATAGGATTAGTGAACTAGAGGATGGAACATATGAAATCTTACAAGAAACAGAAACTATAGGGAAAAAATGGAAAAATATGAGCAGGGACTCAGGGAATTGAAGGACAATATGAAGTGCACAAATATACGTGTTGTGGGTGTCCAGAAGGAGAAGAGAAGGGAAAAGGAGGAGAAAAACTAATGGAGGAAATTATCACTGAAAATTTCCCAACTCTTATGAAAGACTTAAAGTTACAGATCCAAGAAGTACAGTGTACCCAAAAGAGAATAGATCCAAATAGAAGTACTCCAAGACATTTACTAATCAATATGTCAGAGGTCAAAGAGAAAGAGAGAATCTTGAAAGCAGAAAGAAAAAAGCAATCCATCACATACAAGGGAAGCCCATAAGACTATGCACAGATTTCTCAGCAGAAACCATGGAGGCAAGAAGACAGTAGGATGATATATTTAAATTATTGAAAGAGAAAAACTGCCAACCAAAAATTCTATATCCAGCAAAATTGTCCTTCAAAAATGAGGGAGAAATTAAAACATTTTCAGACAAAAAATCACTGAAAGAATTTGTGACCAAGAGATGAGCTCTACAAGAAATACTAAAGGGAGCACTAGAGACAGATACAAAAAGACAGAAGAGAGAGGTGTGGAGAAGAGTGTAGAAAGGAAGACTATGAGTAAGGGTAAAAAGAAGGAAAATTAGATATGACATATAAAATCCAAAAGGCAAAATAGTAGAAGAAAGTATTACCCGTGCAGTAATAACACTGAATGTCAATGGATTAAACTCCCCAATCAAAAGACATAAACTGGCAGAATGGATTAAAAAACAGGACCCATCTATATGTTGTTTCTACTCAAAGAACATGAGGGCAAGGACACAAATGGACATTTGCACACCAATGTTTATAGCAGCATTATTTACAATTACCAAGAGATGGAAACAACCAAAATGTCCATCAACGGACTGGTGGCTAAACAAACTGTGGCATATACATACGATGGAATATTATGCAGTTGTAAGAAAGAATAAAGTTATGAAGTATGTGACAACATGGATGGACCTTAAGGACATTATGCTGAGCGAGATTTGCCAAAAACAAAAAGACAAATACTGTATGGTCTCACTGATATGAACTGACATTAGTGAACAAACTTGGAATATTTCATTTGTGACAGAGACCATCAGGAGATAGAAATAGGGTAAGATATTGGGTTATTGGAGCTAAAGGGATACAGATTATGCAACAGGACTGAATATAAAAACTCAGAAATGGACAGCACAATACTACCTAACTGTAATATAATTATGCTAAAACACTAAATGAAGCTGAATGTGAGAATGATAGAGGGAGGAGGGCTGGAGGCATAAATGAAATCATAAAGAAAAATAGATGATAAAGATTGAGATGGTATAATCTAGGAATGCCTAGAGTGTATAATGATAGTGACTAAATGTATAAATTTAAAAAATGTGCACGAGGAAGAACAAAGGAATATCATTACTGCAGGGTGCTGAAAATTGATGGTAATTAATATTTTAAAATTTCAACTTATGTGTGAGACTAAAGTAAAAAATGTTTATTTGGTACAAAATTTATATTTTGACTAATGCATATCCTAATATAACTTATGTAGATAGTTGGTTGAACAACATAAGTACGTGGAACCTTGAGTAGGACATGAGATTTTGTTGATTTGTCCAGAGTGATGCCCCGATGAATCCCAGAGTGATTTGATCAGTGAGTGGAAAAGTATTTGTAAAGTCCCCTTTGGGGAATGATGAGAATGAGGGAAAATTCAACCCCCCCCAGTTGAATTCTTGATATTTTCACAGGCAGTGTGGACAACTAAAGCTATAGGCTGAACCCCCAGTCTTGGGGTGTGTTCATATGAAACTTAACCCCACAAAGGATAGGTCAAGCCTACTTAAAATTAGGCCTAAGAGTCACCCCCAAGAGAGTCTCTTTTGTTGCTCAGATGTGGCCTTTCTCTCCAACCAACACAACAAGCAAACTCACCACCCTCCCCCTGTCTATGTGGAACATGCCTCCCAGGAGTGTGGCCCTTCCTGGCAACGTGGGACAGAAATCCTAGAATGAACTGAGACTCAGCATCAAGGAATTAAGAGAACTTTCTCGACCAAAAGGGGGAAGAGTGAAAGGAGACAAAGTGTCAATGGCTGAGAGATTCCAAACAGAGTAGAGAGGCTATCCTGGAGGTTATTCTTATGCATCAAGTAGATATCACCTTGATATTCAAGATGTAATGGAGAGGCTGGGGGGAACTGCCTGAAAGTGCGAGTTGTGTTCCATGTTTCTTGATGATGATTGTATAACGATATAGCTTTCACAATGTGAATGTGTGATTGTGAAAACCTTGTGTCTGATGCTCCATTTATCTATCTTGTCAACAGATGAGTAGAACATATGGAATAAAATTAAATAATAAGGGGAACAAACTTTAAAATAAATTTAGTTTGGAATGCTAGTGATCAATGAAAGAGAGGGGTAAGGGGTATGGTATATATAATTTTGTTTTCTGTTTTCATTTTATTTCTTTTTATGTTATCTTTTATTTCTTTTTCTGAATTGATGCAAATGTTCTAAGAAATGATCATGACAATGAATATGCAACTATGTGATGATATTGTGAATTACTGATTATATATGTAGAACGGAATGATTATATATTAAGGTTTGTGTTTCTTTGTTGTCATATTTTTTTAATTTAAAATTAATAAAAAAACTTTTTTAAAATATAGATTCTGTACCAAAGAAACATTTTTACTTTAGTCTCACATATAAGTTAAAATTTTAAAATATGAGTTACCATCTATTTTCAGCACCCTGCAGTATTGACATTCCTTTGTTCTTCCTCATGCAAAAACATTTTTAAATTTGCACATTTATTCACTACCATTATACACTCTAGACATTCCTAGATTATACCATCTCAGTCTTAATCATCTATCTTTTCTTTTGATTTCATTTGTGCCCCAGGCCTTCTCTCTCTATCATTCTCGCATTCAGCTTCATTTAATCTTCTAGCATTATTGTATGACAGTTAAGTAGAATTGCGCTATCCATTTCTGAATTTCTAAAATCAGTCCTATTGCACAATCTATCCCTTCAGCTCCAATATCCACTATATACCCTATTTCTATCTCCTGATGGTCTCTGTTCTTAACTGAAATTCTCCAAATTCATTCACTAATGTTAGTTCATATTAGGGAGACCATATAGTATTTGTCCTTTTGTTTCTGGCTAATTTCCGTCAGTATAATGCCTTTAATGTCCATCCATGTTGTAATATACATCATAACTTTATTCTGTCTTGCAGCTGCATAATATTCCATCATATGTATATACCACAGCTTGTTTACCCACTTGTCTGTTGATGGACATTTTGGCTGTTTTCATCTCTTGGCAATTGTAAATAGTGCTGCTATAAACATTGGTGTGCAAATGTCCATGTGTGTCCTTGCCCTCATGTCCTCTGAGTACATACCTAACAATGGTATTGCCAGGTCAAATTGCAATATTATACTTAGCTTCCTGAGGAAGTGCCAAACTGCCTTCCACAGCAGTTGTACCATTTGACATTCCCACCAACAGTGGATAAATGTATCTCTTTCTCCACATCCTCTCCAGCAGTTGTTGCTTTATGTTTTATTGATAATGGCCATTCTGGTGAGTGTGAGATGTTATCTCATTGTGGTTTTGATTTGCATTTCCTTAATAGGCAGGAAAGTTGAGCATCTTTGCATATGCATTTTGGCCATTTGTATTTCCTCTTCTGAGAAGTGTTTGTTTATGTCTTTTGACCATTTTGTACTTGGGGTATCTGCCTCTCTGTTTTTGAATTGAACAATCTCTTTACATATTCTGGATATTAGATCTTTATCTGATATATTGCTTCCAAATATTATCCCCCATTGTGTGGGCTGTCTTTTGACTTTCTTGACAAAGTTCTTTGATGCACAAAAGTGTTTAATTTTGAGGAGTTTCCATTTATTTATTTGTTTTTTTAATGCTCATACTTTGGGTGTAAGGTCTAGGAAACTGCCTCCTATTATAAGATTTAGTAGATATTGCCCTACATTTTCTTCTAAAAGTTTTATGGTCTTAGATCTAATGTTTAGGTCTTTGATACATTTCAGGTAATTTTTGAATGGGGTGTGAGATATGGATCCTCTTTCATTCTTTTGCATGTCAATATCCAGTTCTCTAGGCACTTTTATTAAAGAGACTGTTCTGTCCTAGGTGAGTTGGCTTGACTGCTTTACCAAAACTCACTTGTCCATAGATGAGAGGGTCTATATCTGAACACTCTATTTGATTCCATTGGTCAGTATATACGCCTTTATGACAGTACCATGCTGTTTTGACCACTTTAGCTTCATAATACGGCTTAAAGTAAGATAGCATGAGACCTCCGACTTCATTTTTCTTTCTCAGGATATTTTCAGCTATTCAGGCCACCCTGCCCTCCAAAATAAATTTGGTTATTGTTTTTTTCTATTCCTGAAAAGTAAGTTTTGGGGATTTTAATTGGTATTGCATTGAATCTGTAAGTCAATTAAGGTAGAATTGACATCTTAACTATATTTAGTCTTCCAATCCATGAACACAGTATGCCTTTCCATTTTTTAGGTCTTATATGATTTCTTTTAACAATTTCTTGTAGTTTTCTTAGTATAGGTCTTTTGTATCTTTAGTTAAATTTATTCCTAAATATTTTATTCTTTTGGTTTCAATTGTAAATGGATTTTTTTCTTGATTTCCCCTCAGATTGTTCATTATTATCATATAGAAACACTACAAATTTTTGAGTGTTGATCTTGTAACCTGCCACTTTGCTGTATTCATTTATTAGCTCTAGCAGTTTTGCTATGGATTTTTCGGGGTTTTCAACATATAGTATCATATCATCTGCAAATAGTGAGAGTTTTACTTCTTCCTTTCCAATTTTGATGCCTTGTATTTCTTTTTCTTCTCTAATTGCTCTGGCTAAACTTCCAACACAGTATTGAATGACAATGGTGATAGTGGACATCCTTGTCTTGTTCCTGATCTTAGTAGGAAAATTTTCAATTTTTCACCACTGAGGATGATTTTAGCTGTGGGTTTTTCATATATTCCCTTTATCATGTTGAGGAAGTTCCCTTCTATTCCTATCCTCTGAAGTATTTTCAACAAGAAAGGAAGCTGAATTTTATCAAATGCTTTTTCAGCATCAATCAAGATGATCATATGGTTTTTGTGCTTTGATTTGTTGATATGGTGTATTACATTAATTGATTTTCTTATGTTGAACCATCCTTGCATATCTGGGATGAATCCTACTTGGTCATAGTGCATAATTCTTTTAATGCGCTGCTGGATTCAATTTGCAAGAATTTTGTTGAAACTTTTATCATCTATATTCATTAGAGAGATTGGTCTGTAGTTTTTTTATTTTTATTTTTTGTAATATCTTTATCTGGCTTTGGTATGAGGGTGATGTTAGTTTCACAGAATGAGCTAGATGGCCTTCCTTCCTCTTCAGTTTTTTTTTTGAAGAGTTTTGGCAGGTTTGGTACTAATTCGTTCTTGAATGCTTGCTAGAATTCACATGTGAAGCCATCTGGTCCTGGACTTTTCTTTTGGGGGAGCTTCTTAATGACTAATTCAATTTCTTTACTTGGGATTGGTTTTTTGAGGTTGTCTATTTCTACTCGAGTCAATGTTGGTTGTTCATGCCTTTTGAGGAAGTTGTCTATTTCATTTACATTGTCTAGTTCATTAGCATAAAATTATTCATAGTATCCTCTCATTACCTCCTTTATTTCTGTGGGGTCAGTGGTTATGTCTCCTCTTCCATTTCTGATTTTATTTATTTGCATCCATTCTCTTCTTCTTTTTGTCAACTTCAGTAAGGGTCCATCAGTCTTATTGATTTTCTCATAGAACCAATGTCTGGTTTTATTGATTTTCTCAATTGTTTTCATGTTCTAAGTTTCATTTATTTCTTTTCTAATCTTCGTTCTTTCTTTTCTTTCAGTTGCTTTTGCAGTTAGTTTGTTATTTTTTCTCTAGTTCTTCCAAGTGGACAGTTAATTCCTTGATTTTTGCTCTTTCTTCTTCTTTTTTTTTGATATAAGTGTTTAGGGCAATAAATTTCCTTATAAGCACTGCCTTTGCTGCATGCCATAAATTTTGATATGTTGTGTTTCATTTTCATTTGCCTTTAGATTTTTACTGTTTCCTCTTGTAATTTCTTCCTTGATCTACTTGTTGTTTAATGGTGTGTTGTTGAGCCTCCATGTATTTGTGAATTTTCTGGTGCTCAGCCTATTATTGATTTCCAAATTCATTCCTCTATGATCTGAGAAAGTGTTTTGTATGATTTCAGTCTTTTAAAATTTATTGAGACTTGCTTTGTGACCCAGCATATGGTCTATAGTTGAGAGAACGATCCATGAGCACTTGAGAAAAAGGAGTATCCTGCTGTTGTGGGGTGTAATGTTCCATAAATGTCTGTTAAGTCTAGCTCATTTATTGTATAATTCAAATTCTCTGTTTCTTTATTGATCCTCTGTCTAGATGTTCTGTCCGTTGATAAGAGTGGGGAATCAAATTCTCCAACTATTATGGTAGATGTGTCTATTTCTCTTTTCAGTGTTTGCTTCATGTATTTTGGAGCATTCTGGCTCGGTACATAAATATTTATGATTGTGATATCTTCTTGATAAATTGTTCCTTTTATTTGTACATGGTGTCCTTCTTTGTCTCTTTTAATTGTTTTACATTTGCAGTCTAACTTGTTGGATATTGGGATAGCTACTCCTGATCTTTTCTGATTGTTATTTGCATGAAATATATTTTCCCAACCTTTCACTTTCAACCTATGTTTATCCTTGGGTGTAAGATGCATTTCCCGTAGACAGCATATAGATGGGTCTCGTTTTTTAATCCATTCTGCCATTCTATGTCTTTTGATTTGGGAGTTTAATCCATTAATATTTAGTGTTATTACTGTATGGGCAGTACTTTCTCCTACCATTTTGCCTTTTGGATTTCATATGTCTTAATTTTTCTTTTTTTTTTTTTTTTACCTTTAGTGATAGTCTTCATTTTTACACTCTTCTCCACACCTCTCTCTCCTGTCTTTTCCTATCTGTCTCTAGTGCTCTCTTCAGTATTTCTTGCATAGCTAGTCTCTTAGTCACAAATTCTTTCAGTGATTTTTTTTGTCTGAAAAAGTTTTAAGTTCCCCCTCATTCTTGAAGAACAATTTTGCTGGATATAGATTTCTTGGTTGGGAGTTTTTCTCTTTTAATAACTTAAATGTATCATTTCACTGTCTTCTCGCCTCCATGATTTCTGCTGAGAAATCTATGCATAGTCCTATTGGGCTTCCCTTGTAGGTGATGGATTGCTTTTCTCTTGTTGCTTTCAAGATTCTCTCTTTCTCTTTGACATCTGACATTTTTATTAGTAAGTGTCTTGGAGTACATCCATTTAGATCTATTCTGTTTGGGGTACGCACCTCTTTTTGGATCTGTAATTTTAGATCTTTCATAAGAATAGGGAAATTTTCAGTGATAATTTCATCCATTAGTTTTTCTCCTGATTTTCTCCTCTCTTCTCCTTCTGGGGCACCCACAACACGTATATTCATGTGCTTCCTGCTGTCATTCATCCCCTGAATCCCTGCTCATATTTTTCCATTCTTTTCCCTATATTTTGTTTTGCTTGTCAGATTTCAGATGTCCTGCCTTCCAGTTCACTAATCTTATCTTCTGTCTCTTGAAATCTAACATTATAGGTTTCAATTGTTTTTTTTCATCTCTTCTACTTGCCTTTCATTCCCATAAGTTCTGTGATTTTTTTCAGACTTTTGATTTCTTCTTTTTGTTCATTCCTTGCCTTATTTATATCCTCCCTCAATTCATTGATTTGATTTTTGATGAGGTTTTCCATGTCTGTTTGAACATTCTGAATTAATTATTTCAACCCTGATATCTCATTTGAATTGTTGGTTTGCTCCTTTGACTGGGCCATATCTTCAATTTTCTTACTATGATTCATGATTTTTTTGCTGCTGTCTAGGTATTTAATTTCCTTAATTAGTTTATTCTGGAGACTGTTTTTCACTTTTTTTACCTAGGATTTTCTTGTTGGATGACTTTGTTGTCTATATGTTCTTTGACATTCAGTTCAGTTTATTCTAGACCTCTAGCCTAGGTTTTGTTTAACAGATCAGAAATTTTCAGTTCTTGTTTTCTTGTTTCTTGCCCTGCCTGTATGGTGTCTTTCCCCCACCCTCTTAGGAGGGTCTACTTAAGTATTATAGACCCCAGCCCGATTTTCCCAGACCAAACTGGCCTTTCAGGAGAAAAGAGTCACCAATGTCAGTTTTCTCTGTGGATGATACCCAGCAGGTTGAAAGGCTTTCCTATGAAGCCTCTGGACTCTGTGTTATTCCTATCCTGCCCAGTATGTGGCAGTTTCCTGCCTGTGGGTCCCACAAGCATAAGGTGATGTGGTACCTTTAACTTCAGCAGACTCTCCTTGCTGGGGGCTTGGTTGAGACAGAGGAGAGGTTGTAAGCTGGCTTTAATCACTTCACTTTTCCAGACCCTTGGGTCTGAATTCCTTGATGGAAGGGTTCCACCTGAGCTGGGCCCCACCACTCTCCTGGGGAAGGCACGGGTACAGACAAACACTCAAACAAGCTTAATTCTGCCTATGCCTGGGGTAGTTGGAGTCTGAGAAGCCCTGCAGCTGTATCTAAAGAGTAGTCAAGCCTTAGAAATGCAGCCACAAAAAAGAAAATGAAAAACCCTTTTCAGAGCATAAACCACACTCATCGAGTCTGCCAATCAAGAGCTTAAGTTTGTATGTTGCTTTGTGTATCTCCAGGTCCTATGTGCCCCCTTCTTTCCTTCAGGGCCCAGACCCTTTCAAGTATTATGTGCTATCCAATCCGAAAAACCTCAGCTTTTACTTGGGATTCAGCTGAGCTTGGGTTCTATTTTTAATAGTCAGAATTTGTTAATTAATTCCACAATTGGAGCATGGTTGCACTCAGCCTCAGTGCTGAGAAAGTGTCTTCCCTATCCTTTCTGGGAAGTAGCCTGTTGGGGAGCAGTGCTGGCTATGGCTTAGGGAATTCATGATTCTGGGTTGGCTCACAGCCATTCCAGCTTGTCCAGGATGGGGTACTCTGTGTGTCTAGTCACTGGTGAGGCCCCAGCAGTTGTTTTGTACTGTTCCTGGCTATTTATTAGCTGCTCTGGAGGATGAACACACCTCACTGAGCCACCAGCTTCCACCCAGCCAAACTGCTTTTTTAACATAGACATTTATTTAGAGCTATAAATTTCCTTCTCAGCACTGACTTTTGCTGCACCCCATCAGTTTTTGTATATTTTACTTTCATTTTCATTCACCATAAGATATGTCCTAAATTTGATGCTGATTTTCTCCTTAGTCCATTGTTTGTTTATGTTGTTTAATTTCCACATATTTGTGAACTTTCCATTTCTTCTTCTGTATTGATTTCTAGCTGCATTCTGTTGTGGTTGGAGAATATATATTATATGATATCAATAGTTTTGAATATATTGAGACTTGTTTTTTTTATGTGAAATATAGATTATTTAGGAGAATGATTCTTGTGCATTTGAAAAGAATGTGTGCTTGGTTATCATTGAGTAGAGTATTCTAATTTTTTCAGTCAGATCCAGTTGGTTTAGTGAAACATTTAAGTCCTTTACTTTCATATTTAATTCTGACTAGATGTTCCATCTTTTATTGAGAGTAGTGTGTTAAAGTCCCCTACTATTAATGTGGCACCATCAGTTACTCCCTTCAATTCTGTGAGTATTTTCTTCATATATTTTGGGGCTTTGCTATTAGGTACATATATATTTGTGCTTGTTATGTCTTCCTGTTGAATAGTCCTTTTTTCTCGATATAATGGCCATCTTAATCTTTCATGATTGTTTTGGAATTAAGGTCTGTTTTGATCAATATTAGCATAGCTGCAGCACTTCTCTTTTGGATACTTTTTGCAAGGTATATATTTCCATTATTTCCCCCACAACATACTTGTATCCTTGATTTTATGATAAGTCACTTACAGACAGCATCTAGTTGAGTTATGCATTTTTATCTATTCTTCCAATTTCTTCCTTTTGAATGGAGATTTAATCCAGAATGTTTAAAGTCACTACTGGTAATATAGGACTTTCTTCTGTCATTTTTCTCTTTAGGCTTTGTAAGTCTTATAATTTTTTTGTCTGTCACTTCTGTTAAAACCTTTTGTCACATATATTTGATTTTTGTGTGTTGTGCCATATTGATTGCCTTCTCATTTCTATGTATATATATATATATATTTCATATACTTTTCTTGTGATTACCATGGGATTAAAATATAATATCCTGGCTTCTTGACTTTCTCACCTCTGTCTTTGCAAGAGTGTCTGCATGTGCTTTCACAAGAGTGAGTCATAAATTTTTTGCCTGCTTACTCTCTGTGCTGTGCCCTTGAATTCTTTCTTGCAGCATGGTCAAGCTTCACTGGAATACATTTGGCAATGTATTTTGGAAAACCAGCCATGAAACACTATTCCAACAGCCTGGACTGGTGAGTACTGGAGGGCTTGGCCACATGCTTTTTTTTTCTTCTCACTTGGCTCATTGCTATCCTCCCCTATGTCCTCATGCAACTATTTATCTCTAGAAACCTAAGAACTCTGATCTGGAGAAGTGGAAGCCAAATCAAGTCTCTCTCTCTCTCTCTCTCTCTCTCTCTCTCTCTCTCTCCCTCTCCCTCTCTCTCCCTCTCTCCCTCTCTGTCTCTCTGTCTCTCTGTCTACCTTTCTCTCTCTCTCTCTCTCTCTCTCCCTCTCTGTCTCTCTGTCTCTGTCTCTCTCTCACTCTCTGTCTTTCTCTCTCTCTTCCCTCAGCTCTTGAAACTTCCCCACTTGCTTGGCTTAATCTAGGGCTCTGCTCTGGCTCCCACAGAGCATAACTTACTTCACTCTGAGCCTGTGGCTCCTTTCTTGGAGGTGGCAGAGGCCCAGCTCTATGTTGTGCAGATTCAAGAAGACTTAGGGTGGTGGGTGATACTTTCCTTTAGGACCTGACTGAAGGTTGAAGATATCACTTTAGCATTGCTTACAGAGCCACTCTAGTGGTGATGAACCCCTTTGCTTTTGTTTATCTGAAAATGTCTTAATCTCCTCCTCATTTTTTAAATAGTCTCATCAGATATAAAATTCTTGACTGGAAGTTTTTTTTCTTTCAAGACTTTAAGCATTTTGACACACTGCCTTCTTGCTTCCAAAGTTTCTGATGAGAAATCAGCATTCAATCTGACTGGGACTCACTTGTAACAAACTGCTTTATCTTTTGGCTGTCATAATTCTTTGCTCATCCATTGCATTTGATAGTGTGACCAATATATAGTGGGTTATCTAATGTTCCTCATATTTGCTGCTTGATGTAGTCTGGTCTTCTTGGGTGTGTATATCCAGGTTTTTTCTGAGATTACAAAGTTCTCTGTCTCTATTTCTTTGACCATTCCTCCCCCCTATTTTTCTGTTTCTTCTCTTTTCAGACTCATTAATGCATGAAACGTTCTACAGAATAGTGTTCCATGACTATCATTGGCTATTTTTGCTTTTAATATTTCTTTTTTCTTTCTGCTTCTCAACCTGACTCATTTCAAGTGCCTGGTCTTCAACTTCACTGATTCATTCTCCTGCCAGCTCTAACATGCTCTTGAAACACTGCTGCACATGTTTTCTTTCAGTTATTGAGGTTTTAATTCCAGTAAATCTGTTGTTTCCTTTTTAAATGTCTATCTCTTTTTTAGGTACTAATATTTTTCACTAATGTATTCCTGATATCCTGTAATTCTCTTTCTATGTACTTTCCTTCAACTCCTGGAATTTTTTTTAATTTTTTCCAGGCATTTTTTTAGTTTGTTCACATACTTTCCTTCTTCATTGGTATTTTCTGTATTTTTATCTTCTTCTTTTGGATAAGTTGCCATTTCCTATTTGTCTTGTACTCTTGAGCACTATACATTTGAATATTTTAAAATATTAATTCTGTATGGGAGACAGAGAAAATGACAAAATAAGAAGGCATAGAATTTAGTTCATCCTCTAGGGCAGTTAGTAAGCAACCAGGAACCTTTTAGAACAACTGTTTGGGGTTTTTCATGACTTCTCACACATTATACATAAGTATGAAATGAGTGGAAAAGCTAAGATCACAGAGCAGAATTGTAAATAAAGACTCTCAAACTGTGTAGGCTGACACCTCTCCCCCATTAAAATGGCAGACTGTTTTTGAGACACTTACCTGTGGGAAAAATAAGTAGTCTCTGTTAAGATCAAGGCAAGGACAGCTCAAGCAAGCACCAATTGCAGATTTAATTAACAAAGTTGGAATGCTGAATACAAGCTTTGAGCATAGAGAAATTTGGAGCAAGCACGAAAGGAACACTGAGGTATCTTCCAGGAGAGAAGAGTTGGGGCTGATGAAAAGCAAACAGGAAAAAATGGAGGCTTTTGGAATTGGCTGAGATGACAATGCTGGAAAAGGGTTGTACCCCAAGAAAAGGAGGACATTGAGCAAGATTCCAACTTCAACTCTTGAGTGATGAAACCAGAGGACTGGGGGACATCTCAAAAAACATCCTTTTTAAACATTTTTAGCAAGAATAGAGTTAAATTCTATCTAGAGAAAAAATAACTAGTCAAGTGAAGGAGTTAATTCCTTAAAATGTGTACCTTCCAAAGGAAAAGGAGATACAGACTCAGGAGCTGGGAAATAATTTAAGCCTACCTTGTCCCTCAGCCTCTGTCTCAACCACACCACTTGCAGGGACAGGGTGTGCAGGTAATTAAAAGCACCACACAACTTTACACAAATGTGGAGCTGCAGGCTGACAAGAACCACCCACTGGGCAGCATAAGAAAAGCATAGTGTCAAGAGGATTCACAGAAAAACTTGTAACCTTATGAGTCTTGTCCTCAATAAAACATGCTGATGATACTGGCTAGACACTCTTCTGAGACCTGGACCTGTCTTATATGGGAAAATATGATTAGGGTTGATCACATCAGGGGAGACCCTCCTCAGAGAAATATTCTATATAGGCAGAGCAAGAATAAGAAAAACCACAAGAGTGGAAAAATTCTAATCAATTCAACTGAAGCTATGCTAGAGCTCTAGAATAAGTTGAACTGAATGTCAGAGAACATATAGGAATAAAAAGACAATCAACAAGAAACCCTAGGCAAAAGAGAGAAAACTACCTCTATAATAAACTAGTCAAAGAAATCAGATGCCTAGATAACAGCAAAAACTCCTGAGTCATACAAGGAAGCATGAAGATATGGCCCAGTCAAACAAACAGGCTAACGCTTTAAATGAGATACAGGAGTTAAAACAACTAATTAAACCTGTTCAAACAAACAAGCCATTTAAATCAAATCAATGAGTTGAAGGATGATATGGCAAAAGAGAAGAAGGATATAAAGAAGACATTGGGTGATGATGAAGACCTCAAAAGCTTGAAAAACCAAATGGTAGGACTCATCAGAATGAAAGGCAAAATATAAAGGAGGAAAAACGCAATGAAGACATACAACATCAGATTTAAAGAGGCAGAAGAAGGGATTAGTGAACTAAAGACAAGACATCTGAAGTCCTACACATGAAAAAACAGATAGGGAAAATAATAGAAAAATAGGAGCAAACTCCCAGGAAATTGAATGACAACATGTGGCACATAAATAGACATGTTAAGGTGTCCCATAAGGAGAATAGGAAGGAAAAGGGACACACAGAGTAATGTAGGAAATAATCACTGAAAATCTCCCAACTCTTATGAAAGACATATAATTACAGACCTAAGAAGCACAGTATACTCAAACAGAATAGACTCAAATAGATCTATTACAAGAAACTTACTAGTCAGATTGACAAATGTCAAGACAAAGAGAGAATTCTGAAAGCATCAAGAGAAAGGTAATTCATCACATACAAGGGGAGCTAAATAAGACTATCTGCAAATTTCTCAGCAGAAACCATGGAGGCAAGAAGACAGTGGTATGATATATTTAAGATATTGAAAGAGAAAAACTGCCAATCAAAAATTTTGTATCTGGCAGAACTGAACCTCAAAAATGAAGAAACAGAAAAAATGAAGGGGAGCTTAAAATATTTTCAAACAGACACCAAGAGAGTTTGAGAAAAGAGACCTGCTCTACAAGAAATACTGAAGGGAGCACTACAGAAGAATAGGGAATGGCAGGAGAGAAAATTTAAAAGATGAGTGTAGAACTGAAGATTATCAGTAAGGGTAAAAAGAAAGAAAAATACGACATAAAATAAAAAAGACAAAGTGATAGAAGAAAGTACTAGATTGACTGTAGTGGCATTAAATGTTAATGGATTGAATCCCCCCAATCAAAATACATACAGAGGTAGAATGGATTTACAACAGGACCCAACTATATGCTCTACCAGAGACTCACTTTAGAAGAAAGGACAAAAATAGTTTGAAACTGAAAAGTTGGAAAAAGATATTTCATGCAAACAATAACCAGAAAAGAACAGGGGTAGCTATACTAATATCAGACAAATTAGACTTCAACTGTAAAACAATTAAAAGAGTTAAAGAAGGATACTATGCATTAACAAAAGGGACAATTCATCAAGAATACATAAACAATCATAAATATTTATGAAATAAGCCAGAGTGCCCCAAAATACACGAGGCACCTGCTGACAACACTGAGAGGAGAAGTAGACATCTCTAAAATAACAGTTGAAGATGCCAATATAACACTTTCATCAATGAATAGAACATCTAGAAAGAGGATCAATAAAGAAACAGATCATTTTGAATATTACAATAAATGAACTAAACTTAGCAGACATTTGCAGAACATCACAACCCACAACATCAGGATATGCAGATTTCTCAAGTGATTATGGATCATTCTCCAGGATAGACCACACATTGGGTCACAAAACAAGTCTCAATAAAATTAAAAGATTGAAATTATACAAAATATTTTTTTTCAGTTTATAATGAAATGAAGTTGGAAATAAACAACTGGTGGAAGACTGAAAAATTCAAAAATATATTGAAGCTAAATAACACATTCTTAAACAACCAGTGGGTCAAGGAAGAAAATACTAGGGAAATCAGTAAATGTCTTGAGGCAAATGAAAATGAGAACACAACACATCAAAACTTATGGGATGCAGCAAAGGTGGTGCTAAGAAGGGAATTTATTTCCTTAAATACCTGTATTAAAAAAGAAGAAAGAGTAAAATTGATGAATTTTCCATTCACCTAGAGGAACTAGAGAAAGAACATCAAATTAACCCAAAACAAACAAAACAAAAGAAATAAGAACAAAGCTTAGAACAGAAATAAATGAAATTGAGAACAGGAAAACAATAGAGAGTATCAACAAAACAAGAACTTGGCTCTTTGAGAAAATCAATAAAATCAATGAACCTTCAGTGAGGCTGACAAAAAAGAGAAGATGGAAATAATTAAAATCATAAGCTGGAGGGGGGACATAACTATTGAACCTGCAGATGTAAAGAAGATAATAAAAGGATAATATGAACATCGAAGACAACTTCGATGAAATGGACAACTTCATAGCAAAGCAAGAATAGCCAACATTGACTTGAAAAGAAATAGACTACTCCAACAAACCAATCACAAGAAAAGAGATTGAATCAATCATCAAGAAGCTCCCAGGAAAGAAAAATCCAGGACCAGACGGCTTCACACATGAATTCTGCCAAGCATTCAAAAAAAATATTAGTAACAATCCTGCTCAAACTCTTCAAAAAATTGAAGAGAGGTGAAAACACTTTACTCATTCTTTGAAGCCGACATCACCCTAATACCAAAGCCAGGCAAAGATACTACAAGAAAAGAAAGTTACAGACCAATCCCTTTAATGCATATAGATGCAAAATCCTCAACAAAATACATGCAAATTGAATCCAGCAGTACAGTACAATATTATACACTATAACTAAGTGGGTTTTACTCCAGGTGTGCAAGGTTGGTTCAGCACTAGAAAATCAATTAGTGTAATCCATCACAGCAATAAATTAAAGAGGAAAACCACAGAAGCATCTAGATTGATGAAGAATAGGCATTTGACAGTATTCAGCACCCTTTCATTTTTATTTTTTATTTTAAAAAATTTTTATTAATAAAACCAATCAACATACAAGATGAACATTCTTCTCATCACATAGTTGTATATTCATCATCACGATCATTTCTTAGAACATTTACATCAATTCAGAAAAGGAAATAAAAAGAAAACAGAAAAAAAAATTCATACATACCACGCCCCTTACCCCTCCCTTTCATTTATCACTAGCATTTAAATCTGCTAAATATATTTTCACATTTGTTCCCCCTATTATTTATTTATTCTTAATCCATATGTTTTACTCATCTGTCCATAAGGTAGATAAAAGAAGCAGCAGACACAAGGTTTTCACAATCACTCTGTCACATTGTGAAAGCTGTATCATTATACAATCATCTTCAAGAAATATAGCTACTGGAACACAGCTCTACATTTTCAGGCAGTTCCCTCCAGCCTCTCTGTTACCCTTTAACTAAAAGGGTGATATCTATATAATGCATAAGAATAACGTCCAGGATAGCCTCTCAACTCTGTTTGGAATCTCTCAGCCATTGATACTTTATTTTGTCTCATTTCTCTCTTCCCCCTTTCAGTTGAGAAGTTTTTCTCAATCCCTTGGTGCTGAATCTCAGCTAATTCTAGGATTTCTGTCCCACATTGCCAGGAAGGTCCATACCCCTGAGAGTCATGCCCCAATTAGAGAAGGGGAGGGCAGTGAGTTCATTTGTTGTGTTGGCCAAGAGAGAGAGACCACATCTGAACAAGAAAATAGGTTCTTTTGTGGGTGACTCTTAGGACTAATTTTAAGTTGGCTTAGCCTATCCTTTGTGGGGTTAAATTTCATATGAACAAACCCCAAGATTGGGAGCTCAGCCTTTTGCTTTGGTTGTCCCCACTTCTTGTGAGAATATCAAGAATTCTCCACTTGGGGAAGCTGAATCTTCTCACCATTCCCCCAAGGGAATTTTGCAAATACTTTTTTATTTACTGTTCAGATCCTTATGGGATTTATCGAGGCATCACTCTGAACAACCTATAAAATCTCTTCAGCTTCTTTTCTTGGTGAAAACACTTCAAAGGATCGAAATAGATGGAAACATCCTCAATATGACAAAGGGAATATATGAAAAAACACACAGATAGTATCATAATCAGTGGGGAAAGAATGAAAATTTCCTTCTAATATTAGAAACAAGACAAGGTTTTCACTGTCACCACTGTTATTCAACAGTGTGCTGGAAGTACTTGCTAGAGCAGTTTGACAAGGAAAAGAAAGTAAAGCTTCCAAATTGGAAAGGAAAAAGAAAAACTTTCCCTTTTTGCAGATGACATGATCTTATATGTATAAGATTCTGAAAAATCTACAACAAAACTATTACAGCTAGTAAATGACTACAGAAAAGTGGCAGGATAAGATCAATCATCAATAGTGTTTCTATACATAATAATGAGAAATCTGAGGAGGAAATCAGCAATCAAAAGAATCAACTATCTAGGAAGTTTTTTTTTCACTTTTTTATTGTGAAATATAATATATATATATATTATATATTATATTAAATATAATATATAATTATATAACATAATATATAATTACATGTATATTATATATATCTATTGCATATATATATGCAATAGATTTCCAGGTACATTTTAGTAGTTATAGAATAGATTTTTAAGTTTGGTATGGGTTACAGTTCCATGATTTTTCATTTTTTCTTCTAGCAGCTCCAAGAAGCTGGAGGTGAACAGAAATATCAATGTAATGATTCAGAAGTCATATTTATTTGTTAAATCCTATCTTCTCTGTTTTACTCCTCCTTCTCTTTAAATAACATATATACATAAAAGAAATAAATTTCAAAGTACATCATAACAATTAGTTATAGAACAGATGTCAGTGTTTGGCATGGGTTACAATTCCCTAGTTTTAGGTTTTTACTTCTAGTGGCTCTAAGCTATTGGAGGCTAAAAGAAATATCAGTACATTGTTCATGGTATGACTCATTTGTAAAACCCAACCTTCTCTGTAAAATTCCACCATCATTGATCTTCTTCCTGCTCTTTAGGGCTATTTGGGCTATTCCCATTCTAATTTTTTCATGTTGGAAGGGGCTATTGATAATATAGCATAAGGGGAAGGAACTAGTTGGTGTTCTGCAAAGGCTGGCCCCTCTGCTATTTAGGAGTAAATTTAAGAAAGATTATAAAAGATTCATACACCGAAAACTATACAACTCTGATAAAAGTAATCAAGGAAAACCTAAATAAGTGTAAGGACATACTATGTTCATGGATTGGAAGAGTAAATACGGTTAGGGGTCAATTCTACCAAAATTACATTAAAGATTCAACGCAATGCCAATTAAAATCCCAATAACTCACTTTGCAGAAATAGAAAAAAAATCAAATTTATTTTAAAAGGTAGAGTTCCCCAATAGCTAAAAATATATTTAGAAAGAGGAATGAAGTGGGAGGGCTGACACTACCTGACCTTAAAGCCTATTACAAAGCTACAGTGGTCTAAACAACATGGTTTTGACATAAAGATGGATATACTTAACCAATGGAATCGAACTGAGTGTTCATAAATAGACCCTCTCATCTACAAATAATTTATCTTTGATAAGACAGTTAAGTCAATTCAGCTGAGACAGGGCAGCCTCTTCACAAATGGTGTTTGGAGAACTGGATATTCATATGCAAAGGATTGAAAGAGGACCTTTATCTCACACCTTATGCAAAAAATAACTTAAAATGGATCAAAAATCTAAATATTAGTTAAGACCATAAACTTTTAGAAGAAAATATGGGGAAATATCATAAGGGTCTTGTGATGGGTGGTGGTTTCTTAGCCCTTACATCCAAAACATGAGCAATGAAAGAAGAAATAGATAAATGGGATATCTTCAAAACTGAACACTGTTGTACCTCAGAGGACTTTGTCAGGAAAGTAAAATGTCAGCCTATAACATGAGAGACCATATTTGGAAACCACATATCAAATAAGAGATTAATATCTAGAATATATAAAGGGGGATATAAGGCAGGGGTATAGGATTTTTCTCATTGTTGTTGTTATTTCTCCTTTTAATTTTTTTATTCTTCATTTTTTCCTCTTCTTTCCTGGTGGATGTAATAGAAATGTGCTCATATTCATTATGGTCATGAATGCATCATTACGTGATTATACAGGAAGCCATTGTTTACTTAGGATGGATTGTATGGTGTGTGTATAAAGCTGTTTATGAAATAATCAGAAAAATACAAGTGCTGGAGAAAATTCAGAGAGAGAGAGTTTATGCTGGTTTGTAACTGTTATGTACCCAGAAAAGCCATGTTCTTTCATCCAATATTGTGGGAGCAGACTTGTTGTTGGGTGGAATATTATTATTATCTTGTTTCCATGGAGACGTGAACCTGCTCATTCAGGTTAGGTCTGAGCTGAGAGAGTTTGGAGAAGCAGTGAAAGAAAATGTCCTCAGAGAAGCTAAGAGAGGACCCACAGATGCTTAGAGAAAGAACAAAATCTGATGGACTTTGCCCTGTGGGTTTTCAAAACTGCTTGGGTCCAGTGACCCCTATCCTCCTTCCTCCCTAGGGAAATGTGTATACGCATCCTATGACTGTTCTTCCTTTGTATGTTGGCAGCAAATAACTTGTTATGAGTTTTCAAAGGTCTAAAGCCAGAGGATAATTTTGCCTTAGGCCAGACCATGCCTGTAACTAACTTTGATAGGAGTTTACATGTTTCTAAGTTTGTATTTCATGTGTATTGCTACTTAAATGGTTTAAGTTTCTCTGATATTGTTATGGAATGAACATATTTTGTATATGGGGAAAACATGTCTTTTTTAGGGTCCAGAGGGTAGAATGTGCTGGTTTGAATGGATTTATGTCCCCAGAAAAGCCATGTTTTAATCAAAATTCCATTCCCTATTCAATAATGTATGTTTGAAACTGTAATCAGATCATCTCCCTAGATGATGTGATCCAGTCAAGAGTGGTTGTTAAGCTGGATTAAGTGATGACATGTCTCCACCCATTTGGGGGGGTCTTGATAAATTTCTGGGGTCCTATAAAAGAGGAAACATTTTGGAAAATGAAAGAAATTTAGAGAAAGCAGAGAATGCTGCAGCACCACGAAGCAGAGAGTCCATGAGCCAGAGAACTTTGAAGATAAAGAAGGAATATGCCTCCCAGGGAGCTTCATGAAAGCTCATGAAAGCCAGGAGAGAAAGCTAGCAGATGATGCTGCATTCACCGTGTGCCCTTTCAGCTGAGAGAGAAGCCCTGACTGTGTTCACTATGTGCCTTTTCACTTGAGAGAGAAACTCTGAACTTCATCAGCCTTCTTGAACCAAGGTATCTTTCTCTGGATGCCTTACATTGGACATTTCTATAGACTTGTTTTAATTGGGACATTTTCTTGGCCTTAGAACTGTAAACTAGCAACTCATTAAATTCCCTATTTTGAAAGCCATTCCATTTCTGGTATATTGCATTCGATCAGCTAGCAAACTAGAGCAACAACCCCAGAGAGAAGAATGCACAGGATCTGAAAGAGCCACTTTGGAAACCAACCCAGGAGAGAAGGGCCATCAGATGTCACAATGTGTCTTCCCACATGACAGAGAATCATCAATGGACACGATTGGCCATTCTTGAATGAAGATATTCTCTTGTGGATGCCTTAATGTGGACATATTCATGGCCTTAGAACTGAAAATTTATAACCTAATAAATCTCCTGTGTAAAGCTGATCCAGTTTTGGTATTTTGCATTCTGCAGCATTAGCAAACTGAAACAAAGATGTACCGACTCACTTTTGGTAAGGAAATAGTACAGCCTCTCTGGAGGGCAGGCTAAGTATAAGGTTGCTTTCTGATCTTGCAACCCCTTTATTAGGTATATACTTGAAAGAAATTAATGGAAATCTGTACACTGGTGTTTACAGCAGCATTATAATGTTTTTCAATGGATGGAGGTAGCCTAATGGTATACCAACTGATGATATTGAGTTCTTTGTGTATAATCTTGTCATTTCCTGGAACTTTGGTTAATTTTGTGACACCTGAGACTCAGGTTTAGAGTTCTGCTGCTCTGAAAGTCAGTATTACTCCACACAGCTACTGCTAAAAAAGCTGTAAAAGAAATCAGACTTCAATTAGAGATAAGAATGAAGCAGATTTGATTATGACTAACATAAACCAGAATATAGAGTAAAGGATGATATTGAATGTATTTTAAAAGTTCAACTTCTATGTAAGACCAAATGAAGAAATGTTTATTTGGGAAAAAAATTATATTTTCTGAAGCCCTCTATCTAATTTAATCTGTATTGTCAGTTTATTCAAACAAAATAATTATGTGGAAACTTGAATAGGGAATGAGATCTTGTTATTTCATACAGGTAATTTAATACCCTGATATATCCCAGAGTAATTTGAACAAGAAATAAAAAAGTATTTGCAAAGTCCCCTTTGAGGAACTCAGGGGAAAATGTAGAAATATTAAACTTTTCCATCTGGAAAATTCTTGCTATTCTTGAAAGCATTAGTTTTCACCATTTAATAAACCAGGCCCTCAATCTTAGGGCTTCTCCTTATGAAACTTAGTCCTGCAAAGAGACACTAACCCTACTCTAAATTATGTCTGAGTCACCCCTAGAGAACCTCTTTTGTTGCTTGGATGTGGCTTCTCTCTCCAAACCAACTCTACAGATAAGCACACTATTTCTCCCCCCCTACTTGGGGAAAGACTCCCAGGAGGGTAAATTCTCCTGGCTTTGTGGGTCATGACTCCCAGGGATGAGCCCAGCTTTGGTTTTGTGGGATTGAGTTTTATGGGATTATATATATATAGCATAAGAATAACCTCCAGGATAACCTCTTGAATTTTTTGAAATCTCTCAGCCACAGAAATTTTATTTGGTCTCATTTTTCTCTTCCTCAATTTGGTCAAGAAGTCTCTCAATCCCTTGATACCAAGTTCCAGTTCACCCCAGGATTCCTGATCCACGTTGCTTGGAAGATTTACACCCCTGGGAGTCATGCTTTATGTAGGAGAGGAGGGCAGAAATTTCCCTTCACATGTCAGCTTAGAGAGAGAGGTCACATCTGAGCAACAAAAGAGGTTCTCTGGCGATGACTCAAGCATAATTGGAAGTAAGTCTAGCTTATCCTTTGCAGGAATAAGTTTCATAGAGGTGAATCCCAAGATTGAGGGCTCAGCCTTTTGATTTTTTGTCCCTACTACTGTAAGAATATCAGAAATTCTCCAAATGGGGAAGTTGAACATTTCCTGCTTTCTCCCCAGTGCCCCAAGGGAAACTTGCAAACACTTCTTTATGCACTGTCCAAATTATTCTGGGATATTTTGGGGCATCATGCTAACCCAGGCAAACCAACAAAGTCTCACACTCTATTCAAGATTCCATGTACTTACAGTATCCAACTAAACTGGCCACACAAGTTAAATTAGGAAATGCACTACTCAAAATATAAAATTTACACCAAATAAAAATCTCCCCGTGTCTCACACAAAAGCTAAAGCTTTAAAATATGGATGTTATGATCCTTTACCCTGTATTCTGATTTACCTTAGACCTACCCAGATCACATTCATTCATATCTGTACTTGAAGTCAGATACCTTTTTCAACCTTTTAAACAGTTCCTGTATTGTATACTTCAGACTTTCATAGCTTCAGAGCTCTAATTCTGAGTCTCAGGTGCCACATTAATACCTGAAGTTTCTGGGAATGGCCAGGCTATAAACAAACCACTCAGTTTCTCAGAATTTAGAAATAACAGTTACAACTTGTGAATATATGTGACTGCTGTATGAATTTACAGTCTAGGGCCCTTTATGATAGGCGCTAATCTAATAACCTATGCTATCAACTTCAGTTCACCAAGTTTTTATACTATAATTACTCCATATGAGTGAGGCATGATAATGATTACCTTTTTGTTTCTGACATTTCATTCAATATACAGTCCTTAAGGTCCATTTATCTAGTTGCATGCCTCATGTATTAGTTAGGGTTCTCTAGAGAAACAGAATCAACAGGGAACACTCGCAAATACAAAATTTATAAACGTGTCTCACGTCACTGCAGGAATGCAGAGTCCAAAATCCGCAGGGCAGGCTGTGAAGCTGACAATTCCGATGGAGAGTGACAAACTCCACAGGAGAGGCTCACCAGCCGAGACAGGAAGAGCCTGTCTCTTCTGAATCCTCCTTAAAAAGTTTCCAGTGATCAGATTAAGCATTACTCATTGCGGAAGACACACCCCTTTGGCTGATTACAAATGTAATCAGCTGCGGATGTAGCTGATGTGATCATGATTTAATTCTATGAAATGTCCTCATCACAAAAGACAGACCAGCACTTGCCCAACCAGACGAACAGGTATCACCACTTGGCCAAGTTGACACATGAACCTAAGCATGACACCTCACAACTTCATTCCTTCTTACAGAAGCTCAGTAGTCCATTTTTTGTATATACCATAGCTCCCCCTTCCATACCTCAGTCATTGTACCTGTAGGCTGCCTCCATTCATTGTGGATTGTGAACACTGCTGCCATAGACACCAGTGTGCAAATGTATGTTCATGTCCCCACACTCAGTTTCTCCAGATATATACTTAGCAATAGGGTTTCAGATCATATGGCAACCCCACCCCTTGCTTCCTGTGAAACCATTACACTTCCTTCCGTGGGTAGTGCACCTCTTCAGTTTCAATACCAATAATGAAGTGGTACATATCCTTCTCCACACTTTCTCTCACACTTATTTCTCTCTGTTCATTTTTAAACAGTTTTATTCACACATCATGGAATCCAACCTAAGTGTATAGACATGCCTTCACCACCATAATCTATCGAAGACACTTTCTTTTTTTCACAAAGAATTTGTACCCCTTCCCTATGCCCCTCACCTATTGATATTTAGTTTTGGCATAATGACTTTAAAACATTCAGTGGAAACCTACTACGATGTTATTGTTGACTATAAACTCTAGCTTGCATTGATTGTGCTTTTTCCTATATACCATCTATTTTCAACACCCTGTAACATTGACATTCATTTGTATTCCCTCATGCAAAAAGGTTTTTTTTTTCATTTGTGCATTTAATCACCATCATTGCAAACTGTAGGCATTCCTAAAGTATATCATTTCAGTGTTTATCCTTAATCTTTCCTTCTGGTTTCATATGTGCCCCCAGCCCTTCTCTATCTGTCATATTCCCATTCAGCTTCATTCAGTACTTATGTTATTGTGCTACAATAAAGTAGTATTGTGCTGTCCATTTCTGAATTTTTACAATCAGTCCTGTTGCACAATCTGTATTCCTTTAACACCAATTGCCCAATTTCTACCATACTTCTATTCTCTGATAACCTGTGCTCTTAACTTCAATTCTCTAAGTTTGCTCATTAATGTTACTTCATATTAGGGAGACCATACAGTATTTGTCCGTTTCTTTATGGTTAATTTCAGTCAACATAATGTTCCCAAGTTCATCCATGTTGTTACATGTTTCATAACTTTATTCTGTCTTTCAGCTGCACAACATTTCACCATATGTATATGCCACAACTTGTTTAGCCACTCATCCATTGATGGATATTTGGGCTTTTTCAGTCTCTTGGCAATTATACATAATGCTGCTATAAACATTGGTGTGCAAATGTCCATTTGTACCCTTGCCTTCAGGTCCTATGAATATATACTTAGTAATGGGATCAATGAATCACATGGCAATTCTATACTTAGCTTCCTGAGGAACTGCTAAACTTCCAGAGCACTTGTACTATTTTAAATTCCCACCATCAGTGAATAATGTGCTTCTTTCTCTGCATTCTCTCCAGCACTTGTCATTTACTATTTTTTGTTTGTTTGTTTGTTTTCAAATAATGGCCATTCTAGTAGGTGTCAGATGATATATCATGGTTTTGATTTGCATTTCTCTTATAGCCAGTGAAGTTGAAAATTTTTTTATGTGCCTTTTAGCTTTTTGTACTTCCTCCACTTAGAAGTGTCTGTTCATGTCATTTGTCCATTTTTTAATTGGATTGTTTGTCTTTTTGTTGTTGAGTTGAAGAATCTCTTCATACATTTTGGATATAAACCCTTATCTGATATATGGTTTCCAAATATTGTCTCCCATTGCATAGGCTGCCTTTTTATTTTCTTGACAAAGTTCTTTGATACACAAAAGTGTTTAATTTTTGAGGAGTTCCTATTTATCTATTCTTTCTTCAAAGCTTTTGCTTTGAATGTAGGGTCTAGGAAACAACCTCCTATTACAAGTGGTACAAGATATTTCCCTACATTTTCTTGTAAAATTATTATGCTCTTAGCTCTAATGTTTAGGTCTTTGATCCATTTTGAGTTAATTATTGTATAGGATGTGAGATATGGATCCTCTTTCATTCTTTTGCTTATGGATATCCAGTTCTCCAAGAACCATTTATTGAAGAAGTTGCTCTGTCCCACGTGGGTTGGCTTGACCACCTTATCAAAGATCAATTTCCATAGGTGAGAAGATCTATATCTGAACACTTCATCTGACTCCATTAGTCAGTTTATCTATCTTTATGCCAATACTATACTGTTTTGACCACTGTAGCTTCATACTATGCTTTAGAGTCAGTTAGTGTGAGACCTCCCACTTTACTTTTCTTTTTCAAGATATTTTTAGCTATTACTGGCACCCTTCCCTCTCATATAAATTTGGTTAATTGTTTTTCTATTTCTCCAAAGTAAGTTGTTGGGATTTTAGTTGGTATTGCACTGAATCTATAAATCAATTTGCATAAAATTGACAACTTAACTAGTCTTCCAATCCATGAACACAGTACACCCTTCCATTTACTTAGGTATTTCAGCAATTTCCTGTAGGCTTCTGTGTATAGGTCTTTTGTATCCTAAGCTCAGTTTACTCCTAAATATTTGATTCTTTGGGTTGCTACTGTAAATGGAATTTTTTTTCTTGATTTCCCACTCAGATTACTCATTAGTAGTGTATAGAAACAATACTGGTTCTGGGCTGTTGACCTTGTACCCTGCCACTTTGTTGTACTCATTTACTAGCTCTAGTACTTCTGCTGTAGATTTTTTTGGATTTTCCAACATATTGTAACATATTATCTGCAGACAGTGAGAGTTTTACTCCTTCCTTTCCAATTTGGATGTGTTTTACTTTTCCTTGTCTAATTGCTCTGGCTAGAACTTCTAGCAAAATGTTGAATAACAATGATGACAGTGAGCATCCTTGTCTTGTTCCTGATCTTAGAGGAAATGCTTTAAGTCTTTGCTCATTGAGGATGTTGTTAGTTGTGTTTTTTTTCATATACTCTCTTTACCATATTGAGGGAGTTCCCTTCTATTCCTATCCTTTGAAGTGTTTTCTTCAAGAAAGTATGTTGATTTTTGTCAAATGATTTTCTGTATCAATCAACATGGTCAGGTGTTTTTTCTGCTTTGATTTGTTGATATGATGCATTACATTAATTGACTTTCTTATTTGGAACCATCCTTGCACAAATGGAATCACACTTGCATAAATGGTGTAAACTCCACTTGGTCTTGTTATAAAAGTTTTTTACTGTGCTGCTGGATTTGATTTGCAAGTATTTTGTTGAGGATTTTTGCATCTATACTCATTAAAGAGATTGGTCCATACTTTTCTTGTAATATCTTTGTCTGGTATGGCAATTAGATTCTGTTGTTAACTTGGCCAAGTGAAGGCAGCTAGTTCTGTTGCAGTGGACATGAGTCAA
Organism: Tamandua tetradactyla; assembly: GCF_023851605.1. Lineage (NCBI taxonomy): Eukaryota > Metazoa > Chordata > Mammalia > Pilosa > Myrmecophagidae > Tamandua > Tamandua tetradactyla. The sequence continues at coordinate 38,260,836 of NC_135342.1, read as the reverse complement.
TGGTACGTGAACCTCATCTGTAAGTGATAAATCTGCAGTTGGCTAGGAGGCATGTCTGCTGCAATTAATGATGTTTGATTTACTTGGCTGGTGCTTAAATGAGAAAGTGCAAAGCAGCACAGCCCAAGAAGCTCAGCATACCTCATCTCAGCACTTGCAGCTCAGCCCAGGCCTTTGAAGATGCAGAGAGAAATTACCCTGGGGAAAGTTGTTGGAACCCAGAGGCCTCGAGAGAAGACCAGCAGAGACCATCCTGTGCCTTCCCACATAAGAAATAACCTCAGTTGAAAGTTAGCTGCCTTTCCTCTGAAGAACTAATAAAATAAATCCCCTTTTATTAAAAGCCAATCTAATTCTGGTATGTTGCATTCTGGCAGCTGGCAAACTAGAACATCTGGTTTTATTATTAAGGTGATTGTGCCAGTTTGACTCTGTTGTGTACCCCAGAAAATCCAAGTTCTATAATCTTCATTCAGTATTACTGGGTGGGAACTTTTTATTATTCCTTGGAGATGTGCCCCGACTTAATTTTTGTTGGTGACTTTGATTACATGGTTTCCATGGAAATTTGTCTCCACCCATTCAAAGTGGGCTTTGTTTACTGCAGTTCTTTAACATTTTGGAAAAAGCTTTAGAGCCCAGCCCACCAGAGAACTTTGGAGATAATGAAGGAAAATGCCCCCAGGGGAACTTCATGAAACAGGAAGCCTGGAAAGAAAGTTATCAGACATGACCATGTTCACCATGTGACTTTCTAGTTGAGAGAGAAACCCTGAACGTCAATGATCTCCTTGAACCAAGGTATCTTTCCCTGGATGCCTTAGATTGGACATTTCTATAGCCTTGCTTTAATTTGGACATTTTCACAGCCTTAGACCATGTAAACTTGCCACACAATAAATTCCCCTTTTAAAAAGCCATCCCATTTTAAAGTACATTGCATTCTGTCAGCTTGCAAACAAGAACAGTAATGTTAGCTTCATAGAATGAGTTAAGTAGGTTTCCCTCCTCTTCAATATTTTTTAAGGGTTTGAGCAGAATTAGTACTAATTGTTTCTTGAATGCCTGAGAGAAGTCACATGTGATGCCCTCTGGCCCTGGACTTCTCTTTGGGGAGCTTCTTGGTGACTGATGCAATCTCTTTATTTGTGATTGATTATTCAGGTCGTCTACTTCTTCTTGAGTCAATCTTGGTTGTTCATGCCTTTCTAGGAAGTTGTCCTTTTCATCCACATTGTCTAGTTTGTTAGTTGCTTATGGTATTCTCTCATTACCTCCTTAATTTCTGCAGGGTCAATGGTTATATCTCCTCTTCCATTTCTTATTTTATTTATTTGCATCTTCTCTCTTTTTTGGTCAACCTATCTAAGGGCCCATCAATTTTGTTGGTTTTCTCAAAAAAAACACCTTCTGGTTTTGTTGATTTTCTTGATTGTTTTTGTGTTCTCAAGTTCATTTATTCGTGCTCTAATCTTTGTTATTTCTTTCCTTTGTTTGCTTTGGGGTTAGTTTGCTATTCTTTCTCTAATTCTTCCAAGTGAACAATTAATTCTTTTATTTTTGCTCTTACGTCTTCCTTATTATAGGTACTTAAGGCAATACATTCACTCTTAGCACTGCCTTTGCTGCATGCCATAAATGTTGATATGTTGTGTTTTCATTTTCACCTGCTCTGAGATAGTTACTTATTTCTCTTGTGATTTCTTCCTTGACCCACTGGTTACTTAAGAGTGTACTGTTTAGCCACCATATATTTGTGAATTCTCTGGTCCTCTGCCTATTACTTATTTCCAATTTCATGCCATTATGAGCCAAGAAAATGTTTTGCATGATTTCAATCTTTTTTTTCATTGACACTTGCTTTGTGTACGGTCTATCCTTGAGAATGATACATAAGCACTTGAGAAAAATGTTTATCCTGCTGTTGTGGGGTGCAATGTTCTATAAAGGCCTGATAAGTGTAGTTTATTTATTGTATTATTCATATCATCTGCTTCTTTATTGATCTTCTGTTTAAATGCTCTATCCATTGATGAGAGTTGAGTATTGGAACACCAATTATTATGATAGAGGTGTTTATTTCTCCCTTCAGTGTTGTCTGTGTTTTCCTAGTGTAATTTGGAGCACTCTGGCTCAGTGCATAAATATTTATGATTATTATGTTTTTTTGTTGAATTATTCCTTTTATTAATGCATAGCATCCTTCTTTGTCTCTTTTAGTTGTTTCAAATTTGAATTCTAATTTTTCAGGTATTTGTATAGATACTCCTGCTCTTTTATTTGCAGGAAATATCTTTTATTAACCTTTTACTTTAAACCTATTTTTGTCCTTGGGTCTAAAATGAGTCTCCTGTAGACAGCATATAGTTGGATCCTATTTTTAAATTTATTTTACCAGTCTATGTATTTTGATTGGGAAGTTTAATCAATTAACATTTAGTGTTATTACTGTAACGGCAGTACTTTCTTCTATGATTTTGTCTTTTCAATTTTATGTCTTATCTATTTTTTTCTCTTTTTACTCTTACTGATAGTTTCCATTTCTGCACTCTTCTCCAGACCTCTCTCTCCTGCTTTTTCCTATTTGTCTATAATACCCCTTTAGTATTTCTTGCAGAATCAGTCTGTTGGTCACAAATTCTCTCAATAATTGTTTGTCCAAAATTATTTTATTCTCCATCTCATTTTTGGAGGGCAATTCTGCTGGATATAGAATTCTTGATTGGCAGTTTTTCTCTTTTAGAATCTTACATACATCATATTACTGCTTTCTCATCTTCATGGTTTCTGCTGAGAAATCCACACATAGTCTTATTGGGCTTCCTTTATATGTGATGGGTTGATTTTCTTTTATTGCTTTCAAAATTCTCTCTTTCTCTTTGACATCTCGCAATTTCATTAGTAAATGTCTTGTAGTATGTTTATTTGGATCTATTCTGTTTGCGATATGCTGCATTTTTGGATCTGAAATGTTTTGTCTTTCTTAAGAGATGAGAAATTTTCAGTGATAATTTCCTCCATTAGTCTTTCTCCTCCATTTCCCTTCTCTTCTACTTCTGGGGCAACCACAACACCTATATTCATACACTTCATGCTGTCATTCAATTCCCTGAGACCCTACTCATCATTTTCTATTCTTTTCCCTATATTTTCTTTTCTGCATCAGATTTCAGATGTCCAGTTCTCTACTTCACTAATCCTTTCTTCTCTTCTCCAAATCTATTGTTGTAGGTTTCCATTGTTTCTTTCATTTCTTCTATTGTGTCTTTCATCCCGTTAAGTCCTTTGATTTGTTTTTTCAAACTTTCTATTTCTTCTTTTTGTTTGACCAGTGTCTTCTTTTCTATCCTCCCTCAACTCACTGATTTGATTTTTGATGAGATATTCCACATCTGTTCAAACATCCTGAGTTAATAGTTTCAACTCCTGTTCCTTCAACTGTGCTGTATCTTCAATTTTCCTAGTATGACTCATTACGTTTTTGTTAGTGCCTAGGCATTTGATTTCCTTAATTAGTTTATTCTGGAGATTGTTTTCACCTTTTTGCCTAGGATATTCTTGCTGATGGCTTTGTTTTCTATCTGTTCTTTGACATCAGTTCAACTTATTCTAGACCTCTAACATAGGTTGTTTAACTGATCAGAATTTTTCAGCTCTTGTTTTTCTTTTTTTTCCCCTGCCTATAAGGAGCTTTTTTTTTTTTTTTGAGGAGGAGGAACTCCTCCAAATCTGAGTCAGATTTTCTAAGATTGGATTGACCCATGTCTCAGGAGAAAAGAGTCACCAGCACCAGTTTTCCCTGAGCGTGAGTCCCAGAAGGTTGCCAGACTTTCCTAAGAAGCCTCTAGACTCTGCTCTTTTACTATTCTTCCCAGCATTTAGCTCATGGCTTTCCACCAGCATAAAGTGGTATGGCACCTTTAATTTCAGCACTCTCTCTGCTGGAGGCATGGTTGAGATAGAGGTGAGGTTGTAGGTTGGCTTTAATTGCTTCAGTTTTCCAGTGCTTTGAGCCTGAATTCCTTTTAGGAAGAATTCTACTTGAACTGGGCCCTATGTTTCTCTAGGGGAAGATACAACCTTTAGGGAATTAACTCCTTTTACCTGACTAGTTACTTTGTCTCTTGGGCAAGCTTAATTCTGTCCTTTCCTGGGGCACTGCTAGAGCCAGAGAAGGTTTCCAGTTCTATTTAGTGAGCTGTTAACAAGTAGACAAAAAGCAAAAACAAACAAACCAAACAAAGGAGAGCCTTTTCAGAGCAAGACCCCTGCTCTGCCAGTCAAGAATTTAAATGGGTATACCACTCTATGTTTCTCCAGGCTCTATGTACCACCTTTTCTTGAGGTCCAGCACTTTTGTATTATTTTGTGCTGACTCGATGAACCTGTTTTTCCTCCATCAGCCCCACCCCCTCTCTGCCAGGACAAAAACTCCCAATACCTTTAGTGTTATTACAGGTTTATCTGTGAGGGGGGCCTATTTTTGGTATTAAGAATTTGTTAATTAATTCTGCAATTGAAGCTTGGTTGAGATAAGCCCTTCCTGCTAGTAAAGTCTATTTTCCCTTGGCAAACCAGTCTTCCATGCCCATGGGGAAGGGGAGCTGGCCTTTGTGGCTTAGGGGACTTACAGTGCTGTGTGGGGCCTCAGCCAGTTAACCTGGTTAAGCTAGTATATCCTGTATGTCTGGTCACTGATGTAGCCCAATGGTTGCTTTGTAGTGTTCCCAGATATTTATTAGCTTCTTTGGAAGTTAAACTAAATTCCACACTTCACAAAAGCCACCATTTTGCCTCACCTCCCTGGTGTTATTTTTTTCAGTAATGAAAATTTTCTAAAATTGATGTGGTGATGAATGCACAACTGTATAATGATACTGTGAGGCATTGTTTGTATGCTTTGGATGATTATATAGTATGCAAATATATTTCAATAAAATTGCATTAAAATTGTTAACTCTGTGATTTACTCGCTGGGACATTTGTTTCCTGGTTTTGTAACCACTGGGGATAAGATAGAGATTTTCCTGATCTTCAACCTTCTTATCAGAAAGGAGTGTCCAAGGCAAATGCAGTGTGCAACATTTTCCCTGTCTTTCTGGTCCTCTGTCTTGTCCTAAGATTTCGTTTGCTAATTATCTTGGAGATCCCCCATTTGTAGGAGTTTTTGGTCCATGTTCACATTTATTTGGTGCTGGTAGACCTTAACCAAGACTGTCCCCTCTACTTTTATACTCCTTTCATTGTCTGACATTACTTTTGCTTGAAGGTAAGCTCAGAGAAAAAGATCACCCTGGAAAAGACTTTCCATACTCACTCTTCCCAGTCAAATCTGGGTCAGGAATCAATAAAGTGGGTGTAGAAAGGCTCCAAAATGCTATGGGGAGGGTATCAGGAAGGGCTCCAAAAGCTTTCCTGAAAGATCCCCAATGTTGAGTTTTCCTGGACTGCCCTGAAAATGTATATTTTCAGGTAAGTGTCCCCCACAGCCTTGAAGACATGCTGAATCTTTAAAATCTCCACTGCCTCTCTCCCTTTCCAGGGAGGGTTGAAACAATTGCTTACATGATCTTTGTCACAACAGGTTTGGAAACAATGCCTGTTGCCACCTTTGTCTGGGGTGAGTTGAAACATAATATACCCTCCAAACCAGGTACCAGTGATCCAAATTCACTAGTCAAAAACCATGATTAAAGATCACTTGTGCCTATTCCTGTTCCTGGAGAAGAGTATTTTTTAGGCCCAGTTATGTCACCTGCAGCTTCTTTGGAGATATTTCTTTTCAAGTCTTTTGCCCATTTTTAAATTGTGTTGTTAGTCTTTTTGTTATTAAGTTGAAGTGCTTCTTTATATATTCTATATATTAACCTTTTATTGGAACTGTGGTTTCCACATCTTTTCTCTAACTGTGTAGGTGGTTATTTTACTTTCATAATTATGTCCTTTGAGGTACAAAGATTTTATTTTAATGAGGTTCCATTTATCTATTCCTTCCTTTTGTTTCTTGTACTTTGAATGTAAAGTCTAAGAAACCATTCACTAACACATGGTCCTGAAGATGTTTCTCTATATTTTCTTCTAGGAGTTTGACAGTTCTAGCTCTTACATTAAAGGTCTTCATACATTTGGAGTTGATTTTTATTTATGGCTTGAAGTAGGGGTCCTCCTACATTTTTGCAAATGGAGATCCAGTTTCCAAACACCATTTGTTGAAGAGCCTGTTCTTTCTTAATAAAGTGGTCTTTGCCCTTCTGTAAAATCAGTTGGTCTTAAATGTAAGGGTTGATTTCTGAGATCTCAGTTTGATTCCATGTACTATATGTCTATCCTTGTGCCAGTACAGATTAATGTGTCTAAGTAAAAAGTTTTCAGGTGGAGAAGTGTGAGTCCTCCAGCTTCATTCCTCTTTAAAATGGCTTTAGCTATTCAGGGCCCCTTACCGTTCCACAAAAATTTGATAATTAACTTTTTCATTTGTGCAGAGGTGGTTGGAATTATTTGGACTGCATTGAGTCTATAAATTGCTTTGGGTATTATTGACATCAATGGCATTTTGTCTTCCAATCCATAATCATGTAATATCTTTCCATTTCTATCTCCTTTAATTTCATTTAGCTACATTTTGTAGTTTTCTGTACACAAGTCCTTTATACTCTTGGTGTGATTTATTTATAGAAATTTATTCCTAAATCATTTTAGTTACTTTTGTAAATAAAGTTTTTTCTTGATTTCTTCTTACAATTGTTCATTGCATGCATATAAAAATATCACTGAACTTTACATGTTGATCTTGTTTCATGCCACCTTACTGAATTTGTTTATTTGTTCTAGAAGTTTTGCTGTGGATTTTTCAGGGTTTTCTGTGTGTAGGATCATATCATCTGTAAATAGGGAAAGTTTTGCTTCTTCCTTTCCAAATTGGATACCTTTTATTTTTTTTCTTTGCCTGATTGCTCTGACAAGAACTTCCAGCACAATGTTGAGTAATAGTGGTGACAATGGGCATCCTAGTCTTCTTTCCTGACCTCAGAGGAAAAGCTTTAAGTTTTTCACCATTGAGATATTATCTGTGGATCTTTTCTATATGCCCTTAATCATTTTGAGGAGTTTCTTTCTTTTTGCAGTGTTCTAAGTGTTTTTTTATTTAAAAAGAAAGGGTGCTGTATTTTTCAAATGCCTTTTCTGCAACCACTGAGATGATCATGTGGTTTCTTTCCTTCATCTTTAATGTGGTGTATTACATTAATTAATTTTCTTTTGCTGAGCCAACCTTGCATATCAAAGATAAATCCCACTTGAATATAGTATGTTATAATTTTAATATGCCATTGGAGTTAGTTTGATAGTATTTTCTTGGGGATTTTTGCATCTATATTCATAAGTGATATTGGTCTGTATTTTTCCTTTCTTGTGGTATCTTACCTAACTTTGGCATGAGCATGATGTTGGCCTTATAAAATGAGTTAAGGGGCATTCCCTCAGTGTCATGTTTTTTATCAATTCTCCTATTATCTGCCTTTTGACTGTAGGTGTTAATCCATTTATATTTAAAGTCACTACTTATATTGCAGGGCTTTCTTCTGCCATTTTTCTATTTATCCTTTTAAGTCTTATATCTTTTTTTCTCAGATATTACATTAATGCCATTAACATTTATTTGTTTTTTGTTTTGTATCATATTGAATGTGTTCTGTTTCATTCTGTATATTTTCCAAATATTTCCCTTGTGGGTACCATGAGGCTAACAATGAACATTCTAAATATAAAACTATCATATCTGATTCGAGAACAACTGAGCTCCAATTGCATGTACACATACTTTTCCTATACATACTTATCCTCCCACCTTTTTAAAATTGTTACCATTTATATCTTTGTACATTATATGTCCAAAGCCATACATTTATCATTATGTTTTAACTTTTGCCTTTTAGCACTTGTAAGAGGAAACAAGTGGAGTAACATACCAAACAATAAAGTATATTAATACTGACATTTATAACTATCCAAATGGTTACCTTTGTCAAGTTCTTAAGTCTTCATGCTGCTTTGAACCACTGTCTATTGTCCTTTCCTTTCAGTATGGAGGACTCTCTTTAGGATTGCTTGTAGGATAGGTTTAATAGTGATGAACACCCTCATCTTTGGTTTATCTCGTAATATCTTAAATTCTCCCTCAATTTTGAAAGAAGGTTTCACTGAATATAAAACCTTTGATGGGCAGTTGTTTTCTTTCAGCACTTTAAGTATTTCAATCCACTGCATTCTTGACTCCAAGATTTCTGGTGAGAAATAAACACTCTAAGCCTGACTCCTTTATGTATAACATTTTGTTTTGTCTTGCAGCTTTCAGAACTGCCTCTTGTCCATTGAATTTGATGATGTGATCTATATATAGCAGGGTGTGTTTTTTTTTTTAATTTTTATCCTGTCTGTGTCCTTGTGATTCTTGGATGTACATATTCACATCTTTTGCTAAGTTTAGGAAGTTCTGTCATTATTTGAGCATCCCTTCTACCTCACTCTCTCTCTTACTCTCTCTCTCCTTTCTTTCTTCTCCTTCCAGGTCACTCATTAATGCTTATATTGATATTCTTGATGGTGTCCCAGAGTATTCTTTGGCCATTTTCACTTTTTATATATTTTTTCTTTCCTCTTCTCAGCCTGATTCATTTCAAGTGTCTTATCTTTGCATTCACTCATTCTTTCTTCTGCTAACACCAATATGCTCTTGAAACCCTCCTGAGCCTTTTTTCATTTCAATTATTATAGTCTTCAACTACAGTATTTCTGTTTTGTTCCTTTTTTTTTTTTCATAAGCAGGCTCCAGGAATCAGACCCAGGTCTCCAGCTCAGCAGGCAAGAATTCTTGCCACCGAGCCATGATTGCACTGTCCTACTTGGTTCCTTTTAAAATTTCCATCTCTACAAAGATTCTCATATTGCTTATTCATTGTTTACCTGATAACCTTAGTTCTTTCTCTGTATTTTTCTTCTCCTTGAGCACTATTTTTAAAAGACTTTGTTCATTGCATTTACACTCTGATCTTCTTCATTTGTGTCTTCTGGAATTTTATTTTTTTCCTTTGATGGGCCATCATTCCCTGTTTATGAATTTTTTGTACTATTTTGTTGTACATTGTACAATAACTCTGCCTTTTATTCCCCAAATGTCTGCTTCTTGACTTTGTAATCATCTAATGATAGGACAGAGATATTCTTTCACGTTACCCATCTTATCAGGAAGGCCTACTTAAGGTGAAAGCAAAGTTCAGGGTCCTCCCTAGGTTTTCTGGTTCTGTATCTTGAAATGGGCTTGTGCTTGCTAGTTATTTTAGTGTTTCCCTGTTTACAGGAATTTTGATTCCCCTTCTATTTGCCAGAGGCATACCTATGGACTCTTCCAGTTGTTTAAAGGGAATAAGTCTTTGTGCCAGGCCATCTGTCTCAATAGTTCCTTAAATTCCTCTTGTTGTATCAAGTTTGCTTTGTCTAGAGGGCAAATTCCAGGATGGAGGCATGCCGGAGAGGTATTTCTCAAGTCAGTCTCCCCCACCTCCTTGGAATAAGGCCAGGGACCCACAAATGAGGAGCAGACAGTCTACAAAGTGCCTTTGGCAGGGCATCAGGAAGGGGACCAGGAACATGGCTGTACTTTCTTCATCTGCCTGGAAATTGCATCTCTTGAATTTTTTCTTACATCTCCAAGGATCACAGTTTATTAAGACTCTTTGGCCATCTTTGTCTGGAACAGTTGGAACATTGGCTACTATCAGATCTGTGTCCCCAGCAATCCAAAGTTGATAATCCAAAGCCATGATCAGTGATTGACTGTGCCCACTCTTGATCTTTGGGAAGTAGTTTCTTCTATTTCCCCAGTGCACTAACCAGGGGCCAGACTGCATGGTGGCCTGCCATAAGTATGAGGCATGTATGCTGATAACTAGTTGGCAGAGAGGGAAATTTATTGGTCTTTACCCTAGTTTATCAGCCTCTTCCTCCTACTCTTCCCTGGATCCTCTACAGTGTTTTTCTGGTCTCCTGAGTTTTGAAATAGTTCTTTCTATTTCTTTTCATTTAATAAGTTTTCTGGTGGAGGTATTGAAACCAGGAGCTTCCTACTCCACCGTCTTCCCCCCTGAATTTTTGTTTAACTACCTATGGTTGAGCCTTGTGGGAATTGAATCTGTAATAATAGGATACCCAAAAGGGACAAGGATAGATTAGTGAGGCTGTGAATGATGGCTTCCCTGGTCACATGCCACATAGGGAAGACCAACATGAGGCTAGTATGAGTCAATCACTAACAAGGCATACACAGTGGCTCTCTTGATGATGGGAAGTCCAAGAGATGCCAGTGGGAGAAAGAAATGTGATCTCATTTATGGGATACCAATATTTGGTCTTGGAGTCTTCAGTTACTATACTGGCCAATGGTAAGTCTAACAGCAAACCTTTATATTTTCGACTCCACCAGGCAAGAGGGGCCTCTAAGCCTTGAGGGACTATGGGTCCAGACTATCCAGTTGTAGGGGAAGCATGGGGGTCCTGCATAGGACCCACTAGATTCTCATGTAGGAATGAATTTTAGACACTTTATCAATGGTATCAACGTAGAGCGACTCTTGTTTATTGAATGTGTGTACAAACAAATGTGACATATATAGGAATGGGTGAAGCTATGAGCTGTTTCCATATGTAGAGCCCCCACAAAAGATTCCATGAGCAAATACATTTCCATTGGCTTAACCACACTTTCAGTCCTTTGACCACCACTCAAGAATCAGTGAAGATTGGAGATTGGGGAAAGTAAGAGCAAAAGGGACCACCACTAGGGGTAGCTGTTTAATAAGAATTGTTCCAATAGTCACAATTATCAAGGTAGGGGAACTGGGCTTTGATATGCAGAAGGCAGGGGCCCTTTAGAGGATAAATCCTAATCCTGATAATTCAGAATCTATGACTCTGATATGAATCCCCTTCATGTGCTGCCAGTAACTTCACCCTGTCCATAGCCTTGTGGCTAGCATGTACCAAGCCTGCAAGATTGAGCAAGGCAGCCCAGTAATTCAGGGGGAGGAGGCTCCCTGTGAGAAAATTTTCGATGACTTGGCATTAAAGGCAGCCTTCTTAGGGTTGGAGATAAACTCTGGATCTCTTGTCTGAATACTCAAAAAATATGCCCATTGCATCAGCCCATCTTACTAAGTAACAGTCATACCTCATTAACTGCTTCCTAGTGGTTGCCTCCTCTAGCACAGGATGGGTGTGACCTTTATCTCATGCATAAATTTCTAGATCAACAAGGGAGGAGCTCAGAGTCTTTGGAGATACAGTATAAAAAAGTAACAACTTGGATTCCATATTAAAAACTGTCAGAAACCAACCTGCCCACTTTTCCCACAGTTTTTGCATCAACTCTTTAAAAATAGATTGAACTTTCAGACTCATAACATTATATGTTTTAGTTTGAAGTACTCCTTGTGTCCCATGAATTTCACCTGCTGCATTGTAACCTGAGGCACTTGTCAGGTGCCTCCCTGTACACCCTGTTTGTATGCAGCTGCCTCTCATGTAGAGTGTACCATTGACCTCAGAGGGGTCTGTATCTGCATCCCACAAAGCTATGGTAGCTGGGTCCCCCTTAGTTAGGGTCCACAGTCCCTGGGATCTGAACAGAAGTGCCTTTTCATGTGGCAATTTGGTTGCATCTAGGAACCTAACCCCATTGTGAGGGTGCTTTATATTTCTTTAGCAATTGGCTCACTTCCTCCAGAGTTTTCTGAGATTTTTCCCCTCTAATCCTGGGACATAATATCATTTTGTTGTTGTTGTTATAATGTCTCTATTAAAATATAATTCACATATATCTCACCCATTCAAAACATACAATTCAGTGGTTTTTATTTTATTAAGTTGTGCAACCATCACCACAATGAATTTTAGAAGATTCTCATCCCATAAAGGAACCTGGTATTTACTAGCAAATATTCCTCATTTCTTCTCAACCCCTACCACCTCTCTCCAGCTTCAGAAAACCATAAATCGGCTTTCTGTCTCTATAGAGCTCCTTCTGGATATTTCAGATAAATGGAATCATTTAATATGTGGTCCTTTGTGACTGGATTCTTTTACTTAACATAATGTTTTCAAGGTAAACCCATGCATGTTATGTGCAAAGATTATATCACTACTTCATTTCATTTTAATGCTGAATAACGTTCCACTGAACGGCTATACCACATAACTTTTTATTCACTCATCTGTTGGTGAACACTTGATTTCTTCCTACTTTTGTAATGCTGCTATGAACATTCACATGTAAGTATTTATGTGGGTATATGTTTCATTTCTCTTCAGTATGCACCTAGGAGTGGAATTGCTGAATTATATAACTTTCTTTTCAACCTTTCGAGAAAACTGCTAGAGACTACTTTCCATTCAATTCAGCATTCCACAAGGGTTCCAGTTTTTCCACATCTTCAACAACACTTGCATCTTTTCTATTATTATCATACTAGTGAGCATGAGGTGGAATCTTATTGTAGTTTTGCTTTACATTTCCCTGGTGACTAATGATATTGAGCATCTTTTTTGTGTGTTTGCCATTAGAGTTATTTTCCTTTGAGAAATCAACAGTCAGCTCTTTTTTTTTTTTTGAAGTAGGTGTTATTGGGCAGGCACCGGGAATCATACCCAGGTCCTCTGGCATGGCAGGCGAGCATTCTCGCCTGCTGAGCCACCGTGGCCTACCCAACATTCAGCTCTTTAATGATCTTTTAATTGGTTTGTCTCTGTATTACTGAGAATGCTGTTTATTCTAATGGAAATTCTTTATCAGATATATAATTTGCAACTTTCTTCTCCCATTCTATGGGTTATCTTTTCACTTTCTTGAGGATGTCCTTTGAAGAAGTGTCAAAAACTTTGATTACATACAATTAATCTATTTTTCTTTGGTCTTGTGTTTTTGTGTCATATAAAAAACTGCCTAACTCCAAAGTCATGAAGATTTGCATCTATGTTTTCTTCTGAGAGTTTTATAGTTTTAGGCTCTTACAGTTAGGTTTTTCATCCATTTTGAGTTAATTTTGTATTTGTTGTGAAGTAGGTGTTATTGTAGTTCATTTTTTTGCATGTGGATATTCAGCTGACCACCTATCATTTACTCAGCAGCATTGAATGGTTCAGAACCCTTGCCAGAATCAATTGATGACAGCAGACACTGCTTTGAATCTGTAGATCAATTTTGTTTGGTTACTATTTTACGCTATACATATTTTCTAGTCTTTTCCTATCAACTTTGTGTTTACTTCTCTTCTTGTCTCATATAAAAACTGGTTATACTCACATCCAGCCTGACAATCTTTGTTCATTTTAGCTACTTAAATATTTGGGTTTAAATCTACCAACTTATTTTTGTGCTCTAAGTCCTTCTTTCCCTTCTCTCTTGCCTGTTCTCATTTCATATTTTCCCTCTATCCTAGTTTCATGATTACAACCTCTAATTCTGTATTTATCATTTGTTTTTCTATGTGCCCTTTGTGTGTCTCTGATGTCAGGAATCCCTTTTATTTTCCTTTGGAATTCCTGTTAATGAGGCTCTGCTAGTGTCAAGTTTCACATTATATTTCATCCTCATACTTGATACTTTTGCAAGCATAAAATTATAGCTGGATAGCTATTTTCTCCCGGTACATTAAAACATAAATCCATTGTCTATTGGCTTCCACTGTTCTACTGGAAAGTCTAGTGTTACTTGAAAGTACTCTTTTTTCTCTGGCGGTTCTAATCACCATCACTCAAGTTCTGCAAAAGTCATAATTTTTACTAGTTAAAATATTGACTGCTTCATTTTCTCTCTCCTTCTGGAATGATGATTAAATGCATATTTCAGACCTTATTTATATCAATCTATAGTCCAAGTTTCCTTCCTGCTAGCTTTTTATCTCGCTTTTCAGAAATAAAAACCTCTTATAAAATCTATTAAATTAATATGGACTTTGGTCATTATACATGATGCTTAATGAATGTAGGTAGCTGAAGAATATACCAAGAAGTAGATTGGCAAATGGTGGTGTATACATGTGATTGAATATTGTACTGCTACAAAAAGGAACAAAGATGAGAGTCATGCAACATTGTGAATCAACCTGTGGGACACTGGGTAAGGCAAAATAAACAAGAAGCAAAAGTACAATTATTGCATGATCTCCTTTAGAAAATGCTTATAAGAAAACAGGGGCTTAGATTGTAAGTTCTTATAGCAGTCACATTTAGTTTGGAGTGGTAATTATTATTTCTGGATTTTGAGAGGCTGTTTTATATATGTATAACCTGGTGTTTAAAGAAACTCAGTTTAAGAATTAAGCTGATCAGGTCAGGATTAAAGTAATTCAGAATACAGGGTAAGGAAAACATTAATCCTGGGACATAATGTCTTGTGCCACAGATTATCATGTATGATCCCATAATGTCAGGTGACAAAGAGGGAAAGAGGAAAGGCATGCAGAAATAAATTACATAGAGACCACAGGTCTCAGTGACACTGTTACCAGTGGAATTCCATAGTTCCCTTCCTATGGAGGGGTGCCCCTCATGCTATGGAGCTGATACTTATATGAGCTGATACATATGCTAACTTGGAGCTGATAAAGTGCTTGGTCCCTCAGTAGTCTCCAAGCTACTGTGGTATCCAGATACTTTATGCCCCTTTATTCCTTTCTTTAGCAGCTTCAGCACTAGGATGGGTTTTGCCTCTCTCCTGTCCTGATGCTGACAACAGAACAAATGGGATCTCCAAAGATTAGCCAACTTGACTTAAACTACTACTTTCCATACATAGAAGGATAGAAAAACAAGATTTCACATATTGCCGTATTAGGTCTAGCAGTTTATGGATCCTGAGGTGGGCTCAGTTTTGCAGGACCTGTAATTTAGGGTATGGAGTTTTAGCAACATTTGTCATTCACCAGCAACAGGTAGCAGTTCAAAGCAGAACACAGATATACCAGCATGACAGAAAGCACTTCTTGGAGATGCTGAGACAGTATGATTGTGTGAAACAGCCCCTATATTATAGCAAATCACTTCAATAATCTTGCCATAACAACAAGCCTAACCATAACCTTAACACTAACCTTAACAACCCTAACTCTAGCCCTGAAAACAACTCTAATGCCAGTGCTAACCAGAACACTAAGAATAAACCTAATCTTAACCCTGACACTAAGATTATTTCTCACATAAATCCTGGGTAACACTAACACCAAAACCACTAATTTTAACTTAATATTAATCCTAACCTGATTTCTAAACCTAACTACAACCCTAACCATGAATCTAACACTAACTCAATATAAAAATAACACTAGTCTTAATCCTAAGTATACATGTGATCGAATATTGTCTTAATCCTAAACTTAGACCTAATCATATTACTAACCCTAACATTAAATCTAAAAACAAACATATCCCTAACTAAAAATACTATCCCTTTCCTAATATTATGCTTACAACAATCTTAAACCTAAACCAAAACCTAATTCTATTTCTACCTAAACATAAGCCTACACCTAACTCTAAGAACAACCATAGGCACAATATAGCACTAGCAATATTTACCCTAACTCAGACCCTAACAATAAGCTTAAACCTAAATATAACATTATTAAGAAACCTAACACCCACACTAACCCTTATCCTAAATCTAACAAAAACTCTAAACTTAATCCTACACTAAAACCACCCTAAACCTAACCCTAGTGCAAACCCTAGCAACACTAACCTTAACTATAACAGAAATCCAAAAGCAAACTGTAATCCTAACCTTAAAAATAACCCTAATCTTAAATCAAATGACACCCAAGCAACAATGATAAATCTAACCCTAACTCTAACTATAAACCTAAACACACCCTAACCATATACCTAACATATACCAAAATCCTAACCCTAATCCTTAATCTAAAACAAATTTAACCATCAACATAACTGTATTTCTAAAATTAACCTGACCCTAACACTGAATTTAACACCAAGACTAACACTGACCATAACCTTTGCCCTAATAATAAACCAGAGACCCTACCCTAGTTAACATTTCAAACAAGCCTAATGATAACCTTAGCAACAACATTAATCCTATATGAAACCATAAATAAAACCTATCCTAATCCTGTCCTGAAACTAAATGCAACAATATCACTTAACAGAAAACAAACCTTAAATAAAACAACATTAACCTTAAAACAAACATTATTTTTAAACAAAAGAACCTATATTTACCTTTTCCTAACTTTGATTGTAAACATAACCCTAACCCCAAAAAACAAGCTAACCCTAATCTAACCCTAATAAAGCACAGTCCTATTTCAAACTTAAAAAACTTAACCAAACACTCCCCAAAACTATCCTAATCATGAACCCTTAATCTAAACCTAAAACTAATCCCGAAAACACCATAATATTAAATTTACTAACTATAACCCTTAAAATCCTAATCCTAATCTTTAACCTAACCCTAGCCTTCAAAACATATACACCTAAAATTAACACTAAAACTATCCCTAACCCTTACCCTCAAAATAATGCATACGTAAATAACCTTAAAAAACAACCCAAATCCTAACCTTTATCCTAAACCTGTACCTAACATTATCCCTTAAACTAAACCTAACTTTAACCATAAACACAACCTTATCCCTAAACCTATCCTTAACCATAACCCTGACAACCACCACACTAACTCTAAACAAAATTAAAGCCATACTAACCTCAGGTCTAATTCTAATCCTTTGCAATAATGCTAACCCTAACACTAACCCTTTTCCTAACTGACACTAATTCTAACCCTAACAACAAAACTAACCTAAATATTACCGTAACTGTAATACTTACCTTGAAACTTACTATAGCCACAATAACAACCCTAACCTTAAACCTAAACCTTAATTCAAAGCTAAATCTATACCAAACACTAACCTAATCCTAATGCCACACTAAATTAACTCTAAACACATCCAAAATACTAACCTGAAACCAACCTTAAAAATAATCATAAAACTAATCCTAACATTACCTGAAAAAAAAATAATAAGCCTAAAACTAACTCTGAACCTAAATCTAAAAAAAATCTAACTCTATCCTTAACCCACATAGTAACATTAACCAAAACAACAACCCTAATCCTAAACCTAAAACTAACTCTGAATACTCCTAAATCTAAATTGTTTCCTAACACTAAAAACAATACCAGAACTAACATAACTCCAAATTCAATCCGAAAAACAACCATAACCATAAACCTAACATGTACTATAACTTTAAACATGACCCTAAAAACAACCCTAAGCTTATACATAATTGCAATCTTAAATTAAAAAACAATTCAAAACCTAACCCTATCCCTATTCTTAACCCTAACCTGAACTCTAAATTCACCCTAACAAACCTATTCCTAACACTAAACTTAACCCTTAAAACAAACTTAATTGTATCCCTAATCTTAACACAACCTTAACAATATCAATCCTAACTCTATCACTAAACCTAACCCTAAACTGACAGAAAACCTAAACAGGTACCTAAATCTAACAATAACCTTAACAACAATGTTAACCCTAAACCAAACCTTAGACCTAAATGCACCCCTGACCCTAAAATACTGCTAAACATAACTATAATACTAACATACACAATTCTATATCTAATAACAAACCCTAACCCTAAAACAAATGCTAAACCTGTTCTTAGACCTAAACCTAATCCTAAATCTAAATCTAAACCTATCCAATCAGTGACTATATTTTAACTTTATTTGTAACCCTAATCCTAACAACACTCACTCTACCCTAATACTGTTTACTAAACTTAATGCTAATTCTAACACTACCTTAAAACTAACTCTCTAAACCTAGTAACTACACTAACATTAACCCCTCACTTTAACCAAAATGACCCTGAGTAATAACACTAACTCTGATTTTAACCCTAAAAACATCACTAGCCCTAGCATAATATTAAAAAATATCCTAAACCTGACTAAAACCTTAATTATGCCCCCAAAGTAAATGAAACACTCACCTAATTTTTACAATAACTGTAAAAACCTTAAACCTAAAAATAATCCTAACCTTAATTATAACCCTAACACTATCAACAACACTAACACTAACCCAAAATCTATCCCCAAAACTAACAAAAATAAACTGATTGTAAAAACAACCATACAGAAAACCTTAACTCTGAAAGTAACACTAATCATAAACATAACCCTAATACTAACACTAAAACAAGACTAACCATAACATTAACCATAATCCTAAACTTTAACAACCCTGGCATAAATCCTAATCTTGAAAACCTTAGCACTAATACTAATGTTAAAAAGTTTCCTAAATCTAAATTTAAACATGAGAATAAACCTAACACTAACCTTATCTTTAATGCCAACTACAATAAAGCAAAGCCGAACTCTATTCCTAAAATGAACACTATACCTAACTCTAATCCTAATAATCCTAACCTTAATTCTACACTAATCCCAAACCCTAAACCTAACCATTAAAACAATTATAACACCAAACATAGACATAACCCTAAACCTAAACCTATAAAGTCTATTCCCAAAAGATAACCCCCTCCCCCCCAAAATTTAATAAAACCCTAATCCTGACCCTAACTCCAACTGTAAAACAACTACCATAACCTTAAACTTCACCCTAACCTCAAACCAAACAATAACATAATCTTAACCCAACCCTGATTTTCACCCTAATCCTACCCCTAATTCTAAGCACTAAAAAACCATAACAATAATAAAAACTAACTCTAACCCTGGCACTAAAACTTAAAGCAATTCTAATCCTAAACCTAAACTTGATGCTAACCTTAAAAATAACACTTTTCTTAAATTTAAACTTAAACGCAAAAACAAACACAATTGGGATGATGTCATCAACATAGCAATATGATTATCTCCTGGAAGATTCTCCTTTCAAAAACAACTATAAAAAGACAAACCCTCTTTGCACAGAACTCTGGAGGATGATAGAGACTGAAGAAGGGTTCCAATACTGCTCAATCAGAGAAAAGGAATAAAACACCAGAAGGTAAGAGATCTAGACAGGGACCTGCCAATCGGATCCCTCCCCTTCACTTGGTTCCATGCAGTTTATGAGTCACAAAGAGATAGCATGGACCAGGTACCTCCCACCACAGATACAGACTACAGAGCAGCTCACAGAAGAAACTTAAAACCCCACACATATCCATGTACAGAGACCCAAGTCCACAGAGTCCCAGGGCAAAACACAAGAACCTTACTAGCAAATGCATACCAAAAGGCCCAGGGGAAATAAAAGGTACCACAGCAGAACTGATGACAAGAGGTGTACAAATTCAAACCAGACATGCCTAGGTCATCAAAATGAAAATCAGACCATTTTTGAATGATCCAGTATGACTTCTTTTTGTGGGTAACCATAACAGAGAACTTACCAGAGCCAGAAAAGACACATTGAAAAAAATGTGAGGGGAGGAAGAACTGAACTGCTGAAAGATGTGAAGGATTCCAGAGCTGAAAAGTGTAATAAAAAAGGGAACATTGATTGAGGGAAAGAAGTTAAACAAATCATAGGAGCTGGGGAGAAAATCCTACACAAAAAGAAACAGGAAAGGTCAGGATTTCTGGAGAATTAATAAATGAAAGGAAGACTTCTACTGTAGATGAAACAAATGCATGTAAAAAAGTAATCTTAAAAATTGTACCACATGTCCAGGGGAAAAATCAAGTTCAGAAGCCCTGAGAAAACCTGAACAGCTAAACACAGGCTACTCTAAAAGTCCAGGATATATTGGACCACAAATCAAAGAAAACCTTAATACACAGCTGATCTACAATAAAACCCTAGGGAAGAGAGATAAACTAACATTCAGATTAAGCAGAATAAAATAATCAGATGTCAAGACATCAGCAGAAAAATTACATCATAGTAAAAAACAGTAAATATGGCTCAGTTATGGAAACAAATTAAAACTTCAGAGAAGAAAGAAAATATGGACCAACTAATCAAAGTTCAAACAAATCTCTTAAATAAGTTCAAGGAAATGAAGGAAAATATGGATAAAAATAAATCAGTGGCGGATATAGAGCTAATGGATATGAAGAATAGACTGTGAGAAGAAAAAAAAGAATTAGTTTCAAAAGAAATATAACAGAAATCATGGGGATGAAAGTCACAATAATTCAGATTAAAAATACACTGGAGGCATGCAATAGCAGATTTGGACTGGCAGATGAAAGAATTAACACACAAAAAGACAGAATAATCAAAGTCATATAGTCAGAAGAATAGATTAAGAAAGAATAGAAAAAAATGAGCAGTGTAAAAGGTTCTTGAGTCACAACATGAAACATATCAACATGCAGCATGGGAATCCCAGGAGAGGAGAAAGGAAAGGGACAGAAGGAATAGTTGAAGAAATAATGACTAAAAAATGCCCAACTCTTATAAAAGACATAGATTATACAAGTCCAATAAGCACATCCAAACAGAATAAATCTTAATAGACTTAATCTGAGACACAATAACTAGAATGTCAAATGTCAAACATATAGAGAGAATTTTGAAAGCAGCTAGAGAAAAGCATTTCATCTCACACAAGTCATCCTCAACAAGACTGAATGCTGATTTCTCAACAGAAACCATGGAGGCAGGAAAGAATTGCCTGATATATTTGATATACTGAAAAGAAAAATTTCTAGCCCCAAATTCTTTATCTGGAAAAACTGTTCTTCAAAAATGAGGCAGAGTTTAAAACATTCACAGATAAACAGTTACAGAGAGTTCATCATCAAAACACTTCCTCTATAAGAATAACTAAAGGGAGTCCTTCACATTGAAAGGAAAAAACAGAAGAGAGTGGCTTAGAGCAGTGCGAAGAAGTGAAGACATTCAATAACGGTAATTAAATGGTAAATGAAAAACCCAATTGCACTGCATTCCCAATATATAACTTTATTGTTTAATTAGAATACAACTGAGTAAGAAATACATTTCATGATAATGGACATGCAACATACAAAGTGGTAATGTGGGATAAAAACAACAAAGAAATTGAAATGGGGGGATATGGTAGAAAAGAGCTTTTATGATATTGAAGTTGTTAGCATCTTTTCAAATTAGCAGGGTTTATAGATGTAGGTGTGTTATAAAACCCAGGGTAATCACAAAGAAAGTATTCAAAAAGATATACAAATATGGAAATTAGAAAGGGAACAGTCAGATACATCACAAAGATCAACTATATGGAAAAAGTGGCTGCAACAGAGGTAAAGAGAATCCTATATAAGAATAAGTGGCTAAATCCACCAAGAATAAATAACAAACCTAAATATTTATGCACCTAATCACAGTGTTCCAAAATACATGAAGCAAACATTGGCAAGAGGCCTTTAGTAGTTGGAGAATTCAAAACATCAATTTAATCAATAGATGGAAGACCTACACTGAAGATCAATAGAAGACAAAGAACTTGAATAATATTATAAGTGAGCAAAGCATAGTAGTCATATATAGAACTCTGCACTCCAAACCATCAGAATAATTTACCTGTGATGCCTTATGGTCCTGGGCTTTTTCTCAAGTGTATATATATCATTATCCAGGAAAGACCACATTGTATGTCACAAAAAAAGTTCCAATAAATTTTATGCTTGAAATTATATAAAGCACCTATGATCACAATGGAATGAAGCTGGAAATCAATAACAGGCAGAGAACTGGAAAATCCACAAATACATAGTAGTTAAAAAACACACTCTTAAGCAATGAATAGGTCAAAAAGGAAATCAGTAAGTATCATGAAAATAATAAAGCAGCATATCAAAATTATAGGATGTATCAAAGACAAAGTTTAAAGGGAAAATATGGCTCTAAAGGCTTATATTGTAAAAGAAGAAATGGTTAAAGTCAAAGATATAACTATACACCTGAATTAAATAGAAAAAGAACAGTAAACTAATCCCAAAGAAATCAGATGGAAACAAATACAAGGATTAGATAATAAATGAAATAGGGAACAAAAAAATAACAGTATTAACAAAACCAAATGTTGGTTATTTGAAAAAGAAAAAAAATTGCCAAATGTTTAGGTCACAAATAAAATCAGAAATGAAAGGGGAACCATTACTACTGACCCTATAGGAAGAAAAAGATCATGAGAGGATACTATAAACCGCTGTATGTCAACATATTTGTACAATGTAGATGAAATAGACAGATTCCTAGAAACACAAGCAACTTAACTGACTCTACAAGAAATATATCTCAAAACAGTCCAACTACAAGTATAGAGACTGAATCAGTAATTAAAACCTCCCAACAAAGAAAAGCTCAGGACCAGAAGGCTTAACAGGTGAATTCTACCAAAATTTCCAGGAAGAATCTATACCAATTCTGCTCAAATGCATCCAAAAAATTAAAGATTTTATCTAACTCATTCTAGGAGACCAACATCACTCAAGTACCAAAGCCAGAAAAAAATATCAAAAGAAAAAAATAGAGATTAATTTCTCTTATGAATATAGATGCAAAAATTCTCAACAACATATTAACAAATTGAATCTAACAACATATTAAAAGAATTATATACCATGATCAACTAGAATGTATCTCAGGTATGCAAGGGTATTTTGGCATATCAATTAATATAATGCACAAAGGCACTTGACAAAATCCATCATCTTTTCTTGATTAAAAACACTTAGGGAACTAGACATAGAAGGAAGAATGCTCACTATGATAAAAGAAATACATGTTTTACATATATAAAAACACAGCTAAGAGACAAGCCAAGATGACCAATTAGGGAGAAGCTGGACTCACTTCTCTCCAGATAAGCAACTAAGGGTTGGGCAAAACTGTGCATAACAATGAATCTGGGATTCTGGATATCAGGGGAAATGCTGTATAATACCCAGGAAAGTGCAGGACAGAGACAGACACACTGTGCTGAGAGATCTTAAGTAATTCTTCTCACTCCTGGCTTCTCCCCAACTCTGGCTGCCCAAAGTGTCCAGTTCACTTATCTCTGGATGGCAGACAACTCCAGACTGAAAAGGTAGTGGAGGTCCCTGCATGGCTTGACTATGCCATTGCCTGGACTCCACTTGGAGCTTCCCAGCCTCCTGAGAGCTATGGGGATAGGTTGCCAAAGAGCACATCTTCTGGCAGGCAAAGAAAATGCACACATGGAAAGATATCTAACAGGCTTTTGAGCAAATAGCCACTAAAATGTTGGTCAGGCCAGCAAAGTGGACCCTCGGGGAAGGCAATCAAAGATTTCTTTCAAGCATCTTTACCTGGGGTGTTGTGGAGCTGGTGTGCACCACCTCTGTGGGTCCTTGGCCTGAATCAGTTGAATAATACTGATGAACCAAGTTTCCAGGAAGAAAATTTAAACAAATCCAACAACAAAAATTTTGACTAGGAGAAGAGAGAATCCAAATTTCAGCATAAATTCACCAAGAAAATGTGATGCCCAGACATCAGCAAGAAAGAAGCCATGTGAAAAAGCAGGAAGATATGGCTAAGTCAAAGGAGCAAAATAAAAAGATGGAGGAGATACAGAATCTGGAACAACTAATCAAAGACTTTTAAACAAATTTCCTAAACAAATTCAAAGAGATGGCTAAAGAGATAATGGATGTTAAGAAGACAGAAGAAGATGAATGAGAATAAAGAAGAATTTAAAAACAAAGAAAAATAGCAGATCTTATTGAAATTAAAGGCATAAAAGAAGTGATTAAAAATACCCTTGAATCATAAAATAGCAGATTTGAACAGGCAGAAGAAAAGATCAGCAAACTAGAAGACAGAGCACCTAAATTGGAAAAGACAAAAGAACATGCAGAGAAAAGAACAGGAAAAATTGAGCAAGGTCTTTGGGAACTGATTGACAACAGAAAGTACATAACATATATGTCATAGGTGTCCCAG